>NC_134138.1:204991922-205622547 GCF_033958435.1 Carettochelys insculpta | reverse complement strand
TGAGCTCGTTTGGAAAAGCTTTACATCCTGAGAAGACTTTAAGTTATGGCTTCTGTATCATCGCACAAGCTGACATGATTCACAGGTGTCTGCTGCCCAGCAGAGCCCCAGGACTGAGAAATCGGCCTTGGTGACAATTGATACTGAGAAGCTTTGGGTCAGAACTGGAAGGGAAGCTGTCACTGAGACCAATTGCAGGTCAGTGCTGTAAACAGGACATGTTGTGAGAATAAAGAGGCAGCCTATTTCGATAGCCACTAAAGAAATAAAACTGTTGTAGATTCATTGATTCATTCGAAAATATCAAAGCAGCTCAGTGCTGGAGGACCCCAAGTCCCAGGGTGCCACTGGTGTCCCATGATTTGGAGGCAGTCACTGAAGGTGCTTCATAACCAGGCCTTGTAGGCACTAGCTTTAGTGGGTCCCAATAACCACATGGACATTTGGCTAAATAAAAGGGTATCTTACTAGGGCTGGCAGGGACAGGGAAAGGTTGCAGATGCCAGAGTTTACACTGGCATAAACAATTCAAGGCGAGCAATGGGGACTCTTGTTTGCTTCCCTGGGGCAGGCCTGTCAGGGCTTTTGAGATCTGGCACCAAGATTGCCCTCTCCCATCTAGTCTCTGTTCAAGCAGAGAGAAGTTTCCAAACCAGAGTCAGTTCTCACTGCGGGGCTGGTGCTGGTTCCCTGCCCAGGTACTGCTCCTCCATGGTCAGCCTGTTGAGACCTGCAACCGGCTAACATACAGCAGCCAAAACTTGTTCAGCACATGGCTCTGCATGTGGCTTCTTGAGAATCTTTGTGTGCATCCAGCCTCTACAGCTCCTGGGTAGCCACGTGGCTGCCACTTCCCATACAGCCATACTGCTCCCTGGGTCAAGACCTGCCCTCTTAGCTAGCAGGGAGGAACTGATGGGTATTTTAGTCTCTTGCTAGTAGATTGCTCACACAAACTAAATTACAGTCTCTGGGTTTCAGAGATTGAAGGAGAGTGATGGCATGCTGCCTGGGATCAGCAAGGGGCAAAGATGGAGTTATTCAAAGATTCACCTCAGTTTCCATGAGTTCTCAAAGCTTATCTGGAGATTTTCCTTTTCAGCCCTTTTTGCCAGTACTTCAAAACTTTCTAGCTCTTCCCTGATGTTGTTCTAAGCACTGATCTCCTCCAGGACCAGGGAATAACCCTCTTGTTTTCTCTTTATCTCCACTCTGTCAGTCACACACTGCAATACGACCCAGTCGATTAAGCATTTCTTCCTTTGCAGCCTCTTACATCTTTCTTTTCTGATCCGCAACCTCTGCCTACCTTGGGAAATTAAGCTTGGTACAACGGGCAGTTTTTCTTCTGGCTTGCATATGCTGCTGATTTCATGTGTCGACAGTTCTGGAGCTATGAATTAGGGAGTATCTGAAATTACAATTTAATTAGGAGGATGATTAAGGAGGAAAGGGCTGGGGTCTAGTGGGAGAACCAGGCTATGAAATCAGAGTTTGGAGTTTGTATAGAGAACCATGACTTGGGCAGATGGAACTTGTAGCCTACTGAAGGATTTGAAAGGAGGGTGGGGATGACGTCATGGAGGGAGCCCAGCCACCATTTTGAGAACCAAAGAAGGACAGGAGGAAGGGGAAGATCCTTATTCAAATGTCTCTGAAAATGAAAAAGGTTGGGATTCATTTGAGGTGAGCTGTAAAAAGGCTCAGAATGGTCCTTTTCCCTTCCAACAGGTTCATCTTACACTCACCAGGCCACCCCTTAACATTATAGACAGAGCATAATTGGATCAGAAATAGTGCCTCAAAGACACTGGAAAGCTGCATCTGCTTCTGATCAGACATCCACTCTTAATTTGGATACTGAATATCCCATCTGAATTCGTTGATGCTGTGCAGTCAAATGGAAAAAGCATTAGGCTGGCTGCATTGGTTGTGACCCAGAAAACACCTTTGCTCACTGACTAGACAAATTACTTTCTGGCCGTTTGGCATCCCTCCAAATTTGATTTCTTTTTTTCCTTAATTTATTCCTGGCTCCCAAGTAAGCAACATTAGTCAGGAAACCAGACAACAGAATGGCTCCAGCAAGATGTAAATAAAAACAGCAAAAGAGATTATTATATGATTTCGAAGTTACTCTTTGATTTGCCAGTAGCAACTGAAATAGATCAAGGTTTTTTTTTTAAATCTCTTCCCACTGTCCCCTAGGAGCAGTACCTAACCACCCTAGAACACCAGGCTCACAGGCTAATAGCAGAGACTTTAGTGTGGGACAATCCCAGATAAACAACAGTGCCAGAAAATGTGTATCTGACAGATCCAGTAAGGCTTGGCACAAATCACATTTGCTGCAACTTCAGTTTCATGACTCCACATTTCCAGTAAAAGTCATTTATAAACAATCAATGTTAGAACACCCAGTGCATGTGAGACAGCTGAAATGAAGCAGTAGCTTAGAGATGCAGAATATGCCACATATACAGCAGAACCTCAAAGATGCAAACCTCAGAGTTCCAGAGTTGTGGTTCAAGCAGCCATCCTCTGGAACCAGAAGTAAGCAAGTAGCAGCAGAGACACCCACACACACAAAAAGAAAAGCTTCCTTTTTTCAGGTGGCAGGGGGGGAGGGGATTAGAGCTGTAACAAGAACTAGAGGACACCAAATGAAATTAATGGGTAGAAGGTTTAAAACTAATAAAAGAAAGTTCTTCTTCACTCAGCGCATAGTTAACCTGTGGAACTCCTTGCCACAGGAGACTGTGAAGGCTAGGACTATAATAGAATTTAAGAAAGAGCTAGATAAATTCAGGGAGGTTAGGTCCATAAAAGGCTATTAGCCAAGGGTAGGAATGGTGTCCCTGGCCTCTGACTGTCAGAGGCTGGAGATGGATGGCAGGAGACAAATCTCTTGATCATTGTCTTCGGTCTACCCCCTCTGGGGCACCAGGCACTGGCCTCTGTTGGCAGACAGGCTACTGGGCTGGATGGACCTTTGGGTCTGACTCAGTATGGCCGTTCTTATGTAGTCATAGGGTGAAGGCACCAGGCAGTGGGGAATTCAGGACTTCCAATCCTCAAGAGCTCCAGGGCTCAGGGCTTTAGATCTTGGAGAGTACTGGGGCTCAGGGCTTCAGCCCCAGAGAGCTTTAGCTATGAAGGGAGCATTGGTTTCCATCCCAGTGTTCACCATATTGTTAAAACCCTGAGTCCTAGTTCTCCCACCCCTGCTGAAACTGGGAGCAAAGCTGCAGGGTTGAAGCCCCAGATCGCTGTATACACACCCTGAGGCAGAAGCTGAGAACTGAGCTACAGGGATGAAGCTCCCGGCCCCAGCATGCTCCCAAAATGTAGAGCCCTGGTCCCCACTGCTCCAGAGGATCAGAAGCCCTGAGCCTCCCTCCCCACTCCAGTGCTCTGACCCCTGCCACATACCCTGTGCCCTCAACACCAATCTACACCCTGCAGTGGCTGATTTATGACCATTTCAGAGTAAGGAACCACCTCCATTCCTAAGGTTCTACTATAGTGTTATCAAGAGGTAAGCCAACTAAGTCACATTGACAATTATAAATTACTGTGCTTACATTGCTTCTGAATGTTCACAGAACATGCCTGGTGTTGGCAGAACATGTCTACAGCTGGTGCTCTAGCACTAACACAAAGAGAACCGTGAACCATGGGTAGCTAACCCTACTGTGCAAATCACCTCTTCTGCTAAGAGTTGTGAGAATGGATCACATGCATGACTGGGGTGGGATAACTGGCCCCGAGATGCAGGTTTTTTTTTTCCATTCCATAATTCTAAGGGCCCTTTTTCTCAATTCTGCACCTTTGTGTTCCTGTAAACTTTGCACCCATCATCTTTGCCTGAGTTATAGTGCTCACCAATCTTGTGATAAACATTAGGATCACAGTGCAGTTGATCTTGCAGGAGTTCATAGGTTGCAAGTTCATGTTGCTTGGCCTGCTGTGTGAAATGGAAAGAACAGAATTAAAACTGCTTTTGACATTCCCGGAGCAGCTGCACACAGTGGACCATTACTACTGGGCTTGGGAAACAAATACCAGAGGTAGGACCAGATTGGGAATGAGGTATGGGATGATGAGCAGTTGCAGCAGAGCTTTCATATGTGCCCCTACTCTAACACAACAGAGTAACATATTTCAACATGTGCATGTACCTTCCTGCAGGATGCCCCCAGTTCTAGGTACTCCATTTTTATCATTACTCCATATCGGCAGGAGACTTCAGTCACAGTAATACTTCCCATATATCCTCCTCATTCTTCTAATGGCCATACATGGATGCCAAAATTATAGCCTAGGCAGGTTCACGAAAGCCAAATGTCCTTAGAAATTGTCCATTTGAGATCCCTGAGAGCAACTTCATCTTTTCACTGACAGAAAAAACAAACCCTACAATAAGAAGCAGCAGCATTGGCAACTTCTTCTCCCCAGCTCCCCAAACCCCTTCAACTTTGGATCTAAAAGGCCCTCTTCTTGAGTGGGTCAAGATGTCAATTTTACCTTTGTTTCTAGTCAGCCTTGGGCCCATCACATGAGACTGCCCACGAAGCAATCACAGAGTAGATGAGGTAATGTCTTGAACTGGACCTTGGTTGGTGGAATGTACAAGCTTCCAAGCATCACAAAGCTCTTCTTCAGGTCTGGGGAAGGCTAGGCCAGTGTCTAAGTTCAAATACCAGTAAAGACAGATCATTAAGGATAGGGAGCTATTGTATGTGTCGGAAGATCCCTAAAAATGAAATTTGCAATTAGATTTTTAAGCGTAAGAGACTCAGACATGCTGTAGGAGACCACATAAAAATAAGTGGGTAATTAATGGTTAGCAGGCAGTGGTGTGTGTTACAAATTGTTGTAATGAGTCATAGAACTAGGGTCTCTGTTGAGTTCATTTTTTTAGTACCCAGCAGAGCTGTGCATTTAAGTTCCCAAACTTGCATGTTGAAGGTTTTCTTTGACGAAAAGAAGTTGAGCGATTAGATATTGAGTGATCATTTTGTGCTCACCCACAGGCAGTATGGTGTGTGTGTGTGTGTGTGTATATATATATATATATATATGTCTGTGTGAATCTATTCACAAGCATAATGTTTATCTGGTGCCCCACACATAGATGTTGTTAGGAAATTAGATTCATTGGATTGAGAACATCACATGTTGTGGTAGGTACATATCAGTGGCATGGATCTTGAAAAGCGTATTGGAGTACGTACTGCTCATCACAGCAACAGAGATACATCCGCAGGTTTCGTATCTGTTGTTCTGGAATTACCTAGTGTTGCTTTGAATTGGTGTGTCCTGGTGGGAGGGGAGCTTGCTTCTGATGAGGGACTTGGTAAAACTGGGGAGTTGTTTGAAGGCCCATAAAGCAGATTCACGAAAGATCTATTTTAAGATATGGTCCCTATGAAGTGTGGGTTGTGACTGATGGTACCTCATCTGGGTTTCAGCATGGGCTGGCTGGTAACAACAAGGAATGTGAGGATGGGGGCGTGGGGTGTTTCCTATGTTAGAGAAGGTTCTCCTGGACATTTGGGTGTTCCTTTGGATGTTGTGATCTATTTCTATGAGGGAGTATCTTTGTTTGGTAGAGCGGTTTTGAGTGTATCCTGACCTTTCTGTTCAGAGTCAAGTCTGTGGCATAGCTGAGTGCCTGACTGTAATAATAGATTTCTTGCCTATCTAGGATGGCTGAGGGATCTTTAGAGGTAAGTGTAGGGATACACTGATTTCCTGTATACAGTAATTGCAGAAAGCAGTTAGTTAGTGGCAAGTGAAGGGGCTGTAATGTAGACACCTGTCCACTAGAAACTGCAAAAAGACCTTGTGAAAGAGGGTGAACTCAGTGCTATTGTGCCTCCTCGTGGCTGGACATGGCTTAGTGGCTCTTTCCCTGTCTGGACCCTGCTCACGGTGGCTATTCTAGCCCTCTGGTGGTCTGCCTTTTCCCATGACTCAGCACTCTGGCCAGGACATGATTTAGGCCTCCTTCTTCTGTAGCAACAAAGTCCCAACACAACAATGTCCAAGACCTTTTATCAAGTCTTCAGCCTCAGTTCTAAGTCATGTGGTCCTCACCACCCTCTCCCTCACCTGTGTCCCCTTCTCTGCCCTCACGCCACCCTACCAGTGGCCAAAAGTGACATGTGGGGGTGCTTGGGGGGCCACATGCATCTCCCCAGGGTCACCCCTCCCTCCCACCCACTTCCGGTGCTGTGCCGCTTTCACTGAGAGTGGGGGGCAGTCCCCATTCACGTGGAGTGGGGCGGCCCGAGAGCAGCTCCCTAGCTTGTGGAACTCTCAGGCTGCACCACTCCAGGGGAGCAGGGCCTGTCCCTGAACTCACTGGAAGTGGCCTGGCACCTCTACAGGAAGAAGGGGGTGGGAGTGGCACAGGGGCAGGAGGGAGAGGGGCATGGGTGGGGCATTGGAGGAGCAGGGGCAAGTGGGCGAAGGCCATTGGTGGGGAGAGGACAGGGCAGGGGCACAGAGCCAGTAACGGCCCCCCCTCCCCAGAATCCCTGCACCAGTTGCCTCTGTCAGTGGTTAGTAGGGGAACCCACGCCACCCTATCACACTGGGTTCTAGTCCCTGGACCCTATAATCAGCATCCAAGTACTGCTTCAGCCAGCACCCTTCTGCTGCCACCTGGTACTTCTTCCTGCTCAGCTTGGCTGAAGCCCTCTGCCCCACAATCTCCCCATGTTCACCCATCTCTCAGGGCTGGGACTCTCAGCATCCTCCACTGGAATCCCCCAACAAATTCAAACCAAAAGTACAGACTCAACCAACTTCTGCCCTGCTCGACCTTCCATAACTCTTAAATTTCCCTGCCTTTTCCTCCACCAACACCTGCCAGGACAACCTCCCTAGAAGTCCAGATCATTCCTTTTATCCGGGCTTCGCTCCCAGTGGCTGCTTCATCTCTCTCCTGGCTACCTGCCGGACTTCTCTATTGAGAGAAAGATCCCAGGGGTAACTTCTCCTCCTAGGCTGTCACCTTGACCCTCCTGGCATCTCTACTGTAACTCGTCCGAGAGATTGACAGCATCCCCATATGTTCACAACCTCCTCTCTTCATAATGCTCTCCTACTTCACCTCAGTTAGGCTTGGCTCTACCTCCACATTCAGCCAAGTATGTTAATTGGCCTTTGAAGCCCACATTAGCCCTTTTTGATCCCCTGTGGTGCGATCAGGGAAGAAGGTGCTGGCGTACATCTTTCAGAAGAGGCAGGAGTTCCAGAACATGTATGCGTCATGAACCTTTCCCAGCCATCTTACATTGATGTCCATGACGTGACTCCGTGGTCATGACAGCCTGCAGCGCTATGCAGAAGTAGTCCTTGTGGCTGATGTAGTTTGCCCCCTGGTGAGCGGGTGCCAGTTTGTGGAGGCGCATGACATCTAGGACCTGCTCCCACCCCCACAGCCGGGGACACCCATGGTGGAAACCACATTTTCCAGTGTGATGACTGTGCACAGCAGCACATGGTTGTTGGTGTGGATGACCTATAAGAGCATGACCCTGAGGGATTTCCTCCACACTGAACCAGTTCCCAATGGTGTTGCAGCTGTCTGGTGTGAAGAGCATCCACAGGGCAATGGCAACTTGTTTCTGCATAGGGATGGTGGGTCTCTTGAAGGTGTCCAGTGACCTAAGGGCAAGGGTGAGCCACTAACAGAGCTCCTAGAAGGTGGCCTTTATCCCGCAGAAGTTCACCAGCTACTGCTGATTGTCCCAAACCTGCAGGTCGATGGGAGATGGGATCACACCACCAGAAGTGGAGCTGCCTGATGTACAGGAGATTCAGGGCGCTATGCAGCAGCAGGAGCAGCAGGACCTGGGTGGGTCTGGCTGGCCCTCGTCATCATCTCACTGGAGCAACATGCAGGCAGCTTGAACAAAGCGTGCCATGAGATGCAGCACGAGGCCAGGCAGTGGTCTGCAGCCACTCCAGCTCCACGCTGTGACAACGCTGGCATCCACAAGGGCAACCAGGCTACACGGCTGCATATGCCCTCTGTGTCCCTTTATATCCTGGGATGGGGGAGGCAGTAGTGGGAGTAACTTGCGAGAATGTTCAGAGCAGCTTCCTTGACCAAGCAGCCGTGGGACATTCCCAGCCTGGTGTGCTCCCCAGAATGCTCCCAGAGTGCTTCTGGGAGCTCTGTTCTGAAGTCGGCTCTATTGTGTAAGGATGTGCTATTTCGGAATAACTTTTATCTATTCTGGGGCTTCCCTGTAGTGTGGATGTGTTATTCCAGATGAGCTTATTTCAGAAGAATAACTCCAGAATAAGCTATTCCAGAATAACGCTATAGTGTAGACATACCCTCAAAGTGTGGTTCCCAGACCACCCCCCCACAACCCAACATCCCACCATTCTCAGACTACCAGACTGGAGAAGGGAGCAGAAATGAGGGGCTTCTGCCCTGCAGGGGAGTGGCAGGGCTAGGAGCTTTTGCCAGAGATGACTGCTGCCTGTTAAAGTGCGTGTGGCGGGGAGGCAACAGCTGGTACTTGCAGCAAGAGGCTTCTGCTGTAGCTCCTTGAGC
This sequence comes from Carettochelys insculpta, assembly GCF_033958435.1. Classification (NCBI taxonomy): domain Eukaryota; kingdom Metazoa; phylum Chordata; order Testudines; family Carettochelyidae; genus Carettochelys; species Carettochelys insculpta. Next base: position 205,613,966 of record NC_134138.1, on the reverse strand, counting down.
AGGAGGTGGTGGCACTTAAATGAGCTGTGGGGGCTATTTAGTCTGGCTCTTGGTAGGTCCCATCCAATGCTTCTCCATTGCACAAGATTCAGACAGTCATCAGCTGAAGGAAAGCGTACACGTACTCAAATATCTTGGCAGGCGCAGGAGACATTCAATAAGCAGTTCATAGCAAAACAACCTGAAACAATATGTCAGGACTGCTGACAAATGGCAGGAACATTCTGAAAGCAGCTGACAGGGTCACGCTTGGGCCCAGGCCTCAGTTTTGAACAAACATAAACCTCCTGTGGTGAAGGACTCTTAAAGGATGTAACTGGCAGGCTAAAGACCTAATATTAGTAGGAGACCCAAGTAAAAATTGTTCTGTTGTCTGTCACATTATAATCTGTGAAGAAGAGATAGGTTCTAGCTGCAACGCAGTCCCAGATCCAGATCCGCAGTTTGAATATTCTCCCCTTCTGTAATTAAATTCAGATTTGCACAGGTGTTTGGGGTCAGCTTTATCTCTTATGTGCAGGCCTGAAAACGCTCATAGGAGGGAAAAATGCTTCCCTGGAAAATCTCTCTCACAGTCACACACACAAAGCTGTATTCTGCATAGCCGAGAGATTTCAACCGGCTGCACACTGATTGCCTTCCAACCCCAAAAGCCTGCTGGTCCAGAGGTTGTCTTCAGGTAGACAATGGTGAACAGATTACAAACCTTTTGACTGTCCTGGAGCGCTTTAAGGCAGTGGCAGCAGGTGTAAGGCAATACCAACTACATAGCACAAATACCCTGAGTCACTTTGCTGGTTTTGCATGAGATGAAAGACCTCTCCCTTTTCTGGACACTCCTACAGACCCAGGCCATTACAGAGGGAGATTGTTTATGACATTTGACTCCATTCTCTTGCTCACTCTCTGAGAAAAAGCAACTGAAGCCAAAATGGAGGCCTCAAACCACATACATAACATCAGCAGCAATGATGACATCACCACTGCTGGGTACAAGAATGTGCCAGCCAGTAATAGGGCCCTGCCCTGTGAGATTTATGCATGGAACACCCTATATCCAAGCACACGCTGTCATGTAATTGGCCCCCCAGCATGCATCTGGCTTGGCTGATTTGGTGCACAGGGATTAACGATAAGCAGGCACGTTTGGCCCAGTGACATGGGTCACACAGACTGGCTGGAGAGGACGTAGGGCAGCACACTACTTCATTTGCTGACGTATTGTAAATTCAGAGGTGGACAAGCAGGCTGGGATACAGGACAAACGAGAACGGGAAAGCTGAAACCTCTAGCAGTGTGTTAACCCAGGAAGGGTCACCTATCAGTCAGCGTCACAGGTAGGTGACACAGGTGGCCACCTCAACTGCTGAGTCCTATCCTATCCTAATGCATCTGTACCTCTCATACCAGTAGGGAGAAACAGCCACCACTACTCCAGGTGTGTCTAGCCTGCCTGGCCACCCCTCAGGCCAGCTACTGAGATGTCTGTCCCTTTAAGCATCCCACTTGTTACAGCACGCTCCCCTTTAGGTGTGATAGCCACCCAGGAGCTATCTCCAGGGTGTCAGTCTTACACTGCTCTCAACACCATACCAACACAAGATTGCTCTGGTCATAAGCTATTTGTATGGAACCAAAGGCACATCACTGCTGATTTAGGCTACGTCTACACGTGAAGCCAACATCGAAATAGCTTATTTCGATGTAGCAACATATTTCGATGAGTAACGTCTACACGTCCTCCAGGGCTGGCAACGTTGATGTTCAACTTCGACGTTGCGCGGCACCACATCGAAATAGGCGCTGCGAGGGAACGTCTACACGCCAAAGTAGCACACATCGAAATAAGGGTGCCAGGCACAGCTGCAGACAGGGTCACAGGGTGGACTCAACAGCAAGCCGCTCCCTTAAAGGGCCCCTCCCAGACACAGTTGTACTAAACAACACGAGATCCACAGAGCCGACAACTGGTTGCAGACCCTGTGCATGCAGCATGGATCCCCAGCTGCCGCAGCAGCAGCCAGAAGCCCTGGGCTAAGGGCTGCTGCCCACGGTGACCATAGAGCCCCGCAGGGGCTGGAGAGAGAGCATCTCTCAACCCCTCAGCTGATGGCCGCCATGGCAGACCCCGCTATTTCGAAGTTGCGGGACGCGCAACGACTACACGGTCCCTACTTCGACGTTGAACGTTGAAGTAGGGCGCTATTCCCATCCCCTCATGGGGTTAGCGACTTCGACGTCTCGCTGCCTAACGTCGAAGTTAACTTTGAAATAGCGCCCGGCGCGTGTAGCCGTGACGGGCGCTATTTCGAAGTTAGTGCCGCTGCTTCGAAGTAGCGTGCACGTGTAGACACGGCTTTAATGCTGAAGTGTGCTTTAGCCTTACTATACTCAAAGCGTGTGCAGGTCCAGGCTCATAGCAAAATGGTTATGGGCTTGTGTAGGAATTAATTCTATCCTAGCTGGTAACTAACCTAGGATATAATTTTCAACTGAGATTTTTAACTATCGTGTCCACCTGGCTCCCACCTCGTTGATGGATAGTCCCATCCCCTCTCTCTCAGGGTTCCTTTTTATTTGTTATAACACCAACAAAAAGAGGCTGAGACCAACAAAGAGTGGTGCACACTGTGGTAAAACTGCACAATTCCATTGTTGCACACAGGAAGCTTGGGATGTTTGGAAACATATAAGCTGTCAGTCATTTCCCTTTCTGCCCTTTTCCACGTCTGTTTCCTTATTAAAAAAAAATCAATAGAAAGTTAATTGCACACACATAAATAAATCCTGGCTCTGGCACCCATTAGGGTCTTTTTTAAATGTCTCTTCTCTACAGTAGTGAATCACTAAGCCAAAAGCCTGGCTCAAAGGATCCCAGACGTCTGTTCAAAAATCTGTAGCTGAATTTTTACAGCTGGAGCCCATATGTGTTCTCGTAACAGTGTTATGCTCATCCTGCCCTCATAATTAATGTCACACCTCCTGACGATGAAGCAAAACTTGAGCCCATCGGTGGTGATATTAGTCAGCTGTGGTGAGAGAGAGAGAGAGCGGCTCCTCTGAATCAGAAAAACAACTTTATGGTGCCATTCCCCAAGTGAGCTACAGTGCACTGAATACATAACAGAACCAACCAACCATAAACAGGGGTCATTTCACCTCAGAAATGCTGCAGACTACCCAGCTGCTGTTTAACAACCCACAGCAAGACGCCGCTGCAACTTAAGACGAGACGTAATGAAGAGCACTGCTGTGGTTTGGCTCACTACTCAACATTCATAGAAGGAAACCACATGGACACAGCTGGGGTCAACATAACAGCGTTACTGATCATACATACAAAGAAGCCCTAGCTACACACATGTTGCTTCTCTGTTTGTTCTGGTGCCCTTTGCAGGAGAACACCAGGAGGCTGGTTTTTGAGGGTTCAGAACTATTTAGTAGCAATGAAAAAAACGTATTGAATTTAAGCTGCGGGGGGCGTGGGGGGAATTTGGGCTGTAACCTGAAATGGAATTCCAACACCATCTGTACAAACATGCCAGAGGCTCATCAGTTATGTTGCGTCTTTGATTTTACCTCTTTTTTGTGCTGACAATGGCTCCAACATAGCACCAATGTGGTTGAACACCTAGCCAAGCCATTCCTTGGGCCCTGATTGGGCTTACTGCTTTTTCCTGAGCTACAGTTGTTGCTGTTAAATACCCACAGGCTTCAAGGCACTTAGCTTTTGGGATGTGGCCAAGAGCCACAGCCATTGGGGCCCAAGCTGCAGGGAGTCCCAGGCTTCTCCTGCGGACCTTTGTCAGGTGTATCATGAATGCTGCACTTTTGGACCCCTCTGTCCATTCAGCCCCGATAACACTGAGGCTATATCTACACTTCAGGGTTTTTGTTTTTTTTTTACATTACTTATTTCCAATGTCCTACTATCAAAATAAGTCATGTCAGAAAAATCACATTCACACAGCCATAGCATTACGAAAAGGAACGGTCTCATTTACAGCCAGTGTTCAGAGCCACAGCATCGTAAAAGGGGCCTTCAGATGAGCCGCTAATAGCTGTGCTTTTTTTATGCACTTTCCTTTTCGACATTGAAAGGGGGGTCTTGTGGTTGGCAAAAGTCATTCGCAGCACAATTATTGCAGGGAAAAAGCCCTCTTATCTCCAATCATCCTGCATAGCTGTGCGAACGCTTTGGGGTTTTTTCCTAATCCCCCTCACCCCAGTGTACACAAGCCCAAAGAACTGGCTGCATCTAGGAGCTGCTTGTGTCTGTCAGGCAGGAAATAGATAACTGCAGTTTTCCCACCCTACACAGGGGAAGGGCTTGTGCAGGCACCAAAGCAGGAACTGGGAAGCTGGCTAGACTCACCACACTCCAGGACCCTGTCAGTGGGGGTGAGGGGATGAAACAGGGAATCCAGGGAAAGAAAGAGTGATCTTGGGAGTGCAGCCCTCTCCTCACAGCCCCCTCCTACCACATGCAATGATGTGCGGGGGGACACAACAGCTTCCTTTGCGAGTAGCTCTTGGACTTAGGGCTCCTGGAGCCCGCTCAGCACCTGCAGAAGGGCCACAGCTAAATTCTGCTCTAGGAGGCCCAGAAGATGAGGAGGTTGGCCATGCTGGGAAGAAACTGGGAGAGCGCACTGCTGCTGGACTCTATCCAATAGCAGGGGGAGGACACATCTTAGTCAGGAACTAGAGTCTGTGATGGGAGGACATGGGAATGGAGTCTGCAAAGGGGAGAAGGGACAAAGCGAGACTGTGACTGGACTGAAACAGCACAGACACAGCTGCATTGGAGAGAGACGGCTGTCACAGTGAGGTGTAGGGGAAGTCTGTGCATAGTTTGCTTGACAAATGAGTCTTAACGTTGTTGGGGTTGTTGTTGACCCTGCGTCAGACAGAAGCAAAACTGCCTGACTCTGGCTGTTGGGTGGAGGCTCCTGTTTTGTGCGCCAGCCAGCAGCGAAGCCTACAGCTTTAGGCTGGCTGCCATTATGAGCAGAGCTAGTTGTTGAGATTCCCACTTCTGCTTCCCCAGCCAGCCCATCTGGTTGCCATCCTGCCAGCAACTCTTCTCCCTCATCCAAAGAGAGCCCCAGTGAGAGCTAGGGGGAGCCCTTAGAACAACAGCAGTTATTGTAGCTGCTGACTAAGAAGCTTCACCCAACCTATGTGTGAGGGACAGGGAAGGACCATAACTAAGAATAGGAGGAAGCAGTGAGTGGAAGAAAATGAGTTGGATGTGCGGGTAGGGGAGGACAGAATAACTTGGGATAGCCTGAGACAGAGGATTGGGTGACTTGACTAAGGTGTGGCAGGAGTACCAACTAGGGGACAAGGGAAGTAAGAATTGTTGGTGAAGAAGTAGTGATGGGCTCGTAGGGCACTGTGCTGTGAGGTGGCTAAATGTTGTGTTTTTATTGCACTGATGAAGGAAGGTCTGTACAGAAGATTGAGTTCAGGCAATTGAGCTGAAATGGTCTCAATGCCATCTTGGCCGTTAATGGGAATAGCACCCAGAGAGTCAGGCTTGGCTTTGTTAAAACCTTTTTGGTAAGGTACATTTAGTCTCTATGTCCCTATGCTCTCATGAAATACCAGCATACTTCCTGCTCTGTTCACTTTATAGCAGCACTAATTTTGATTTATAGCCATCAATTTTTTCTGACATGTTCCTTGGCCACAATCTTATACACTGCTGGCTGTGAAAACTCTGTCCATACCAAATTTGGCCTTTTTGATTTAGTGCACCCTTCCTTCCTTATTTTAAGGAGATAATGGAAAGCAAGGGAAAAAATTAAAAAGTAGCTGTTGGCAGCATGTATCTCTGGAGCTGACTAGATGGTTTTCCTCAGTCTGGTGTTTATATGGCACATACCTGATGGGCAGCATAGGGCAGGAGACAATGGAAAATAAAGCAAACTAAATGGTGTCTTTATTATTTGGTGCTGTATGCCCAGAAGCAAACAGATCATCAGTGGTGATAACCAGTCCTGTAGCACCTTAAAGACTAACAAATTTATTAGGTCATGAGCTTTTGTGGGTAAGACTCACAGCTGTCAAATATTTTCTTCTGACACCTCATGATATGACACATATCCTGAAAACCATTTGAAACCATCATGTGTGAGAGTGGTGGGGGGACAGAGTTGTTGTTATTATTATACATGCTCTTCAAATGACAGTGATGGTTATGGGTCACACGAGGAAAATGAGTAGATGAGACATCAAGCAGTCACTTGGGAAAGCCCCATCACAAGTGAAACACCACAGTATGTATGGTTGGCTCCAGTTGGTTTCAGTCTCACCTCCAAAACTCAGGGTGCCAGTTCCCCTCAGCTTTTTTGCATTCCAAGCATTGCAAACAGTGTCCACAACGTTATAAACCAGTTTGGAAAACTTGGCCCCTTAAATCCTGTTCTCATCAATGAACAATAACACATATAAAGCCCAATGCTGCTCTCATTGTAGTTCTTAAAGTTCTGAGGGAGTTCAATGGAGACAAGATTGGGTCCAAAAAAATGGAATAAGCCACCAAAGCTTAACTCTTCTGACGCTATCCCATTAAAGTCATGGCCTTAGATAACTGGAAAACTAGTTTTCCCTTAGTTAGCAATTAGTTCTTCCCTCCCCATCACTAGGTATTAATGATTTTTATACAGGTAACAGGATGGGAAATGTAAATTTGTTAATGAGTTTCCTAGGATTATTCATATTTTTATTGATTAAATAAATTAATAAAGTTCACTAATGCCCACAGCATAGCTGAGTGTTGGGGCAAAATCCTGACTGAATTCAGTGGCAGGAGGATGGATAAGAGTATAAGATTAAAATCCTCTCAGTTATGGGTCTGCGGAAAAGATAAAAAAAGAAGAGGGGAAAAACAATGTCACCTCACTCACACCTGTATATGCACTATAAGAGTCTCAGCCAAATGTACAGCATGAGAGCACATCAAGCCAATCTCAAAATAGCAGAGAGGGGAAAAATGGAATCACTATTACACACTAATCCATAATCATGAGAACGACTGTTTGCAATTCTGTGCCTGCATCCCACTGCTCCCACCTGAATTCATGTTTTCTATCTAGTGCTGCTCCTCTCGGTGACAAGCAGTCACTTAGGCCTTCTCTACACTTACGAGCAGATCAACACTATGGAGATTGATCTCCCAGGGGCTGGTTTGTTGGCTCTAATAAAGACCCTTCAAATTGTCTGCTGCTCAAGTGTGGTCGACTCTCATATACCACTGAAACGAGAGGCATATGAGAATTGACAGGAGAGTTTCTCCAGTTGCCTCCCATAGTGGAGACACTGCAGTAACTCAGTCTATGTTGCCTGGACTCCAGGCAACTTCACACTTACATGTCTGGTGTTGCATAGCTTAGTTTGACATTATCCCATAGAGTAGGCCTGGCCTAAGGACATGTGGTAGCAAGATTCAGAGCAAAAGTTTAAATATCCATGAACCAACAAAGATTCAGAATGAAAAGAGGAAAATCATTTGCCAAATGTCAACCCCTTTTATTATTAACTGCAATACAGACCTCCTAAGGCTTTCAAAAACTATGGAGGGGAATGAAGGAGGGACCAGGAAAGGAACAGGAATATCTGCTGGGGAGGCTGTGGGAAGGATGTCAGTTCAAAAGATTTGAGAAGCTTCTAGCACATCTTAAGAGATTTGGAGAATGACCCATTGCCACAAACTGTCTCCCTACGATGGGCTCTCACATGTGATTGTCTTTATGATGCACCTGATGAAGCGGGTCTTTGCCCACGAAAGCTTATGCTCCAAAATATCCATTAGTCTATAAGGTATCAAAGCAAAGACAGCCGGCCCTTACAAAGGCTTAATTATCTTTCATGCAGCTCATCTTTTCCAAGAACCTTTTTCCCACCCTGGAATTTTAATGGCCAGCAGGCACTCTTGCTGTTGTTTAAAGGTCCCTTGGCATGACCAATATCATGTCCATTTTTACTTCTCAAGCAGTTTTAGCACATGCAAAGGCTGACTCATTTACAATTTGAGAGGAGAAATTGCACCAGACTGTACATCCAATAATGCCCCTTTTTTCCACAATAAAGAAACTTGAATCAGTGGCCAGAATGATATTCAGTTTCACTGTCAAGCCACCATACGGGCATGGCGTAATCATATGAGACAGCGATTACTATTTACCTTAGTACTTGGTCACATCGCTCTTTCACTAAGGTGCTGGCATACAAAACACTGCAGAGGCCAAACCATAGGTGAACTCTTCACCTCAAGCAGCCCTAAACTAACTACAGCAAAGGAAAAACTACACTGCTGTGTCACCGCTAGGCTAGTGCATTGTGCACACTCTCTCAGTGTGAAAATAACCAGTCTGACCTTAAGAACCTGGGTTGAGTGGATTGCAACACTTTAAGCAGAACTGAAATCCCTTAAAACAATGACATTATCAAATTGCTATCAAACTTGCACTGTTTCTGATATGGGCAACAAACTGGAATTTCCAATGGTCCCTCTAATTTTTTTTCCATGCACATGTGGAATAAATTTTATGTGCTCTGTGGTATGTGCAAGCGGGCACCATCAATAGAAACAAAAAACTAGCTGTGGGTGCTCTGCTGATCAGCTGGGTGGTATTTAAATCTCTGCTGAGCAGCCACACAAATGCCCAGCTTACAGGGAACGCTGGGTGTCATGCTAGGTTCAGCTTAAGGCATCTAAGCAACTGAAAACCTGCCTTTGATTCCTTGATGTCTAATGTATTGTCAGATAACTATAGTCAACACCATCTTCTAATCTTCTGCAGGAATTAATCTCACAAAGGACACCAACAAAGACTAGTCTTGAAAAAGTTATGAAGTCTAGCCAAATGGTTGACCTTATTCCCCATACCTCTTTTCTCCTTTTTCCCCCAGGCACTCTGGCAGGTTGAGTACCACCTCTGTCCACATCCTGGTGCATGACCAAGGCCTATGAGATGGTGATGGCTTGAGACAAGTAGCAGACAGGTCACTGTGGGATGGACGGAGCAGAAGGGCCAAGTGGTGATGATCAGGAGCGGTTTAAGAGGCAGTAGTAATATACTTCCTACATTCTGCTACTAGCAGAGTGCTGGTTCTCCACCAGCGAGTCCAATTTTGCCCATGACTGGAGGTGCACTGCTGAGGGTTCTCTATTTTTAAGGCGGGCACTATTTCTGTGGGGTTTGAATGCAAACACCAGACTACCCCTTAAGTAGCTCATCCTAATCAAATATTTAGCTTCATTGAATCAGTGGAATTTCTGCTCTGGCTGTGGTATGTGCACAGTACAGGGATGTTGTGCTTCTTAGCCAGCAGCACACCACTTGCCTGACAGGGCTGCTCTCTGATAAGCCGCCTTGATTTCTTTATGTAATGTAAATAGAGGGGCTTTGCAAGACACCTGTGGTCTCCTTAGGAATTAGGGAGGGCAGCCAGAAGCAGAGATCAGAGGTAACACACAAAAGACCGCCAGTGACCATTAAAATTAATACTTTCATACTGGAACAATTTTCTGGCCCTGTCTGGTGTTGCAGACTTTCATGTTATCGTGTAGTCAGCAAAATGAAAGCTGCCTAGGCAGTGCATTGAAGTCTAATTACCATCACTGGCCTTCAGAAGCTGTTTCACGTCTCTAGATCAACTCAAAAGTTTTAACAAAAGTCTATGGCCAGCTGTCTAGTGTGACGTCAACAGTGTGAAAGAGGCTTAACCTGTGTCACTGTAAAATAGGGGGAAAGGATACACAGGGCTGGGACCTAGCTGCACCACGTGAGGATCTGAGTGCAACAGCATCCTTCACTCCAACAGCCAGGAGAGAAGCGGTCCCTTACAGAGGCTATGGCCTCAGCCCCCCTCTGTCTTGCCCTTGGGGAAAGTTATGCTCATGTGTCAAGTGGCCCTCCCCCAGAGAGCTTTGCAGGCAGCTTGCTTTTTCTGAAACTGTAGGTCACTGCAAGGGTTAAATTTGATGAGCTCCACTGAAAAAGAGGGGGGAAAAAACCAAATGGGTAACCCAAAAGAATCTCGTAGTAAAGATGGAAAGGTTTGGTGACCAGAGACAATATTCAAAAATAGGAACACTAAAGGAGTAAGTGGCTGAACTACCTTGGGAGTGCAACTCAGCATTCGACTCATCTGCTGCTAATCCTGGCCTAAAGGCTTGGGGTTACTTCAGTGTAAAGAAGAACAGATAAGCGCATATTCCTTGGACAGAATGTGGGAGGGATTTCAGTGCTGCTTAAGAAGCTTTCACCTCTCAATTATGCACTTAAAATCAGTCTATCAGTAGTGATTGGGATGGACAAGTCTCCGGGGGCCTTTATGAAGAGTGTTTTGTGGTTTCAGTTCTACGCCCAACTGATAGATGGCAGAACCAACAACTCACACTACTCAGCTTAAGAGAACTGGGAGGCTCTCATGTGTGCTCCCTGTCCAGCATTAGCAGGTTTTATGCACTTCGCACATCTTACACGTTGAATTGTATCAATCGTACTGCATCTATTTCTGCTTACTTTTGAAGAATGGTACATGCAATTAAGGTTATCTCACACTATAGCGTTGAGCAACCAGAGTTCGTCACAGAACTTTACTTTACCCTTTACTTTAGCACATGTGCTCAGGCTTAAAGTTCCCAGTTGATTTGGAGTGTTGCCATCTTTTTCTTACTACCCAATGTCTTTCTACAAAGGGTTCGTTGGACTGCAACAAGCTGAAGAACTTGACAAAAGAAACTTTGCACCCTAGGGCCTAATGCAACATCACACATGCATATTTATAGCATATATCTATTCCATCCTTCTATATTTCAAGGTAGCATTCCCCCCCTCCCCCGACCAGTTTTGAGTGATTAATAATGGATGTTATTGGACATCTCATTTTGCATTTGCACAACATTTTCATGTTCTCACAACCAAAACATTACCTTCAAGAGCCCGGACGCTGTCATGCGTGGATTGTTGCCGTTCATTCACTTTTGTTATGCATCAAGACATTTTTTATTAGAACCCTAATAGCTGATTTTCCACAGCAGTAATTAAGAACTAGGTTTTACGGACAAAACCTTAATGCTACAATAGACTTGGGACGTCGAGCAAATCACTTGAGATTCTGAAACATTTATTTATAGTGGGTATTGCACTATGCTACAAATATTGCCTTTGATGTCACAAATTAAGGGTATCATGACTAAGTAGCATAATACAGCCCTTAGTCGTGCTGTATCTCTTCAGCCACTGTAGGACTGTATAATACTATTTTATCTTTCAGCGATGTTGGGAGGCTTAGTTCACTAAAGCTCTTCAGACCATCAGATGTGAGGCCCTACAGAAGCACAGAGTATTATGTTCACCAGCATATCACACAAGCAAAAGACGATTTATGTCTGTAACCTAAACGTACCAAGCAATTGTGAACCCCTCATAAGTAAGACTGAAACATGAATTCATAATACTTGTTATGATCCCTGGTTTTTACCCCTTCTCCTTTCAAATGCCTTGAGGCAATGATACACATGGTAATAATTCTGAGACCCTGTCACTGAAAGACTTTTTTCTTCTGGAAAATTTATCCCATCTTACAAGCAGACTACTAAATAGTTTAACTAACTCAAGAGCTTGTGAGCAGCACAAGAATAAAGCAAAGCGACAGTGTGTTAGGTTGTGCCACTACGAACAGCTGATCTTTAATATTCTACTCAGTAATGAGCCCAGCATGTGCAGAATAATTATTGCCAAACCATTAACACAATTGTCTCTGAGTAAAATTTATATATAAAAAAATCAGATCGGATACTGTTACACATTTCAAAACAAGGCATGTTTTATGGGCAAGCCAAATTATGATAAAATGTATTTCAGGCTGAACTTCTAGGATTTAGTTTTGTTTGCATTTATTTGAATTATTTGCCTACATTATGACAAGCCAAGTGCAGAGTTATGAGCTCACATCTTCCAAGCAGCTAAACATATTGGATGTTCATGATGTGCAACATTGACCAATAAGAACTCAAGTAGGTCTGGTGAATCATGTAGAGCTCTCTACAGGATGAGGAACCACACTTGATTCAATCAATCTGCAAGTCTGGTAAGACCTCCTTCAAGACCTGGGATGGGCCTCAAAGCAGAGGACGAATCTCTCTCCTGGGATGTGCAGAATGATGATCAACTCCAGAGAACTAGTGACTCACAGAAAAGACAGTGGAAACCAGGTAGAGGACAAACAATATCATCACACACACACACAGTCACACACACACATTTTTTCGTTAAAAATCGCACAAATAAAGGAAAAATAAATTAAATGCCAGTGGCAAATGGACGCGAGCTACCCTGATTAGGGTTTGGATACCAGCATGTTGGGCACGAGAATAGGCCAATAACTGTCTCAGCGAGGAACAATCCCATGAATGCTCCTTGTAAGCAGACACTGGACAAGCCACCAAAGTGGCTTATAAAGGGATCATTCCTCCCAAATTCCTTCACACGCCTTTGAGGATGTAGGAGCTGCAGCAGAGTGAAGGCAGCAAGATGTCCAGACCAGCAGGCTGCCAAAGTACTAAATGGGAATCACTGTGTTTTCTGGGCCCAAATGTGGCATCCCACAGAACATGTTCTTCAAGAGTGGGGTACTACTGAGAACACCTCAGGAATTCATCATCCATATGTCCCATAGATCATTGGACATTGTATTTCACGCCTTTTGTTGTGCTTCAGTGCCAGAGGCAGATGTATGAAAACCACATGGCTCAGAAACTACATAACGGAAGCTAAGTAATTGTTATTTCTGGTAGGAACAACAACTTCCACTCTGGCTTAATGGGCAGGGGTGAGGTATTTCTCACCAGAGGGACCTGGTAGCAGAACTACGTGATCAAATAGTCAGAAAACCCTATTGACTGAATCTGATGATCGCCACATTCACGCTGCTGTGTGATACCTCTGCTTTTACTGCACTTTTCTGCAAAGCTGTGCTAGCTCCGCTGAACCACTCTGACCACTGGTCAAGTCCCATCTGCAGGGAGCAGGGAACTTGCCAATGAAATGAGAAAACAAAGCTCTTTGATGCAATTCTCTGCTCTCAAAGACAGGCTTTGTAGCCTTTTGAGGGTACGGCTATGAGCATTATTTCAAAGTTTGTTCTGTGGTTCAGGATCACATCATGTACCAGGGTTTATTAGTTCTCCAAGCCAGGCAAGCTCTGTCCCCATAGTGACACATTACTGTTTAATCTTAGACTCTGGGAGAGCACTCCTTCTAGAGGCAGTTAGTGGGTAACAGACCGGATACAAGGCTGTCCCAACTGACTGTCTAGTTTCCTCATTTGAATAATGAGAGGGGATCTAAACTTTGCATAAGGATCAATGGAAATGTCTGGTTCACAGAAAGGAAATGGCAGATGGGGAAACATTTATTTAAGCCTGATATTACAAAACATCTTTAAAAATGGCTCTCTGCAGCTACTCCCCACCCTCATTTATTTAATTCCTATTCTACGCAATATAAACCTAATTACAAATACAGGCAATACTGCCGCACACATATTAAGAAGGAAAGATCGCGTTGCGTGCTTTTAGGAATAGTCCAGGTGCGTCTCATCATGCCACACAGATCTTCGTAAGAGGCCGGATGACTCTGACATAGCTAGCATGTGATTAATTGGCCTATTCCCGCTTCCACTTATATTGTCGCCCCCCTGTTTATTTTCTTTGGCTGCATTTGGCCCACAACTGAAAAAAATCAGAGCTCTTGGATATATATGCTGTGTACAGACATATTCTGTGTCACTGGCAGGCTGTGACCACACTACCCCTCCTTTCGGAGGGGGCATGGTAATGAGGCACTTCAGCAGATGCTAATGAAGCACTACCATGAATATGAATATGCAGCACCTCATTAGCATAATGGCAGCTGCATGTGCTTTGAAAGTGCTGCTTTCTAAATGCACGCCACCCGCGTAGCTGGGGCCCTTTTGAAACAACTCCTCTGATTTTGAGAGCCCCTTATTCCTAAGACCAAATGGGAAGAAGGGGCTTTCGAAATCAGGGGGCCATTTCAAGAGGCCCCTGACTACATGGGCAGCGTGTATTCCGAAAGCAGCACTTTCAAAGCATGCGCAGCTGCCATTATGCTAATGAGGCACTGCATATTCATGGAAGTGCCTCATTAGCATATGCTGAAGTGCCTCATTATCATGCCTCCTCCAAAAGGAGGGGGCTAATGTGGCCCCAGCCTCAGAGGTTCATGCCCTACTTTTACCCCAAAATTTGGACCCAAGGAACTGCTGGCCGGCCGATAATTATAAATTGCTATTGTCTTCCTATTTGGGCAGACTACAACTGGTGAGCCCCTGTCCCCCAGTGCTTTATGAAATTTGCCTTATGAATATACATAACTCAAAAATGCTTTGGACAAAAGAGATCATGTAATATGTCAGTTTTATAGTTGCAGTCTGCTGGATATCTATAGCCTGTTTTTGTGCACGTATCAGTCTTATATGTGAAGTTAGAAATATGAAGTGTCAATCTGTTCATATACTAACAAATTTAGTACATCATGAGGTTTTTGTGGGTAAAACAGAATACAGGGTGGCTGGGTCTACATGTGTCCCTTCCTTTCAAAAGGGGCATGTTAATGAGCAGTTTTGAAAATATGCTAATGAGGCGCTGCAATGAATATGCAGTGCCTCATTAGCATAATGGCGGCCACGGCCATTCGAAAGTGCAGCTTTTCGAATTGCGTGCCACCCGCGGAGACAGGACCTTCTGAAAGGACCCCGCCCCAAGTTTTCAAAAGCCCTTCTTCCTATCTGGCGTTAGGAAGAAGGGCTTTCGAAAACTGGGGGGGTGGGTCCTTTCGGAAGGACCCATCTCCACGGGTGGCACGTGATTTGAAAAGCTGCACTTTCAAATCGCTGCAGCCGCCATTATGCTAATGAGGCGCTGCATATTCATTGCAGCACCTCATTAGCATATTTCGAACCTGCTCATTAACATAGAATCATAGAACACTAGGACTGGAAGGGCCCTTGAGAGGCCATCGAGTCCAGCCCCCTGCCCCAATGACAGGACCAAGTACTATCTAAACCATCCCTGATAGATGCCTATCTAACCTGTTCTTAAATATCTCCAGCGATGGAGATTCCACAACCTCCCTTGGCAATTTATTCCACTGTTTGACCGCCCTGATAGTTAGAACTTTTTCCTAATGTCCAGCCTAAACCTCCCTTGCTGCAGTTTAAGCCCGTTGCCTCTTGTTCTATCCTTAGAGGCCAAGAAGAACAAGTTTTCTCCTTCCTCCTTATGAATCCCTTTTAGATACCTGAAAACCGCTATCATGTCTCCCTTCAGTCTTCTCTTTTCCAAACTAAACAAGCCCAATTCTTTCAACCTTTTTTCTTAGGTCACATTCTCTAGACCTTTAATCATTCTTGTCGCTCTTTTCTGGACTCTCTCTAGTTTCTCCACATCTTTTTTGAACTGCGGTGCCCAGAACTGGACACAATACTCCAGCTGAGGCCTAACCAGAGCAGAGTACAACGGAAGAATGACTTCTCGTCTCTTGTTCACAACACACCTGACAATGCATCCCAGAATCATGTTTGCTTTTTTTGCAACAGCATCACACTGTTGACTCATATTTAGCTTGTGGTCCACTATAATCCCTAGATCCCTTTCTGCTGTAGTCATTCCTAGACAGTCTCTCCCTATTCTGTATGTGTGAAACTGATTGTTCCTTTCTAAGTGGAGCACTTTGCATTTATTAAACTTCATCCTGTTTAGCTCAGACCATTTCTCCGGTTTATCCAGATCATTTTGAATTATGACCCTATCCTCCAAAGTAGTCGCAACCCCTCCCAACTTGGTATCATCTGCAAACTTAATAAGCGTACTTTCTATGCCAATATCTAAATCATTGATGAAGACATTGAACAGAACCGGTCCTAACACAGACCCCTGCAGAACCCCACTTGTTATACTTTTCCAGCAGGATTGAGAACCATTAAGAACTACTCTCTGGGTACGGTTATCCAGCCAGTTACGCGCCCACCTTATAGTAGCCTCATCTACATTTTATTTGCCTAGTTTTTTGATAAGAATATCATGACAGACCATATCAAATGCTTTACTAAAGTCTAGGTATACCACATCTAATGCTTCTCCCCTATCCACAAGGCTCATTATCCTATCAAAGAAAGCTATCAGATTAGTTTGACAAGATTTTTTCTTTACAAACCCATGCTGGCTGTTTCCTATTACCTCACCACCTTCCAAGTGTTTGCAGATGATTTCTTTAATTACCTGCTCCATTATCTTTCCTGGCACAGAAGTTAAGCTGACTGGCCTGTAGTTTCCTGGGTTATTCTTAGTCCCCTTTTTATAGATGGGCACTACATTTGCCCTTTTCCAGCCTTCTGGAATCTCTCCTGTCTCCCATGATTTTCCAAAGATGATAGATAAAGGCTCAGATACCTCCTCTATCAGCTCCTTGAGTATTCTAGGGTGCATTTCATCAGGCCCTGGTGACTTGCAGACATCTAATTTTCCCAAGTGATTTTTAACTTGTTCTTTTTTTATTTCAACTTCTAACCCTACCCCTTTCCCACTAGCATTCACTGTGTTGGGCACTCTTTCATCAGACTTCTCAGTGAAGACCGAAACAAAGAAGTCATTGAGCATCTCTGCCATTTCCAACTTCCCTGTTACTGTTTCTCCCTCCTCCCTGAGCAATGGCCCTACCCTTTCCCTGGTCTTCCTCTTGTTTCTAATATATTTATAAAAAGCCTTCTTGTTTCCCTTTATGCCTGTAGCTAGTTTGAGCTCATTTTGTGCCTTAGCCCTTCTAATCTTTCTCCTGCATTCTTGTGTTGTTTGCCTATATTCATCCTTTGTAATTTTTCATTGTTTCCATTTTTTATACAATTCCTTTTTTATTTTGAGGTAGTGCAAGATCTCCTGGTTAAGCTAAGGTGGTCTTTTTCCATATTTTCTATCTTTCCTACACAGCAGGATAGCTTGCTTTTGGGCCCTTAATAATGTCTCTTTGAAAAACTGCCAACTCTCCTCAGCTGTTTTTCCCATCAGCTTTGCTTCCCATGGGACCTTACCTACCAGCTCTCTGAGTTTACCAAAATCTGCCCTTCCTGAAATCCATTATCTCTGTTTTGCTGTTTTCTGTTCTGCCCTTGCTTAGGATTGTGAACTCTATGATTTCGTGATCACTTTCACCCAAGCTGCCTTCCACCTTCAAGTTCTCTACCAATTCCTCCCTATTTGTTAAAATCAAATCTAAAACAGCTTCCCCCTGCTAGCTTTTTCAACCTTTTGGAATAAAAAATTGTCTCCAATACAATCCAAGAATTTACTGGATAGTCTATGCTCCGCTGTATTAGTTTCCCAACATATATCTGGATAGTTGAAGTCCCCCATCACCACCAAATCTGGGGCCCTGCTTGACTTTGCTGGTTATTTGAAAAAAGTCTCATCCACCTCTTCCACCTGGCTAGGCGGCCTGTAGTGGATGCCTATCAGGACATCACCCTTGTTTTTTACCCCTCTTAGTCTAACCCAGAGACTCTCAACACATCCATCTCCACCTCAGTCCAAATATATACATTTTTAATATATAAGGCAACACCTCCCCCCTTTCTTCCCTGTCTGTCCTTCCTAAGCAGGCTGTACCCTTCAGTACCAACATTCCAATCATGGGTATTATCCCACCAAGTTTCTGTGATGCCAACGATGTCATAGTTATATTTATTTACTAGCACTTCCAGTTCTTCCTGCTTATTACCCATACTTCTTGCATTTGTATACAGGCATCTAAGATATTGATTTGATCTTGCCTCCCTGTTTTGCCCTGACCTCTTTTTACTCTGACATTGTTGCCCATGCTGCCTCCCATTTCTGACCCATCATCCAGATTTCCATGTTCTCCACTTACCTGTGGGCTTGGCTCCCCTGCCCCCATCGAACCTAGTTTAAAGCCCTCCTCACTAGGTTAGCCAGTCTGTGTCCAAATATGGTCTTTCCCCTCCTCGAAAGGTGAACACCATCCCTGCCCAGCAGTCCTTCCTGGAATAGTATCCCATGGTCAAGGAAGCCAAAGCCTTCCTGGAGACACCATCTTCGAAGCCAGGCTTTCACCTCTAGGATGCACCTGTCTCTGCCTGGGCCCCTACCACTGACAGGCAGGATTGAGGAGAATACCACCTGTGCCCCAAACTCCTTCACCTGTGCTCCCAGAGCCCTGAAGTCACTCTTGACCTGCTCAGCATCATACCTCACAGTATCATTAGTGCCCACATGGATGAGAAGCATGGGATAGTAGTCAGAGGGCCTGATAATCCTCGACAACGCCTCCGTAATGTCTCGGATATGGGCCCCCGGCAGGCAGCGTAGCCCCCGAGATGAAATATCAGAGCGACAGATGGGCGCCTCCATCCCCATCAGAAGAGAGTCCCCGACCACCACTACTCTACGTTTCCTCCTCGCAGTGGTGGCAGCAGACTTCCCAGCCTTGGGGGTACGAGGCTTCTCCTCTGCTGTACGGGGCGATTCTTTGTCTCCTGTATCAAGTACAGCGTAACGGTTTCCCAGTACCACAGTGGGAGGGTTCTGAGCAGGGGTGGAACACTGCCTGCTGCCTGAAGTAACAAGCTGCCAGTGTCCAGCCTGATCTATCTCCTTCTCCACCAGTGGTTTATCAGCTGTCCTGTGCACTGGGACAGTTACCTCAGCTGTCTCCACATGAATATTATCCAGGAACTGCTTGTGGAGTCGGATACTCCTCAACCTGGCCACCTCCTCCTGTAGCTCCTCCACCTGTCGCCTGAGAGATTCCACCAGCAGGCACCTTTCACACTGGATGGTCCCCCTCAGCCTGGATATCAGTGAGTGGGAATTGCAAGCTACAGTCCCTGCAAAGCCACACCAGGATCTGGGTAGAGGCATCCACGGTCAGGCAGTCTGTCTGGCTACAGGCACAGGTGGAGGAGACAGCAGTAGTGGTGGCACAGGTGTTGCGGGTCTTCCTGACCATCGTAGGCCCCCTCTGTCAAACTCCCTCTGTCAGACTCCCTCTTCAACTCCCCTGTCTGCAGCTCCCTGTCTGCTTCACTCCCCCGGTTGCCCTTGCCTCTGGCTTTTAAAGCCTCCTGGCCTGTGTCAGATCCTCCCCCTATGAGTCACACAGGGTTAGGCCAATCAGGGGAACAAAGGTCAGGCCAGGTCAGTCCCAGCTGCCACAGAAACTGAAACTGAAACTGACCCACCTGAAATCAAAATGGCAGTTCCAATTCAAACAGATTCAAACAGTTAAGCACACTCACTCACCCCAAAAAGCCAGTGCTCTCACCTGGTAGCTTCTGCAGCGGCAGGATCACTTGCTCTCCCTCTTAAACTCCCAGGTCTGCAGCTCCCTGTCCGCTTCGCTCCTTTCGAAAGGAAGGGGCACGTGTATACCCAGCCGGTGTGTCCAGTGGAGTGGGGAGAGAATGAGAAAGATGACCAGGCATATTCTAGCCACTACCCACAATTCCCACCTGGGGGGGCGGGGAGTGGGGGAGGGCACCTTTTTTAAGCAATGGGATGCAATCAGCCTTGGTCTTCAGCTGGCTTTTGAACCTGCCTGGTACTTGTGGCCAGGTTGGATTTTTAACTACAAACTATCATTAACTATAACATCTAAAGCTTTAAATCTAAAACTAACTACAGTTTTATGCAAGCTAAAGCATCATGATACTGTCACCATTTTTGTCATTCAGATTGAGGGAAGTGGGGTTTTTTTTGGGCACTTGAAACCCTTCCAAGGATTTTTTCCTTGTGGGCAAATCCACTTTTATGCCTCTGTCCCAGTTGTTATAGGGACTAAAGCAGTTAAAAAAAACTCCTTTTGTCTCCCCGCTATATCAGACAGAGCTGCTCTGGCATTGTTCTCCATCCTGTAGAATTCCATGGTATCCGTATCACTGTACTGAGGGCTGGCCAAAGAGCAGGCACCTATTTTCTGCTAACAATTTTAAATCAATCAGAATCTTGCCATATTTTTGATTTTTTTTGTTTTCTAAATGTAAAAAAAATGTAAATTTCAACATAGTTTTTGTTTTTAAATTGTTTTATTTTATGAATCGCAATTAAAAAAAAACAACAACCATTACCAACATTTTGGTCAAAAACGCATTTTCTGTCTGAAAAAGCATTTCACTGGAAAATGTTCAACCAACTGTAATTTTACTGCCGTTTTCTCCCTGTGACTTTGGGGAATCAGTGGCTTCAAAGTGCTACTTCTGCAGTACTGTTCTTAGCTTCACGTTTGTTCCCCCTTGGAGGCCCAGGTGCATTTGACAGCAGGTAACAGAGAATACACATTTTGGGCAGGTGTGACTGGGCCAGCCACATCATCCTAGCTCTTCCCCTACAGAGACAATGACACTGCATAGCCAGCGTGACCTGTTTGCACAGGAGTGGAGTCCTAGAACCAGCAGTGGTGACAATATCTCTGTGACAACTCAATGAAAAGGAGCCTGATGGAGTGCCAAGGCTGCATCCCTGGAATTCTGCCAAACTTGCAGTGTTTTTTCTACCCTTTGTCCATTGCATAGAGTCAGTGTTTGCCTTATACTTTACTACTTTACCTTATGCTGCACCAGACACCTGGAAGTGCATGGGCAGTAGGTGAAGCTTCTACTTGGGGAGACAGTAGCTTCCTTGCCCAGACCCCATTGCCTGCCCTGCCACTTTCCTCTTCCCTGGGCATCCTGTTTCCCTGCTCACTGTGTACTTATTCCTTTCCAGCCAAATCCCTGAACCCGAGCAAATTATTGCACCCTCCACTTTTCCGCAATTTTGTTCTCAATAAAATGGAGCAGGTTTTGTACCATGTGCCAGACATGCAGAAGGTACAGAATTAAAAGCACTAAATTTGGGAATAAGAAATGCCAGACACAGGATGTTTTTTTATATACTCTGCTAGCTGACATGCCTGAGCAAGTGCCCAAGCCCCTCTCCTTGATCCTGGGGAATACATAATGGCAAGCACCAGTTAAAGCTAATTGAGAAATCTCTGTCTTTAATTCACACAAAAAATAAACAAGGTGTCAGGCCTCACCATCAACTGGCATTTGCCTCCTGACAGGAAGAAAATGGCTGGAGTCAGACTGCAAAAGTTGGCACCTTATTTTCACTTATTCATGCTGTGGCAGGGTCAGTCTCATTCCTGGGCCCCAGACCCTCTGTTCAGTCCACTGTCCCCACCCTAGGAACCCCATTATGCTTGCTGGGGCAGAGGGGTGGTCTGGGGAAAACCCAGTCCCCACCCATTCATTCCAGGTTCCAGCCCAGGGACCCTGGGTGGCTGCTACCGGTGAGGGCTGACTCCCTTCACCCTTGCCCCTGCAGCTCTTCTCCCTGGGCCACTTCCCCAGATCATCTCCCCCCATCCCACCTCCCCCAGGTACCTCCTTCAGGCAGTGGCAACTATGGCAGCAAGTCCCCTTCCTTGATTGGCTCCACCAGCCAACCAGTTCTCCACAGTCTCCGGTTGAACCTCAGGGTCCCCTGGACTGGGACAGCCCAGCCCCCGGGTTGCTGCGGCTCTTCTCCTCCTCTGTCGTCTCTGTTGTTGCTGTTGTTCCTCCAAGTCTCCTTCCCTTTCCTCACTCATCTTCTAAACTCTCCTTAATCAACTCTCACACTCCCCTCTTGCCCTGCGTTATAAAGGTAGCCCCGGGCGGAATCATTCTTACCAATAAACCAGGCAAACACAACTTAGATGGAGTTACTATAAGGTGGGCGCGTAACTGGCTGGATAACCGTACCCAGAGAGTAGTTCTTAATGGTTCTCAATCCCGCTGGAAAGGTGTAACAAGTGGGGTTCCGCAGGGGTCTGTACTGGGACCGGTTCTGGTCAATGTCTTCATCAACGACTTAGATATTGGCATAGAAAATATGCTTATTAAGTTTGCAGATGATACCAAGTTGGGAGGGGTTGCAGCTGCTTTGGAGGATAGGGTCATAATTCAAAATGATCTGGACAAATTGGAGAAATGGTCTGAGGTAAACAGGATGAAGTTTAATAAAGACAAATGCAAAGTGCTCCACTTAGGAAGGAACAGTCAGTTTCATACATACAGAATGGGAAGCAACTGTCTGGGAAGAAGTATGGCAGAAAGGGATCTAGGGATTATACTGGACCACAAGCTAAATATGAGTCAACAGTGTGATGCTGTTGCAAAAAAAGCAAACATAATTCTGAGATGCATTAACAGGTGTGTTGTCAACAAGACACGAGAAGTCATTCTCCCGCTCTACTCTGCGCTGGTTAGGCCTCAGCTGGAGTATTGTGTCCAGTTCTGGGCACCGCAGTTCAAAAAAGATGTGGAGAAATTGGAGAGTGTCCAAAATGAGCAACAAGAATGATCAAAGATCTAGAGAACATGACCTATGAAGGAAGGCTGAAAGAATTGGGCTTGTTTAGTTTGGAAAAGAAGATTGCAAGGGGACATGATAGCCAATTTCAGGTATCTAAAAGGTTGTCATAAGGAGGAGGGAGAAAATTTCTTCTCCTTGGCCCCTGAGGATAGGACAAGGAGCAATGGGCTTTAACTGCAGCAAGGGAGGTTTAGGTTGGACATTAGGAAAAACTTCCTAACTGTCATGGTGGTCAAACACTGGAATACGTTGCCTAGGGAGGTTGTGGAATCTCCATCTCTGGCGATATTTAAGAACAGGTTAGATAAATGTCTATGAGTGATGGTCTAGACAGTACTTGGTTCTGCCATGAGGGCAGGGGGGATGGACTTGATGACCTCCCCAGGTTCCTTTCAGTCCTAGTATTCTATGATTCTATGACCAGCTGGCCCTAATGGATTTAGGCCAGCCTACTCCTCAGCTGCTCCCACTCTGATTGTCAGCTCCAAATCTGTCCTGTTTTTACTCATCTTTCCTCCCCTGGCCTCACCCTGCCACAATACAAACAAGTGTGAGCCCTTCCTATGTTTATTGTTACAACAGCAATAAGCACCCCAAGCAACGAATAAGAATTGCCAAGGGACAGGCTGGCTGGTACTGTAACAAGAATAGCTCCCAATTCAGCTCACAGAAGCAAGAAGGGAAAATGTGCCACTGAGGCAGCATGATGGCACCAGCTTAATGTACCAGAGTGGCAGGCCCAATATATCCAGGAGTGAAGGAACCAAATCCCCATCCCTGTTCTCAGCAGGAAAATGTAGTCTTTCATCCACTGAAAAGAGCTGAGACCTATCCTACCAATAAAATTTCTTCACCCTGCCACCATGCCCCTCCTTCCTCTGCCTTCCCCTTCTCTTCCCTCTGCCTACCAGCTGGGCAGCTCTGCATTTGCAGAGACTGGGGAGGGGTGCCCAGTCAGGCTGCTCTGTGGAGCAATCCCTCCCCCAGCTGCACACATGGTGTGTACCCATTCCACGCCCCCCTGGATGTGGTCCATGCAGATTGTAGGGCAGGCAGCTGAAGAGACTCCTGCTATTCAGCCTTCCCGGCCACCCTGGAACCTGCCTGAACCATACATAACAACAATAGCATCAGACCCATGGGACTAGGTAGGCCTTTCTGCAGCCCCCATGTGGGAAGGCAGTGCCTCCCTTTGCCTTACTGATGCACCGCCCATGTGGAATGAGTGCCAAGGCTTCTGTTTGTAACAGGGGCAAGTTTTCTGTCCCCAGCTGCTGTCAATATTTGAGGCCTTATTGCTAGTACACTCATTCTGTCCCATGGCACCGGTTGCTGCTCTGAGTGATACCGATCATGGCCCGCTGTTTAGCCACTTGATCACAGGCCAGGCTATTGTGATTGGGTGATACGAGCAAGTCCTGGATGATCTCCCCAGATAAGTGCTGTTGGCTTCCTGTCAGCCACAGGCCACCTGGCCGCACTCTTGTAGAATGGTCTTGTTGGAGACACACCGGCAATAAAAGTTGATTGTCGCAGAAGTAAAAGTTACTTAATGTGATGCGATCGAGCTCCGTGTTGTACTGTGCTATTTTTTCAGGCAAGGGATTGCCAGCCACAGAGTACAGAACATGGACTGGACAGACTATGTGGGCCATGACAAGGGCATTGGGGGAGGAGAAGGAGCAGGCTGAGTTCACTAGCCATCACCACCACATTTATAGTTCAGCAGTGAAAACAACATGGTGATAATCACTAGCCTTTCACAAAGCAAGTGTAATGTGAAAAATGACTATGATGTATGAATTGACAATTGATTTTAGATACGAACGTCTGAGTGGAAGATTCCATCATTCAATTTGTGCAAACAGACAGTATGAATTAGAAAAAAAATCTGCTCAGGTTGACTATTGGTTTTCAGTAAATTAAGACTGAATTATATAACGCTGTGTACTGTTGGAAGCAAGGTGTCTTACGGGCATGTTAGCTGGCCCATAGAGTGGCTAATATACCTAATCTCTGACATCTAGAGAAGGCCTTCTGATGTGTGTACGTGACAAGTTTGCACAGGACAAGCCAGAGTGTGAATCTACAGCATGCTAGCTTGCCATGTAAAAATTGATACTATGCACAAAAAGTACTGTTGTGTGTGTTGACTTATTTCCATTTCAACCCACTAACTTTCCTTCTGTATTTCAATTGATTGTTATTTTAATTAGTAGTTGTTTTCTTCATGTGGGTCTCACCATCTCCTACTGACAACAGTACAGTACAGAAGGCCTTGTATTATTCAGTGTTAATTTACTAAAGCCAATAGGCAAAATTGACAGAACTATTTTTTTCTTATTGTTGCTGTCTATTTGGACAAACTGAATGATGGAACCTTCAATTCACACTTTGGTATCTAAAATCAACTGCCATATCACCCTCTTGAAGGCAAATAACATCCTGATTTCCTAATCTGTCTCTACCAAAATGCATACTCACCTGAAATAGCCAGTTCTTCTGGAATCGAGCTAAAATTTCCTGCATGCCAACAACTTGGATGGGTTTTGGGGGTTTTGGAGTTCAGTGCTCTAAAAAGTGCTCTTGGAATACAAGAATGATCTTAAATCGGGGGGACATGTAAGACTCATCTTTGTCCAGATCTTGCAACTTTGTTAAGAACATTTTATAACACCTTATATTAATTGTCAGATCTCCTAATTGAAAACAGTTGAAATGATTGGCCAGTGCCCTTTTCCTCATTTGAAAGTTGGCCATAATTTGACTACAAAAAGTAGAACCTTTGAGTTCATGACTTCCATGGGGAAATGTAGGAATAAGATCTACGGATCCATCTAGTTTAGTATCTTGTCTCCAAAACAAGATATTGCCTGTACCAGACAGCTGGCTGAAACTTTTTCATTATTAACTGAAATGGCTGGTCCTATTTTTAGACATAACAATCACAAATTCCTCCATAGTTTACAGGAATGGTTACAACACGCATGTGACCATTTATCTTAGAAGATGCCCAGTGATGCGTATTCTCATATCTGAGATCAAGCTCAAGGTACATTTGTTTCAAGCTATTGTTTTGCTCAGTTACTGCTATGCAGTCAAATGGGAAGCTTTTAGAGTAACCAGATATTTTTCACACACCACGTGTATTTTTTCTTTCATGTCTCAACATTTATGGTTCGCTTGTGATCTCTGTTACCCACATGTAAACGCAGAGTAACTCCATTGACTTTAGTGGTGTTCTTCTGGAAACATCCTGTGGTAACGGGCTGCAGGTGCTGGCCACTAGTATAAACTGTAAAATATTCTTCAAAATAAATTTGATTTTTTTCCCTATTAGTAGTAGACCCAAATAAAAATAAACCAGACCCAAGAAGGCCTAAAACTTGTAAAAGTCATGATCAAATATCTCAGTTTTGCAGCTGAGATCTATCACTTAATAGTTTTTCGATGCAATGTGGAGCAGTGGCTGGAGGGTTGGCTAAGACTCAGGAGATGTGGATTCTACTTACAGCTCTGCTGCTGACTTGTGGCAACGCGTGTCAGAGCTGTGCTCCTTCCCATCTTTTGTCTTGTGTATTTAGACAGTAAGTTCTCCATGGTAGGAACTGATTCTACTTGTTATAATAGTGCAAAGAACAACTGGGCTCTGACCATAGCTGGGACCTCTATGTACTAATATTAATATAAAATAATAAAATATTTGAGATAATAAAAATATTTTTTCTTAAAATGTGCATTGTTGTAGTTAATTGCACCTTATTTTACATTTACACCTCTAAACCCAGAAGCTACAGTATTATGGATGCAAGGATATCTACATTTTATAGTCTTATTGTACGTTTCTGTGATTTACTATTTGCAGCGCACATAAGCTATTTAGACACGAAAAGGATTTGGTTTCAAACATACTTGGAGTTCTCTCAAGGCAATACTGTAGTATACAATACTACGAACTACCATAATCATACCTACAGTGTGCAATTTAACTCTAATAAGGGACAGATCTTCCCTAGCACAGGATGTTGCCTTATGGGAGATTTCCCATTTTCTATTCCTTTGAAAAATACTATAAAAGAATAGCTACTCCCTACAGAGCGCAGAGGAAGACACTCTTCATCGATCTGACCAAGGCTTTCAACTTGGTCAGTAGGGATGGACTGTTTAAATTGCTCCACAAGATAGGCTGTCCACCACAGCTACTCAAGATGATCCAGTCTTTGCACAAAGACACGAGAGGAACCACCCAATATGACAGCACATCATCAGATGCCTTCAGCATGAGGACAGGAGTCTACAAGGATGCGTCCTTGCTCTGACATTGTTCGGGATCTTCTTCGCACTCCTCCTGAAGCATGCCTTTCGATCCTCAACAGAGGGCATCTTTTTGCACACAAGATCTGACGGGCAACTGTTTAATCTTGCAAGGCTGAAGGCTAAGTCTAAGGTGCGGAAAGTGCTCATTAGAGACATGCTGTTCGCAGACAACACTGCTGTAGTGACACACACAGAAGGCCAGCTTCAAAAACTGCTGGATCAGTTCTCCAAAGCATGCAAGGACTTTGGGCTTACCATCAGCCTACAGAAGACAAGCGTACTTGGTCAGGACATTGCTGAACCTCCATCAATCAGCATTGACAATGACATGCTAGCAGTCGTCCACGAGTTTACTTACCTCGGCTCCACCATCACCGACACCGTTGCTGGAGTCTGAGCTAAACAGGAGGATTGGAAAAGCAGCCACAACTCTGTTCAGACTTAGCAAGAGAGTGTGGAACAACAACAAGCTGTACACTCACACCAAAATGCAAGTCTACAGAGCCTGCATCCTCAGCACCCTCCTCTACGGCAGCGAGTCTTGGAATATCATGGAAGGACAGAGTGCCCAACAATGCCATCCTCAAGCAAGCTGGAATTCCAACCTTGAATACCCTCGTCAGGCAGCGGCAGCTCCGCTGGCTTGGCCACGTCCACAGGATGAATGATGGAAGGATCCCAAAAGACATCCTGTACAGCGACCTAGCCTCTGGCAAAAGACCTCCCAGATACCCCCAGTTGTGCTACTGAGACATCTGTAAGAGGGACCTCAAAGAGGTAGACATTGACGCAGATAGTTGGGAAGAGCTGGCAGACGACCGCAGCAGCTGGAAGCAGGAACTACACGAAGGCCTTCAGAAGGGTGAGATGAAGATCAGACAGCTGGCAGAGGAGAAGCGAGCCCACAGAAAGGACAGCAAGGACAGCAAGGACCTGCCAGACACCCACTACATATGCAGCAGATGTAGCAAGGACTGTCACTCTTGTGTGGGCCTCCACAGTCACAGTCAATGACGATCTTAATTGGACGATCTTAACTGGAGTTACGAAGGGCACGATACATAGTCTACGCAGAGTGAAGGATGCCTACCTACTCCCTACAGCCACCATTCATTTGGAAGCCAATATATACCAAGTCTGTAATATGCTTATTTACTTTCATCAAGTTATTTATATTTGCACCAAAAATCCAGAACTAAACAAATTATAAGTGGAACACAATTCTGTAACAGCAGCCAAGTACAATACAAGATAGCTTTGGAAAAGAGTCTTGTATTGTTTTTCTTCTTGAAATCCCATAAATTATGGTTCATAAGCACAGGGGGACCAGCTTTCCTACTAAGTGCACAACAAGCCAAAAATTCCCACAGGAAATTTGGTTAAAAAATCACAGACAAATAGCTTACAGCTCAGATCAGTGAACCAATGGCAATCTCCTACCAAGGACATGGATAAGCAATACACCAACATTTTAAAATCAACCAGACAGAATACATTTGATGCATATATAACACTGTGGAAAACAAAAAAATAATTTTATGTATTATGCTCAAAACTGGCAATTGCTGGTAGCACTGATAGCACGCTGGACATAGAAGATTAGTGGTGAAGAGATAATCCATGGTTCCCCAGTTCCAAAACTTTGCGCACTTGTCCTACTTAGTGTGCATTAAAAACAGGACATTTTCCATTGGGGTTGCCCATTCCAGACTGGGGCATGCTTTCAAGCCTGTGATTGCAATAGCAGTTTCACAGCTATGCACGCTGCAAGTGAGTGGGTGTGTGGGGGGGGTTTCCAATGGGCTGTGGCAGTCACTGCACGCTTCTCCTTCCCACTTTGCTGAGGCAGTGAGACTTTCCCTCCCCACTCCCCCTCAAAGTCCCAGGGAAGGGAAGGGAGGTGGGGGAGGGGCAAGCATGGGAGTGCGGTTTCTGCTATTGGGGCTGCCTCTCTCTCTCACAGTCGCTGTGTGTTTCTACGCCCCACTCTGCTGGGACAATGAAAGTTTCCCTTCCCCCAGCAGTCCAGGGGAAGGGGATAGTCCAGGCATGGTGGAGTAGCTTGTGCTTTCCTCCTTGTGCCTGTGTGTAGAGTTCTTTTGGCCACTACTAGCAACCCTGCCCCTTGGCTGGGACAGTAAAAGTTTCCCTTCTCCTAGGACCCTAGGAAGGGGAAGGGAGGGGGGTGGTCCAGGCATGGTGGAAAAGCTTGTACTATCATACAGCAGCATAATGCTCCTTCCTCAGCTTCTTCTAGGTTACAAACAGAGATATCAGCCTCCTTAGAATAACAAATATTGACAAGGAATGGATGCTGACTGAATGTGGGCAGAAGGCTGGTCAGTACGCTGCACTGCTCTGTGGTGGAATGCTGACAGATTAATTACTGGTGGCTTGGGGTGGAAAGGTGTCCTATTGAGGTGGTCGCAATGAGGCAAACTTCCCCAAAAACTCATGAGAAGAATTAAAGAGTCTTTCAAAGAGTTTTATGGAGATTTACAAAGAAGATCAGTGTTCTGTCCCAGACACACTAATCAGTTGTTCTGGGGGCCCCAGGCTGTGTGGGTGCAGTGCCTGCCACAGCTCATACCCAATTGCCTTAACCACTTGTAGCATGATGAAAAATGGGAACTCCCCAGAGGTGCCCTCCCTGCCATCAGCATGCACCTACAAAACATCCTGGGAGGAGCATATCAGATCCAAAGTTGAAAAACTTTTAGCTTGCATGGTATTTTAGGAGTTGTCAGATAAAAGTACACCCAGGAAGGTTATAAATTAGTACAAGGATTGTGTATCTAGTACGGTGTAAGCAGCGGTGCTGGTAACAAGGTTTTAGAAAATTGCACACCATGACAATCAATTTTTAACAGGTGAAAAGGAAAATGATAGGTCAACTCCTTGAAGTAGTAATGAATCTATCTGTATATGGATTGATATTAACTATAGCACTTCCAGAACTAGGAAAGCAGAGACAGTAGACAGTAGATATTTAGGAACTATGCACAGGTGACAATGATATGTGAAAATATGATGTAAAACACCTTGTCTAATCCTATCTTTCTCATGCAGATTTATTCATCTCTGATATTCCCCTTGATAATATTTTCCACAGGATGACATGTAAGAGAATCACTTTGCTTCTGAAGCAGCTCCTCAGTGCATCTCGGTTGCTATGAGTCCGTCATTATCCAGATGCCAAAATGGTGTGTGGTGGCTTTCTGCACTACGTTACGACTTACTGGGGGGAAATGCTTTATATTAGACTGGGCTGTTATATGCTTGTTTCCTGGATGGGTCATCACAGTGTACGGATAAGTCCATGTTCTGCATAACTTACCTAGTTGTTATTTAAACAGGTCCCCATTGGCTTTGCCCTCCTCTCTCCCACTTACTCACTCTGAATTTATATGCATTTTACATTACTTCAAACCTCTCCACTAACCATGCCTAGGAAGGGGGCAGATGACTTTTCCATCCTCACCCTCACATAGGCCTCTGCTGCCAACTTTTACCTCCTTAAAATCTGGGCTAGTGAAATCCCGAAAGCCAAGGGAAATTATATTCTGTACATTGTTAAGAAATAGTGTCTCATTATTTACATATGCCAGTGAATTCACAAGTAAATATGACATACTTACGTATCCAATCAGTCACAAGTAATTATGGGAGAGGCATGAAATAAATTAGCCTATTTATATGTCAACACATGTAATCTGATGTTTACAGTAGTTATGTTAGATATAATGGATACAGTATAATCAGCCCACAGAACAGATCTCATGCTTAGTCACATCTCTAGAGATGAAAATAATAGCTTCAATAGTGTTCAACTGAGAGTGACTGCATCTCTATTTAACATATAATATACATTATATATAGCTATGCTCAAAGTGCACTACTACTAGAAATGTGATCAGCAGCAAAGCATTGGTTTCATTTGCTTTTTTATTCTCTCAAACAGTAAATGTGTGTGTATATTACACTATACATATGATACATATTTTACAATACATGCATGTCTATATATGTGATATATATACACACACATTCTGATATTGTAATCAAAGTTGCAATATAAAAATGACAATTATTGTCAAAAGCTGTGCAAGTTGTAAATACTGACTATTCATGTACTATATCAGCATTAGAAATTGCTACTATCCAAATAGCTACATTTAAACATTTAAATGATTATTTTGGTAAAAATTAATCAATTTCTAATTCTGTGCAGTGAGCCCAGAAATATTTTATTTCCTGCTTGGTGCCTTTTTTATTTATTTTTCTTACTATAAATGATAGACAGGCTATAAGGATGAAAATATACTTTCAGAAAACCTGAGTATTCAACAATTCTTTAAAAAAATAAAATAAGAAATAGAATGTGTGCATTTTCAGGAATTCCCAAACAGTATGTATAGCATTCTCCACTCCCCATGTCCCTCCACCCCCGCTGTGCAAGAAGCTGATGCTGTAAACAGAGTTGCCACAAAAGAATCATACTGAATTTCATCACTTGTGAGGTCTTTTGAAAGCTGTCTCCCCTGTTTTCAGCATTGGAATCCCTTTCCATCAATGTATTTTGAGCAAATCGTATTATCTATTTGGTGATCACACAATATTAGTTGAAGAAAGGGCAGTCTGACTTCATTAGGAAAATAAAAACCAGTCTCTTCAGAACTGTAGATTCTCATCTTTTGGTTGGACGGTTCTTCGTTCCCCAGGGGTAGTAGTGGTATCTAAAAAAAGATAAAGAGGTAGTAAGTGTTTGCTGGCCCTAGGAAGTCCTTACTACTCGTGTTCACCAAATCAGAATGAATCTCTGTGCTGTCATCAGACAGAAAAGTGCTATATAAGCAGGATAAAAAAAGGGAAATCTTGGATGCCTTTCTGTTATGTTCGATCTCGGCCTTGATGCAGGATTTACTGGGTGAAATAATATAGCCTGCGATTCTGAGAGTTAGACTAGATTTTTGGAATGATCCCTTTTGGAGTTAAGGCAGGGGTCTGCAACCTAAAGAGCAAAAGAGCCATTTTTTTTTCAAATTAGGTAAAAAAACTCAATAATTCAGAAGCCGCAATGCATGTGAATATGAAATGATCCCTAGTAAATAAAATCAAACCATATGTTTTGTAACATCTATTTTAAGAACAGTGCACACACAATGATTTGTAATTTATTTTTACTGCAGAATGTTCAAAACCTTTTACATATTCTCTCAAGGTTGTATTTTTTTCTGTTAGTGAATTTCTCACTGCAAATGAGACATAAACGGTGCTCAGAGGCACTTGATATAAATGCAAAGGATTAGGTCCATTCAGTTTGAAATTCTGTTTTCATCTTTGATTTTTCCTCTTTTTAAAAGCCATTCCAACTGCACATTAATCATGCCAATTTACTTCACGTTTAATTTCAGTTTTCTTTCTTAAAATCTGGGTTGCCCTTCACACCAGGAATGCTGCACGTTTCATTTTCCTTTTCAAAATCAAGACTTTGCTAGCAATATGATCAAAACACAGATATAGTATCATATCCCACAATGCACTACACATATTAAAGGGGGAGTTTTCCAGCATTTCTTGGTCACATATTGGCTGTGTCCACACAGGCATAAATCTTCGAAATAGCCGTGCTAATTGAATATTCAGTGCCTCATTAGCATTAGGATGCTTCCGGCTGTGGCACTTCAAAAGCGCTGCTTTTGAACACCTGCGGTGTGGCATGGCTACATGGGGGTCCTTTTCGAAAGGGAGGGGACTAACGGGATTTTGAAATGTGTGGGGTCCTTTCGAAAAGGACCCCCCTGTGTAGCTGTGCCACGGGCATTCAAAAGCGGTGCTTTCGAAGCGTCGCGGCCAGAAGCATCCTAATACTAATGAGGCACTGAATATTCAATTCAGTGCCTCATTAGTAATCTTCAAAATGGCCATTAGCATGGCTATTTCGAAGATTTGTGCCAGTGTAGACACGGCCATTGTGTTCTATTTAGATAGGAGTTGTTCATTGTTGGACTTTTAGACATTCACCATTTATTGAAAATAATCAGAAGGGTGGTTTTTTGTTTTTCTTTAATTTTGCAATTATAGTGTTGGGAGCCACAAAGGAGCCCTTAAAAAGCTGCATGCAGCTCCAGAGCTGCATGTTGCAGACCCCTGAGTTAAGGGATCTAGGAACTTCACTATATGCTGCAAAGAAACAGTGTGGTTCTAGGGTCTGAAAGGAAGCAAATCATGGCTCCCCAATTCCCATCTGCCAAGGTCTAGCATAAATTAAAGCAGCTAGGGTACAGCTTTAGGCATAAATGACTTCACAGCAGTGAAAAATTAGGCACAGTAAAGCCTTGCTCCTCTAGGTTCACTCTTCTCACAATAAGCCCTTGACACGCCAGGCATGAGAACTAGCGTAGGAGATGGTGGAACTGTTTGTCAGCTTTATGCTGGTAGAGATTCCTCCATTAAATAATCAAACCAGTACTTTATTATATTACACTGTCCTGCAGAAACATGCTCCAAGGCTTTATTCTGATCAGCTGTGCTGTTAGAAGTAAAAACAAGGAGTATTTGTTTTCATCAGCTCCTGCTTCAATGCAAGCACTTCCTCAGTCTTGTTCTTTCTAACACAGACGCATCAGCTTGCACATCAGGAACCCATCCCAAAGCAAAGCACTACAGAAACAAACCACTGAACAATGTACAGTTTTCCCATGGAAAGAGGATGAGCGACAGGAAGAACAAACAACACATGACAGGTGTCAACACTTTCCGGCTTAGTATAATGCTGGAAAGTACTCAGTTATTTGGGTGGCTAGGGTGGTGTAAAGCATTTGTCTGGAATTACACACAAATAACAATGCTAAGATTGTAAAGTCAAATAATCTAAAATTAGGCAAAGCTAGAATTAAGGTAATCACAGAACCATAAGATTAGGAGGAGTTGCATCTAGTCTAACGCCCAGTGAAGCTGCAGGCTTTAGTGTGTCTAAACCTCCAAGACAGATGGCTAACCAGCCTCTTTTTGAAAACCTCCAGTGAAAGAGTTTCCTTCACTTCCCTGGGCAGCCAGTTTCATTGGCCTATGTTCTTACAGTCAGGAAACTTTCCCCGAAAGTTTAATCTCAAACTACTCTGGTGTAGTTTGAACTCACGGTCTCCACTCCTGGTCACTATGGCAAGAAAGAACAAACAATTATTTGCCACTTGTTTGGTCACCTCTTTGTGCAGGGGAAGAGCTAGCTCAGTGGTTTGCACATTAGCTTGCTAAACCCAAGGTTGTGAGCCCTATCCTCAAGGGGGCCATTAGGGATCTGGGACAAGTTGGGGAAGGCTGGTGCTTGGCCCTGCCAAGAGGGGAGTGGACTGAATTCAATGAACTCCTGTGGTCCTTTCCAGTTGTATGATATGCATCTCTCCCTTCTTGTTTATTTTTTTTCAAAGTATTTCATGATGGGTGGAAGGGAAGCCAGACCAAATATGAGTGAAGTGCAGCATCACTTAGGTTTGAACTACAGTAAGGTCTCAGAGTACACAAACTCAGAGCACGCAACCCCACTCTTACGCAGCTGGCCCCAATTCCTATAGTAAACCCTGGAAATGCGTGACTTCCAGTTGTGCTTAACTCACTCCCCGCCCAGCCCTGGCTCAACCTCACAGCTCAGCTCCCACCCCAGCTCCACTCACCACCTGCGCATAGCTCCTGCTTACCCTCCAGCCCCGCCTCTGGCTCTAGCTCACCCCCTGCAGATGCAACTCCAGCTCAACCTCTCTGGCCCTGGTTCAACCCCCCTGCCAGCTCACAACTCGCACTTGGCTTGGGCTTGGGCTTGGGTTTGGGTTTACCATGCCACCCCCACCCCTGCTGGCCTGGCTCACCAACCCTGTGCACAGCTCTGGCTCAACTCTACCCCTTGACCCCTGCAGTCCTAAACCAACCCAGGCTTAGCCCCCCAAACCGCCTCCCACAGCCCCAACCCACTGCCAGGCTTAACCCTCCCCAACTGACCCCCTACCCAGGACTTACCTTTCTGCTGCTTCCCTGGCTGCAGAACGTGTGTTCTGCTGGGGAAAAAGCCGGACCCACACTTACGCAAAATTTGGGTTACATGAAGGCACGTGGAACAGAACCCTTGCATACTTTGAGACCTTACTGTGTCTGCTCTGGCCAGCCTAGGCATAATCTACCGTCCTCAGGAGCTTCACATAGCTGGAGCAGCACCACTAGTTGTTCATTCAGTGATCACTGTGACTCTGAGTGCCACCCAACTTCCACTTGCAGTCTCTTTGTCCCACTAGTTTGAGTCTCCCTCAACCTCAGCTCTCAGTTGATGCTCTCAGCATGATGAACGGGTGCCGGGCCAATGCTGAGTGACTCTGTGCTCACACACAAGGGGGCCAACAGCCTTGCTGGACCCCTGGGCAAGGTGGGGTGGGTGGCTCCATGTTCATGAAAGGGGCGTACCTTCGGGTGCAAGATGTGGGGCTGGAGGCATCCAACCTCCACCCAGAGCATGACACACTGCCCGCCCCCCCAGCACCAGCCAGCCCGGAGACCCTCCTGGAGGATGGGCCTGCCCACATACCAGTGTTGCAGTGTTAGGAGCAGGGAACCAGTACCAGTCCCACTTGACAGGAGCTGCAAGAGCTGCTGTCGTGGGGTGACTACTTTTGTTTTTTATTTCATATATGTTATAAACACCGGGGACTACCTATATCTGCCTGGATATTCACAATGTCTAAAATGTTTACAAAAAAGAAAATAGAAAATGAATAAAAGTTGTGAAAAACAATGATTTAAGACAATACTTATAGCCGTATACACTGATGATTAGATGAGTGTCCTCTCACCTGATTACTGGAGCTAGAAGTGTTCTACCAGTTACAGAGTACCATTCCTGAAACAGCACTTCTCTACCATAGCAGCACCTCTGATGGTATGTACTATAAAATAATTCATGTAGAGTCTTGGCGAACTACTGCACCCAGCTGAAGGCCACTAGAGTCTCTGACCTTCATTTCTGTTCATTTGTAAGACTCCTATTCACCTTCAGATACATTGTGTTGCTCTTAGATTAAGCTCCCTAATATACTTTAAGGGGCTTTACATGAAATAGCGAGGAGACACAGAGCAAATGTAAAGGAAATATAGTTATCTACAATCATTTCTTTCACCTTGGATATTGTGTGAAACTAGGCAAAAGCTATCCATTGTCCTAGTTGTAGATGATCCCACAAGTAAAAATATTCAGGAACAACCACACCTGACTTATGTGGGTAAACCACCATTGTACGTGGTATAATCATGAGAAAAAAGGGACAGGGAAGTCATTGGGATAAAACTCATTTTGAAATATTCAGCTAATTTTTTTTTATAAATTCTGTACAAATAAGTGACTAAAGAAAACACCGAGTACTTTCTGGGGATTAATGATGGATGGGCAGGAACTGATTATTCAGGACACAGCTGAGGGTCGTTATCCCCAGCCGGTCATTAAGCCTCATGAAATGGCCTACACTGAAGTTGTAATTACTAGCATAATGAAAATGGAAAACAATTACTCTAATGAAAAAAAGAAGTATGAACATTTTTCTTAACGGCGTTGAGCTTCTCAGTTGCTAATAATGTAATTCCCTGCACATCATCCAATCAGGAGTTGAAATAATTTTTCAGTGCGCCATGTAGTTTGTAATTTTGCATATTTTTTCTGCCATTTCTCTAAGTAACACTGAGTGACATCACCATTATATTTACATATGTGAGGGAGACCGAGTGGGGCACATAAGAGCAACTCTGAATTAGACCAATAGCCCTTCCAGCCCATTATTCTGCCTTCTGACAGTGGCCAGTGTGAAATGCTTCAGAAGAAGCAAGCAGATCAGGGCTGTTTATTAAGTGATCCATTCCTTGTCATCTAGTCACATCTTCTTGCAGGCAGAAGTTTAGGGCAGAGGAGCTAAGAAGATATCGCTACAAATACAATAGAAAAAATGCTTCATATACAAAAGAATAGGACTTTCGGGAAGAAATGTATTCCTGAAAGACCCAGGGACCTGTCTCACGGCATTGTACGCAAACTGTTAACTTTGCATTTGCTATCAAATACAGGATCTGTCTACACAGCAGCTGGGAACGTGCCGCCAACAAAAGGTAGACTGACATGCATTAGCTGCGCCTGAGCCAGCTTGCTAAAAACAGCAGTGTGGCTACAGCAGCACAGTTACAACACCCAAGCATAAATCCACAGGTGCCAACTCTGTGGGTGCTCTGGCACTGGGGCATACATGGGGAAAAATTAATGGGTGCTGAGCACCCACAGCTAGCTAATCTGCCCCTCTGCCTCCCCCACGTGCCCTTCTCCCACCTTCCCATTGCTTCCAGAGTACCACAAACCCTTGATTTGCAGCATTCAGGAAGCTCTGGGAGGAAGTGGAAGGAGCAGGGGCAGGGCATATTTGCGGGAAGGGGTGAGGTAGGGCAGAGGTAGAGTCTTGGAGAAAAGGGTGGAATGGGGGGCTGGAGCTGGGGCAGAAAGAGAGAGGGCAGGGCATTAGGGAAGGGGTGGAGTGAGGGTACAGCCTGGAATAGAGGGGGAGGAGCCAAGCATCCCTGGCTAGAGGGAGAATTAGTGCCTATGTACCAGACTATTTCTGTTCATACAGAACTTTGAAAAATATTTCATTTAAACTACAATATAAAATGTATGCCCCACCTGCATCAGTGGTGGGAATCAGGGGTGACAGAGGAGCTGAGGGAGAGGGAAATAATTGCTGGGAAGGAGCCTGGGAATGAAGCTGAAGCACTTTGAGTTTGGCTTGAGAAGTAACAAAAAGGTATTTGGGGGGGGGATTGTTAGGAAGTTGGGGATCCACCCCTATGCAGACCCTGGCTAACCCCACAGGTCTCCCATTCAGTCAGACACAAGTCATGCTTGACCAGCCTAACTGCCTTCTTTGACAACTGGCTCTGTAGATATGGGGAAAGGAGTGGATGTGATATACCTTGACTTTAGCTGAGCTTCAGAAACTATCTCACCACAGTACTCTTCCCAGTAAGTTCAAGAAGTATGGCTTGGATGAATGGACTATAAGGAAGATAGAAAACTGGCTAGATTTTCATGCTCAGTGGGTAGATTTGCTATATAGTTGGCAGCTGTTATCAAGCAGAGTGCCCCAGGGATTGGTTTTGGGGCTGGTTTTGTTCAAAATCTTCATTAGTGATCTGGATGATGGGTTGGTTTGCACCCTCAGCAGGGTTGCACATGACACTAAGCTGGGGTCAGAGGTAAATGCATAGGAAGGTAGAGTTAGGGTCCAGAGACACCTAGATAAATGGAGGTCTTGGCCAAAAAAATCTGATGAAATTCAACAGAGACAAGTGCAGAGCCCTTCCCTTAGGATGGAAAAATCCTATGCACTCATACAGGCTGAGGACCAACTGTCTAAACAGGAATTCTGCAGAAAAGGGCATGCAAAAAACAGCAGATGAGAGGCTCGAAATGAGTCAAGGAGGCTAACAGCATATTAGGCTACATTAGTAGGAAAATTATCACCTGATCAAGGGAAGTGATGATTCAGCACTGTTGAGGCCACATTTGGAGTATAGTTTTGAGCCTCCCACTATAGAAAGGATGAGGACAAATTGGAGAGAGTCCAGCAAAGGGCAATAAACATGATTAGGGGACTGTGCCAGTGACTTATGAGGAGAGGCTGAGGGAACTGGTCTTATTAAGACTTCAGAAGAGAAGAATGAGAGGGATTTGACAGCAGCATTCAATTACCTGAAGTGGGGTTCCAAAGAGGACCAAGCTAAGTTATTCTCAGTGGTGGCAGATGACAGATCACAATGCAATGGTCTCAAGTTGCAGTGGGGAAGACTAGGTTGGATATTAGAAAAAAACTACTTCACTAGGAGAGCGTGAAGCATTGGAATGTGTTGCCTAAGGCCTTGGTAGAATCTCCATCCTTAAAAGTTTTTGAGTCCCATTTGACAAAGCCCTGTCTGGGATGATTTATTTTGGGTTGGTCATACTTTGAGTAGGGGATTGAACTAAATGACCTCCTTTCTCGTCCAGCCCTAATTTTACATGATTCTATGATCTGCTCCTGTTCCCATGTGCCCTTAGAAGATGAATGATTTTCTATGAACAGCTAGCCACCATGTGTCCCTGCAGCTTGGGGTGGGCAAAATATGTAAGTGGAGCAGAGGAAAAAATATGCACAAGGACATGAATTCCCTTAGGATTAAGTACTTCCGACTCGAGGTGTTCAAATAGCATGAGTCAGGTCCCCAGAAACAAGAAATTGGTTTACAAATTATGAGATTAAATCTGGTAGTCTTTTGATTTGCCTCTTCTCTTTCAGCCTCTAGAGCTCATGTTTCATTTTTTCTGAACATTTTTTTTCCGGAAGACTGGAAACATATTTTAAAAGAAAGAGGGAAATGCTGTGGTTCTCACAGTCACTCCTGGAACTAGGAGTTCATGGCTACGTCTACACGTGAAGCCTACATCGAAGTAGCCTATTTCGATGTCGCCACATCGAAATAGGCTATTTCGATGAATAACGTCAACACGTCCTCCAGGGCTGGCAACGTCGATGTTGAACATCGACGTTGGGCAGCACCACATTGAAATAGGCGCTGTGAGGGAACGTCTACACGCCACAGTAGCACACATCGAAATAAGGGTGCCAGGCACAGCTGCAGACAGGGTCACAGGGCGGACTCAACAGCAAGCCGCTCCCTTAAAGGGCCCCTCCCAGACACACTTGCACTAAACAACACAAGATCCACAGAGCCGACAACTGGTTGCAGACCCTGTGCATGCAGCATGGATCCCCAGCTGCCGCAGCAGCAGCCAGAAACCCTGGGCTAAGGGCTGCTGCACACGGTGACCATAGAGCCCCGCAGGGGCTGGAGAGAGAGCGTCTCTCAACCCCTCAGCTGATGGCCACCATGGCGGACCCCACTATTTCGAAGTTGCGGGACGCGCAACGACTACACGGTCCCTACTTCGACGTTCAACGTCGAAGTAGGGCGCTATTCCCATCCCCTCATGGGGTTAGCAGCTTCGACGTCTCGCCGCCTAACGTCGATGTTAACATCGAAATAGCACCCAACAAGTGTAGCCGTGACGGGCGCTATTTCGAAGTTAGTGCCGCTACTTCGCAGTAGCGTGCACGTGTAGACACGGCTCCTGTTAAAACACTAAACACCGCCAGATCTGTAATGAGAGCTAGCAACAGGACAGGCACTTGTGCTGCACTGTTGGAAGGATGAAATAAGTTGAGTGCACCAGGTGAAGTACTTTAGCTCCAAAATTCTAAGGATGAGAAAACAGTCTCTGACCAATCAATATCCTCCTAAAAGCAACAGCTTTAAGTGATTCCATGCCATAAACTCTCCAGGCCCTGCAACACTCTCACTGCTCACTCAAAAGTCTCCAGAGCTAGAGCTAGAACAAAGCATTTTAAACAGCCAGGTGACTTAAAAGGAGAAGGAAAGCTCATCAGATTGCTAGGAGGAAAACGCACACACAGCACCTGCTATTATTCTAGGATTAACTTTTTTCAAAGCCTTATTATTTATGAACCATTCCTAAGGAGATCATTGAGGACTACAAAGTGTCACTTGGTAGGTGAGATCTCATGGGAAGCAAGACTAATAAGAAAAAGCAACAGAAGAGAGTTGGCAATTTTTCAAAGGGACATTATTAAGGCCCCCAAAACAAGTTATTCTGCTGTGTAGGAAAGATAGGAAGTATGGCAAACGACCCTTTGGCTTACCCAGCAGATCTTGGATAATCTCAGAAACAAAAAGGAGTCATATATAAAGTGGAAACTAGGACAAATTACAAAGGATGAATATAAGTAAACAATACAGGTACACGGGGCAAGATTAGAAAGGTAAAGGCACAAAATGAGCTCAGACTAGCTGGAGACATAAAGTGTAACAAGATGTTCTATAAATGTATTGGAAGCAAGAGGAAGACCAAGGACAGGATAGGCTCACTGCTCAGTGAAGAGGGAGAAACAATATCAAAAAACTTGGAAATGGCAGAGGTGCTTAATGACTTTTTTGTTTCAGTTTTCACCAAGAAGTCTGAAGAAGGAATGCCTAACATAGTGAATGTTAATGGGAAGATACAATATAAAAAGAACAAGTTAAAATTTACATGGAAAAGTTAGAGGTCTGCAAAACACCAGGGCCTCATGAAATGTATCCAAGAATACTCAAGAAACTGATAGAAGAGGTATCGGAGCCTTTAGCTACCATATTTGAAAAAGTCCTGGAAGTTGGGAGAGATTCCAGAAGACTGGAAAAGGGCAAATATAGTGTCCATCTATAAAAAGGGGAATAAGAGCAACCCAGGAAATTACAGACCAGTCAATTTAATTTCTGTGCCAGGAAAGATAATGGAGCACATAATTAACGAATTCATCTGTAAACGTCTAGAAGAAAACAAGACGATAGGGAACAGCCACCATGGATTTGTAAAGAACAAATCATGACAAACCATCTGATAGCTTTCTTTGATAGAATAACAATTCTTGTGGATAAGGGAGAAGCAGTGGACTTAGTGTACCTAGAATTTACTAAGGCATCTGATACAATCTCTTATGATCTTCTTATAAATAAACTGGGCAAATACAACTTAGATGGGGTTACTATAAGGTGGGTGCATAACTGTCTAGATAACTGTTCTCAGAGAGTAGTTGTTAGTGGTTCGCAGTCATGCTGGAAGGGCAAAACAAGTGGGGTTCTGCTGGGATCTGTTTTGGGACTGGTTCTGTTTCATATCTTCATCAACAATTTAGATATTGACATAGAGAGTACACTTAGTAAATTTATAGGTGATACTAACCTGGGAGGGGTTGCAGCTGCTTTGAAGGATAGGGTCATAATTCAAAATGATCTGGACAAACTGGAGAAATGGTCTGAGGTAAATTGGATGATGTTTAATGAGGATAAATGCAAAGTACTCCACTTAGGAAGGAACAATCAGTTTCACATATGCAGAATTGGAAGTGACTGTACTGCAGAGAGGGATTTAGGGGTCACAGTGGACCTAAACTAAATGAGTCAACACTGTTGCAAAAAAACGAAACATGACTCTGGGATGTATTAACAAGAGTGTTGTGAGCAAGGCATGAGACATCATTCTTTTGCTCTACTCTGCGCTGATTAGGCTCAATTGGAATGCCGCATCTAGTTATGGGTGTCACACGCCAGGAAAGATGTGGAGAAATTGGAGAAGGTCCAGAGAAGAGCAACAACAGTGATTAAAGGTCTAGAGAACATGAGCTATGAGGGAAGACTGAAAGAACTGGGCTTGTTTAGTATAGGAAAGAGATGTCTGACAGGGGACATGAGAGTGGTTTACAAGTACCTAAAAGACTATTACAATGAAGAAGGAGAAAAAATTGTTCTCCTTAGCCTCTGAGGATAGGACAAGGAGCAATGGGCTTAAACTACAGGGAGGTTTAGGTTAGGAAAAACTTCCTAACTGTCAGGGTGGTTAAACACTGGAATAAATTGCCTAGGGAGGTTGTGGAATCTCCATCACTGGAGATATTTAAGAGCCAGTTGGACAGACATCTAGGAGGGATGGTCTAGAAAATATTTGGTCCTGCTGTGAGGGCAGGGGACTGGACTCAATGATCTCTCGAGGTCCCTTCTAGTTCTCATGTTCTATGTTTCTAAGATATGCTGGCATTCTTTTGGAAAAGTTATAGTTATTCCTGAGAATGGCCACCGTGTATCTAGAAATAGATGGAGATTTGAGTCCCCCTTGGGCCAAGCAGGCATGATGGGATGCTGCTGTGAGGTCTGCAATCTCATTTGTGATTAATGCAATGAGACCAAATAATGGTGGACAGCATGGATTGCATTTTGCAAAGGGAGATCTGTTCTCTCAGCCATCTTAAATAAGCTACTTCGATGTAGACTTCACGTGTAGACGTAGCTAATGTGAGCAGACCTCCTGAGGAAGTCAGGCAATGGTTTATACCTCATTGTTCCCATGCATGGCTGTGCAGAGGGGGTCACAATCTCTCCCGTAATGTGGGATTTCCAGAAATTTAGAATAAAACATCTTAAAATGTAGATACCAAAGAACAACAGGACACTAGGGAATCCATAACATGCATTGGACAAGAGCTGAACAGATAATGGAATTAGAAAACTGAGAATATGAACAGTTTTGGAGCTGATGGCATGATGAGTGCTAGTAACACCCAATTCCTATGCTATATGCTCACATACACACACACTTTGCAGCAATGCTAACATCTATGTATAGTTCCAGTATGAAATAGATTCTTTTTAAATCTAATTTTTGTAAAAGACTCCTGCCCACATGCACCAAACACCTGCCTAGTTATATTTAGTCTTTGTTATGCTGTTCTGTGCCAGTCAGTATGCATGAGGTAAATGCCTATATAACCGATACATTTATATAATAGCCTCATTAGATCTATGCAAATATTATTGAAGCATCAGGAAATTGCAGGTGCTCCTCACCTCTGAAAATCAAGCCACTTTTATTTAAGGAACCTAAATATGTGTTTAGAGGCTTAATTTTAGGCTCTCACATTTCAAAATGTTGATCATTGGCAACAGGAGTAAACTGCAGGGGAAGTCTTAGGAAAGAATCAAAGATGAACTGCTTCTTCAACAGGAGAAATGTGAATTATTAAAAGCCTGCTGAAGGTGCTTTAGGACTAGCCAGTAAACAGTACTAGAAAGACCAGGCTTGTGTTATTCACCTTTCCAGGTAATACCTCACTGAGAAGTCTCTTTGGACTTGTCTACACTACCTCCCTACTTCGAAGGGAGCATGGTAAGTAGGGTGTCGGGAGTTTATTAATAAAGTGCTGCAGTGCATATGCAGCACTTCATTAAGCTAATTCTCCCCCACAGCAACTTCGAAGTGTTAAACTTCAAAGTGTCGGTTCGTATGTAGCCGTGGCTCACCCGCTGGTACTTCAAAGTGCCTGGGCAACTTCAAAGTCCCTTTACTCCTCAAAATTTTAACACTTCAAAGCTGCTGCGGGGGGAAAATTAGCTTAATGAAGTGCTGCATATGCACCGCAGCGTTTCATTAATAATCTCCCGACACCCTACTTACCGTGCTCCCGTCGAAGTAGGGACCTAGTGTAGACAAGTCCTTTATGTAATGTGTGTGTGTGTGCTTGTGTATGCGCATGAGAGAGACACAGAAAGAGAGAGCTGCCTATAGTTTCAAACACATCTTAATTTCATTTCTCCCTGATCTTTTGTGTTAGCACCTACATTTCTTCCTTTATGTGTTGTATCCAACCATTATACTGAGTATACTAGTTTCAGTCTTGTTACAGAAGGGTTTTAAGAGAAAATAAACTTCCATTATGAATGGGATAGAGGTTCCTTTTGTTTAAAATGAGTTTTTAAAGGGAATAATGAGAGGAAATTGCTACCCAAGCATACATCATTCTTCTCTCTGACTGAAAAATACAGCAGCTGTTGCTGATTTAGAAGGCTGGCTAAAATGGCTTCAATCAATTCTATCCAGTCCATGCCTATGTGCCATAAAATTATGTTACTTTAGAAAAGACAGAGAAACCTACAATTAGCAAACAGAAGAAAATATACAATTGAACTTTTTCTT
The DNA here is from genome assembly GCF_033958435.1 of Carettochelys insculpta. Classification (NCBI taxonomy): domain Eukaryota; kingdom Metazoa; phylum Chordata; order Testudines; family Carettochelyidae; genus Carettochelys; species Carettochelys insculpta. Next base: position 205,569,564 of record NC_134138.1, on the reverse strand, counting down.
TTGAAAGTGAACTTTGAAACTTACCTATTCGAAGTGAAATTGTAATAGCCACTTTCCTCCAGAACCTCTTCAATCACAGACTACACATTAAAGTAAATACAAGTTAGTAAAAATGTATTTCTTGGGTAAAAGTAAGAAAACACAACTGCTCACAAGGAGTGTGAAAAGCTGACCTGCATCTGTTCATAGGTCATTCCCTCTTCCATGTCAAAACTGCCAGGAAATCCTATAAAGCAAACATCAGACAATGTTAAACTGCAGAATTTTTGACTTATACACTCCTCATCAGAGTTTCCTAGCAATCACAGAATAGCCAAAATGATAACAGAACAGCTGGTTAACTTTGACCTTAATGTGATCATGTACACAGGTGGGAGGGGGGAATCTTCTGGACATTGCTATGCAATTATGACAATACAATCATAGAAACGTAGGGTTGGAAGGACAGCCCCCTGCTCTGAGGGAGGACCAAGTAAACTTAGACCATCCATCCCAGGTGTTTATCCAACCTGTTCTTAAAAACCTCCAATGAATTCTCAAGCCTCCCTCAGAAGCCTGTTTCAGAGCTTACCTACCTTTACAGTTGGAAAGTTTTTCCTAATAGCTAACCTACATCTCTCTTGCTGCTGACTAAGTTCACTATTTCTTGTACTACCTTCAGTGGACATGGAGAACAAACCACCTCTTTATAATAGCCCTTAACAAAGCTGAAAAATATTATCAGGTCTCCCCCTCAATCTTTTGTCACAAGATGAAAAATGCCCAGTTTTTAAAATTTCCTCTGCCTTTACTTTTTTTTGCTGCTCTTCTCTGGACTCTCTTTACTCCATCCATACTTTATGGAGAGTGCTAGAGCAGATGAATTACATTTTACTGTTTCCTTTCCAACTTTGAGGCCTCATTAAGATCAGCAATGTGGGCTGTGGTTAGAGCAGAGGCCATGTAAACCCAAGGTTATTAGTTCAATTATTGAGGAGGCCTTACAAGGTTCTGGGATAGGTTAGATTATAAAAAAAAAAAAAATCTGCTAGGAATGGTGGTAGGTCCTGCTGTGAGTGCAGTGGATTGGACTCAATGACCTCTTGAGGTCCCTTCCAGTTCTATGAGATACATATATCTCCATTTTAAAGTCCCATTGGGCAATCATTTAAAAAAAAACAATATAAGAGCTCTTTATTGTACAGTGTCTGCTTTGCTTCAGACCACAGTGGAAGATTTTCAAAGACACAAATAAGAAAAAAATGGTTACTCACCTCTTATAACTGTTGTCCTTCAAGATGCATAGTTTATGTCCATTCCAGTTAGGGGTATGTGCACACGGGTAGCTGTAAAGTCAGCCTGGGTGCCCCTTGGAGTGATGCTTTCATGGGCATGCTATAAAGAGCCCTGCTGCCTTGCCGCCTCCTCAGTTCCTTTTTACCACCCGGGATGGTTATCTAGAACTTCCCTGTGCTTGTCCCAGCAAGTGCTCTAACAGACAATCATCTTTATTGGATATAGTTCTTACTTCCCCATTGTAAATAATTGTAGATGGTACAGTAATTAGCAAGTTGTAGTTTAGTGGAGCTCTTGGGAGGGTCTTTCTCCCCTTCCTGGAGTTCCTGTCACTGGGGCATGCTTAGGTCACTGGGCTTCAAAGCCTACACAGCCTGTGGCAAGTGCCTGCCCAAGAGCAATCCCCACACTTCTTGTTTAAAGTGTTTGGGTGAGAACCATCAAAGGGATTGCATTTGAACTGGAATGTACATGAACAATCACTTGAAGAAGAACACCAAATTCCCACTGCCTTTCAATGGCAGGTAGGCACCTAACTGCAATTTGTTCCTTTGAAAAATTCCACACACACATGCAACTCAAGAATATATTCTTTCAAATGGGAAGGAGGTATGGTCCATGCTGGTGCTGGCATGACTTTTTTTAAAGTGGTGGTTCTTAAACTCCTTTATTGGTGATCCTGTATACACATCCAGGCTCTGAGTGCAAGCCCTCTTAAAAATTAAAAGCACATTTTAATATATATTTAACATTATTGTAAATGTTGGAGGCCAAGCAGGGTTTGGGGTGCAGGCTGATAGCTCATGACCACGCCTGCTTCCATAAAAATACTATAACCTCCCCCTTGAGGGGTCATGACCCCTCGTTTGAGAACCCCAAACCATGTTATTAACTCTCTTTTACAACAGCTCAGCAAACAACTTAACTGTCAGTAAAACAGTAACTGACAAGAGTTAATTTCTCTTTACTGAAAACTTCCAATCTGAACGCCATCTTCCCAACTTGAAAAGTGCATTTCAGATCATGGACTTCTGTTTGCTTTCCTTACCTCTTCTGTCATCTGGGGCCAATACATTTCCCCCTGTGGAGTGAAGTAATAAATGACAATCTGCTGTAAAAAAGGTGGGCTCAATCTGTTCAGGAGAACCCTGGAGCAGCTGGAAAACAGCAAAAATCATATTAAACCTGCATTTCGTAAACCAAAAACTTCCATCAGATAGTAGTTTTTCACTCTCCTAAAATCCAGAGTTAGCGGAGAAAAGGGCTTTCAATACATCTGAAATGAACAAAGAACTAGTCAAATGAATAATGAACCTTCTTCCATCCAGAGGCTTTTATCAAACCCTGAAGGCAGGCAAACTGCACCCTGTATAAACCTCACAGCTCCACCATACATGTGAAAGAAATAGCAATGTGCAAATTTATATGAAAGCAAAAAAGAAAAAATGTGTTTTCTCAAAACTAGGGTAGAAACAGTCAATAGTTTGAGCTTTCCAAAGTTTGGTATGTTAAGTTACGCTTCTAAATTCATATTTATGTTGCCTGATATTCTACGAGTGGGATTTCATCACTTGTGATTTCAGCTGTTACAAGCATATGAAAACAGAGAATCAAAGTGCTTGTGGATGTCTACCAGTGTTCCCTCTAATTTCTTCCATTCAAGTGGAGAAGCAATTCTATTATGTGCACCATAACCAGGTAGTGAGCAGACATGTGCCACCAGTAGAAGTAAAAAACCTAGCTATCGTACATCTTTTAAAGTTATCATAGGGATAATTACTCCACCCAGGACAGGGTAGGCCAGGTGTCTGCAACCAAAACAGCCAGAAGTGCCATTTTTTCAAATTCAGTTACAAAATCAATACTTCAAGAGCCACAGTGCGTGTGACTATGAGACAGTCTCCTTAATAAATAACATCAAACCGTACTTTTTGTAACTTGTTTTAAGAACAGCCCAGACACAAAGATTTGTACTGGTTAGAAAGTTTGAGTTATTCACCCCAGACTGAAGAGCAAATAAGAATGAGGAAAACACTGCACCAGGGGGCAAGGTGAGGGGGAACAGGCTCTTAAGCAGAAAGGAACAATGTTCCTGTCAACCCTCCTCGCCCCACCCTTCCCAGGCTTTACCCCCATCTGCCCCCACACTGCCCCCCATCTCCAGGCTTTACCTGCCTCAGCCCACAAACTGGCCTCCCTATCCCCAAGCTTCACCCCCATATCCCACAAACCCATCCCCATCCCCAGGCTTAACCCCTCTGAGCCCCAAACTGGCTCCCATGACTAATCCATCCATGGTGCTGGCTGGGGAGTCCACACTGGGCAACCACATGCGCCCAGCAGAAGGAATGCTGGCAGGGGTGAGCTGAGCCATGACCACTGACAGGGTGTGACCACTTGGGTAGTGGGGCTTCCCTCCTCGGAGACATGGCTCCACTGAGTAGGAGGGAATGACAGAGAAAGGCTGGCCCAGAACACAGGGGCTGTACCAGCTACAGCCCAAAGCCCCGGCAGCCTAGGGCCACAGCCTCAAAGCCCCTCTCTGAATCCAGCCCTGTGCTAGGGCTGAGGAGAGGTGGAATCCGCCCAGCATAGAGCTGCCAGGGAGTGGAGGCCATGGCAGCTCTGTGCGTGGCAGCTTGGAGGGACGAGTAGTAGGGCAAGTCAGGAGCTCTCTGCATTTCAGCTCCCTGCCACCACAGAAAGAGTGGATGTAAACTTAATTAGTTTAATGGTCAGATCCTTCCATTAAACCACTTACATTTAGATCTACTATTTCAGCGGCAGCAGGGGAGGGAGCTGCAAGAGGAGTCAGCAGCAGCAGCATCCAGAGCTGGAAGTGACTCTTTAAGAGCTGCAGGTTGCCGATCCTTGGACTGGGCATTTTAGAATTCTCTACCCAAAGAATTAAATTAAAGCATAAGAAGAGAAATAAAAATTATGAGATGCATAAACCAGTCAAAAATAAAATAACACACTTCCAAAGCAGTAGCAAGAAGTAACAACAACAATACAAGTATGTGTTGGGAGATAAGTGTGACAGACAGTGTGTGTGTGTGAGTGCACACGTGACAGAGAGACAGAGCTGCCACTTTATACTTATCTATGACTTAATCCTTGTACTCAATGTGGAGCATAAGTCATCTACAAGTCTCCTCCACTTCACTCTGTCTTGGGACAAAACTCCTAGCTGACACCAGGAGTACCCCAGTTGTTGTCCTTCAGTCTCAATAGACCTTCTCCACATTGTCTGAGGTCTTCCTCTTTTGTGTTTTCCTTGCAGGTTCCACGTGAGAGCTTGATGGACTATGCTGGATGATGGTTTTCTGAGAGTGTGGCCTAGCCCTCCCCACTTTCTTCTCTTGATTTCAATGTCAATTGGTTCTTGTCCTGCTGTGTTCCAAAGCTGCTCATTTGTGACAAAGTCTTAAAAGTGAATATACAGAGATACACCTCTCATAGCACTGGAAAGGACCACAGGAGATCATAGAGTCCAGTCTCCTGCCCTCTTTGCAGGACCAAGCACCACCCCCTTTTTCTTTCTTTTTAATTTATTTGCCCTAATCCCTAAATGACCCCCTCAAGGATTGAACTCACAACTGCTTTTAGAAGGCCATTGCTCAAACCACTGAGCTATCCCTCTCCCATTTCACGTGAAGTATGTACCTCAGGCATCTGTTTATGACTATCTGTAGCTTGTGATTTGAAGGCTTTTTAGTATAGCAGGTCTTACATCCATACACATGCACATTCTTCACGTCTGTGTTATGCTGCCCTTTTATGTTGACCAGCGCTCAGCAGTCTGAAGGCTGCTTGTTTAAGCTCAGCATTCTCTGCCAGCAACCCCCCTCCTCCTCCTCAGCTGTGTTATATTCCCCATCACAACTCAGTAGAGATGAGGTACAGGGGCAGAGGGAAGGGGAACAATCTGATGTCAGCACCTCCCTTCCCCACATCTGCACAGCAAACAAGAGGCTCCTGGGCCCAGCTGGCCTGTGGCTCCAAAGCAGAGGGCAGAAGTAGTGGCAGGCAAGATAGAGACACCTGAATTGCATTATACTAGATAGTCTGCTGGCAACTGCCCAGTCACACAGCTTAGAGAGAACTTAGGTCATTTACTCCCCTGACACCTCTGTCAATGTCAGGAACCTGTTTGAGTGTTATTGTAATCTCGTGTTCTGCTCACTGTAATTTACATGTTTTAGGCAACAGGCCTTCCATTTCCAACTGAAAATGATTGTACAGAGATCTCATTGTTCAGAAGTGTTCTTCTGAAGTTTTCTCCACCTAATTTCACCCAGTTTACTCCTATCCTTCATGTTGGTGATCCTCGGCTGAGATACTGAAATTTGTCAGCCAACTCCCATTGACTTGCAATAGCTTTTACTTCTTCCTCCTCCATCAGTCCTTTCAGCCCCCTGAAAATTTTTCTTTGTTCTATTGACTGCTTCCAACTTGCCTACATTTTTCTGGGAAGAAGATATTCAGAACTGAATTCATTCTTCCAAATACTCTCTTTCTGTGGGAAGACATATCAGCTTCTTATACCACACTGCTTCTGTGCATGTGACCCACAGTCAAAAAGGTTGAATCCATACCTGACCAAAAAAATGTCCTTTAATGTTTGCAAGTCTTCAGTAATTTTGAAATGATGATACTGAATTTATTGCTAACAGACTGTCTGACAATCAAGCAAGTGATTTGGCTTCAACACTAGAGGTCACTTTCAGTGCTGCCTAAGAATTCCTGCCTTGAATTGAAAGATGTTGTTTCAAAATAATTAAATGTTGGCAGGCTAATGAAAATGTAACAGGAGTTGACATAGTTCAGAACTGAGAACTTTTAACACCAAAATTTAGTCTTTTTTCAGTATAAACACAAAGGCCATGTCTACACTAGCAATTTATTTAGAAAATAATTTCAAAGTAAGTCCCCTTTTCAAAACTCATCATGTAGCATCTACACACATTATACAATATTTTGAAATTAGAATCGAAGTAACAGGGCTGCACTTCAAAGTCGTTCTTCCATTCCCATATTGGGAATAGTGCCCTATTTTGAAATGCAACTTCGAAATAGGATGTGTGTAGACACTCTGCAGTCCCTCTGTCAAAATAGTGGGTCCGCCATGGTAGCGGCCCACAGGAGCGTGGATACTGTCTGGCAGCCCCAGGTGGGGCTCTATGGTCACTGCCAGCCACATTTAAGGAAATATGCACCTAGCAACACATGTCAGGAGATCACGAAAGTGCAGAGATTGCCACCCCCAATGTGCCAATGGCAAGTAACCAGGAGCCCCATGTCCCCAAGGGGTCCCCTGATGAGTCCGCCCAGGGCTCCCAGGAGCTGAACCAGCAGCGAGCCAGAAGGGCCCGCCCCCGGTCTGAGGAGGAGCTCAAATATCTCCTCAGCCTCTGTGGAAAGAGGAGGTCCTCCTCCAGACCAGGTTGTGTTGCTGCAATTCAGATGCATTTGACCACATCTCCAGGGGCCCCAGTGCCAGGAGGCTCCCCAGCCGCACTGGGGACAAGGTGTGGTGCAAAGGTAAAGAGTTGAGGCCAGCGTACTGGTGTAGCTGAGATGCTGCCAGCTGGTCATGCGAACCTCCTACCTGGTGGCCCCCACTACAAGGAGCTGGACCACCTCCTGAGCAGCTCCTCGACACAGCCACCCCCGCCACTGAGTCCGAGGCCAAGGCAGCCACAGAGGAGGAGGAGTCAGGACTTTCAGGTGCCACCATCCACATCCCAAAGGAACAGGACCAAGACGCCAGCAGTGGTGATGAGGGTTCCAGTGATGGGAACCTCATCATGACAATCCCCTCTGGACCATTCAACAGGAACCCCCTCCAGCTGGGCATCTCCAGTCTTCATAAAGGGAGCAGATAGGTGGTACCTGGTGTCCAGGATGCCTTGGGGGCTGGGGCGGGGGATGTCCCTGTCACAGCTGGCAGGGAGCCACTCACTCGCATGACACTCAGTGCCCGTTCCCCTACACAGACCCACATTCCACACAGCTGGAGAGGGAATGGAGGGGTGACTGATCCCAGCCATGAGCCTCACCATGCGGGGACCCATCTGCATCCGGCATCCCATGGGGCCCCCAGGCCATCAGGGAGTGGGGAGGCAGAGTGGGGTCCATTCGAGCAGGGGCCCTGGATCCTGGGGTCAGGACACAGGATTTATGGGGTGTCTCTCTGTCCCCCAGCAGCAGAGGGACAGGAGGCCACCATTCCATCCCATCCCGGGGCTGGGCGGAGTTGCTGTGGGGCTGGATGCCATCACTGATGGGGGGATGAGGAGGCGGTGGTGAACCAGGCCATCATGTGGGACATGACAGCCATGATCTGGGACTGCTTGGCAACAGAGTGGGAGGTATGGGTGTGGGTAGCAGATTGCCTGAAAACCCTCATCTAGGCTGTGGCCACCCACCTCAATCAACCTCCCTCTCCCTCACCAGCCCCCCGCCCTCTGCAGCTCCATGTGTAGCTCTTTCCAGCGCTGCCCTGATCCCAGCTGACATCTCCTCAGTCGACCACCTGGAACTGGCACGGTGGCTGGTGGTCAGTGTGGCCCCCCTAGTACCAGCACCTGTAGTCCCTGCATCTTCCCCTACACACCCTGGCAAGGCTGAGGCTGCAGCCGCAGTAGAGGCACCTGTGGCCACCACGGATCCTGGCCTCCCACCCTGGTGGATGACTGAGTCCCCTGCACCCAGCACCTTCCCCCCAAGTTCGGTCCTTCCTCCAGTGCCACCCCTGGATCCCTCTTGTATATATTTCCCCCCATGTATATAGCTGCAGGCACCTGTTCAGATGTTTATATGATAAGCTTATTTTTGCTACAGTTTAAAGAGTTAAAGTTCCACTCCTACTCCCGTGTCCCTATCATGTGTTGGGGGAATGGTGAGGGGTGGAGGTACAAAGGGGGTGTGTGGTGGGGGAGCAGCGAGGGGTGGGGGTGTAGGAGGGGATGTGTGGTGGGGGAGGGTCACTGCAGGTCCCAGGTGAAGACTTCACTCAGGGCCTCCCTGACCCACATCCCGTCCCATTGTGCCTTGCAGCACAGATGCAGCAGGCAGCTGCTTGTAACCAGCACCAGACTCAGCAGCTCAGCCCTGCATGAAGGGCTTCTGTTTTTTCTCTACAGTATTGTGGAGAGCGCAGCAGGCTGCAACCACACTGGGCACATTCTGGAGGCTGACCTCCCAGCTCGTGAGGAGGAAGCTAAAGTGCCCCTTGAGACACCTGAACACCTGCTCAATGGTGTTCCTGGCATGCATTGAAAAGGTCTTGGGATGGCCTGGTGCATCCTGTGCAGGGTCTTATGAGCCACAGATGCAGGGGGTATGCAGCATCAGCCATGATGCAGGGTGACATGGTGATGTGTCCCACTGGGAACTCCCGCGAGGGAAGGCAGGTGCCCTCCTGCATCGTGTGCTCCAGCCACAAGTTTCTAAACACCCTGATGTCATGGACGCTGCCCAACCAGCCCATGCACATGTCCATGAACCAGCCCTGGGCATCAAGAAGTCCCTGGATGACCATGGAGTGGTACCCCTTTCTGTTGACAAAAGCACACGCACTGTGGTCTGGGGCATGGATGGCTATATGCATCGCAACCAGAATGCCAAAACACTTTGGGAAGCCCAGTTCCATGAAGCCGGTGAGGGCAACGTCCAGGTCCCCAGTGGTGACGACCCAGGGTAGGAGGAGGGTGTTTATCACCCAGACAACCTGCATGGGGTGGAAGACAGACATGTTTGTAAGTGCACGGCTGGATGGTCCTTGGCTCCTGGCAGGGCCCCCCTCCATCACCGCTTCCAGAGGCCACCTCCCCAGAACCTGCAGGGAGCCCCCTTGCCTGATGGCCCCCTCCCCATGGTGGGTGTGTGGCCTGAGCTGGGCTCACCTCAAGCAAGACTGCCCCGATGGTGGCCTTGCCTACTCCAAATTTATGGCTGACAGACTGGTGGCTGATTGGAGTGGGTTCTGCTGAGGGAATGTAGGCTGCATCCTGGTGTCATGGTACTGGAGGGCTGGGGCAAGCCAGTGGCGCAGCTCCTTGAAGGTTTGCCTGATCATCCTGAAGTTTTGCAGCCACTAGTTGTCACCCCATTCCTCCAGAATAAGATGATCCCACCACTCAGTGCTGGTGGGGTAGATCCAGTGTTGCCAGATCAGCAGGGTCAGGGGATACTGCAATAGTCCCTGGCAGACGGTCACAGGAGGGGCCTGGGCAACGGGTCCTCCGCTGCTGCTGGAGGAGAGCCGCAATCAGCATGGCCAGCAGGCTGGCCACAGCCCAGATGAACACCTCCTCAGACAGCTGCTGGGAGGCATGGTGTCCTGGGCAGAGCTCAGGTACCTGCACAGGGTCTGCAGTGCTGTGGCAAGCCTTGAAGCCCAGAACACATGCAGAGTGTGAGTGTTGGGGGGTAACCTTTAAGGGAGTGGTTTAAGCCTGGCTGCAGGCTCCAGAAGGGCTTTGCAACCATGCAACCCCATCCACGGAGTTCCCTGGCCCGTTATTTCGAAATAGCGGCTGTGGCTATGTAGACGCTCCCTTTCTAAATGCTGTGCCGCTCTTTTGAAATAGGGGATCAGGACTTTGTGCATGTGGACGCGCAATTTCGAAGGCTGTTCTTCCGAAAAGTGCATTTCGAAAGGGATCCTTTTGAAATTGCGGTGTAGTGTAGATGTAGCCAAACAGTTGCAATTTGATCCCAAGAAAAGAAAAGGGAGGGTTAAATGATAAGATAAATGCAACCTTGTTTATTCTGTATTGAACTGAAACATCTCTTGGTACGTAATTAATAAAAATGCATGCATATTTATGTTGACAGAGGCCCATTTTGAGACTACTGAGCACGGGAAACATTTACATTTTAAAAAAATTAAGTAAGCATTAATTTTCCTTTAAGCATTATGCTTAGAACTGAAAAAAATCTATTTCATATTTATAAAAGAAAGATATGAGAATCATATTATATTATAAAATACATTGCTGAAAACGTCTATGTAACTGTTTGATCTACTGCGGTCTTACTTTAAATCCCCCCCTACTACTATTCTGATCTTATCCATGAAAGGAAAAAAAACAAGTTCTCTGATCTCTGATGAGGTGAATTTTATCTTTTGTTTATTAGCAGCTGGCTGGATCTTTCCATTTTCTATGTCTGTACCACTGATCAAAGACAAAACCCAAAACCATTCTACTTCACTGCTTATCCAGGAGACCTTCAAACTTTACAACTAAAAGATGGCTAAAGCATTTGCCTAAATGTTTTCCATAATAATTGTAAACAACTTCAAATTAGTCAAATGTTTTGTGATATTACTTAAAAAATATACCGGAATCAAAGTGTGGGGACAATGACAAAGATTTAATTATTCAAAAATACTGATTTTTTCATGTTTTTGTTGTATTTTTACTGTGTCAGATATACTTACTTTTCATTACCAAATTAGACAATAAATATGAAGAACGTAACCAATTCAGTATATCTTAATTAACTTCCATAAAGTGCTTCTTAATGCATACAGCATAATTGAAATAGAAAAGAGATGAAGATCATAATGGATATTAAGTCTTACAATACCTTTTTAACTTCTAGTTTCAAGTTGCATGGATTGCTGTGTTGGCTGAAGAGAGATTTCTTGAATCTCTCAATAACTCTTCTTTTCAAGTTGCAGTGCAAAGCTGGAGGAAGCTAGATGAGACAGAGAAACACCTGTTATCACAACTGAGTTCTGATTTCTTTACAAAACACATTTCCCACAGCAGCATTTTTGAAAATGATAGTTACAATGTATATGACATAAAATGATATTAAACAGCCAACCAATAAATGGTACACAACTGCATAATATAACATTGTTCTTTTTTCAGCCCCCCTGTCAGAAGGTGTTGGAATCTAAGTACAGTAAACCCTCGAGTTATGCAGGGGTTGTGTTCCTGCAACTCCCGCGTAAATCAAATTTTTGTGAAAGTCGGGGTGGGGTTAGATGGGAAGCAGGCTGCCTCTTGGTTCCCAGCTCCCTTCCGTTTGCAGACCCGGGAAACTGATCAGCTCACTAGGGCTGATCAGTTTCCTGGCTGCAGGCAGCTAGGTGATCTAAAAGCCTTCTCCCAGTGGCGCAGCTGTCAGGTTGACAGCCATGAGGTTGGGAGAAAGTGGGGAGAAGGGGCTGCAAAGCAGCGTCAAGTTCCGCTTAACTTGCGTTAGAGCGAGTTACGTGCAACATGAAGCTGTGTAGGTTGAGGGTTTACTGTAGACGGTAACTGGACACAGCTCAGTGTGACAGGCTAGCTTGTTATACTCATCCTGGATATGGAGGGAAAGATTAGGATTGGCTCCTCTGGTCAAAATAATCTAGCACCTGGGACTACGCAGTCTGAAGGAAGGTACCCTAGGAAGAGCAGAGCCAGAGGAGAAGGCCTAAACTGGATTTTGTGTTGGTTATCTTCAGTCATCTGGATAGAAATCAGTGGAAAAAGTCTTGATGAAATGCAAAATGGAGTGAATGGGAATCTTCCCCTTCATTTCAATGGCCACAGTTTAAGGTCCCAATGTACTAATCAATATGACAAAATGTGGCTGAATCTGCCCCTTCTACTATAAGCTTTCCAGGACAGGGACTTCATATTTTACTGTCTGTAAAGCATCCATAAAAGTTTTGGTTTTATATCAATGCAGGAGCATATTCCAATTATGTTCCTGTGCATCAAAATGTATTCCCCTCTTTTTCTCTGCTTAACAAAGCAAAACTTGTGGCAAGTTCCAGAAGGTGTAAACAGGTCTCATAGAGGAGGAATCTGGCAGCAGCAGCTGAGATAACTCTGGTTATTTTCAGTTGCAGCTGATTGTTCCCAAAACCCTGTGCCTCACAATGCCCCCAACTTGTGCAGGTATGTGGTATTAATATTAGGAACATTCATCATCTGACTGGCTAAAAGTTCTTAAGGGCTAACATATGAGACCATCTGAACCATCTTCTTTATGAAGGATTAAATCTTTTTCTACTTGCACTTTTAAAACCCCTTTCTGCTTTAGAAATAAATGCAAAGTCCCAGTGGTTAGTCAGGCCCTATGGTCAGGGCAACATTTTTAATTATCTCTGCCATCATTCCAATATGGAGGATATAGTCACCCTATAACATGTGTTATATCTGGGACTTGATTTGCTACCGCCTGGTATCTTGCATAATCGCATACCCCTGTGCACAGAGGGTATAAAACTACCATTATAATTGAGTAACACTTGATGCAATCACTGTGCACAGATGCAAATAGCTACACAAAGAATAACTGAGTGAAGAATCAGGGTCCATGTGTTCAAAGCATCTGGACCAGAATTATATGTCATAGGTGTGATTTACCTATGTTACTCTTCATAAATGTATACGAACAAGTGCTATTTATAAACACAGATTGAACCTTTGTCATCCAGTGCTCTTTCGTCAGGCAATATCTGTAATCGGGCATGATTTCTATTAGCCAGATGACCACTCATCATGTGGGCATGTGCAGGGTGGAGGAAGGGATAGCTTAGCAGTTTGAGCATTGGCCTACTAAGCCCAGAGTTGTGAGATCAATCCTTGAGGAGGGCATAGAGGGTTCTGGGGCAAACAGATTTAATTATGACAAAAAAAGCTGTCCACAATGGTTCTTGATCCTGCTGTGAGTACAGGGGACTGGACTCAATAACCTGTCAAGGTCTTCCCCCAGCTCTCTGAGATAGGATAGGTTTCCCATGGTCTCACAAGGTTTGTTTCCAGCCACCAGTCCTGGCTCTCTGTGCTATTATTTTGCCAGTTTATCCCTAAATGTCTTCTAAGAGCCCAGTAAGATGTCAAAGTATTGGTAATGCTATAAGACAATATTGACCTCCCATGATATGGCAAATTCTCTAGTTCTGCACATCAGGTCCTTGGGGTGCCAGACTAGAAAGGCTCAAACTGTAAATGGAAACTTTTTGACACAGGAAACCATTGTTCAGGCTAATACCACATAACCAGCTATTAAGTCTGCTTGTACTTTTCCTTTCTTTTTTTTTCCCCCGGGGAATAATTGTGAGAACAACTCTGGTATAAATCCACAACAACTACATCAACATTTTAATGGAGTTACTTCTGGTTTACACAGGCAAAATTGAGATCAGGATCTGATTCTGCACATAAAGGGCTTCATCAGAACCAGTTACATCCAGACACCTACCGCTTTCTTTTCACAGTGTTTTTATATGTTGAGTTGTAAGCCCTTAAGAACTTCCCACCAATCAGATGCTAAATATTCCTAACATTAATACCACATACCTGCACATGTTAGGGGCATTGTGCGGTACAGGGTTTTGGGAACAATCAGCTGCATTTGAAAATAACCAGAGTGATCTCAAATGCTGCTGCCTGATTCCAGATTCTGTTTCCATTAAATCAGCTGTTAGATCAAGGAAAATAAGGCTAAGGGTTTACATAATGTTTTTTTGTAATCTTGCTCTTACATTATTTTTCAGATATCAGACCAAAACCTGTTTCCATGGAAACAGGATTGGAAAGACTGCTGACAGCCAAGAACCAGCAATAGGAACTCTCCCTTGTAAACTTTGGCTTCTAGTTGTCAGCCGAGATCTGCAACTGAGCGTTTTAAAAGCCAGCTACCTGTCCTTCCTCAGATTTGTAAAAAAATAAACAAACAGTGAGGGGATTGGAACTCGCAAAGGAACTGGTTACAAGGCATTGAACTTTTCCTCTACAGGTCACCATTTGAATTCTTGTGGGAATTGAAAGCATTGTTACTGTGGAAAGACACTGGGCTCTGCTTGGAGACTGAGTGTGAATATACTCCATTTCAGATAGCTGTAATGAACACTTGGGGGAACGCGCCTAAAACAAAATCTGTCTGGCCAGAAATTAGCACTGTGTGGGTGGGGTGGGAGGGTCTCCTAGCTTATTGTAACTGCAGTGGTGGGTGTATCAAGGGGATGCAGAACAAATAAAAAATGGAGAGACAAAAGCTTTGTCGACATCGGAACTTTTCTCAGTAAACCTTTTGTTGCTTGGGGTATGAAAAATGTCCCTGTGACCAACAGAAGTTTCATAAGAAGAAAGCACTGGTGTGGACAGAACTAGGTTGGTGGGAAACCACTGGTTGGGGAAGTTCAATTATACCAGCTGGGTGCTCTCTCCCACTAGCACAGAGCGTCTACATGGGCAACCTCACTGCAGCAGCTGTACTGGCAGGCTCGTGTAAGCTCTGTAGTAGAGACAAAGCTTGAGGCAACGGCTGTGTCTACACTTGCACGTGATCAACAAAACTTCTCTTGTTCCCGGATGATTAACACCCCTCTCTCCTTGAACAACAAAGTGTTCAAGTCCAAGGCAAGCGTAAGCGTGAATGCTGCTTTGCTGGCAGGAGTGCTCTGCTGACAACAAAGCAAAATTCCCTTGTCGAACATGGAAGTATTTTGTCAGCAAACGTGTGACGAACAGTGTACACACACACAGATTTTTAGTGATGGGGCTGTCGACACAGCCTTACTGCTAAAAGCCGTGTTGAGTAAACATACTGACTGCCATTCTGTTTGCAGAACTTGTGTGGCTCAGGCAGTGAACACTCCACCCTCCACAGCTGCATAAGTTGTACTTGGTTAAGCATTAGTGCGTACACAGTGTCACGCTGGTGGGAGAGCTCCTCCCATTGATATCGGGACTGCTGCTCTGTGGGGTGAATTAATAATATCAACAGTGACCTTACAGCAATGTAGCTGCATTGGTACAGCTGTGCCACTGTCTGCTCGCTAGCACAGATGCAGCCTGAGAAACAGAATGCCAGAAAGAGCATCTGTAAGTGTGGCATCTCTGGAAGAAACACTGGGGAGTGGTTTTTGGACTGGGAGGACAGACTGAAAAGAGCGTTCTTGGGCCTGTGTCCTTGTATTTGGTTCTTTCTGTATTCACAGACAAAGCATGTTTATAAATTTTCTATAAATAAACAAAACTGCATCAAATAATTACCGAATTAATATTAAGTTCTACTTCCAACTAGAATATCCCCAGAACTCTAAACTCTCACTAGTCCCCATGGTTTTAAAAGTGGCAACAGTATCCAAAGTTTTACTGTATGTTTAGTGGACTGGGTGAAATGAGTTTGGTAGGTGAACCTCATTCTTAGTTATCAGGTGATAAACACAAATGGTTCTAATTAACATTTCAGAGGGCCACCTGAGAAGAGGGACTGGGATTTAATGTGTATAGAGCCTGAAATACTTGTTCATCTCTCCAGGTGAGCCCTCCAACACACAGCTACCACACATGGACAGGGAAAATTGCACTACACTTGGGTAGCTGTCTTAGTCTATATCTGCTAAAACAACGAGAAGTCCTGTGGCACCTTATAGACTAACAGATTTTTTTTTTGGAGTATAAGCTTTCATGGACCAAGACCCGCTTCATCAGATGCACCTGATGAAGCGGGTCTTTGCCCACAAAAGTTTATGCTCCAAAAAATCTGTTAGTCTAGAGCTGTGCCTATACGTGAGCACCCTTTCAAAAGGGCAAAAATTGACGTTCAGTGGTCAAAATAGCAGCTGTCAAAAGGGAGCACTTGACACCATTAGTGGATCGACATTTCGATCCGCTCTTTTGAAGTGCCACTGCAGTCTTTCAAAAGAGAGCATCCATGAGGCTCCAAGCCCTCTTTCCAAATTAGGGAGGCAGGAAACGCCGCAGATGGGGTCCCATGGCTGACAAGCCCTTCTGGGGCTGCAGCCAGCTGCCTCCTTTAAAGACCCCCACCCCCCACCAGCCAAGTGCTGCCCAACTGTTCCCAGCCCGGCAGAGCCCACTCGTGCTCAAGATGGGGGCCCAGCGACAGCTCCTGCAGGAGGACATCCTCATCACAGACGCACTGCTGTGCACCATAGCTGCAGCTGTACCCAATCTCTTTGGGTGGCTGGGCAGTCGCCCTGGGGCCATGGACCCCCACAACTCAGGGCACCACGGATGCCCCCCCCGGGTCCCTCGACACCTCTGGACCCACCCCAGCAGCACCAACTGGTGGGAGTGCCTGGTGCTAGGGAAGGGGGGCGAGGAAAGGTGGCTGCAAAACTTGTGTATGTCGAGGCAGACCTTCGACGAGATCTGCCACTGGCTCACCCCCGCGCTCCGACACCATGACACCTTCCTGCAGCCAGCCTTCACCCTGGAGAAACGGGTCGCAATCACCATCTGGAAGCTGGCCACCCCAGACTTCTACCGTTCTGTGGGACAACAGTTCAGGGTGGGCAAGGCCACCGTCAGGGCCATACTTATTGAGGTAAGGTAGGTCTGGGTCATGCATCCCCCAGAGGTGGGGGCTGGGGTGAGGGGAACCCACTGCTGCAAGGGGCCGGATAGGAGGGAGCAGGGGGCCAGATGGGAGAGGGGGCAGAACGGGCCCAAGGTGGAGGGGGGAGACGGCCTGCCACACTTGCACTAGCACACGTCCCCCTTCCCCCCCCGCATGCAGATCATCAGAGCCACCAACATGATGCTGCTCCATAGGGTCATCCGCCTGGCGGATCTGGACAACACCGTCACTGGCTTCCAGGATCTAGGCTTTCCGAACTGCACCGGTGCTTTGGATGGCATGCACTTCCCCATCTGCGCCCCGCCACACCGTGCTGGCCAGTACCTCAACAGGAAGGGCTACCATTCGATGGTGCTCCAGGCCCTGATGAATGCTAGGGGCCAGTTCACTGCCATCTATGTGGGCTGGGCCAGCCTCACCCATGATGCCCAGGTATTCCGGAACTCTGGGCTCTGCTGGCGCATGGCAGCCGGCATGTTTGTCCCCCAGTGGGAGATCCTAGTGGTGGAGGATGTCACCATGCTGCTCTATATGGTGGCAGATGCAGTGGACCCCCTGCAGCTGTAGCTCATGAGGCCGTACATGGGACACCTTGACCCCACCTGGGAGGCATTCAATCAGCGCCTCAACCATGCCCCCAACGTTGTGGAGCAGGCCTTCAGGCACCTGAAGGGGTGGTGGAGGTGCTTCCACATGCAGCTGGAGATCGGGGTCCTGAACGTGCCCCAGGTGGTGGGTGCCTGTTGTGTCCTCCACAATGTTGTGGAGGGCATGGGGGATGCCTAAGTCCCCAGGGGGGTCCCTCTGGCCGGTTCCGGCTATGAGCAGCCGGGCACCGGCCCCATCCTCCAGACCCACCGGCATGGACACTGCATACAGGAGGCCCTCAGGCAGGCCTTTGCCGATGGCCACCTCTGACTCACATGCACACCCACATCCGCCACCCCCACCAGCACCACACCCACACATCCACCACCCACCCTCCCCCTGAGGAGCACAGCATGGGGTGGTAAATAGTAAATAAACATTTATTGAGACCATGTGTCATGAACTATGTACAGGTGGGGGGGACCTAACTTGGAAGGGGGTGGGAGGACTCTGAACATGGAAGGGGGGCGGGGGTAATCTAACCTGGAAGCGGGTGGAGGGTTCATTCCAGAGACGGGCTGGTGGACCATGAGCCCCGCCGGACTCTGGAACCCCTGCCTCCCTGGTGTGGGGTCCCTGGCAGGAAGGAGAGGGTGAGGGGAGCACTGGCAGGTAAGGCCAGGGAGTGGGCCCAGTGGGGGCAGTGGAGGCAGTCTCAGCAGGGGCAGGCTCAGCAGGGAGAGCTGCCGGGGGTGAGTGGGGGGAAGAGAAGGGTGACATTGGCCGCATGCTCCTGGAGGGTCTGACCAATGCCCTCCAGGACATTCAGCAGCCTCTTCCAGGCCGCTCTCTGGCACTGCAACTTGGCCTCGGCGACCTGCAGGTGCTGCTTGGCCACCTCAGCCTAGTGCTGGCTGGCTGGGTCCTCCTTGGCTCAGCGAGGAACCCTCCGGCCATGGCCCCGATGGTGCGCTGCATGGGGTGGCATCTGGGCACTTCCAAGGTCTGCGGGGGGGCGGCTCTCAGGGATGAGGGACAGCACAGGGCTCTCGCAGTCCATGGATGGTGTGGTTGTATGGAGAAGGGGACAGCGTGTCAGTAATGTGCCCTGGATGGAGGGGAACTGGCTGTGGCCCACCAGCCTGAGCCCTTCCCATGGGCCCCCCCAAGGGACAGTGACCCACCCCCCACGGGCTGGGCCTCCCAGCCAATGGGGGTGCATCCAGGGGGTCTCTCTTGCAGGTGGCCCATACTGGCCTGCAGTGTGCAGGCCCTGGGTGCTGTCCAGCACTGACTGTCCGCCACCCCATGCGCAGCTTGCGGCGCTGTCCACTGAAGGCAGGTGCTGGGCACCACGGGTGGGCCACCGCGGGTTACTGCATATCATATGGGGCTGGCCTGTGTGTGGCCGGGGACCACCGGTCCTGTGTGCGGCCAACTAGCCATTGCGTCGCCCCCACCCTGCAGAGCAGGTGTGCACCCCTGCATGTACGTACGAGAGGGTCCCTCGATGACTTTGGGGGATGCCTGGCTCCCTGTCGCCCAGCTGGATGAGTGGGAGGGGATGTATATAGCCTGATCTCCCTCCTTGCTTGACTACTCCATGGTGCCCTTGCCCTCTGGGGTCTGGGTCGCTCCTCCTATTCCAGCTGCAGCTCATCAGCCGAAGTGTCCAGCAACGCCGGGGGTGGGGAGCTGTCCCAGGGCCCTAGGATCACCTGGAACTCTCAGTAGTAGGGGCATGTGGCTGCCCCAGAGTGGCTGGCCTGGTCTGTGGCCGGGCATAGCCCTGCTGCAGCTCCTTGACCTTTGAGCATACCTGCTCTGCAGTAGGCTCCGGATGGGACCTAGCGAGGAGGCCCTGTGCCAGGCGGCCAAAGGCAGCAACATTGTGCTGCTTGACCCTCGTCTCATGCAGGACCTCCTCCTCCTGTGACAGGCTGAGGAGGTCCCACTGCCCCATTCTGTCCACGAGGGGACCCTTTTTTTTCTCCCCCTGGGAGCCCTGGGGTCCTGCGGGGTCTCGAAGGGGGAGACATGGGGCTCAGGTGAGGGCTGGCTGCTGGCCGTGGCTGCAGTGCGGGGCTGCAGCACATGCAGGGGCTGCTCCTAGCACACTGTCAGCTGCCAGCCATGGGTTTCCTGAGTGCATGCAGCTTCAAGGCAGCCAGATGTAGGGGCCATAGAGCCCTGCTGCTACCGGCTGGAGCAGCCCTGCACTCCAGCTGACCGGCGCCACGGCAGACCTGTCTTTCGAAAGAGCTGAATGTGGAGCATCTACACATGTACTCTTTCGATTTAGTTTTTTGAAGAGGGACATCTTCCTGATATGGGATTAGGGTTCGGATTTTGACGTCTGTGCCCTTTCCTTCGATTCCTTTTCGAAAGACGGTGTTACTTGTGTGGATATTTCTCATGTTCTTTCAAAAGAGGGCCACTTATTTCGATGTTTTGTGCACATGTAGACACAGCTTATAAGCGTCCACAGGACTGCTCGTTGTTACTACACTCTACTGAACAGATAGAGGACCTGCCACACTGTCAAGCTAATATTAAATTCAACCCTGACCCTCCTCTTAACTGGGACTCCCTCTTTTTCATGAGCATATATATTCAGACCCCTCTCTGGACCCACTCATGCACCTGATGAAGCAGGTCTTTGCCCACAAAAGCTTATGCTCCAAAATATCTGTTAGTGTATAAAGTGCCATAGGACTTCTTGTTGTTATTAAATTTAATCAGTTCTTTTTCTAAACCAGAAAAAAAAAAAGAAAAGAAAGAAAGAGAGAGAGAAGTTTCTTTTCTTTGGCCCATGAGATTCACTACCAGTACTTTTTTACATTTGACAGATATAATCATTTCAGGGATGTAAAATAGGTTAACGACTCCTAGTGTGTCAGATATGTATAAATTCACTTTGGCTGTTCTATTTTAAAAGAAAATTAAACCAACTTTGCTCAGCAATCTCAAAGCTCCAGTGGTGATAAACACCTCTTGCCAAATACCAACTGTGAATTTTGGAGAGTAAAGTGGCATGTATTTAAAATGAGTGATTCTGACCCTTACTACTGAATTGTAGCCATGCGGCTGGAGAGTGAAATCATTTGTTATGCTCGCAATTTGAAAGTACAATCTAAGAGATTTATACTAGTTATAGTTTTGCTTTAGTACCAGCTTGAAGTTACAGCTTCTACTCTCTTTGGCTGTGGCCACACTCACAGCTCATTTCAAAATAATTTTCGAAATGAGGGGCAATTTTGAAATGAGCAGGAGAGAGGCTACACAGCAACTGCTCATTTCAAAATTAATTTCGAAATTAAAAGGCATTCATTTCAAAAGGGTTATTCCACTCCAGTGTTGGGAATAACGCCTCCTTTTGATGTTAATTTCGGAATTAAATGTGCGTCACCGCTCCCTGGATGCCATTTCGAAATGAAAAGTCCTCCACAGAGCCCGCCCCTCCCACCAGCAGCCAGAGTTCTGTGGCTGTCAGCTGCAGGTGCCTTAAAGCTGTAGGGACACAGAAACCCCATGCAGGAAGCTGAGTGTGTGCTGGCAGCCATAGGAGCACGAGGTGGCCAGACGACACTCCCTAGCACCCCCAGAAAGTGACACCTCACAGTGGCTGGACTGATGGCCAGCAGCCAAGACCCCCCAGGATCCTTGTGGAGCCAAGGGGTCTGGGTGACAGGGTTCCCAGGGCTCTGGGCAGCCCCCAAAAAGGAGGGGGGCTCTCTGCCTGGAAGCTGAAATCTGGGACCTGCTGGCTGTCTGGGGGGAGGAGGACGTCCTGCTCAAGATGGAGGGGCGAAGAGAAATACAGACACCTTTGCCCGCCTCACCAGCAACATCACTGCAAGGGGCCACCCCCTCTGGGCCCCCGACCAGATCCACTCCAAAGTGAAGGAGCTATGGCAGGGCAATGCCTGAGCAAGGGACTCAGCCAGGCAATCGGGGCAGCACCGGCCACCTGCCCCTACTTCAGGGAGCTCCACCAGCTGCTGGGACCCAGGGAGGCTGCACCACTCAGGGAGACCCTGGACACGGCGGAGCCGGAGTGGCAGGGTGAGGAGCCCCAGCCAGGACCCTCGATGCCTACCTCCCACTGCAGACCCCAAAGTACCTGCTGGCACCGGGGACAGCGACAGTGGGAGTGAGGGACCGCTGTGCATGGCTGAGACCTCCGAAGGCCCAAGCCAGGCTACCTCCACCAGGGCCTCCCCTGAACCGCTCAAGGAACCCCCAGGAGGACCGGGCGTGGGGTGCACTGGTCATGCAGGGGAGGGGGCGGTCCCTGACACAGCCAGTACAGGCCTGGGCACATGGCCACAGGCCAGGGACCCAGGGATGGCCATCATCGCTGCCAGGTTGGGCCCCCACGGGGCCATGGGCTGCCATGAGGGTCAGAAGCCTGGGAGGGCTGGGGCAACCACTCTACTGGCCCCACGTTGATGGACCCCACAGAAAACAGGCCACCCCAGAGCCCCTCACCACAAGCAGGGTGGGATGGCGGTGGGGACAAGGCCGCTGGCCCATGGTACCCAGGCTCATGACTGATGGGGCACCACCCTCTCACCTTATGTCTTCGCAGCCTCGGCATCTGCCAGCCACCCCAGTCCCCTGGACGTGCTCAGGAGCCCCACAGCAACAGAGGAGGGTGAAGGGGCAACACCTCCCTGGACTGGGCACTGTGGTGGGAGGAGCCACCGCTGCAGCTGGGCAGATGATCTGGCAGCAGCCCACATGGCTGCATGGCAGGAGCAGAACCACTTGCTGCAGGAATGGCTCTCCATGGAGCGGGCAGCCTTGGACCGGGTGGCCAGGTATCTCGACACCCTGACCCAGGCTGGTGCCAACCGCCTGTCCCAGCCGCCTGCTCCGTGGATGGCCTTTCCCACAGCAGCCCCCTCTGCGCCAGCCTCCCCACTTCCCCGCCCCCCCAGCCTCTCCCTCTGCCCCAGCCTCCCCCTTCCCCGCCCCAGCCTCTCCCTCTTCCCTGCCACCCCCCTCTGCCCCAGCTCTTCCCTGTTCCCCAGCCCCCCCACACCCCTTCTGCCCCCATGGCCCTTGTAGCTCTGCATCCAGCCAGCATGACCCTGACCAAGCGGCAGGAGCCATCTGGGGCTCCCTCCACTCCTCCCCGCGAGTCCAAGCTCTTACACACCCTGGGGTCCAGCCCTACCTCCCTGTTCCACCTGCCCCATCCCAGCCCCACCATGGTCCCCGGACCCGGGGCGGTCACAGCTCCAGGGGCTGTCGTGGCTTCCGACCAGCCACTCCGATGGAGGATTGAGGCCCCCCGCCTCCCCATGTATATAGTTTACCCCTGCCCCATGTGTAAATAGTTCCCCCCCCGTAAATAGTCACACATTCTTTCTGTTCCAAACATAGCAGTTGAATTTATTTAACGATGTATGTGTCCTTCCTCAGGTGGGGATGGCAAGGGCGGTGCTGGTGGGGCAGGTGTGAGAACGAGGAGGGGGGTTGCATGGAGTGAGCAGGGTGAGGTCATGGGGGCCCCTGAGCAAAGATCTCCAGGAGGGCCTCCCGTATGCGCACCCTGTCGGTACGCTGGGCAGGCCTACCTCCAGGCACATCAGGAGGCACCTGAAATGTGCCTTCAGATGGCCGAATGCCCACTGCACGGTGTTCCTGGCGTGGCTGAGGCAGGCATTGAAGAGGTCCTGGCTCTCATTGGTGTGTCCTGTGTAGGGGCACATTAGCCAGAGCTGGAGTGGGAAGTCAGCATCGGTGACAATGCATGGGGGCATGGTCACGTCCCCCACCGGCAGCTCCCACTGGGGGATGTAGGTGCCCTCTGACTTCCTGAGGCCAAGCCACAAGTTCTGCAGGATGCGGGCATCATGGGTCCTGCCCAGCCATCCCACACAGATGTCGGTGAAACATCCTCGGGCATCCATGAGGGCCTGAAGGACGACGGAGTGGTAGCCCTTGCGGTTGATGTACTGTCCCCGGCTGTGTGGTGGGGCCCAGATGGCGATGTGGGTGCTGTCTAAAGCACTGATGCAGTTGGGGAATTCCAGCTGTTGGAAGCCAGCCATGGCAGCGTCCACATCCCCAAGGTGGATCAGGTGGTGCAGGAGGATCCTGTTGATGGCAGTGACAACCTGTAGGGTAGAGGGCACAGGCACCCGTGAGTGTGTGGCAGCATATGGGGGCCCCGCTCCCTGGGAACCCCCTCCCAGGGACCCCACTCACCAGGGCCCCACACCTTGGGACCCCTATCTCCAGGAACCTGCCAGGGTGTGTGGCCCTGGGTGCTTTACCTCAAGGAGGACGACCCTGACGGTGGCCTTCCCCACCCCGAACTGGTGGCCAACCGAGCGGTTGCTGTCCAGGGTGGCCAGCTTCCACGGAGAGATGGCCACTCGTTTCTCCAGGGGTAGCGCGGGCCGCATGCGGGTGTCCTGGTGGTGAAGTGCTGGTGCCAGCCAATGGCACAGCTCCATGAAGGTGGCCCAAGTCATCCGGAAGTTGTGGACCCACTGGTCATCGTCCCACTCTCTTAGGATGATGTCATCCCACCATTCCCCGCTGGTGGGGTACCGCCAGAGACGACAGCAGGGCTGGAACGGGGGGTGCTCCAGATGCACCGTGCAGGAATCCTGCAGGAAGTTGGCCACGTGTCGGGCAGCATGTAGCCTCACATGGCTTGCTGTCAGGATGGCCATGATGTCCAAGGTGTCCCCGTCAGTGAAGTGCTGCGGGTCCGTGGCAGGCAGTGGTGTGGTGGCTAACCAAGGCTCTGCCAAGTACTGTGCTGGAGGTCGCATGCTGCAAGCAGCCAGGGTCCTCAGCATGCATGGGGGATGTGCATGGGGAACGTGTTTGGGAGGAGTCCTTTAAGGGGTTGGCTCATCCATGCTCCAGGAAGGGTTTGTCGGCCATTTGACCCTGCCCTCACCATTTCCTGCCTTGTTATTTCGAAATGAAGCTGTGGCTGTGTAGCCGCTCCATTTTGAAATGACTGGGAGTCATTTCGATGTTGCAGATCGCATTGTTGATTCGCATTTCATGTGTAGTCACTTCCATGCTGCTTATTTCGAAATAATGGATAGGGATAAGCCATTTCGAAATCACTCTAGTGTGGCCACAACCTTTAAGTATTAAACACAGAGGCTACGTCTACACTAGCACAAATGGCCATTTCGAAGTTTACTAACGAAGCACTGAAATACATATTCAGTGCCTCATTAGCAAGCAGGCGGCCGCGGCACTTCGAAATTGACGCGGCTCGCCGCCATGCAGCTTGTCCAGACGGGGCTCCTTCTCGAAAGGACCCCGACAACTTTGAAATCTCCTTATTCCTAACAGCAGAATTCCAACCAGCAGACCGGAGTAAGGGGATTTTGAAGTTGCCGGGGTCCTTTTGAAAAGGAGCCCGGTCTGGATGAGCTGCGCGGCAGTGAGCCACAGCAATTTCGAAGAGCCATGGCTGCTGGCATTCTAATGAGGCACTGAATATGTATTTCAGTGCTTTATTAGTAAACTTTGAAATGTCCCTTTGCGTGGTCATTTCGAAGTTTTGGGCTAGTGTAGACATAGCCAGAATTTCTTCAATTAGCATTGTTTGAGAATAGAAACTGTATTTAAAGGCAAAATATTTAAGCCAACTCATGCATTCAGCAAGTGAAATATTGTGTTAGAAATAATAGAAAACTGTTTAAAATGACTACAAGAATAAAAGTGTTTGATGAAATCTCTGTGCCAGTGTTTTACATTAAGTCATTTGATATACAATATTCATATTACTGGCACGACAGTATTCTGTTAAAATAAGTTTCTGTATAAAATCCACTTTAATGAGGTGAGCCAATGGCATTTCTCAATATGACTCCATTATTACCATTCTTCCCATGCTAATATTCAAGGCTTATTTTTATTTAAATGAAGTATTTTTTTTAAATATTGCCCCCTGCAAAAAAATGACAAATGCTGTTGTTTTTTAAGGAAGAGCAACACTGTAGTACAATCATTTTGGCAACAACCAACAAAAAAATGAATAAAGTGCTCTGACGCAGCAGAAATGCATACCTGAGTTATGTAGATTATTTTGTGCAGCTGAATTAGAATCTGCTGAATGGGGTCACTAATCTGGCGCACCTTCCTTTGTGAGACAGCAATTCCTGCAGATGCTGCAGATGATAACGTTACAATCAGGAAGAGAGCCTATTTTGTTGTTTTTCCATAACATATCATGGCACATGGATTATCTTTTAAAATTATTGTTTCTTCATGGAATTTAGATTAAAAACATCCCTTTGCCTTTTAATCTCTGATTTTTCTCAATAATGTCCCAACCTGGGATTAGTTCTAACATTACAAAAGGATGAAAGGGTTAATCTAAAAACTTTACAAGTTTGGTGGCTTTCTTAATCATAAATTCAAAAGGTAAAATTGCTTTCTCTGCTTCACTCAAATTGAGAGAGATCATTTGGGAGAGAAGCAGCATAAACAGAGAACCAGGACTGGTGGCTGTAAGCAAACATTGAGGGGGCCATGGGAAATTTAGCCACACCCATGATAAATGGTCAACCAGCTAACTAAAATCATACCAGATTATGGATTTTGGCTGATGAGAGAGTTATGGATTAGAGAGGTTCAACCTGTATTTTGTTACTCTTAACAAGTATTTCTTAATGTTAGGGATTATAATATGTTTATGTAGATAGCGTGCAAGTATTTTTTCACAAAATTGTTTTATTTCCATTTATTTTGCCATACTTTTTCTGTAACTGTTCACTTTTCCTCCCAATATGTAGCTGTATGTAGGAAGGAAGGGACAGAAATTGGACACGGGGGGGTGCACTTGCACTCTTCGCACCCCTCTTCTTCCCACCTTCCCCCCCCCGCGTACCAGCCTGCAGAGTAAAAAAGGGCCATAGACAATAATCAAAATACAATACAGTGAATGAAGCCCATTATTTCACACCCCCTATCCTACACCTAATACAATGTTACAATAGAGATTTCAAACCTATGGGACCCATGGCAAGTGTATCACAATAACCTAGCACCTAAGCAGAATTCTGCATTATATGGTGCTAGTGTTGCTCTCTATATTCTGTATGCATATGTACACACAAAATTTATATCTGTATGTACACAGAGATTATGGTTATGCATAAAAAATACACACACACATGCACACGCATAAATGTGCACACACACAGAGGGCTGTGTACCAGAAACCAGGAACATGAGCCCCGGAAGGCAGCTAAAAAGACTCCCTTACTTGGCACACTTATGGAGAAGGAGGTTTTGAAACAGGCTAGACAACCTTACAGAATTAAAGTCAGGAAAGCACAGCAAAAAAAGCCCAGAAAAATAACCACTGTAAAAATTAATAATTATTGCAATTTACATCTATGGGTATTTTAAACCATGAGTCAGATTTGTACATGTTTGTGTGGTACCAAGGGACTGATACTTCTTCATGAGACTGATGTGTGAAATTTCAATTGTTGCCATAAAACTAGTTTCATTAGGCCAGAGAATACGCCTGGCCCTGCTAATGACTTGCATCAGCAAGTAACCAAGTCCTTTATGTGGTGGCCGAAGGAGTTGGAACTTACTTCCTTTGACATCCACCTTAGCTGATCCTTGCCCCACGTTTTACAAAAGCAAGCAAACAAAAACAACTACAAAAACAAAACACCCAACAACCAAAAAGAAAAAGAAAAAAAAAAGAAGAATCATTGAAGGCACAAAAGGAGTTTCCACTTAAAAATCTCTATCCGCTCCTGTGTATGAGTCCTTCTTTATGAATTGTTTGTCATTAGTATATTTCAACTACGCTGCAGCTTGAGTACCTTGCCACGGGGCACTTTATGTATCAAATTAACCTTTTCTGTAGATTCAGAAGCATGAGTTTGCTCTGTTCCATAGATTATCATGCTACATGTACACAAACGGGCATTCATACTAGCAGAACTACCTTTATCTATGACTACACAGAGTAATTTGGGTTTAAAACCTCAAACTTCCAGATGCCAGAATAATTGAATATTGATAAAAAGATGTGTATGGATTTTAGAAGACACCAAACAAAAATATCAGAGGGGTAGCCGAGTTAGTCTGTATCTTCTGATGAAGCGGGTCTTTGCTCACAAAAGCTTTGCTCCAAAATATCTTAGTCTATAAGGTGCCACAGGACTTCTTGTTCCTTTCAAACAAAAATGTAAATTTAATCCCCACGTAGAGATGTGTGTGTGATGCAGGTGAGCTGACAGACTTGCCAGGCCCTTAGGCAAGGGAGGCCAACTCTGTGAGCTTTTAAAGTGGGGAGGGGTGCTTGGGAGGAAGGGGCAGTTGGACTTCAGTGCCACACAGACCATGCTGCACCCACTTCCCTTCTCCCCCCAGCCACCCTTTAGCAGGCCTGGTGTGATGTACTCATGTGAGTTTTTGGGGGAGGGGGTTAAAAACCCCTCGCCTCCTTCTCTTGGGCATATAAGTAAGCTTGTTCCATGACATCGAGTACAGACTTTACGGATTTAGAAGTTATTATTTTATCTGGTTTGTGACGTATTTCTCTCTCAATAACATTTCAGGCTTGGTAAATCATCTGCACATAATCATCATTTCATAAGAGTGGAAGCAGATTTTTGCATAAGAGACCTGATAAAAAAATAATTCAGTGTGAAATTGGTAAGAAAATGGACTGCAGAAGATATTATCTTTAGAGACCATCTTAAATAAAGATGATAAACTACACTGCCAGGGGTGAATAGTGATTTTGGGTACCTCATTATTTTGGGTTCCCAACTTGAGATATTCCAACAAGGTCTGATATTCAGAAAGTACTGAGAACACACCCTTAGAAAATTAAGTTCTCACCCTTTCTGTGAACAGAAATACCACGAATATTTTCTTTAATTTAGTGCTTTGGATTTTATTTGTTCTTTAGTCAGAGTTATAACTTAAGAACATGTTACAGGGTAATTTTTCAAATACAGGAAGCAATAGGTGTGACTACAAAAAAAATACACACACCTAGATTATTACCATCTCCTAACTCTACTTGATCTGTATTATCAATTCATTGAGCAAATAGGAGAAATTCTGCATTGTTTGGTGCTATGTTTTTGCCTGATCAAAATACAGTAGGCTATCAGAGTTGTACATACCTTGGGAACAGAAATTGGTCATCACTCTGAGAAGTTCTTAACTTTGAGGAAAACGTTATTGTTGTCCTTTCAAAAATTTACTACTGATGCTGACTTACTACAGCACTAACTCTTTACTGTGTGGAAGAAAAATGCTGCTTTACTGTGCTGCTCCAACCATCTTAATTTAAATGAAACAAGCACAGAAATATTTCCTTTACTTTATCAATCTTTTCAGTTGTTTCTTTTTAAATGTTAGTTTACACTTAACACAATACTGTACCTTTGCTGTACTTTTGTCTTTTGGGGTTTTTTTGTTTTTGTTTTGGTCTTTTCTGCTGCCTCATTGTGCACTTCCAGTTCTAAATGAGGTGTGCAGCAGATGAGCCAGTTGTAACTCTGGAGTTCCTAACTCTGAGATTCTATGGTACATTTATTTACTTCATAATCGTATTGTAATATTTTTGATTTACAAATTTGTAAATAAGAGGACATACATAAATTATACTAAAGTATTTGGTTTTCAGCATAAGGCAGTTACATACATTGGAGTTTACTGATGTATCTCCTCGCAAAATTACTATCTTAGACTTCTCAGTCACTTCACAAATATGCATTAAATTAATTATGGATACGGATGTACGGTCAATTTTGCTCCTCTATACTTGTGCCCAAACATGACAAGAGGGCATGTCAAGATCCTGCTTGGCAAGAACTGAAGACAAGTTGCAGAGAGGAAAGTTTGGAACTGTGGAGAAGACCACTGGAGAGAATTCATCTTGCTATAAAATAGAGGAAGAACTGGAATTTGATGAAAAGGTAGGTGGGGTGATTTGATAAGCTATTCTTACTCTAATTAGAAGAGTGAATAGCTTGGTGCAGTGATGTTTTTTTACTGTGGATGTTCAGAATCTTGGTAACAGTGTGTTCTTTATATTTTCCCCTTAAGAATATTGTAAAGGCTCTGCACTTGTTTTGAGACAAGAACATTCATTTGCTAGCCAATCAAATCCTATTGGATTTGTTTTCTTCCTTCCTCAAGTGATATCAGATATGTTAGCCGTAGGCAGTTTGACAGGAATAAGTCTACTCAGTGCTTTTCTGTAAATAAATTAGAAAGGAAAAAAAAAGAGGAACTGGTACTCAGCCAGCTCTCTGCCCTCTCCCACCACAGCCAATCCTACAGCTGGGGCTGCTGAGGTGCTGGTACTCAGTACTAGCAAATACCAGCACAAAAAAAACACTGAATCTACTAGTTTTTTTAGTGCTCTAGTATTGCTTAACTATTTACTAGGCAGCATACACTAAACCCGGATTCATGGCCCACACAATAAAAAGGTAATGATGCTTCATTAAAGAACACTATACATCTACCTTTTAAATCATAGGCTGTGTCTACACTAGCCCCAAACTTCGAAATGGCCATGCAAATGGCCATTTCGAAGTTACTAATGAAGCGCTGAAATGCATATTCAGCGCTTCATTAGCATGCGGGCGGCCGCAGCACTTCGAAATTGATGCGCCTCGCCGCCGTGCGGCTCGTCCTGACAGGGCTCCTTTTCGAAAGGACCCCGCCTACTTCGAAGTCCCCTTATTCCTCATGGAATTTTGAAGTGCCACAGCCGCCCGCATGCTAATGAAGCGCTGAATATGCATTTCAGCTCTTCATTAGTAAACTTTGAAATGGCCATTTGCGTGGCCATTTCAAAGTTTGGGGCTAGTGTAGACGTAACCATAATGGCACAATAATGATCCATTTATGCTGTCTGGAAAAATATTAATTCAAACATTAAGTATCAGTAAAAAAAATGTTGTTGACCAAGTTTAAGACAATTTTAAAGGGCTAAAGCATTCAACTATCATCTGCAAGCAAACACTGATTCATGGAAAATTAAAAGATACAATTAATTTAACATTTGAACAATTCTCATTTTTACATAGGCCCTCTATGCTGTTCCTCCTGCCAGGACAATGGAAAGGGGTTTTAATGTACATCAGATTAAAATTCTATAATTCCAACAGGATAACCCAATTACAATTTATGGCTTTCTAATGTTAACAAGTCGTAGGCTATGTCTACACTTGCCCCTTTCTTTGAAGGGGGCATGGTAATCAGGGTGATAAGAGATTATTAATGAAGTGTTGCATATGCATATTTTCCCCTGTGGCAACTCTGAAGTGTCGAACAGCAATGAGACCTCCACCTTGATGACTTCAGACTTGAAGCCATTGTTCTGGGGCATTGTTCCTTCATCTAGTTTGTCTAGAGCTGTGTCTACACTAGTAAGTTCTTTTGAAAGAAGGGGCTCTTGAAAGATCCCATGGATTGCCTACACACAAAAAGCATTCTTATGAAAGTAAATGGAAAAAATATGGTGCTCCTTTCAAAATCACTTTTCCTTTCCCATTGCAGGAAGAGCCCCCTTTTGAAAGCTTCTTTTGAAAGAAAACGTGTAGACGCTCCACAGCCCCTTTTTTTCCGAAAGAGCAGTCCTCATGGGTCCTGATTTTTCAATCTCTGGCCTGTTCTTTCGAAAGAGCTGGGGCTGTGTGGACACTCTCTTTCAGAAGAGCGGATCACTCTTTTGATTGACTTTTGTGTGTGTGGATGTGCTCTTTCAAAAGAAGTTCTTTCAGAAGAGATCTTCTGGAAGGGCTTCTTTCAAAATATCTCTGTAATGTAGATGTAGCCTAGGAGACACAGTTGGGAGAAACTGCTGATTAACTTAAATGGAAGAGGAAGAAAAAAGGGCAATATTATGTCAGTGCCCATTTTTTAGAAGCAGTGGGTTATGGGTTTTCTTTTCATGCTTAGGCCAGCAACACTGAGATGGCTGGAAGCTATGCACATATTAGTAAAGCCTCCTGACTGAGGCTCAGAAAACTGATGTCATCACTGACACACAGATCTCTGCTTTTCTGCCTTACAAGGAGACTCTGAAAAAGTCAGCAATAACTGATATTACAGATTTATTGTAAGAAGCTGGTGTTAAGTAGTCAGCCTGGTTAGAAATGGCCCACCTCTTTCAAACTTGCTGCCCTGAAGAGCAGGGGTGGCAAACCTTTTTCTGGGTAGAGGGCCACTGACCCACAGACAAATCAGTCGGGGGCCACAGAAGTGGAAAGCAGAAAAAAAACCTGGGTGTGGTCCCTGACTGTATGGGGACCAGGGCTAAAGGGTCTGGGTGGAAGGGAGGGTGTAGGAGCAGTCTAGGAATTGGGAGGTCTGGGTGGGAGGGAGGGTGCAGAAGTGAGCTGGGGGGGTGGATGATCTGGGCCAGAGTCAGGTGCAGGAGTGGGCTGTGGGTGGGGTATCTGGGCAGGAGGAGGTGTAGAAGAGGGGTGGGGGTCTGGGAGGGAGGAGATACAGGAGCAAGCTGGTGGTGTGGGTCTAGGTGAGAGGAAGGGTGTAGGACGCGGTGTGAGGTCTCAAAGGGAGTGGTCAGGATGGGGGTAAGGTGTCTGGGAGGGAGTGGGCAGAAGCAGGGTGTAGGTTGGGAGCCAGGGCAGGAGGGGGGTGCAGGGTCTGGGCAAGAGGTGTCAGGGTAGGGTGCAGGGTCTGGAAGGCAGGGTGCTGGAAAGGGGGTGGGAGTGGGACTCTGGGTGGGAGTGGGTGCAGGAGCTGTTGGGGGGCACGAAGTCTGCAGGATGGGAGTGCACTTAACTTTGAGCACCCCCTGATGTACATGGCTCTGCGTCTCCTCCCCTCTGCTCCCAGGCACCATTCTCTGCTCACCTGATTGGTCAGAACTCTGGCCAATCAGAGCACTGATAGTAAACCTCCTAACAGGCTGCCCAGGATGCTGCTGCTTCCCCCATCTAGGAGAACAGCAGCAACCAGAACCAGAGCCCTGAGCCACTTCCTGTTCTTCAGCTCCAGCCCTCAGCAGAGCCCATGGTCTGAATTAGATTGTGGCTTGCCTGACCTGGCTAGCAGGGCTTGGGGCTCAGGGATCCACACCCACCATGGGCTAGATTCTATGGAGGGGAGCCCCAAGCCTCCAGGGCTGGATCTATTCAAGCTGCAGGCTAGATCCAGATCACAGGCAGGGAGTTCCCCACCCCACCTTAAAAGCCTTCTCTAGCGAAATAAGCCTAAGCATTGATACCCAGTATCTTAGGGATAGGGATTAAGGGCTACACCAACCATAACCAGAAAAAATATCTTCTCCAGACAATGCAAGCAAGAGGCATTAGGTCCATGACAAGCAACTTCCTCTGACACCATCTGTAAAACTTCAACCTAAACTTCTTTCTGGGATTAGTTATGTCAATGGAGAGGACAAGAAAAAACAGTTATTTTACCTTTTGTAACTGTTGTTCTTCAAGATGTGGTGTTCATGTCTATTCCAAAGGGTGTAGTCACATACATGCATGGTCTATGGAAAGCTTTTACCCTATTGCAGGGATTCCCATCCTGTGGGTCGGGACCCAAACATGGCTCACGATTAGATTTTCCAGGGGTCACCAACTGGGCTCTTAAGGAGCCATTTGCAGCCACTTGACTCCTCCTCGGATCCCAGTCTCTGCCTTGCAGTGCTGAAATGGAACTCAGTTGAATTGGTTTAACCGACAGCAGGAGGGATCTGGCACTCAAACAATTAAACTGAGTTCCATTTAAGTGCTGCAGGGTAAGGAACTGCCCTCTGCAGGTGGGAGAAAGGAGTAGGGGGGCTGTGGGGAGCCAGGCAGAGAAGGAGGCGGCCCAACGAAGGAGCACGGGTCAGCAGTGGCATCTTGGAACTCCCCTGTGAGGTAGGCAGGGGGGCCGGGGTGGCTAAGACAAGTTTAAGCCTGTGGACAGGGTGGTAGAGAGGGCTGAGAGTTGGTCAGGGCTCCATGCCCTGGACAGCTTCCACTGTACTGCTGCAGAGTCCCCTGCCCCACCCCCGCCACTGCTATCCCGTGGCTGATGCTGCCTGCCAGGGCTAAGCGTCCCAGCCAGCTTCAAGTTACAGGACTGTGGAGGCTCCCCAGCATTCCAGCCAGGGATCCTACAGCTGGTAATGCAACGAAGGGTCCTGTGGCACCTTATAGACTAACAGAAAAGTTTAGAGCATGAGCTTTCGTGAGTAAACTCACTTCTTCAGATGCTGAAGAAGTGAGTTAACTCACGAAAGCTCATGCTTTAAACTTTTCTGTTAGTCTATAAGGTGCCACAGGACCCTTCGTTGCTCTACAGATCCAGACTAACACGGCTACCCCTCTGATACTTTACAGCTGGTAATGACAGCCAGGGCTCAGTGCCCCAGCCGGCTTCAAGCCATGGGGCTGTGTGTGGGGGGGGATTCCCTCACACCCTGGCCGGGGTCCTGTGGCTGGTGCTGCCGATTAGCGCTAAGGATCCCAGCCAGCTTCAAGCTGTAGGGCTGCAAGGGTCCTCCAGGCCAGTGTCCTGAAGCTGCTGGTGAGGGCTAAGCACCCCAGCCGGCTCCCAGCTGGAGGGTTGCCAGGGTCCCCACCCCGGTTTTTGGAAATCTTATGTGGGACAGGCAGCCTTGGCCAGAGATCCCACTGGTGGGGCTGCCTGTCCCACATAAGTTTTCCAAAAATCTGGAAACCCTAACTGAGAGGGGTTTAAGCTTGGGTTGGGGATGTTTTGGGGCTGAGAGGGGTTTAAGCTGGAGGGCAGAGGGGTGCGTTTTTCCCAGGGGAGAACCTCCTCTTCTCCCCTCACCCCTGGTTTTGAATTGCCTTGGGTCACAAGGTCTTCCTGAATTGCCAAAACGGGTCCCTGTCTGGAAAAAGTTGGGAACCACTGCCCTATTGGTATCCATCAGGTCAGCTGTGGAGGCCCCAAGCAATGGCACTGCTATAGCAGTGCATAAAAGACACAGATGACTCCACCGCGCGCACACACACATCCCTGCTTTCTCAGTTCTTTCTTGATGGTTCTTTTCAACAGAGTGGAGGTGGGTGGGATATGGAATGGACATGAGCAACACATCCCAAAGGAAAACTGTTACAAAAAGTAAGTAACTGTTCTCTCTTCTTCGAGTAATTCCTCACGCGCATTTCAACAGGTGACTTCGCAGCAGTTCCCTTTGGATAAGGGTTGGAAGTCACCTTGTGGCCAAAACGAGAACTACCCTGCCAAATCCCGCATCATCTCATACATGCTGCATGGTGGCATAGTGCAACATGCGGGTGTGCACAGAAGACCACTTCACCGCTCGGCATATGCCCTGAATTGGGACTCTCTGAAGGAATGGCACCGAAGAAGCTTCAGCTCTGGTAGAGTGGGCAGTCAGCAGAGGGAGTGGTATCTCTGGAAAGTCAAAACTTGCCTTGATAAAGGACGTGAGCCAACTGGAAAGTTGCTAAGAGGAACAGGAACGTGGGGCTGGGATGTGTATGCCAAGGCTCTTAAGCGTTGCCCTGGTATCCCTCAGACTGTGCAGGCATGAGTTTGTGTTCTCTGTGAACAGACCTCCTCAGTCAAAGGGCAAGTCCTTTATGGTGGCCTGTAACACAAGGGGAATGCCAGACACGTAAAGCCATGCAGAATGCCGCATGGTGATCAATATGGCTATGATGTGAGCCACCGAAACGGATGAGTCCAGGCCTGCCTGTAATTACTATCCTGGAGACCACCCTTTCCTCTGCAAGTAGAGCAAAGAATTCTGTACAGTACTCCTGGGGTAGCAGCTCTTTGAATTTGTCTATGGCATGCCAGGAATTATATGCATAGCAGCTGAGAGCTGCCTGCTGGTTTGCCACCCACAACTGCCGCCCTCCCTCCCCGCCCCATGGCATAAACCTCTCACACAAAGAGGTTGAGATTTTTGGGCTTCTTATCCTTTGCCAAGGCCAGATGGGGCATGTGCCTCTCCTTATGATTAGCTGTGTCCACAACTAATGTACCCAGCTGCGGTGCATAAACAGGCACTTCTACTCTTTTAGGGGGTAGAAAGTACCTGCATTCAATGCACTTTGCTGTGAGCAGGATGTAAGCAGGTGTCTGCAGAGTACCTTAGCACTAGTCTGGATAGACTTTATGAGGAGCAGTACCACCCTAGATAGCTCTTCAGCTGTTAGGATGTCCACCATGCGGTCAGAGTCTTTCACTACCTACTCAGCCTGCAGGTGCAGGTTCTGGCAGCCCTGCATAGTAGGTCCTGATGAGATCTAAGGTCCACGACTGGCAGAGAGTTTGAGGATGTGCCTGCCACAGCCTCATCTGGGTGGGAAGCAGAGGAAGACAATGTAACGAGAACCTCTGTTTCCTCCACACGGACTGAAGAAGGCTGTGGTGGAACCACCCGTGGAGATGAGGGATGGAGAAGACATGCCTGAGGGCCCACTGCAGGTGATACAGTTTGCACCTGACAGTTCTGTTGCTCCACATTCACCACTACTGTGGAAGTGGGGACCACTGGGTTTGAGAGGGGGATTCTGGGAACTAACACTACTAAAATCAACTTTGACTCAGGGCCCTGGGCTTGGTGGTAGGTTCATGGGGTCCAAAATGGCCAGCTCACAGGAGCTTGCCATTGAGGAATCCAGGAGGCCTAGGCTGCAGGTGCCTCCATGAATGGCCACTGCTGGGACTGTGAACAATACCAGCTGTGGGAAAAGATCAATGACTCTTTTCCCAATGTCACTGCATGCCTGGGAAGGTATTGGGGAGAAGCTGCATCCCTGGTAAGTATGGTTGCCTTGCCCCAGTGCTGCCTAGGTGGTCTCACTATTGGTGCCAGCATCAGTGCCGGTACCATAAGTAATGCAGTTATCTGTGCTGCCACCAACGGCGTCACACTCGATGATGCCACAGGATCACGGCCATTGGAGCCACAGTCATCAGTGCCATATTCAGCAATGCCAGAACTAATGGTGCTATGGGCACCGGAGCTACAATCAGTGGTATCACAGCAGCCATTGGCATTTTTAGTGGTGCCAATGACAAAGATATCCCCAATTCCAATGCTGACCTTGGTGCTGCCATCTGCAAGGCACACAGCATCTGTACCGGCATCGCTCCTGTGTGGCAGCGATAACTGAGGCATTATCTCAATAATGTCCCGGCCAGCCTCAGAAATGTCTGGTGCCGTCAGAAGATCAATGTCCTCCAGTCTGTCTCCAGCCAAGGAGACTACCACCAGGCTCGATGGCTCGGGAGCTGACCATGTCATGAGTGGCAGTGCTGCGTGTGAGCATCCCTGTGCCATGTGCACCCCAACTAGGGACTTTCACGGTGCCTTAACTGGTGACCAGCCTCTATCCATCTTCCTTTTCTTGGCTGGCACCAGGTTCTGAGAGTGGTGCTGTACGCTCACCCCTGCATGGTGTGTGGGAGATCAGTGTCTATGGCCTGAGCACTTCTTTAGCATTGAGTCTCATATGGACACCAGAGCACTGTGCACCCCGGTACAAAGGGTGGCTCCAGTGCCAAGGACTAAGGTGCCGTTTTATTGAGGAGGTGGTCCCCCTCCTTTGTCTGTAGATAAAAGCTCCTTATAAATTGGGCACTTGTCTGTTAAGTGTCCCTTGTCCAGACACTGAAGGCAGTCAGCTTTAGGCATAAGCTTAGAATCACAGAACACTGGAACTGGAAGAGGCCTCAAGAGGTCACTGAGTCCAGTCCCCTACCCTCACAACAGGACCAAGCACAGGCTACACTGTCCCTGATAGATGTTTATCTAAGCTGCTCTTAAATGTCTCCAGTGACGGAGATTCCACAACCTCCCTAGTTTGCCATAGGTGTTGCTGGCTTCGAAGCCTTGGGATAGTGGCATACCTGAAGGAGGGGCTAAGGTGTGTGTGTGTGTGGGAAAACCCCAATAAAAATGACTAGAACTAGAACTAGGTACACTGGAGGAATGATAGAACTAACTACAACAACAGAACACTAGAGCTATTGAGATGCTTGCTATAGGAAGAGACGAAAGCTGTTCCTATAACTGTCATGAGCAGCAAGAAGAAAATGAAAGGGTGGGGAGTTGGCTGCTTCTCATATGCACTGCCATAGCAGCACCATGCCCAACCCTACAGATGCTGCTAGGGTCTCTGTTCCCTCTAATTTTTTTCCATCCGTAGTTGGAATAAATTTTGTTATGTGCACTGAGGTATGTGTGGATGTGCACCACCAGCAGAAACACATGCTACTGGCTGTAGGCAGCTGTGGATGCTCTGTTAATCAGCTGGGCAGTACCTGAATCTCTTCTAGGGAGCCGCCCAAGCCCTCAGCTGGAAAGGAACACTAGCTGAGGTAAAAGCTTTCTGGAAATCAGGCATACATGGGTACACACACATGTTGGAATGGACACGAGTAATCACTGGAAGAATTAAAGCTGATGAGCCACCCTGAATTGTGTATAGAACTAAAATCAATTCTAGTGACTAACACAACTAAACAAAACTAATCTTACACCAATTACAAATAAGGAAAGACATACACATGGAATTTTTAAATAAGAAAAAAGGGCAATATCGGTATTCTCTTTCATTTACCCTCAAGGCAGTTGTTTTGCCTCATGCACCATTATTTTGAGTCATTCTGCCTGGATACCCCAATGTGCATTCAAAGAGTTTGCATACCTCTACTAACAACACTTTAAGGAAAACAATAGTAACAACTATTATAATTGGGTGATAATTTGCACTGTGTATTGTGCAACTAAAATTCCCAAAACAGACAATCAAAAAGCTGTAAAACAGCAGTTACTGTATGTATGTGGAAGAATCTCTATGAAGAGTAATATTCCAATTGCTCAAAATCATTTTCTTTCAAATACAATTTAATTCAGGCGACAACATACTTTATGAAGTAACAGCACAGAAAAAGACAGTTACCTGTTCTGTAACTGCTGTTCTTTGAGATGTGTTGCTCATGTCCATTCCAATTTGGGTGTGCACCAAGCGCATGCCCAGTTGCCGGAAGCTTTTTGCCCTAGGGGTGGTGCAGCGCCCCCGGTGTGGTGCCCAGATGGCCGCCCATATATGCACTGCCTGCCCTGCTCTGCCCCCGCCCCCCCCCGCCCCCGCCCCCCCCCCGCTCAGCTCCTTCTTGCTGGCTACTCTGACTGAGGGGAAGGCAGGAGGGTTTTGGAATGGACGTGAGCAACGCATCTCGAAGAACATCAGTTACGGAACAGGTAACTGTCTTTTCTTCTTCGAGTGATTGCTCATGTGCGTTCCAAGTTGGGTGAACACAAGCCAATGCCTAGGAGGCGGGGTTGGAGCCCCGAAAGGAGTGCAGGACAGCCCTGCCCAATGCAGCGTCTTCCCGTGCGTACTGCGTAACTGCATAATGCGCTGCTAATGTGTGAACAGAAGACCAAGTGGCCGCCCTGCAGATGTCCTGGATAGGGACTTTGGCCAAGAACGCCGCAAAGGACACCTGTGCCCCAGTGGAGTGAGCTGGACTGGGGGAGGGGGAACCCCCACCAGTTTGTAGCATTCTCTGATACAGGTCACTATGCAGGAGGAGATCTGCTGAGAGGAGACTGGGTGCCCCTTCGTCCTGCCTGCCACGGCAACAAACAACTGCTGCGACTTCCGGAAGGGTTTGGTCCTGTCCGTATAGAAGGCCAGTGCCCTCCGGAGAGCCAAAGCGTGTAAGCTCTGCCCCCTAGGGGAGGCCTGGGGCTTTGGATAAATCACTGGTAAGGTGATGTCTTGGTTAATGTGGAAAGGGGAGACCATCTTAGGCAGAAATGCCGGGTGGGGTCTCAACCTGACCTTATCTTTGTGGAACACAGTATGAAGTGGGTCCACCGCCAGGGCCCTGAGCTCTGACACCCTTCTGGTTGAGCTAATGGCCACCAGGAATGCACCTTGTAGATAAGGAACAACACAGAACAGGAGGCGAGAGGTTCAAATGGGGAAGCCATCAGCCTAGACAAAACCAAATTAAGGTCCCATGTTGGCAGGGCGGCCCAAACCTGCGGTTTGACTCTTTTCATTCCCTTCATGAACCTTTTTACCACCGGGTCTGAGAAGCCCGAGGACCTCCCGGCCCCAGGCGAAATGCCGAAATGGCTGCCAAGTGCACTTTTAGGGAGGACAGTGACAGCCCCATCTGGCTTGAGCCAGCAAGTAGTCTAGAATACATGGTATTGGGGCCTCTCCCAGGGACATCCCCTTCTGGGTGGCCCATATGGTAAACCTTTTCCATTTGGCTACATATGCTACCCTCATAGAGGGTTTCCTGCTGTTCAGCAATACTTCCCTGACAGGTTCGGAGCAGGCCAGCTCAACCGGTCTCAACCATGGAGCCTCCATGCTGTGAGATGCAGCGTCTGGAGATTGGGGTGCCGCAGTCTCCCCTCCTGAGTCAGCAGGTCCGGGTGCAGCAGAAGCACCTCCGGGCATGAGTGGACATCTCCAAGAGGGTCAAGTACAAACGTTGTTGAGCCTAGGCTGAGGCCAACAGGATAACTGATGCTCGGTTTGGCCACATTTTCAACAGTGTTCAGTGGATGTGCGGTATCAGTGGGAAGGTGTACAGCAATGGACCCGACCAACAAATGCTGAAGGCATCTGCCCAAGAGCCTGGACTTCGTTTCTGGTAAGAGCAAAACGTCCTGCACTTCGCATTGAGATGAGTGGTGATGAGGTCTACCTGGGGACGTCCCCACCTCTGGAAAATTGAATTCAGTACTTCGGTGTGTAATGACCACTCCTGGTCCATGAAGGACCTGCTGAGGCAGTCCACTAGGGAGTTATGAGCCCCAGGCAGGTAGAACATCTTCAGGAGAATCTGGTGCTGGATGCAGAAGTCCCAAAGCACAAGGGCCTCGAGACACAGGAGTGACGAGCATTCACCCCCTTGTTTGTTTATATAGTACATTGCCGTAGTATTGTCTGTTCTGACTGCAACACACTGCCCCTCAGTTCATTCTGAAACACTTTGCACACCAGCCGAACTGCTCTGAGCTCCCGCACGTTTATGTGGAGCTGAGTGTTGGTCTTGCTCCACAGGGCCCGTGTCTGGCGGTCCCCCAAGTGTGTCCCCCAGCCCAGGTCCAAGGAATCTGTGACCAGGGAGTGGGAGGGTTGCGGGGGACTGAAGGGCACTCCCATGCAGACCGACCCAGCCTCTAGCCACCAGTGTAATGCCCTTAACACTCTTGGGGGGACTGTCACTAACTTGTCTATGTTGTCTCTGACAGGTCTGTACACTGAGGCGAGCCACAGCTAGAAGAGGCGCATTCATAACCTGGCATGCTGGACTACAAACGCGCATGCCGCCATGTGGCCCAACAGTCTGAGGCATCCCCTGGCCATTGTGGTTGGGAACCTTATTAGGCCTTCGATGCAAGATGACACAGCTTGGACCCTGCTCTGGGGCAGAAAGGCTCTGGCTTGCTCTGCATCTAGTTGTGCGCCCACAAACTCCATGACTTGAGTTGGGGCTAGCACAGACTTCGCCTCGTTTACTAGGAGGCCTAACATGTCAAATGTTTTTCTTATCAGCTGGACGTGTCTTGACACCTGTCTCTGTGACCCACCTCTGATCAGCTAGTCGTCTAGGTAAGGGAACAGGTGCACTTCCTGCCTGCGTAGGAAGGCTGCCACTACTGACATACATTTGGTGAAGACTCTTGGGGCTGAGGAGAGTGCAAACAGAAGGACTGTGAATTGATACTGATCCTTCCCCAGCACAAACCGGAGGAACCTCCTGTGACGTGGATAGAGTGCTATATGGAAATACGCGTCCTGTAAGTCGACAGCGGCAAACCAATCCCCTCGTTCCAGCATTGGGATGATTATGCCAAGGGATATCATACACAACTTTATCT
The DNA here is from genome assembly GCF_033958435.1 of Carettochelys insculpta. NCBI lineage: Eukaryota > Metazoa > Chordata > Testudines > Carettochelyidae > Carettochelys > Carettochelys insculpta. The sequence continues at coordinate 205,528,481 of NC_134138.1, read as the reverse complement.
TTGTCACAAATTTGTTCAGGTTTCGCAGGTCCAAGATTGGCCGTAGCTCCCCTTTCACTTTCAGGATTAGGAAATAGCGGGAATAAAATCCCTGTCCCCAGAATTCCTGGGGAACTTCCTCTATAGCCCCCTTTTGAAGGAAGGCTCCTACCTCCCGCCTGAGAACCATCTCGTAAGAGGGGTCCCTGAAGAGGGACGGGGAAGAGGGTTGTGAAGGGGGGTAAGAATAAAATTGGATAGCATATCCCTTTTCTACCATGAGGAGGACCCACTGGTCCGAAGTTATACTGCACCACGCATGGTAGAATGGGGATAGGCAGAATGAAAATAAATACTGAGCTTGAACTGTAGGGGTGGCCAGTGTGTTGCTCCTGACCACCCCATCAAAATTGGTGTTTAGACCCCAGTGGGGGTTTAGGATGGCTCTGGTTCTGTGTCTGGCGACCCTGACACCTCCTCTTATGACAGCCCCTTCTCCTGTTCCCATCCCGTTGTTGTTGTGGGAACTGTCTGAACTGGGGCCTCGGGGTAAAATGCCTTCTCTGGGTCGCTGGTGTGTATAGACCCAGTGAGCGTAGAGTGGACCGTGAGTCCTTCATACTATGAAGTCTCTGTCATTTTTTTCCAAGAATAGGGAGGGGTCCTCAAAAGGGAGGTCCTGAAAGGACTGCTGCACCTCCTGAGAGAGTCCTGAGACCTGACGCCATGCCCCCCTTCTCATGGCTGTACCTGAGGCCATGACCCTGGTGGCCACATCGGCTGCATCTAGGGCAGCCTGCAGTGCTGCTCCAGATATGAGTCTCTGCTCCGCTACCAGACTGTAAATTCCAACTTGGTGTCTGGTGGGAGCACTTCGGTGAAACGGTCCATAGAGCTGGCTGCATTGTACGCATACGGGCTAACCATGGCCTGCTGGTTAGCGATTCTCAACTGTAGGCCACCTGTAGAGTAAACTTTCCTACCGTACAGGTCTAGTCTTTTGCAGTCTTTGTTTTTAGGTGCCCCTGAACCCCCGCCTCTCCATGTTGTTCACAGCATCCATGACAAGGGAGTCAGGGGGAGGATGGGTGAACAGATGTTCATCTCCCTGGGCTGGGACAAAATACTGGCGTTCATTTTTCCTAGCCGTGGGCAAGGCTGAGGCTGGGGTTTGCCACACTGTCTTAGCTGTGTTGGCAATTGCCTTTATAATGGGCAGTGCCACCCTGGACAGTCCAGACATTGAGAGGATATTTGTAACAGGGTCTATTTTGTCCCTGACCTCTTCCGCCTGCACCCCCAGACTCTGGCCCACCCTCCTCAACAGCTGCTGGTATGCTCCTCCATCCTCCAGTACTGGAGATGCAGAGGATCCAGCTAATGCCTCATCTGGGGAAGACGAGGGCATCACGCCTTCCAAGCCCAATGGCGCGGGGGGTTCTGGCACCTCCAGTTCAGTCCCCGGCACTGTAGTCGGTGGTGCCATGCTCAGTGCCTGGGAAGAAGGGCCCCCTAGTGGTCCCTAGCATAACGCTATGAAGCCAGGGCCACTCTGCACCTAGGACAGCACCGGTTCTGTCGGTGCTGGTGCCCACTGCACCACAGTTCCTGGTGCCTGCAGGAGCAGTGCCCACGCTTGGGTTGCCTCCAACTGCACTGGTGCCGATGTCGGTGCCATTGTTGGTGCCAGTACTGTCATCGGTGCCAGCGCTGATGACTCCACTTGCTCTCTTGGTGGGGCTCCCAGAGCAGCAGTCGATGTCAATCTCGGCACCTGAGGGGTGCCAGGCGCCCTGAACGGGAGTCCTGCATCCCACCTCTGTGCCTCGTGGATTGCCCACGGGGTCCAGAAGGGCCCTTGCAGTGCCCCTTGGGGGGGCCTTTGCCATTCCCCTTCTGAGGTGCGTCGGGAGTGGTGTCAGTGCCCTCTGCGTCAAGATGACCTTGTACTCCTGCTCCGAGCCGCGCTGGAGTAAAACAAGTTCGACTCCGACGCGGACCCTGACGCCAACGACCATGGTGGTGCTGAGGGTCCCGTAGCTCTCACCGGTTCCTGCACACTCTGCACTGTCTGCATGGAACCAAGGGAGATGACCGTTAGCTGGGGTCTCACCGGCGTCCGGAACCATGCCAGAGTCCCTGGAGCATGACCAGGCGCCTGGAAAAAGGGTGATGAAGACTCCTGGTGAGGCATCTGTGGTGGCACCACAATCTGCAGGAGACCTTGTGCAGTGCTAAAGGCCTCCAGCTTCGAGGGCAGCCTGTGACAGCGCAGGCTCCCGCCTCGCACTGGAGTCGACGCCTGCACTTCATGACCCCAGTCACGGTGCAATCTGGCAGACTCCCCCAAAGCTTGTCTTCGCCTTCTTCTCTCCTGGGATTGACCCAGGTCCCGTCTTCTCTTTTTTACGCAGCACCGGGGACTGGCTCTTATGGCGCCGGGAGGCACTAGGCACAAAGTCCTGCTCTCGGTGCTGGGAACTTTCTGACGGCACCAACGGTGCTGGACCACTCTGCACCGACAATGCGGTGCTCTGAGTTCCCGCTGGGGAAATGTCTGGGCACACGGCTGATTCCATTAGAATGCCAGAACTTTCAGCTCTATCTTTTAAAGTCCTGGCCTCGAAGGCCTTGCAAATACAGCAGCGCTCCCCAAGGTGCGTTTCACCGAGGCAACTCAAACACACCCCATGCGGGTTGCTTTTGGGCATACGTTTGCCACATTTTGAACAGTTTTTAAACCCCGGGGAGCCAGGCATCCCCTGGCACCGAGGGGGTTAGAGACCCACCTCGGCTCACTAGGTGCTAAGAGGAACTATTTACCTTTGGAGATAACTATCTAAAGTATTTACAACTCATTAAAACAATGAAGGCTACTAGCGAACTCTCAACAATGAGGGAGCTCCAGCAACCGATAGTGTAGCAAGAAGGAACTGAGCGGGGGGGCAGGGCAGGCAGCACATATATGGGCAACCATATGGGCACCACTCCAGGAGGCGCCGCACTGACCCTAGGGCTACCAGCTAGGGCAAAAAGCTTCCGGCAACTGGGCATGCGCTTGGCGCACAACCAAATTGGAATGCACACGAGCAATCGCTCGAAGAAGAACAGAGTATTTAAATCATATCAGTGAGAATAAAAAGCATCTGAGAACACAAGAGTGCTTCAACAGTGACATATGCGCAAACATACTGTACCTTACAAAGATTCTCCAAAGCACTTACCTGCTCAGGAGAAATTCCCATTGCATTAAATGGAAATTTAGGTTGGGTAAGGCATGCTAAAATAGGGCCCTGATAAATTTTCTTGGAATTCATAGCTTTAAAAAGTTTCCTTAAGGATCACTCACATGCTGTGTTTCTAAACTCATAAATAATTTTGTGCTGTACTATCACTTGTTTGACTTCAAAATATTACTGTAGAGTACTACCATGATCTTTTAGGTTGCGAAGAACCACAGCTGGAAGGCTATAAGACTGCCACCCTTTTACTAACGATGCCTCTATTTTCTTAACGTTGGCCCTGAACATGAGCGTAGGTACTCTCAGAAGTAGATCAAGAGGCAGCGAAGCTGAAGAAATAAAAGAGGAAGACACTGTATATACAACTAAAGCAAAGCTGGATATGGTAAGATTAATTTCAGTGCAAGTCTGGTAGTCATAAACATGTAATTACCTGGTCTTGGTCTTGATCCTAGGCCTCCAATATAATCTCTATAAAACAGAAGTAGATTTTATATTGTCTTGTTGCAAATCATAAATAGCCAAGGGGAAATGAAAGGTCTCCTGCTGCCTTCATATGTCCCTTCATGATTGTCTACCTCCCACCCATTTCTCATCAACATTTGGCACAGTTCAGCAGTTTCAGATACGTGACCAGGAATCAACATTTTAAAATACTTTTGAACACTGCACATAAATATATCTCTGTTCCAATGATCCTGGTCATAGCCACAGATAGAGAAAATGAAGTTGTGAGAAGGACAAGACTAAACAATGTTAAAAGAAATAACATATTGAACCTGCCTCCATTAGGTGTATGTATCATTGTGCAGGGCTTTTCTCTGACCTGGTCCAAAAACAGACAAAAAAGTCCCAAAAAACCATAAACAGAGGTTCACTTGTGGGGTGTAAATACAAAAATTCTTAATTTACAAAGTCTCTGGCAAGCAACAGACAGGAACAACAACATCAAGGGTTCAAAGTATGCATGAGTCAGGTTCCAAAACACCCCCAGTGCGCTGGTTTTAAAAGCATGAGATTTTTGATACAATAAAAAAATTAAGATTGTGTTTATTTGCCTTCTGACTTTTGAGCCTTCTATATGCAGCAAAAGACTGTTAGATCCAGATCTTCAGTGTATAAAGCCTTCACTTATCTGCTAGACAATCTCAGCCTTTTTCCTTGCTATAGCTCAACACATTTTATATAGATAGGTAAGTATTATTAGGCTGCCTTTATCTGTGGTGAATGTAGGAAACAGAAAATTTGCATTCGACAGTATTCTTGTCTAGTGAATAGAAGGTATTAGTTGATCTGAGTCTACTCCAAGTTTTAACAAAGACTTCGTATGTGCTCTTGAGCAAATTCCATAAGTTTTCTATGCCGCAGTTATTCCATTGCAAAAAAGGAAACAACAACACTGGCCTCTCTCAGATGAGAAGTGTGATGCCCCACTAAAAGGGAATGTGAAGGTCTAATATTAAGGTCACTTAATAAAGATGTGGGAATAGCACTTCAGGACCTCTTGGTACCCTTTCAGGTGCTCATTCATTCCTAAACCTAGAAGGCATCCAGATTTTGAAAGCAATAGGAGAGTACGTTTTACCAAACCACAGATTTCTCAAAACATTTATTTAATTTTGTAAAGAAGCACTGGCTGATTTAGAGTAGCTCAAGTGACAAGACATTTTTTCACGCAGTTAAATATACACGTGTATTTTCCCACCAAAAATATGCTTTATTCAAAAAATATTTGCAGAAATAAAAAAAAATATTTTTCAACCAGCTGTAGTTGGAACTGATATAAAGATGTCCAGTTCAGTGGTCTTCAACTGGTGTGTCATGAGAACTGCCCAAGTATGCTGTGAAATTTCATCAACCGCCACTGCAGGAAGCAGGGTGGGGGAAGGAATTGACAACCTCATGGCAACTGCGGCTGGGGTAGGTCAATTTTCCCCTGTGGTGGCTCTTTGCAGAGCCACCGCAAGGAGAAATGCCAATCCCGCAGGAGCCTCTTCGCACCAGGAAGCAGCTGAAATACTGCTTCTTGGCCTGGACAGGCTGGCATGGAGCCTGCCCCCTTATCCCTGATGAGGCAAAAGGGGAAGAAGGAGCCTGTTGGAGCTGACACGTGGTATAAATGCTCATGCCTCCTCCCGACCTGTGAGCAAAAAGTGGATATGTGGTGAAATTGTTAATCTCATTGAAGTGCGCTGAGTTACTGAAAAGGTTGGGAACCACTCACCTGATTTAACTAATAGTTAATGTCAGATCTGTAGTATAACTGGTGCAACTTCTGTGCATAGATAGTCCATAAGAGTACGTTGACAGTAACGTGACAGTGGCTACGTCTACACGTGAAGCCTACATCGAAATAGCTTATTTCGATGTAGCAACATCGAAATAGGCTATTTCGATGAATAACGTCTACACGTCCTCCAGGGCTGGCAATGTCGATGTTCAACTTCGACGTTGCGCGGCACCACATCGAAATAGGCGCTGCGCGGGAACGTCTACACGCCAAAGTAGCACACATCGAAATAAGGGTGCCAGGCACAGCTGCAGACAGGGTCACAGGGCGGACTCAACAGCAAGCCGCTCCCTTAAAGGGCCCCTCCCAGACACAGTTGCACTATACAACACAAGATACACAGAGCCTACAACTGGTTGCAGACCCTGTGCCTGCAGCATGGATCCCCAGCTGCTGCAGCAGGAGCCAGAAGCCCTGGGCTAAGGGCTGCTGCACACGGTGACCATAGAGCCCCGCAGGGGCTGGAGAGAGAGCATCTCTCAACCCCCCAGCTGATGGCCGCCATGGAGGACCCGGCAATTTCGACGTTGCGGGACGCAGATCGTCTACACGGTCCCTACTTCGACGTTGAACGTCGAAGTAGGGCGCTATTCCGATCCCCTCATGAGGTTAGCGACTTCGACGTCTCGCCGCCTAATGTCGAAGTTAACTTCAAAATAGCGCCCGACGCGTGTAGCCGCGACGGGCGCTATTTCGAAGTTAGTGCCGCTACTTCGAAGTAGCGTGCACGTGTAGACACAGCTCATCTGTCCCATTTTAGCCAGGGCTATCCCTGTTTTCAGCTCCCTGGAGAGCGTCCTGACTTTTTTTTAAAAAAAAAAAGGCGAATTGTCCCATATGTTGCAAAGCAGGGATCTGAATTTTAAAGCAACAGCTCTTTAAACAGCATAGGCTTTTTGTTTAAAGAGCCCACTGGAGATGTGAGTGGGCTCTTTAAACAGATTGTTGCCAGCAGCTCCTGGGGTGCAGAGACAAGAAAAAGGGGACAAGAAAAGTGAATCATGGAGGAGGGCTGGTAGCTCTGGATTAGCGCTTCTGGGGGCCAGGGCTATTAGATTTTGCAGGGTCCCCTAGGACCTGGAGTAAGCACAAAAATAATGGATTCAGAATATGGGAGGAGGGTGCTCCAGGCTGGGTTGTGAAATGGAGTGAGGGTGCTCCGGCTAGGAGTGCATGCTCTGGGGTAGAGCCTGTAATGAAGGGTTTGGGGTGCAGAAGGAGGGAGCTCTAGGCTGGGGACAGGGGTTTGGCCTGTGGGAGGGAGCTCAGCCTGGCTCACTGATGCATGGAGCAAGTGCCCAGGACCCCAGGCAATTTAAAAGAGCCTGGGAACCCCAGACCCTTTAAAATTGCTCAGGCAGGTGTGGCAGGTGAACCCCACCCTCCACCCCCTTTGGGGAGGCTGACCCACTGCCCATTATTTCTGCCCATGCCTTCCCTCAAAGGCCTGAGACACAGCCCTCCACCTTTCAAGAGCAGATGGAAAAAGGTAAAGTGGTGGGAGAAATCGGGTGGGGGTAAGGAGTTAGACTGCTCCCCTTTGCACAGGTGTTAATGGTTCAGAAAGGAAAGAACTCTTTGTACAACAGAATTTGTTAGGAGTCTTGAAACCATCAGAAACTGATCAATAATATTTTTAAAATATCCTGTGTTGCTTTACTATTTGGTGCATGGTAAATTAAAAACTGGAAGAACTCTATCACAGATCCTGTTTATTTGACTTTTCAGTTAGAGTTGGATTTCCAGATAAGGGATTTCCATCAAGTGTTCACATTTGTTTGGGAAGGGGTATTTGAGCCACTGAGCTGCAGCCCTTCTCTGAATCTGGCCCTGCCATGAGGAGTGGGAGAACTAGCTAGGCCAGGACTGTAAAGTAGGGGAGGAAGGGCTGGCCTACGGGCAGCAACAAGGGAACAAACAGGCACCTTGTGGCCTGGGCATCTCTGGGGTGGAGAGGGGCAGCTGGGCCTAGTGGTTAGATGGGAGGTCAAGTCACTGTTCGGGAGAGAGAAACCCATGATGGGAGATTTCAGTGGGAGACTGCAGGAGGCAGCATCAGGGCAAGGGGTGAGGATTTCCAGGCCTTTCAGTGCTGTACCTCTCATGGGGTTTATAAATTACAAGCTCTGAAAATCCTGTTTACAGAGTGGGGTATTACAATGCAGGTCTGTTGTATACAGACTGGTGGCAGGTTGAAAGGTGTGGCAATGGCCTTGGCACAGTGTGTATGGTCATTAGAAGGTATGCTGTGCCGTACTGAATACAGTGAGGCACTGAAAGGCATCAGGTATGGAATAACATGTTGTTCTGCTTTGAAAGCTAGGGATGTAATTTATCTGTTGTATATCCACTGACTTCAGTGAAATTAAATGGCTGAGAGGGAAACTGGTCTATTAGGTTGCACGTTCCTTTTATACTGCTGCAAAAATATCAAATGGCTTATGTTGTTCCAGAACCAGCCTTAGAGCTCCTCCGTGATTACAGCCTCCTGTCTTGACTCCTGCCCTCCTGCACACACACCCAGCCCTGATTTCCAGAAGCTCACCCACATACTCCAGCCCTCCCCACATACCCCAAGTTCCCTGCTCTGGTTCCTGTGCTTCTCTCTCTCTTTCTTTACCAGCCCACGCTCTGGAGGACAGCAAGATGTGGATAAGCCAGGCACTTCTGTAGAGCAATAACCACTTAATTTTAAGTACATATTTCAATTTTTACCTATTTTTGTTATATTAATGCAATATATCTTTTAAATGGGGGGCTCAGTCAATGTTATTTGGAATGGTTGTACTACACAGTTCTGATGGATTGCCATTTGAACTCACCTAACTCTGAGCAATTTTACCTGGTGTCCCCTACTTCTCATAGGGAAATATGGTCACCCTATGACGGTACAGTTTTTAACCTCAAGTTAATTGATTCCCAGTTAGCTTGAAGAAATTAACATGTTTACAGACACGCCACACATATCATCCAGGACAACAGGCGAAAATCCCCACTGGGATTCAAAACAACAATGACCAAATCTTCAAAACTAAATTTGAACATACCTTGTTTGAGGTTGTCTTTCAGAAGCACTTAAACTTCTCTTAATTGTACCTGAAACAAAAGCCCAAAAGCTATATTCTCTCTACTGAAAGAATCTTACAGAAATAAAATAGAACCAGTTTCCCAGCACATACGCTGTGCCAAAATCTTAAACCCCCATCACCCCTTTAGGTCTAAATCTAAATTTCAAAAATGCAAGTGAATGATCCAATATATACATCAGTTTTGGTAGTAATAATCTTTTGGCTATGACACAGGCAGATCCTTGGAAAAAAAAAGACTCAATACTTAAATATGTTATTCAAGGTCACTGACTCTTTATGTAAGGCTTGCACGTATGAAAGACTTTGCAAGACTGGGGTCTTAAGAGGCATTGTTTCCCTTCAGAAAGAGTACTATTTTTCAGAGCTAAAATTTTTAGTTTTTATGAGACAATATAAAATATCAAAAATATATTTAATGGCTAGTAACAAATGAATAATACTTTATACAATGCTACCAGTGCTTTCTTCTTTGCTGATACATGCCACTACAGAGTACTGACATCGCTTTTTGTTTTTTTTCAAACAGAAAAAAAAGCACTAACTATAAACAAGGCCAGGATTTCACTGCTGGCGCCTCAAAATTCCCCTTCCCTTGTTGGAATGGAGAATCTCTTTGTTAGATTAACACAGTGTGATCCAGTGGCATTCACCACAGAAGCTGGCTCCCAGCTGCAGGGCTATGGGTGAGTATGAGCACCTCTTTTTTTCGTTTAAAAAAAAAACACTCTGAATGCTACAAATGTCTTAATATGTAAGAACAGAAAATAAATATAAAACTTAAAATTGTCATAAAATTCACCTTTTAACAAATTCTGTCACCCTTATATACATCAGCAGTACCTTACTTCTCAAATGGTCCCATTGATTTAAAGACCCGGAAGCTAAGGTTAACTGACTTGCTCACAATCATGCAGTGAACAAATAAGAGCTAGAATAGAACCAGTCACCCCACCCTGTTCTCTAGTCACTGGACTGAGCAGTCTCCTAATCAGTACTGGAGCATTCAGTTCCTCTGTGCACAGGGGGCTGGGGAGAGGGTAATCCCACAGAATCCTCACTATTTATTCACTTAGAAGCCATGACAGACAAAAATTCCTGTAAAACTGTTCTGTTGATAATAACCTATCTACTGCCTTGCAAACCATTTTAATTCTGTGGGAAGGCAGAATATATCAGAACAAAGAAATATTTCATCCCACCAAATCTCAGCTTAATAGCCGAAACTAGGCAAGTCTTTTCCTTTGCAGATAACCTCTCTTGATATAGGATATTCGACCCTTATCTGTGGTACCTATATTTTCCTTTCTGGTAATAACAGTGGAAGTATTATCATCAACTGGGAACAGTAGCATTTATCCACTCAGACAATATTGTACCAACCATTCTTCTCACTACATCTTATACTAAATTCCACACCGTTGCTAGCGCTAGTGTAGCTACATAGTATTACACCAAAAGTGGGACATTTCAAAAAGGCCCAGCCTTCAAAACTGCATAAATTTCTGAGTGTATTGAATCCTTTTCGATGAAGCTCAAGTACATCAAAATGTGTGTTAAAATATGCTGCTTTACAATCTCTATGGTTTTCTTCTCTTTTCAAGTTTCCCTTGCGATAATGAATAAATAGTGAAGGAGACTGTCTTCTTTCATATGGATTTCTGCTTAAGACAAATTATAAAAGAAGCTATCCAACTTTTATTTAGGTCAGAACTAACAATAAAAAATTCATGACTCTTCTGTTTTGCCTGTTACTGTTTTCACATAGCTTGAAATAGGGATTTATGATTGTAGACTCAAGGCCTTGGTTGTAAAAGAATATGATGATTGGGGGGTGTATATACATATACATATATACATACACTCATACAGGAGTAACAGGCACCATTTGACTAGAGGCCTGAATTTGACTAGAGGCCTGATTGTGAACCTGGAGCTGCTTGCTCGAGTTCTGAACAAATACCATTAACTAGAGAGGAGCAAGCTGCCCCTTCCAAGAACATATATACTTCTAAATTGGACCAGAAATACAGTATCCTGGCCATGTGTCAAGCAGATGTCCATATTATGAAGGGTTGCTCTACCATACTCTCACTAAATGTCTCAAGACCAAGAGTTAAGTGGATAGCAAAATCCCTCGCATAGATAGTATATTCTAGTGGAGTACACTGCACTATAGCAGAGTAGTATAGGTCATTTCAAGCCTCCCTTAGATTTACATCTTTTTTGATGAATCCAAATCAAAATATGTCCTTCCATACAACTCCCAGAGACAGCAGACAAAGGTGAAATGTTTTAAAATCTAGAATAGCAACCTTTTTAAAAGTGTAAACAGTCAAGAGTTTGAATCATGCTTCAGCCCAAATAGTTTTATATTCTGTGTCCAAGCATCTGTATCTGTATGCACCCCTAGCCTGTTCAAAGCAGCAGCCAAAATCAAGTAAGGAAACATCCATATTTACTGATCTGAACTGGGACTAAGTGATCAATTTCAGTGGTGACATTCTTTATTACTCAAGCTAAACAGGGTTCAACAGGTAAAGCATCGTAAGATAAAAGGACCAACATTACAGAAAACATAAGGGGAGAGGAATCTATAAAACAAACTTCAAATGATATTTTATCCTATCAGTGTCAAACAGTTGACGTAAAAGCAGAGCTACTTAGGAGTACCCAAATAACAATTAGATTAGAAAAATGAACAAGAAAAATTGGAAAATCTCTGTGTGTTCATTGTTGCAGCATTGTCTACAACTTAAGTGTATTTACATTTAAAAATAAGCAGCTAAGAATGACTGATAAAGGGTACCTGTGGACAGTTTCTATATTATAATAATTTAAAAAAAAATCAGTACAACTAACAAGATGTGTACCTAGCATCACCTTGGTTCTTTCTGCTGTATCTTTCATTCCCTATTTGTGTCTCTTTTATTCCTTTAGACGCTTCAAGGCAAAAACTGTGTTTTACAATACATCACTGGTACTGAGCACATTTTGGGTGCTGCCATCACACGAATCAACATATTCAGCCTATCTGCTTTTAGCAGCAGTTGTTTTGTACCAGTTACAAACTTTTCGGGGGTGGGGGGGGGGGGTACGTGTGACAAATTTTGGAATTTCTGACTAAAATTAATGGGTGTCAGGAACTGATGGATTCCCTCCCCATTAAGCACTGGATTGTATATGCTGAAACTTGGCAAAGACCTACTTAGCAATTCTAATGTACAACCATACTGCATAATATAAAATTCAATAAAAACACATCCAAATATATACCCAGATGATCTCTCTCCATTCCCTCCGTTTATCTGAAAAAGGCCTTCCTTTTATTCTTTTACACTATCTCACCATTGTTGATGCAACAGCCACCTGCTTTGCAGCTCAATATGGATCAGCCTTCTTTTATCTCTCTAATTCATCAGCTCTCTTATTTTTCAAATCTGAAAACTTACATTTTCTCCTTTTCCTGTACAACATCACAATTTCTCTTTCCACCTGCTTGTTAAGAGTGATTAGTATATTCATCTATCATAGGGAAGATGCTATCTACTATATCTATTTGAGAGAGTTTTTGCATGTCTGTCTAACTGTCTGAGGATCCATTTGTGCAAGAACTCCTGTGAAATGGTAAAAGCTAGAGCCACCAAATTTGGGCGGCAGCTTCCTTTTATCATAACTTAAAGTAAGGTCATGCTTTGGTTGTTCCAGGACAATGGATGTGCAAGGGATGCAATTGTTTCTCATCAAATGGAAAGAGAGGGGAACAGGAACAGTTATAATCTAGAATGACCACAGGAGTAGGGGGTAGCAAGCAAGCACACCCCTCAACAGCCTTGGAGAAACATGGAGCATCTGCCAGCTGGGCAGTGCTGCTCATCCTATCCAGGCCAGCTCCAGGGAGCAATGCTGGTGGCCGTGCTGCGTGGCGTCTGTCACTCTACACTGGCTACCCTCACCCACTGCCCTGAGCCCCACTCCCAAGCCCCAACCCCCCGCCCACTGCCCTGATTCCTGCAACCACTGTTGCTTGTCCTGAATCCTGCAATCCCTGCCACCTTCCCTGAGCCCCCCTCACCCTGCCCTAACTCTTGCACTGCCCTCTCCCTCCCCTGAGCCCTATATCCCTTGCCCTGACTCCTGCACCTCACACACTTCCCAACCTGACCGCTGTATCTCCACCCTGAGCCACCCACTCCTGCCCTGACTCCTGCTTCCCCCAAACCCACAGCCTGCTGTCCTGAAGGACCCGAGCAATGCCAGGTAAATCTTGTAGTACAAGATAAAACAGTGCTATATTGTAGAGAAAGAATGCCACCACTGAGAAACATTTCTCATCGTTTCTTTTACTGGAGACCTTTGTTCTCACAACAGATGGTGAGCTTGCAATTAATCAGGAGGTCCCCAAATATTACAAAACAACTCAGATGTCTTTCCATCTGCAATCAGTGTATTACTGCATAAAGAAACTCACCAAATGCAGACTCTTTCAAAGGACTTGAACTGGAACTGCTGAAATTATCTGATATGTCCAACTCATCATCTAATTCAGAGAAGACATCTGTACAAAAAAATAAAAGAAGAAACAAAGCTTTCAACCAAGCTCAGAATGTTAATATTTTGAACAGAACGTTAATATTCCTGATGGTTCTTCTGCTCTTGACCACCTTTTTCAGAATTTTCCAAAGTGTAGTGGTCATCTAATTGGATTTCATCACATGACTTATCTTCATCTTTTCCCCTTGTTGGATGAAAAATTTCAGTTGGAATATTGGTGCTTTCTGAAAATTCACTTTTAAAACTGGCTGCTCCGCTGCTACAGCTGAGGCTTGACTTCTCAGATTGCTCCTAACAATGAAAAACAAAGAAAAGAACAAGTGAAGGACAAAGTACCAATTTTCCTTTTTGCAATAATGTCCAAGGATCATTAAAAATATGAAAAGAAAGAGTCATAATGCAGAAAAGCACACTTATAGCACTCACTAAGCTGCTTGCGCCTGCTCCCTCATCCCAGCTGTGATCCGGTATTCATGGCAACATCCTTAGAGCCCTTTATTTAACTAAAATGATTTTTTACTTTTTATATAAAAGATGTTTTAAAATTGCATTTTACTCCAAAAATAGATTGCACAGAGTACTGACAAAGCTCTGATTCACAACATGCTCTGTACAAACTACGAGAACAATGTGAAAATATGAACTAATACTGAATTTAAAAATAGAAAAATTACACAAAGACAGACTAATGCCACAGACAACCAACAGATGCCACAGACAATATGAGAGATTTAGCCTCGTTCAGCTTGGACAATTAAAAGCAGACAGATTTCATGTCATAACAAAATGTGTACAGTAATCAAGTTTAGGTTAAAAAAAATTAGTAAACTTGGTGTGGATTCCTCAGAGTCCTCATAAAGTGGAACCAACCTGCGGCTGGCTATTATTGCTGACCTAAAGCTAAGAAATTACAAAATGGGCATACAAATTATATTGCTGTTGCACTTGTCTCCTGTTGTGCTGAATCTGTCCATAACAAGGATGTCTTCAGTAAACACTAAGTACTGCAGCCACAGTGCTGATTATTTATATCTTTTCTGAGCACAGTTAAACTTTCTGATCCCTCTTACGCCTCTTTTATGCCTCTTCATCTGAAGGCAGATCAGTTTATATTATTTATCCTCTGTTTTCCTTTACCATGCAACACTCCAACAGGATAATGTAAAGCAAAAGATTAATTTACTTACAAAGATATTCTGTGTGAAGATAGGAAACAATATATAAAAAGAAAATAAAATTATTATTATTACTATTGCACTTTAATATTAAGTAATTTTAGGGGACAACAACATTTTTCTCAAACAGGCTGTATTTGTCATAGATACTTGCCCTTCTGGATGTTTCCTGATCCTTAGACCTTCTTCATACAACTAACTCCCTTAAGGTGACTGTCATCTCACTGTGGCTGTGCAAAATGACTGTATGCCCAAATTCTCTCCTCCTTTGAAAGATCACCTAGTCAAAATCAACAAGAAGTCCTGTGGCACCTCATAGACTAACAGATATTTTGAAGCATAAGCTTTCGTGGGCAAAGACACACTTCATCAGATGCTTGTAGTCATCTACATGCAAGAACTACATGCATCTGATGAAGTGGGTCTTTGCCCACAAAATCTTATGCTCCAAAATATGTTAGTCTATAAGATGCCAAAGGACTTCTCGTTGTTTTGATGGATACATACTAATACGGCTACCCCCTGATACTTGGTCAAAATCCTATATACTGGGGTGGTGGTAACTACTAACAGTTTGAGCCAATTATTCCCTCCATTCTCTCTCTCAATCCCAATTCTACAACCCAATTCAGAAGATTTAATAATTGAATCCTCACGCATCCTATAGCAACACCAAACAGAAAGGATAAACTCATGGTTCAGTAGTAGACTAAGATTTAGGAAACTATGCCAAAGACTTCAAAAGGGATCTTAAGCACTTCACAATTTCTATTCCTTACTTTTTCCATCGGTAAAATGGTGATAGCAATGCTTCTCTGCCTCGGTGTGTGTTGAGGATAAATTTATTAATGCACGTGAGGTATTCATAAACCAGAATGATGACTTTAATAGTAAAACATTATTATACAAACAGGTATTACTTTTGGAACGTTTTAGGCCTGTAGATTCCCACTTTATTGCATTATAATTGGGTAGTAACATGAAAAACAATTTTCAATGTGCATCTGAAGATAAACTGTAGCACTCTAAAATTAATCTTAAAAGCAACATTTTAAAAAATAAAACAAATTTCCCTCAGACAGCATGTGTGAAGCAGAATACTTTGATGCTTCAGGAACAGGGAAAAAATATGTCTAGAGTTTTGGGGTTGCTGCAATTTGGAATTTCTGGAAACTTCTAAAGGGCATTATGACACTGTATGTTGTTGACAATGTGACTGCAAAGTGGAGATCTGCCCAGTGACATTTGATACATGCATCTTCGGTTAGGCAAGATGTAGTCCCAGTTGCTGACTTCCTGATGAAGATACAATGAATTCCTATTAGGAACTGGCCAGGGCAGAAAGGCAGGGGAATTCTCGCACTGTTGCTGTCTTCTCAAGAATTCCCTTTCCATGAGCTTCCTTTCTAGCTCTAATTTCTTACTTTAGCAGATTTCTCCCAACCTCATCACTGAAATTAGTGAATAGATAGTGCACACACAAAATCTCTTTTGTCCATAATCATTTTAGTCCACAGGAGACTGTCCATTAAAGAGAAAATGGTGATAATGCACTGAAGTAAGGATGGCTTGTTCCTCCCAATATAGAATAAAATGCATGTTTTTGTTTCTTTTCTGTTTAGAATTTCAAAGATTTGTCCTGAGTAGTGCCTACATTCTGGTTGAATAAATATATTATTTAAAGGTTAAATTTAAAATCACAAAAAAGTTTACATAGTTTAATGGATGGAAAACTAGACAAAAGAAAGTTTAAAAATACAGATGTTTACATACACCCTGTCCTCTATTTCTGACATTGTGGGTAATCATTTGTATATTTACACATATATTTTTTTTGGCATATCTGTCAAATACAAGTTCACTACCAAACTCCAAAAATGATATGATTTTGTCCAGATATAGATAATGCCTTTTTGGAAATTTTCCACTCTACCACATAATTAGACTATTATGTAAAAAAGTTCCCTGTGACCAATAGACTGAAATGACTCCAACTGAACAAATCAGGTCTACCAGATAATTACAGAGAGTAAGCCGTGCTAATCTATACACTATCAAAACAAAAAGCAGTCAAGTAGCACTTTAAAGACTAGCAAAATAGTTTATTAGGTGAGCTTTTGTGGGACAGACCCACTTCTTCAGACCATAGCCAGACCAGAACAGACTCAATATTTAAGACACAGAGAACCAAACACAGTAAGCAAGGAGGACAAATCAGAAAAAGATAATCAAGGTGAGCAAATCAGAGAGTGGAGGGGTGGGGGGGAAGGTCAAGAATTAGACTGAGCCAAGTATGCAGACGAGCCCCTATAGTGACTCAGAAAGTTCCCATCACGATTTAAACCATGTGTTAATGTGCTGAATTTGAATATAAAAGCCAGCTCAGCTGTTTCCTTTTCCAGAACGGTGCGATAATTCTTCTTCAGTAACACACATACCTTTAGGTCATTGACAGAATGCCCCATTCCATTAAAATGCTGACTAACTGGTTTGCGGATCTGGAGTGTTTTGATGTCTGTTTTGTGCCCATTGACCCTTTGTCTAAGGGAGTTAGAAGTCTGTCCAATATACAAAGCATCTGGGCATTGTTGGCACATGATGGCATATATGATGTTAGTAGAGGAGCATGAGAAAGTGCCCGTGATTCTGTGAGTAACCTGGTTAGTCTAACTAGAGTAACTGACTAACTAGGTGTAGATTGAGAGGACAGATAACATGAATATAGAGTGTCTTCTGAAATGGAAGACTGAAAACCTGCTGAAGCAAATAGCTACCCAGCAGCATTAGCTTGTCCAGGTCTTATGGGCATACCAGAAGCAAAGGCTGTTCCAATAAGTAAAGGCCCTGATGGAGCTTTCAGGTCTCCCCATGGCTTCGTCTCCAGCAGCTGTGGCCCAGGCCCAGTGGCCACAGCCATGAGAGTAAAACTCACTAACACAGGCCCAATGGACAACCCAGAGGCTTTCTTGGACAATGTTTGTCAGTGGGAGATGGCAACCCAGTAGCCACCTGACCCATGGGCTACTCTGTTGGCACTTTAACTGACAGGAGCTGGTACGCCACAAGGCCAACACCTGCATATCTAAGACTGGACACAGTGTGTGCTCAAGACTAAGCACAGATAAAAGTAATTATACTTGACTATCTTGACATCTGACACAGGTCCTGTGGACAGAAATATTTCCAGGCATCTGTGGTTAGTCAACCCCTTCACATCCCTCATGAGAGTCCAAGTGAATGGTCTCCTTTTTTCTCAAGAGTTCACCTCTTCTCGTAGTGAGTGTATGTCTTTACCCAACTCTTCTCAAAAGCTCTGCCAGGTTTCTAACCCAGCTGTCTTCCTCAATCCCTTTGTGTGTGGAAGAATCAGAGCTCCTACCCCTTCCTAGTCTCCCCCATGCCTGCAGGCCTCACACTTAGTCCTACTATTTCCGTAATTTCTGTGACAATACGGAAAACAGACCTTTATATAACGAGCATGCTGCATCAGCAGCCCACACTTTTCACGGTTGTTGAACTGCAAATCCCAGAATGCTTTTATTTTTTTTCCTATTCTTGTAATTATCACCTATGTGAGCTGAACCCAGAACTACTTTAAAGGCCTGTCCTAATCTTCTGACTACTTGCCCTCTGAAAACTCACGGTTTCCATTGTACAACTCAACTGGGCAGAACAAATGACTCCTGTGCAAGATTTAGGAAAATTACACAATCCCAGCCATCAAGTGCAGTGATTTCAGATCTGGATTTGCCTCTCACAATTAGAAGCTGATATACAGGGTTCCCCCACACCCCTCCACTGTGCTCCTAAGGCCAACAATCAGAGTTGTAATGTCCTGCCTTGCCTCAACTTTCTGAAGGCCCTTGATGGGAGGCGTGAAGGCATAATGGAAAATCTTGCTCCAACCAAGAAGAAAAGTATCTGCAAAGGATCTAAGTTTCCTCCCCCATCTTGAACAAAATATATAAGCTGAATAAATACTCTATCACATTTTGCCAGTCTTTAAAGAGCTACTGCTATACTTGGAACACACTCCTGCTTTCTTTCGAAGTACTCTGTAGAGTTAATCCATCAAGTCCATTCCATACTCCTATACTTCTCTCTAATCACCACCTTTCCCGCAATGGTGCATCTGTGCAATATCTGACACACACACTCTCTGTCCACATCAATGCACATATATGGCTTCATCACCAGTGATATAAGCATTATACCTTCCACTTTCAAGGGGATGGACTGGACTCTGTATAGTACAGACAAGTACAGTATAGACAAGAATAAAAATCTCTTCCGTTTCTAACTTTTAGGAACTATAATCATGAAAAACAAACAAGACTTATACTGGTAAGTTTACTTCTGACTGTATGAAACATAAAAATTCAGAAGAGGTTGAATATTTGTAAAAGTAATAAAAAAGTTTTGCTCTTTTGGCTTGGATCTTTTTATCCATATTTCAGTCAAAATGTTTTTATATTAGAAATATAAAACCCTAAATAAAAGGGTGCTGGGGTAGCGCACAGAGGGTTATAATTATCCTTCTTAATTGCAGAGCAGTGAGGATACCACTAAAATAAACTGCATAAAAACACTTGAACACATTAATGAACTGCAGCTAAATGAAATTAATGAATACACTTGTCCTTGTCTCTATAATGTCCTTGATATTTTATCATACATTTTCACAGCTGACAATTTAGAAAATAAATCTTACAAGAAAAGACTAATTTACCACATTCAGCTACTCTTAAAAATATCATTAAAACATTTTTCATAATGGATGTATTTTATTCTCCCAAACACTGTAAAACTCTGAGGCATAATTCTATACTATGCTATGTTTAAGCAAGCAACGTTTTCTAGTTTTTTTTTAAACATACAAAAAAATAGCTTCCAGTTCTTAAACTGTAGCTCAGATCTGTGCTACTTAAATGCCAAAATGGAACAATATCAGGATGAGATCAATAGAGTAAAAGAAAGAAGAAGAAAGCAGTTTAGGCAGGCTAGATGTTTAAGATACATAATGGACCTTGTTCATTTTAAATTGAAAACTACTGTGTACATTAGAGCAGATGTAAGCTGCCTGCAAGAAACTGTGTTCAAAACAAGTAAAAGGTCTGCATATTTTGAAGTCAAGCTTGTATTATACTCATTTGAACAAGACTAATCTTTTGCATTCTGTGGCCGCGTCTACACGTGCACGCTACTTCGAAGTAGCGGCGCCAACTTCGAAATAGCGCCCGTCACGGCTACACGTGTTGGGCGCTATTTCGAAGTTGAAATCGACGTTAGGCAGTGAGACGTTGAAGTCGCTAACCCCACGAGGGGATGGGAATAGTGCCCTACTTCGAAGTTGAACGTCGAAGTAGGGCACGTGTAGCTGATCCGCGTCCCGCCACATTGAAATAGCGGGGTCCGCCATGGAAGCCATCAGCTAAGGGGTTGCGAGACGTTCGCTCTCCAGCCCCTGCGGGGCTCTATGGTCACTGTGTGCAGCAGCCCTTAGCCCAGGGCTTCTGGCTGCTGCTGCGGCAGCTGGGGATCCATGCTGCGTGCACACGGTCTGCAACCAGTTGTCGGCTCTGTGGATCTTGTGTTGTTTAGTGCAACTGTGTCTGGGAGGGGCCCTTTAGGGGAGCGGCTTGCTGTTGAGTCCGCCCTGTGACCCTGTCTGCAGCTGTTCCTGGCACCCTTATTTCGATGTGTGCTACTTTGGTGTGTAGACGTTCCCTCGCAGCACCTATTTCGATGTGATGCTGCCCAACGTCGAAGTTGAACGTCGACGTTGCCAGCCCTGGAGGACATGTAGACGTTATTCATCGAAATAGCCTATTTCGATGTAGCGTGCACGTGTAGACGTAGCCTGTGGGATTTGAAACATACATATTATTTGCTTCAGCCGTTAAGAGACCAGATTATGCATACATACACTTTTGTTTTAAAAGATGCTTTTAGAAATGAATTAGTATCTGACTGGCTGATGTTGTATTTAATTAAACCTTATCAATGAATTATACCCAAATCCATCAAATAAAAGATGCATCTAGGCACAAATGAAGAAAACAAAAACAAACATAAAACTAATCTAATTTTGCTTTGTGTTCTTGAGTTGACAAGAGTAAAAATAAAACTTGTAACTCTTTTGTTAACTACATTTTTACTTTGTAATGATATGATGACACTTGGAAACAAATGCAAGGTTATCAGAAGTAGGGCCATCCACCCTTAGCTGTGGCTAGGGAGTGCAGAGTTAGTTTACAAATGGTAGAGGATTGAAAGGCAAAGGTGGAGTGATGTCACTTTGAATTCTCCCAATTCTGAGTTGGTTATGTGACTGTCCAGTTTTATTCTGCAAGTTACAGCTACTCTTCCTTACAGGAACTGGAAATAGCTGCAGGCAGTTCCAGTGATTAGGAATTACTAGGGACACTGAAAATGTTCAGGCCATGCTCCTTCCCACTGGCCATGCCACTTGCCATTCATTGAGACAAAAATATAGGTGCTGCTTCTATAGTACTGCAGGATTCCAGCAGCTGCACTACCATGGTGCTACTTTGCATTGCTGGAACAGTGCATAGAGATCTCAGCGCATTTCAGAAAGGGAGCTTTAACATTCAGTTTATGCAAAGCTTTCTGAATTTATCCAAATGGACATACTTGAATATGTCAAATAATTTAGTCAAACTACATTATTCATCTATAAATAAACTGAAATTCAGCTCCCATTACAACAGTGATACAAAATATAAATCCCAAAATGTCTAAATCACAATTGTAGAAATGGGAAATAATGATAATTCTTCCAACAAGACACTGAAAATGGAAAGAATGTCTTCTTAGACTACTGGAAAGTACAAAAAGCTTCAAGTCTGTTTTTTTCTTTTTTTTTTAAACTGTGTCTAGGAGTACAAAGAAGTTCTAATTATAATAAAAAGGGCACACAAGAGTCTTACATCAAAGCATATAAAAGACCTCATTCTGTACTTATCTCTCATCATAATTTAGAGATCAACTGAACAAGAGCCGATCCAGAAATACTCAAGATATTATCCATCAGATAATGCATTTGAAATTTATAGGAATGTATCGATTTTGATGAAATTTTTTAATGGGAAAGGTAATTTTCCTTTTTTGTTTAATAAAAACATATAATTTCATAGAACACTAGGACTGGAAGGTACCTCGACACGTCATTGAGCCCAATTGCCTGTCCTCACAGCAGGACCAGGCACTGTCTAGACCATCCTTATTTCACTGTTAATGTTTCACTTCAATAAGGATTTTTTTTCATTTTGAGATTTAGAATTTAAAATTAATATTATAATATATATTTCACTTCAGCGTATGAGGCACAGGGTGCATCTACACTAGGAACTAACTTAGGCACCACATCAACATAGCCAGCAGAGAGTCTACACACATTTTCCTTTACTTCGAAGTTAACTTTGAAGTAGGGAGCCCAACTTCGAAGTCCTTACGCCATTCCCGGGAATGGAGTAGTGCCCTGCTTCAAAGTAGGGTGTGTGTAGCCACTCAACTTCCTAGCTGTAAGCAACTTTGAAGTTATTTTTGGTAGTGTAGACACAACCATAGTGTTTGGGATTACTTTGGATTCAGAGTCAGCTGAGACAAAGTCCAAGGATATGGACACTGCATTCCATGATTTAAAGTTGCAGTTGCTAAGTACCACATGCTGGTTTATATCTTCCTCCCTAACAGGTCCAGATACTTTGCTTCCTTAGCTCGAGGGGTAGGCCCTCGCTGACCTTGGCTCTCCCTCTGCCACCAACAATGGGTTCAGCAGAGCATGGATGAATAAATATCTGTACACCTTTGGGGGCATGAAATATTTCCTCTTAACCCCCTTAGCTTTGGAGGTCAGAAAAGCTGGCATTTGCTGCAGGGCCTTCTTGTTCTCCTATACTGTTTAAATTAGGGGAATTGCCACCTTGGTGGGACCCACTGGAAACAAAACGTCCACCATTGAGTCTGACAGCTCAGTGACCTCTTCCATAATGGAGGGCCAGAATATGAGCCACCAACCTCAAGATTTCCAAGTGGGCTCAACTCCGAGAAGGACCTGGGGATGTACCTGCCATTCTTTCGTCTACTGACAATGACAAGGAAGCCAGACCCACGGAGGGTCCAGGCTGCCCATCTGGCTCTTCAAATCACTGTGACTCAGCTCCAAAATCAGTGTCTGCTTCCATGTCAGTCATGATATTGTTAGCAGCTACAGCAGTGGTACATTCCTGGCACTGGCTGTTGTTCCAGTGCCAGTGCAGGTGCAGTGCTGATGCTGGTAACAGTACTGGGCATGGTACTGTTGTAGCACTAGCAGTTGGAGCTGTGGCTGATAGGCTGATATCCAAAAGCAGTCCCTGGATTCCACTCTTCCCTTGCATAAAACAGCGGTATTCAGAGATGGACTCACGCAACTGATCATATGTTCACTAGGTCTAGAACAGCCACTTGCTGGCATTTGGGCTGGACCCTGCCATTGTGTTGGCCATGGGACTGTCTGGCTATCTCTATAGTCTGCAAGTGCCAATGGCTGTGATGTTGGCTTCTCTGGGGACATAGGAGTCTGTGTCAGATTTGGACTCTAGAAAGTCTGAGTGTAAAGATCATGGTAGTGCCAAGTCCATCAGGACCCAGCAGATGGAGGCTGGCATGGAGTTACAGCAGGCTTGCCCTCAGACTGCACTGGTGGTCTCCATGGCATCCGAGGTCTTGAGGCCAGCTCTCTCTGATGCTGGTTAGAGGAGTGCAGACCAGTCAAGACTATAAGGTCTCAGGCTGCCTCAGAAGTCTCCAGGGTGTAGGGGAAGGTCCATCTCAGTCTCTTCCCCCGGACAGGGCCCGGAGTCAATGGTGCTAGCTGTTGAGCAAAAGGGGCAGGGCTGGGCCCAGCACAAGTCACAGTCCCTTAAGCAGCTCCCATTCTCCTGATCAAGAGATGAAATGCCTCCCCTCAATCATCCTGTGATTCTTCCTTGACACAGGAAACCGTGATCAGTGCCACAAATGCTCTCACACACAGTCTCTCACAAGTGCTCTCTCTGGTGCCAGGGAATGCTGGTGTTCAGGATCTCTAATCCAAGAGTCCTTCCCTGGCACCACATCTCAAAGCAAAACCAATGCACTGCACACCAAAGCCAAAGAGCCCAGTCCCATGTCCACGCGTCTCTACATGGACTGAGGGCAGGGCGCTGCTTCCATTAGCAGAAGCTTCAACCGATGGCCCCTTCCTTTTCTCATGTAGGGATGAAAACATCTGCAGATTGTGCACCATCCCTTTGATGGGACTATTTCAAACACTTCAGTCAAGCCGTGTGCATGCTGCCCTTGAACAGACTTTTGGAAAATCCCACATAGTTTAAACCCCTGGATCTGTGGCATTCTCCAGGCTTGGAAGAGGCTAGGGGAAAATGGGGAGTGACCTCATTACCCCAAATTCTAATAACTAAGTGCAAAACTATTTTTAACTATTGTAAAAACTATTTCTTTAACTCCAGAAAATTAGGCTAGAGGATTGTTTGTGAAGTTGAGAAACAAAATGCTCCAATAACCATCACTGGGGATAAGAAGGAACTGCAGAGGGTGAGTTAGGAGAGACCCATATGCTGTGCCATGAAGGCATAACTCCCGGGGGCTCCAAACCAGCCTGACAGGTACTGTTGGGGGGGAACCTTCTGGCAACTATGCACATGACACGTGCACACACACCTAAGTGGAATCAATATGAGCAAGCACTTGAAGGTGAAGAGAGTAAGGCTTGGGGGGTTGCTTGGGGGCTGCAGAGGAGGGTAACGCTTGGAGGCTGCACAGGGGGTAAGGCTTGGGCCCCACATGTGGGGAACAAGCCTGGTGAGGGTAAGCCGCGGGGGGGGCAGCTCATGGGGGTTGGACACCCCAAGGGCAGCTAAGCCACGGGTGGGGGCAGCTTGGGCCCTTCATGGGACTGTTAAGCCACCAGAGGGGGCGGCTCAGGCCCAGCATCGGGGTGGGGCAGCTTGGACCTTGCACAGGGTGTCTAAGCAACCAGGGGGCAGTTTGGACCCTCTGGGGGATAGTAAAGCTGCGAGGGAGCAGCTTGCCCTACCCACCCCCCGAGACACAGGGCCACCAGGGGATGGTTTGGAGACACCTGGGGGGGCAGCTTGGGTCCCATGCAGGGGGTGACTTGGCAGATTGGGCTCTGCTGGAGAGGGCAATTAAGCCACTGGATGTGCAGCTTGGGCCCTATGTAGGGTAGCTAAGCCACCAGCGGGTGGTTTGGGCCCCGCCAGGAGTGGTTAAGCTGCAAGGGGTTGTTAGAGTTCCCCCAAGGGGCAATTTTGGGCCCCAGTGGCAAAGCTAAGCTGCTGGAGCAGGGGAGATGGGGGACAGTTTGGGGCTTTGAGTTCCACCAACATTTTTTCTAGAAAAAAAGCACTGATCATACACCCTGTTGTCTGTTTATATCATGGCTTCCCAAACTGCTGGACATGAAGAAATGCCGGGCGGGGCACAAGGTGACCCAGCCCCCACCATTATTTCCCCCACCTGAAGAATGAGCTGGCCTTTGCTTCTGTCTCTCAGCCCCTGCCATTTTATGTGGGTGACCTGGCGCAGCCGCTATAAAAATCAGGCAGTCGGCAAAGACACACATGGAGCTATCTGCCTCCTGCAAAAGGGAGTGAGTGTGGGTTGGGGGAGGAGGCAGATGGAATGAGTGGGGGACGGGGGGTATCTTGCTTTGCGGGAGGGGAGGGGCTTGTGGGGCTTGGGTGGCTGGCCCTGGCATTGCAGGGCTTGGGCGTCTCGGGCTGGTGGGCGGGCAGCTGGCTTTGGCAGCGCAGGGCTCAGTCAGCTTGGATGGGTGGCTCTGGCAGCACAGGACTCAGGTGGGCTGTAGCTGGTGTGGGCAGCTCTGGCAGCTGGCATGGGGCTGAGGCAGCTGGACAGCTGGGGCTGCACCAGGCACCAGCAAGGGGCCAAGAAAAACGATTTGTGTTTATTTTAAATTACTAAATTGAATTTTTTGCTAAAAGGGGGTGGTCTCTGGCATCGTAAGACATTTGTCTATGCTGTGCCTATGTAGGACATAATTCTTGTAGAGCCACTTGCAAACAGTGCATGTACAATCTGGTGCATCTTGTGACAAAGGTCATGACAAAGGCTGCCATAGGAACAAGAAGTTATAGGTACGTCCTGACCATAACCTGCGGTCTATGATTACACTAGTGAGGTTTGTAGACAAAACTTGTGGAGCGTGAACATACAAAATGTGCTTTTGTCACCAGAAACCGTACACAAAAATAACTGTGTAGATGCACCAGGGGCCCTTTTGCAGACAGAACGGATCAAAAGATCGATCCACTTTTATGTGTATATGCAATCTGTTGACAGAAGTTTTGTTGGAATGGTAGTGTAACTGGAGCCATACACTGCTTTTCGTCATGGATGAGAGACTTGAGTTTTAGGAGAAAGGATATAGCCACGACAGAATTGAAATGGGCCCCAATGAACTCTAATTCCTGTACCAGTGTTAGTGTGGACATTACAGCATTTACTTGAAGGCCTAACCTTGTGAAGAGGTTCACCATGTATTCGGTGGCTTATGCTGCGTGTCTTCTCACTGCTTTCAGCAGACAGTCATTCAAGGAATATAATAATTGTGTATCTTCAAAGGCAGGCTGCAACCACTGCCAGAAACTTGCAAGAAAACCCAAGGGGCAGTGGATAAGGCAAAAAGGATACTGCATTGGAAATAGCCTGGTCCCGTAGTAAATTAAAGAAATCTGTGATGTGAGGGCTGCATTGTTTTATGAAAATATGCATTGCAGAAGTTGAGGGCAGAGAACAAATCCTCTCTTTCTAGTGTTCGGATTATAGTGCCTAGGGTGAGCACTCTGAATTACTGTGTCTTGACAAACTTGTTGAGCTACCAGTAATTGAATGTTAGCCTCCACCATCCACATTTTTATTTTGTGAGAAGATAGTGGGAATAAAATTCTCTCCTTCTGTATTTTGCTGGCATGGGTTCCACCACTCCTAGGTGGATATGGTGTTATCTTCTAGCACAGTAAGTACTCATGAGATGTGTCTCTGAAGAGGGATGGGGAGGGAGAGTGGAGGGAAGTCAAGTAACAAGTTTGTACAATTTCTAGCACTAATTTGTCATATGTTATTGTCTTCCAAATTGGATAAAATAAAACGAGGTGGTCCCCAAAAGGTTGGGAGGGAGGGGTTGTCTCCAGCACAGATAGATCTGCCGTTCTCAGATCATCAACCAAAGCTTCACATTTGTTGCTTGGTGGCTTATGGTTGATACATAATGGTTGAAGTACATTGCACTCCCTTTAAGTCAAAGGCTTAGTTTGATCCAGCACGCAGCAGGTCGCTGCAGCACAGACTGGAACCCCCACGCATTCTGCTGTACACTTATTTTTAATTTCAATATTTTAAGTTGAAAACACTAGCCGTTAGAGAAATTACATCCCATTTATATTTCCCAGTGTATGCGAATAGGGTTGCTTCCTCAGACATTCTAAGTTTTACAGCTAAGGTAGCCAGCTCCTGAGATCATGTATAAACATGAAATAGAGGATGACCATGTGATCAAAGAGGTATTTCTACAGTAATTAAGTACATTTTTCTACAGATTCTATTAAATGTTAGATGCCTGACACGAAAAGTCCAAATTTTTCAAACCTACATTTCTAACCTTAAGTTTTCCAGCACTAAAGGAAGACACATGGCCTACTCCATAAGATGCTGCTTGATCCACAAGTCTCTTGACACCTGCTTTCTCATCTTACACAACTTATGGATGGAGCACCTTTCCGTATTGTGGCCTTTTCTCAGTCACAAACTCCAAGGCCATATCTACACGACACAGTTTTGTCAACAGAGTGGCCTTCTGCCTACAAAACTCAGGGGGCATCTACACACATAAAAGCCGCATCTGCACTAGCCGACTATTTCGAAGGAACTGGCCCAACTTCAAAACAGCGCACGTTGCATCTACACGTGACATCTACACATGGGACTCTGGGCCGAGGAGGAGGTGCTACAGGTAATGGGGAGCAAGTGGTGGAATGCAGAAGTGTTCGCCCAGCTGGCTGAGGGCCTAGTCACCCAGGGTCAGCCTGCCTGCACTCCTGACCATGTCAGGAGTAAAGTCAAGGAGCTGCGGCAAAGTTACGCCGGGGCATGGGACATGGCCAGCCGGTCTGGAGCCACCCCCGTCGCCTGCCCCTATTACAGAGAGCTCAGGGAAAACCTGGACCCCTGGTACACCTCCTCCTCCCTGATCACCCTTGATACAATGACCAAGGAGCCCCAGCAGGCCTTGGAGCTGGAGTCCAACCCGAAGCCCAGCCCTGCACCCCAGGAGGAGCCCATCCCTGGACAGCAGAGGAGGGGTCCTGGGACAGGGAGCTCCTGATTGACCTTCCCCCCCGCAGTTCCAGTAGGGCATCTGCCTGATGGATATCCCCCGACTGCAGGAGTGAACCATCAGGTATGTACCCCCCCAGGGTGCAGACTCCTGAGTGCCGGGTCGGGGGCAAGGGACACAACCAAGGCCCCCTCACACACCCAGCCAGACCATGGCCCCAGGACAACGGCACAGCCCCCAGGGCCCGTCAGCACCCACCCCCATGGAGAGCACCAAGCCCCATGCCTGGGGGGCCTGAACCCCCCGAAGTGGGCCACATACAGGGACACCATGCCCATGGCTGGGGGATGGGGACCCAGCACTGGGGTGGAGGCGGGCACAAGAGGTGTGGGCCAGGGCCCAGTACTAACACTTGTCCTTTCTTTTTCCCGCTCTTTCGGCGGTCGCACCATCTGAGGGCCACAACAGCACTGTGATGTCCATGGTGCTGGACAGCCCACCAGGGACATCACACCATGACAGCCAGCCAGAGTAAGGACCAGAACTGGGACCAGCCCACCACCACCACCACCACCAGAGCCAGCCACGGGCGGCTGCTGACTCCCAGGTCCTTGCCACCCTCTGGGGCTAGGTGGAGGAGCACCGCCTCCAATTGGAGGAGGGGGTGCTGGCCTGGCACCAGGAGGTCCTTTATGCGGACTTTTGACCACATCGCTAGGACCTTGCACAGGATCACAGACCAGCTACCTACCCCCATTGCTGCAGCCGCTGTCCCTCCCAGCAGCCCCCCTGCACTAGAGCCCCCTGAAGAGGACTGCAGAGCTCTGGAGCCGGCCCGGCCATATTTGCTGGTCCTCCTGGTTCCCATCCGGCCTCGACGGAGACTCTGGACCCCTCAGGGGTTGTGCTCCTCCACCCCAGATGAGGGGCTGTGAGGGGCCAAGGACAGGGCCACACAGGCCCTCCTCAACTGTACATAGTTCCCCTGCAACTCTGTTGTAAATAGTTGTGTCCCATCCCCAAGGTAGCATTCCCCCAGCCCCTCTGCACATAGTTCCCACAGACATACATTCCCCTAAATAATTGTTTAACATGTTTGGGTTCCCAAATATTAGTTCACTGGTTTATTTTTCAAAATGTATTTTGTGTGATCTTTGGGGGGCAGCGTGAGGGAGGCCAGCCAGGGATGGGCAGGGCAGCACTCACCCCACACCCTGGTCAAAATAGGCCCGCAGGTCCTCCCAGACCCAGACCCCTTCGTGGTGGCCCTGGAGACTGGGGGGCAGTGGCTGGCTGGAGGTAGTGCCGGCGTCCACAGCCCACCCCTGCACAAAGGCCTTGCCCCTTGCTTTCCACCAGGTTGTGGAGTGTGCAGCATGTGCCCACAACCTGGGGGACGTTAGGGAAGCCCACATCCTGGCAGCCAAGGAGGCAGAGCCAGCAGCCCTTGAGGCGGCTGAATACCCACTCGCCCAGCTGGCAGGCACAGTTCAGGCAGCCATTGAACCCCTCCTGGCTGGCATTGAGGTGGCCTGTGTATGGCTGCATAAGCCAGGGCTGGAGAGCGTAGGCCACATCTGCCATGATGCAGAGGGGCACGGCGGTGTCCCACAGAGGGCTCTCCCTCTGGGGGATGTAGGTCCACACCTCCAGCCAGCAGTGAAAGCCCTAGTTCCTAAAAATACTGGCATCGTGAGTGGTGCCAGGCCAACCAACATGTGTGTCCTGGAAGGGGGCACAGGTGTCCACCATGGCCTGGAGGACCACTGAGTGGCAGTTCTTCCTGTTTATAAAGCGCCCTCCGCTGTAGTCTAGAGCACAGATGGGAATGTGGGTCCTGTCCAGGGCCCCAAAGCAGTTGGGGAACCCCATGCCAACAAACGCAGATATGGCTGCATCCAGGCCCCCAGCTGCAGGAGCCTGTGGAGCAGCAGGGCATTCAGCACACGGAGAACCTGCTGGGAGGGGAGGAAGGACATGGGCAACCGGGAGGGTGTGCCTGGCCCTCCTCTCCGCCCTCCACCAGGCTGCCCCTGCTCTGGCCCCCAATGAGTCCCTGCTGGGGCCTCCTTACCTCCATGATGATGGCCCCAACAGTGGCCTTGCCCACACCAAATTGGTGTCCTAAGGATTGGTAGCTGTCTGGAGTGACCAGCTTCCAGACACCAATGCTGACCCATTTCTTGATGGTGATGGTGTACTGAATGGGGGTGTTGTGGTGTCTCAGGGTAGGGGTGAGCCACTGGCAGAGCTTCATGAAGGTCTGCTGGCGCATCCAAAAATTCTGAAGCCAGTGGTCATCCCGCTCCACCAGGACCAGGCGCTCCCCCAACTCTGAGGTGGTGGGGTAGTTCCATAGCTGGCAGAGGACCCAGCAGGGCGGGGGGGGGGGGGGTGACCAGAGGGGCCCCATGGTCTGGGACAGCCCCTTCATCTCCCAGGGAGGGCTTGCCTTCCAGGAGGTGCTGGGCAGCCTCCTGCACAGTGCCAAACAAGGCAGCCCCTGCCTCCATGACAGTCCTGAGGGCTTCTGGCTGCTGCTACTGCTGAGGGTCCACAGCTGTGTGCACATGCTCTGCAACTCTGTGTCAGCTCCGCAGGCCTCGTGCTGTGCAGGCCAAGTGGGTCTGGGAGGGGCCCTTTAGGGAAGCGGCTTGCTCTTGCCCTGGAAGCACTAGTCCGTCCTGTGACCCCGTCCACAGGCTTTCCCAGACCCTTATATTGAAAGGGGTCACTTTGGTGTGTAGACGCTCTCCTGAAGGGCCCCTTTCGATGTTTTGCATCACTACATCGACGTTGAACATCAATGGCGCCAGCCCTGGTGGATGTTATGCAGCGACGTAGCTTATTTCAATGTCACTACTTCAAAATAAGCTACTTCAACACAGCATTCTCGTGTAGACTTAGCCAAAGCGTTTCGTCAGAGTCTCAACGAAACCCAACATTTGCCTTGACAGCGTTATCCCTCTCAGCTTTGAGGAATAACACTCTGTCAACAAAGTTCTGTCGATAAAAAGTGCAGAGCAGACACCTCTGTTGACAGATAGGGCTTCTAGTTCACTGGGCAGCCCTGTTTGCAAAGCTTTTGGTCAGTCGTTCTAGTGAGAGAGGGCAGGGCAGTCTGGCTGCTCTGTCATCAAAGCAGATTGCTCTTTCAATGTTCTTTTATGTGTTGATGCGCTCTGTTGGCATAATTTTGGTCAACACAACTCTGTCGACAGATGTTGCTATTGACAGATGCTTCTAGTGTAGACATAGCCCAAATGTATGGGGGCTAGTAGTAAGGATCACTACCTATACAATAGGCAGTGTTTAAAGCCTGGAAAAGGCTAAATCCTTCTTACTACTAAGATCGAAGGACAGGGCTCTAACAATAAAAACTACCTACCACAAAAATCAAAAAAACCCACTGCTAGAAAAATGAGGTCAGACACAACATAGAATGTTCTGACTCAACATAAGATGTTGTGCAGATGGTCAGAAGGAACTGGGGGAGTCGGCACAGCACTGCCCTTCATAACGCCATGGCACTGCCTGTCACTAAAGAGCCAGAGCACTGTTCCTACAGGTGCTGATAGATCGAGTTCTCTGGCTTCACTATGCTGCATAAAACTGAGTGAAATACATGTCTGCCACCTCAAGTGGCAGCTTAGATTGTGGAGCACAGTTCTATGGAAATGGGGTGAATTACTCTACAGATGTTGTATGTTGCTACAGTTGCATACTTCACAATGGAGCATTCAGCCCAGGACAGCATTTAAGGACACATACAGTCAATGAAACCCACATGTCAAAAGACAAATGAAGGGCAGAGTGAGATCACAGCCTCTCTCCCATGCAACTCCTAAAAAATGTTAATTTTCTAAAAATAAAAGTGGCAAAAAATTCCATTTTTGAGCTTCTCCCTATCCAAGACAGGAAATCCATGAGAGATGCAGTAGCTTCTGCAACTCCTGCATTGAACACAAAGACTATGTGCACGCCGGCACTTCAAAGTTGATGCAGGGGAGAATTAGCCTAATATTCACTGCAGCACTTCATTAGTAATCTCCCATTACCCTGATTTCCATGCCCCCTTCGAAGATGGGGGAAAGTGGGGGGGGGGGCGGGGTGTAGACAAGCGCAAACAGGGTCAGGGTCACCAGGAAGACAGGAAAATAAATTTGCAGAAGCATCTTTCCAAGCAGCATTACAGACTCTGGCCACAGACTGAGGCCTGAAGGTCCTCCAGACTGGTCTTCTGTGGAAATGATAAGCACACATGGCAGTCCTATCTGCTCCTTAATATTACAGGACCAGAAATCAGGATTTGACACTAAGAAAAAAATCTGATGTTAGTTTTGTTAAACTAAAGCAGTGAACAAAAGTTAAGAGTTGTTAAGAGAATGTTTAAATATAAATTGCTTGGTTTTGTACTGTTGAATGTGTATGTGCATAAAAATAAATTCATTTTTAGTTTTTAATCTATGGTAAGAATTTTTTTTGTTTTTTTAATACTGCATCTTCCACAGCTATGCATGATAACAATGTTATCATTTTAGTGCATGAGATAGGAAATGAAAGTGACCATCTAAAGATATTGAAAATGCTATAAACAAAGCAAGCTTTCACATGTGGAAAGTAAGCAAACAGAGGTGTGCTGAGGCATATTTTCCCCTATAGCCTCTTTTTAGTTATAATAATGTGATGTGTATTGGTGTTCCTTTCAATTAAAAAGAAATCTGAACCAGAATAAAGATTGTTTTACAGGAGTGGGAGATTTGGAAAGTTAAGGCAAATCTACAGAATGCAAAAATAAAAAAGGAAGCATCTTTAAGAAATCCACTGGTTGAGGACTGGGAGATACTGTCAATCTTTTTATAGGTAACAGACAATTTTTAATGAGAGGTAAGAGTCAACCCAAATAACAGAAGCGTTAAAGAGTGCCCTCCTCAGACAGCTGACTCTACCAGTATAGTTTTATAAATTACTGTATCTTTACTTCTTTCTTGAATTTAAAAGTTTATAATACGAGCTCTTAGATTAGAAAGAAAAATCCTATCAATTTTCACAGTACATTCTCCAAGAATACATGAGCTGACCTTCATTAAGTCAAACACTAAAATCCTTGACTGAGCTCACAAAACAAAGCCTGGAGTAAAATGAAAGAACTGCGAAAGATACTTCTAAAGAACTATATCAGATAGCAAGACAAGCTTAGCAAATACATTCCCCGTTCAGGACTCTTTATCTAGAAACCTGTAATTACAAATTAAATACATGTAGCTGCCACTTCCTAGGGGCCATCCTTTGTGAATTGTGCACGGAATTAATCCATTGTGTGCAAGTGTACATTTTGTTATTCATTAATCATTCAAAAATGTGCACACAAATTACATGCTAGCAGATTCTATTATAAAACACAAGAGACTGTATTTCAGTCTGATTCATGCCATTTTCAACACTGGATGAAGGTAGTTTTTAAGATATTGTAACTGTATTTGTACACTCATAGGAAAATTAGTAAGTATCAAGTTTAAAATAAATCTAAAAATCTGCATGGATTTCAGATATAATTTTAGTAAGACAATAGGCTCTCTAATGGAGACATGTCTATTTTATTAGCCCACAAAATGAATAGCAGTGTGAAAATATTTTAAAAAACCCAAAACCCTAAGTCATGTACTTACATGAGATAAGATAGCAAGCTGCTGGTGACACATCACTGCATTCCTATTAGCCACCATGAAGTATCTCTGGGTGCGTCTCCTCTCACGCTCCAGCTTCTTCTCCAAAGCCAAGTGAGAGGTGGATAAGACATCTAAATACTTCATCATCATATCAGATATCATTGAACTGACTTCTACTATGTCTGGACGAGTCTCTGCATCAGGGGTCAAGCACCTATTGAAAGACCCATTACCTAATGAAAATTCTACACATAACTACACAGATTTATGCTTAATATCACTAGCACATATTCAATGGTAATTATTAGTGCTAATACTGGGCAGCAGCTGGAATAAAACTGAAATCTAGTATGTCAACAGCTTGACATTTCTAAAATTAATAAAACCCAACCAACGAAATTTATGTAAGTGTTAGACTGGTACAGAACAATTCAGTACAAAGTAAGAACACCTGCTAACTCACCTATAGAAATATTATGGTGAAAGTCCTCATAATAGTAATTTTTTAAGCATTGTTCTCACATTCAGTATTGTCTGACATATTGCAGTTAACTGTACAGCAGCATTATGTTAATACATTACAAGTCTACACCTGATACTGAAAGAAGAGCAGCAGAGAAGAGGACAACAGCCAACAG
Source organism: Carettochelys insculpta (assembly GCF_033958435.1). Classification (NCBI taxonomy): domain Eukaryota; kingdom Metazoa; phylum Chordata; order Testudines; family Carettochelyidae; genus Carettochelys; species Carettochelys insculpta. Next base: position 205,494,464 of record NC_134138.1, on the reverse strand, counting down.
CTGAGTGTCTGCACCCAAGGTATTTTCAACCAGCTTAGTTCAAGTATGTGGATACAAGAATCAAAACACACTTACTGGAAGAAAAATAAAATCAGAAAATGTTTTTGTTATTCCTAAAAGAGGAATTTTAATAAACATATCCTACATTTCTAGTAACACCTTATACAATGTTGTATGCAGTACATAGGAAAACAAGTCTATTTACATTTCTCTGTCCCAAATGTTCAATATCTTTATGGTGCATGTCATTCTATTCCTTTCCGACGTACTCAAACTTTCACACATTTCTCCTTTTAACAGATGTAATCTTACTTGCTTTTTTAAAAAGTGGAAATCAAAGGGAATTTTATTTTCTTCTCTTCAACCCCCTGAAATCTGAGAACTGCCAAGAATCATGTGAGCTGCAAAAGGCCTTTAATGGATCATTAATCGGCAGCATGGAAGAACTGATTTATTCATCAGTGAAGAACTAAGAGATAAATATTGAACGATGGATTTAATTACAACTGTGATTTCACAGCTTTTTTCGGCAATAACTTCTTATATTTACAAATTTCACCTAATATATGAAACATAAATTACCAGTTGCAATATAAAGCTATTATTTATTTGCTCTTCACTGGGTGAAAAATTGATACCTGGCATATTTATAGCCTCCCTTGTGACAAAGTCAGTCTTATTTCTGGGCCTCTGGCCTCTATTCAGCCCACTGGACCCACTTAAGGGCCCAGTTGCCCTTGCTGGGGTGAGCGGTGGTCTGGGGGGAACCCAGCCCCTGCCCACTCATGCCCGCTTCCAGCCCAGGGACCCTATGCAACTGCTAGGGGGACCAGCTGACTCCCTTAGCACAGCACCTCTTCTCCCTGGGCCACTTCCCCAGGCAATTCCCCCTGGTACCATCTACAGGCTGTAGCTGTAACAAGCCCCACTCTCAATCCGCTGCAGCTCCTCACTCTCCCTCTGTGGTTTCTGGTGTTGGTGTTCCTGTTCCTTTCTTCTGCTCCTTTCCAACCTGCTGTCTCTCACTACTTCTGCTCTTCTCACCACTCTCCACTTGCCTCACACACTCTTGCCCCACCCTGCCCCCTGTGAAGGGCTTTTAAAGGCCTCTTATTAGGTCCACCTTGGAGTCAGCTGACCCCATTTAGCCTGAGCCATCTCCTGCCCAGCTGCCTGTGACTGCCCTGCTGTTGGTCCACAAGCCCTTCTGCTTCTTTGGGCTTCCTCTGTGGGGGGCCCTCCATCCCGGCCCTGCCACACCCTGTTAGGAACAGGTATTACAACTCAGTCCTCTGAAGTGAACAAGTCCAGCTTCCTTAGCTTTTATTCATAGATCTTACTTTTCATACATCTCTTATTTTTGCTGTTTCCCTTGAACTCTTCTCACTTTATTGAAATCCCTTTGAAGGTGTGAAGCAAAACCTGAACACAATACTTCAGTTGACCAATACTAAAGAATGCAGAATATTCATCTGGTTTATGATTACCACAACTGTTAATATCACCCTGAGTATTCATGCTAGTGAAACCTTATTCTCAGGTTCTTTCATATGTTATGTTATGACTTTCAGAATGTGGATAAATTGATGAAAAGTTCAATTATATGGATAATTTTATGGGATTATTAGTGAGCAGGCTGCAGTAGTGAACATGTGTATAGTTGAAAAAGGTAACAATAGTGGGCCCTCAAGCAGATACTTTCTTTTAGAAAAATTTTTAAATTACTATGCATATATGAATAAGAGGGAGGAAGACGGAAATAGAGGGACAGATTGTAGTGGCACAGCTGCCTCACTTCAGCCAGGAGAAGTTAAAGCAGGCTAGCGGGGGCCTGCGTGGAGTCCCAGCCAATGACAAAAAGGCTCTCAGGGAGCCATTCATACAGCAGCTTGCTGGGGCAGCCCTGTTTATAAGGAGCTGCTTAGCAGAGTAGTGAGCAGCCTGGTCCTGACCTGGGAGGGTGTAGGACTGGTTCCCTGAGAAAAAGCTCCTTTAGGGGAGCTAGAGAAAGAGGCTCTGCCCTGACTTCTGTCAGGCTGTAGCTTTGATACAAAGGCTAAGAAAGTGCAAGGGGCCACAGAGAAGTGACCCAGGGAATGAAGACTGTAGAAGGGAGTGAAGGAGGGCTGGACATGGCTGTTGACAGAAGGTCTCCTTGGTCAGGACCCAGAACAGTGGACAGGTCTGCATGTCCTCACTCCCCGTTCCCTCTTGCACCACCTTACCACGTGAGTGTGGTGAATACACATGGCAGCTTATCCCTTAGATCATGGTTTCCCAAAGGGGAGGGGTGTATGAAAAAATTCGGGGGGGTGAGGTGACCCAGCAGCCCCTTTATTCCCCCTACTCCAAGACAGAGCTGGCCTTTGCTTCCAGCTCTCAGCCCCTGCTATTTTACGCGGGCAACCCAGCGCAGCTGCTATAAAAAACAAGCTGCCAGCAAAGACCCACGTGGAGCTAGCTGCCTCCTGCAAAGGAGCGTGGGTTGCAGTGGAGGGAGGAGGAAGAGGATGGGGTTAGATGGGGGCTGGGGGAGCCTGGCCTGAGGGAGATGGGGTAAGAGTGGGGGGTGGTGGGTGCCTGGCTTTCGGGGAGGGAGTGGGAGGGGCTTGGGTGGGTGGCTTGTGGGGCTCAAGCAGCTAGCCCCAGCAGCACAGGGCTTGGGCAGCTGGCCGGCCCGGGCTTGGGCTGGTGGGCAGGCAGCTGGTCCCAGCTTGGGCTGGCAGGGAAGAAGTGCTACGTATTATTCTTCCATTTTTGTAAATATACGCCTGTGAAAAAAGCTTCTGACGTTTACTCACATTAAATACCAAACAAAGAAATCGACTGGATGTCAAAAAAATGATTTGCATTGTGTACTTTCATCTTTCAAGCCTGGGATTTCCCAACTTGTGAAGAAAACGCAGCATCATCCTTCACATTAAACTCATTTTGTTTCTGTGATTTTTGATGTTAAATTACATTTTTATTACATTTTTGGGCCAAGAAAAATTATTTGTGTTTATTTTTATATCAAGATTTTGTGTTTATTTTAAACTACGAATTGAATTTTTGGTTAAAAGAGGGGTTGGATGATGGTAAGGAAGAGGTGGGGGGGTCGTAAAGGTCTCTCAAAAATCAAAAGAGGGGGCATGATGCTGAAAAGTTTGGGAACCACTGCCTTAGATGAAAGGCTAGACTGTGGCTGCAGGTGTGAGACTGGGGACTACTGATAAGCAGTAAGCCCCTGCATTATTTTCAGGGATCACATATCAGCAATGATGAGAGGTGGGCTGGATGACCAACTGAGAATACAGTCACTGCACCCAAGTTGTAATGTGTGGGAAAACCAAAAAATTCTCTCTTACAATTTTCAGCTTCTTCTGCATTATTTCCAATGGATCGACATACTTTCAGGGATTGGGAGGGGAATGATGAAAATGCATGGGGGAAGATGACATCAACACCAGTGAGCATACCCAGAATGCTACGGGGATGAGAGAACTGTAGGATAGCTTCCCACAATTCACTACTGCAAGTCAATACATACTTACATAGTCAATATATATGTGACTTGACTTTGTGGGGAGCAAGGTCTGAAACAAGGACCATCAATCTGAATTTATAAATTCCAAAATTAGAAGATTGATATGAATACATTTGAATTTATCTCATTGTGTAGATGCAGCCATCTAGCTTTTAATGTAGCTCAGTTTTCAGCCTAGATCTTTGCCTATGTTTGAAGTTACTTCTGTCTCTTTAATGTAGTTCTTTTGCTATCTATTAATCAACCTTTGAATGAAGTTGAAATTGCAGCCTAGCTTCCTGCCTATATTTGAAGCTACTTCCCTGTCTAGCTTTTAATGTAGTCCTCTCACAATCTTTGAATGTAGCTCAGTATTTGGCCTAACGTCCTTTCTATGTTTGAAGCTACTTCTCAGTTGATTTTAATGTAGTCCCATAACTGTCTTTGAATGTAGCTTTAAATGTAGTTCAGTTTTCAGCCTAGTTTTCCGCCTGCGGTTGAAGCTACTTTCCTGTCTAGCTTCTAATGTTGTCCTGTTGCTATTTTAGAATGTAGCTCTGCTTTCATCCTAACTTCCTGCATATGTTTGAAGCTTCTTTAACTTTAGCTTTTTATGTCTTTCTCTCACTAGCTTTGAATGTTGCTTTGAATGTAACTTTGCTTTCTGCTACCATTGAAGCTTCTTCTCAGTCTAGCTTGTAATGTTGTCCTTATGCTATCTTTGAATGTGTGTTTGACTGTAGCTCAGTTTTCAGCCTAGCTTCCTGCTACGATGGAAGCTATTTGCCAGTCTAGGTTTTAAGGTAGTCCTCCTGCAATCCTTGAATGTAGCTTTGAACTTAGCTTAGTTAGCAGCCGAGCTTCCTGCCTATGTTTGAATCTACTTCTCAGTTTCCATTTAATGTAGTCCTCTCGCTATCTAGGAATGTGTCTTTGAATGAAGCTCAGGTTTCCACCTATCTTCCTGCCTATGTTTGAAGTTACTTCTCAGTCTAGCTTTAAATGTAATCCTTATGTTATCTGTTTTCTGCGATGACGGGAGGTGGGATGAGGTCAGCTGAGAATACAGTTGCTGCACCTAAGTTGGCAATACATTGTACTGGGAAAAGAGAAGTTACTCACTGTAGGAACGATGGTTCTTCGAGATGTGTCCCCGTGGGTGCTCCACAATAGGTGTCGGGCTCGCCCGGCACTGCAGATCGGAATTCTTCCAGCAGTTTCTCCTAGATCGCGCATGCGCCGGCGCGCGCCACTCCCTTGCGCGTCCCCGGCCAAGTGCGCAATCCGGTCCCCGCCAGCTCCTTGACCAACCACCTCGGATGCTCCTGAAAGACACTAGACAGAGATCCGAAGCGGAGAGGATGGGTGGGTGGTGGAGCACCCACGGGGATACATCTCAAAGAACCATTGTTACTACGGTGAGTAACTTCTCTTTCTTCATCGAGTGTCCCCGTGGGTGCTCCACAATAGGTGACTACCCAGCAGTAACCCAAAATAGGAGGTGGGTAATCGGTTTATGTGCAGCTTGCCCCCAAAAGGACTGCTGTCGAGAGGCGGGTATCCTCGTGGAATACCCGATGTAGGGCATAATGCCTGGCGAAGGTGTCATAGGATGACCAGGTTGCTGCTCTACAGATGTCCTTCAACGCAATGTCCTTAAAGAAGGCTGTTGAAGCCGCCACCGCCCTGGTGGAGTGAGCCCTGGGCGGGGCCAGCAAAGGAGTCTTTCGAAGCTCGTAGCACATTTTTATACAGGACACAATGTGCTTTGAGATTCTCTGTGAAGAGAGACCTTCTCCTTTTGACCTGGGAGCGAGAGAGACTAGAAGCCTGTCCGTTTTCCGGAAGGACTTAGTTCTGTCTATGTAGAAGGCCAACACCCTCCTCACATCCAGGAGATGCAGGCGTGCCTCCTTGCTGGAGCTGTGAGGCTTCGGGTAAAATGAGGGTAAAACTATTGGTTCGTTAAGATGGAATTCTGAAGAAACTTTTGGAACAAAGGCTGGGTGCAGCCGTAAGGTTACCGCCTCCTTTGAGAATACTGTGCAGGGCGGCGTTGCCATAACTGCTGCAAGCTCACTCACCCTGCGAGCTGACGTAATTGCAAGGAGGAAGGTTGTTTTTATTGTAAGGAGACGTAGGGGAACCGTGGCTAATGGTTCAAAAGGTGGACCCGTGAGCGTGCTGAGCACCAGGTCCAGGTTCCACGATGGCGGAAGCGGTTTCTGAGGGGGGTACAGGTTTACCAACCCCTTCAAGAACCTGGTAACGATAAAATGGGCAAATACCGTGGGCCCCTCCTCTGTATGCTGAAAGGCTGATATAGCGGTGAGGTGGACTTTTAGTGAGGATAAGGAAAGTCCGCCCCTCTTGAGGTCCAATAAGTATTCAAGTATTACTGGTATAGGAACGTCAAGGGGAGCTAACTGCTTGGCAGAACACCAGGCTGTGAATCGAGTCCATTTCTGCTTATAAGTCTTCCTGGTGGAGGTCCTTCGGCTACTTTCCAGGACTTGTTGTACTCCCTCCGTGCATGTACTTTCTAAGGAGCTGAGCCATGGATTAGCCATGCTTGTAGGCGCAGGCTCTGAGGGTTCGGGTGCACTATGGACCCCTGGGCCTGCGTGAGTAGGTCCGGCGCCACCGGTAGGGGGAGCGGTGGGCAGTCTGACATGCGCAGAAGCAAGGGAAACCATTGCTGCCGATCCCACATTGGGACTACTAGTATCATGCAAGCTCTCTCCCTTCTGGCTTTCTGCAAGACCTTGTGGATAAGCGCTGCGGGGGGGAACGCGTAAAGTAGGGGGCCCTTCCATGGAATCATGAATGCGTCCCCCAGGGACCCCTGCCCCACTCCTGCCCTGGAGCAGTACTGGGGACACTTCTTGTTGTGCTGGGTGGCAAACAGATTGATCTGGGGAAACCCCCATGTATGAAAGATCAGTCATAGCAGATCGGCGCGGATCTGCCATTCGTGCGTGAGTGCGAAGCGCCTGCTCAGCTGATCTGCTTTCACGTTGTGAGCGCCCGGCAAGTACGAGGCTTTCAACGTAATGTTGTTGGCGATGCACCAGTTCCACAGTCGGACTGCTTCCGCACATAGGACACGGGATCGGGCTCCTCCTTGCCGATTTATGTAAAACATAGTGGAGGTATTGTCTGTATTGATCCCAACTACTTTGCCACATATGTGGTCTCGGAAATGCTTGCAGGTGTTGAACACTGCTCTGAGCTCCAGTATGTTTATGTGCAGTGACTGTTCCACAGGGGACCATAGCCCTTGCGTCACCTTGTCGCCGATGTGCGCTCCCCATCCTATGTGGGAGGCGTCGGTAGTAAGAAAAATAGAAATTTGTGGTTGGTGAAAGGACACTCCTGCTAGCAAGTTCTTGGGGTTTACCCACCATGCCAGGGATCTGCGCACCTCTGTCGTGGGCGACACTACCCTGTGAACAGTGTGGGATGCCGGTTTGTAGATACTCGCCAGCCAATGCTGCAGGCTTCGCATGTGCAATCTGGCATTCTGTACCACAAATGTTGCTGCCGCCATATGGCCCAGCAGCTGTAAGCACGTTAAGACCGGCACCGTGGGGCTGTATGTAATGACTTGCACCAGCGAACTGATGGCGCGAAAGCGGGCGTCGGGTAGGTACACCCTTGCTGTGATAGAGTTTATGCGTGCCCCTATGAACTCTATGTCCTGTGTGGGATCGGTCTTTGACTTTGCGAGGTTGATGACTAGGCCCAGCGAAGAAAACGTGTCCGCTGTGACGCGTATCATGTGTAGGACCTCTGCCTTCGAGGCCCCTTTCAGTAGGCAGTCGTCCAGGTATGGAAATATGAATACCCCCTGTCTGTGCAGGTAGGCTGACACCACTGCCAAGGTTTTGGTAACGACTCTGGGGGCCGAGGAGAGGCCGAACGGAAGAACCCTGTTCCTTGCCGACCATGAAGCGGAGGAAGCGCCTGTGTGCCGGGTGGATTGTTATATGAAAGTAAGTATCTTGTAAGTCGAGGGCTGCAAACCAATCTCCATCGTCCAGTGCCGTGAGTATGGAGGCGACTGTAATCATCCGAAACCGTTGCTTGCGCAAGTAGCGGTTGAGGCCCCGAAGATCTAACATGGGCCTCCAGCTTCCTGTTTTCTTCTCTGTGAGCAAGTAGCGTGAATAAAAACCTTTCCCCTGGAATTGTTCCGGCACTCTTTCCACCGCCCCTATGAACATAAGGTGGTCCACCTCCTGTTTGAGCCTCGCCTTGTGGGCAGCATCCCAGAGGTGGGGCCTGGAGGGAGGCTTCGTCGGTGGGAGTGACTGGAAGGGGATCGCGTAACCCGTGGCTATGATCTCCAGCACCCATTTGTCTGTGGTGATCTTTTGCCATTGGGAGTGAAACGGTCTGAGGCGATGATGGAACATGAGCTGAGAGTGGCATTGCGCGATGGTAGTGATAGTGCAGCCCTCTACATGCCCGTCAAACTTGTTGCCTTTGGGCCTGTCCCAAGGGTGTGCGGCTTTGTTGGGAACGTCGCCTGGGAGTTCTGTACTGTTGCTGCTGTTGATGTCGCCCTTGGTCGTAGCCCCGTTGATACTGCGCACGCTGTGGTTGGTACGGGTAGCATCTTTGCTGAGGGTAATATTTTTTCTTCCTATATGGAGGGGTATAAATACTCAGGGTTCTAAGTGTAGCTCTCGAGTCCTTACTGGAGTGGAGGACCGAGTCGGTTGAGTCTGCAAACAGCTTTTGCGTGTCAAAGGGAAGATCCACGATCTTTGCCTGTAGATCCCTCGGGATGCCTGATGTCTGGAGCCAGGATTCTCTACGCATGACCACTGTTGTAGCCGTTGAGCGTGCCGCCGTATCTGCCACATCCAGGACGATCTGGACTCCCATCCTCGAAGCTGCGTAGCCCTCTTGCACAATTGCCTTTAACACCGGCTTCTTATCTTCCGGAAGTGAATCCATGAGAGAAGTAAGCCTGGAGTAATTATCGAAGTTATGGTTCACTAGGTGTGCCGCATAATTTGCCATTCTCAATAGCAGGGTGGAAGAGGAATATACCTTCCTGCCAAACAGCTCTAGCTTCTTGGCATCTTTGTCCAATCCCCCCGATTTGTACTGAGAAGTCTTTGACCTCTGCTGGGACGATTCGACCACCAGTGAGTTCGGTTGTGGGTGACTGAAGAGGAACTCCATGCCCTTTGCCGGGACAAAGTACTTCTTATCCGTTCTTTTGTTCATAGGCAGAACAGAGGCCGGAGTCTGCCATATGATAGTGGCTGACTCCATAATGGCTTCGTCCAGCAGGATAGCAATTTTGGATGAAGCCGGGGGTCTCAAATTTTTCAGGAGTTTGTGATGTTTCTCCTGCACTTCTGCCGTTTGAATGCCTTGCGTGAAAGCCACCCTTTTAAACAGCTCCTGAAACTGTTTAAGGTCATCCGGGGGAGCGACATCCCTGGGGGCCATGGCCTCATCTGGGGAGGATGAGGAGGAACCACTAAGGTAAACCTCCCTCGAACTCTCAGGTTCCTGCGGCTGATGGTATACCTGCTCGATGGAGGATTGCGAAGGAAAGTCTCGGGATTCTAAAATTAACTCCCCTTGAGATAACTGAGTTTCCATCCCCGCCCGGGAGTGTCCACGGGGGTATTGGCTGGCCGGGGGGGACCTGCCCCTGGGCGTAGGCCTGGGGTGTCTGTGTCCAGCATGATAGGAACGACCATGGCAGTATGGGCACGGGTCCAAGGACAGAGACCTGGACCACTCTTGGGGTGTGTACCCCCGATGTCTGGGAGAGCGAGACCTCCATGATGACACAGATAGCGGTGACACTGGTTTGTGATAGTACTCCAGTGGATCCAATCCCAGAAAGGGTGAAGGTGGCCCAAGCCATGGTGACATTGGTTGGAGGAACAGAGAAGGAGGTTCTGGATAGGCCGGTGGAGACCCAGGCCTTTTGGGCGGCGTGTGTAGCACAGGGGGAGAGCTTGTTGTTAGCAGCAGTGCAGCCCTGTGCAGAGAAGGGCTGCGGTGCCGGGTTTTTGTTCTTGCCTTTCCCCTCCCCTGCAGGGCTGGCACCGCCCCCTTCTGCGCTGGGGATCTCAGCCCTGCTGTAGGCGCTGCGCTCTGCCTGCTCGGCTGCGGTGCCGCGCGGATAACGTCCTCCGGTGCCTGCGGGCTCCGTGCCTGCTGGCCCTGCACCGTTGGTGCCGCGGGGGTCGGTGCTGCCTGTGGTGGTGCCGCCGGTTCCTGCGCTGGCCTGGCCACCGCTCTAGGCGCTGCGCGTGCTGGCTATTTTGTAATCAGAGGCTCAGCCTCTGCCACGTGCGCTGCCGCGGTGCCGCTTGCCTGAGTATGTGGCTGGGGGCTGTGTGCTCCGCCCGTCCCGCTCGCTGAGACTGCCAGCAGGGATCGAGCTGGGGAGAGCTTCCTCCGTTTTTGCACCGAGGGGGTCAGAGAAGCTGCCTTCCTTTTGTGGAACCCAGAGGGCCCTTCTGATTGCCTCTCCGGCACGTTTGGCTGGAGGGCGTTATCAAACAAGAGCATTTTAGCCGCGTCTACACGTGCATGCTACTTCGAAGTAGCGGCGCCAACTTCCAAATAGTGCCCGTCATGGCTACACGTGTTGGGTGCTATTTCGAAGTTAACATCGACGTTAGGCGGCGAGACGTTGAAGTCGCTAACCCCATGAGGGGATGGGAATAGCGCCCTACTTCGACGTTCAACGTCGAAGTAGGGAACATGTAGTCATTGCTCATCCCGCAACATCGAAATAGCGGGGTCCTCCATGGCGGCCATCAGCTGAGAGGTTGCGAGACGCTCTCTCCAGCCCCTGAGCTCAATGGTGGCCGCGTGGAGTGGCCCCTTAAAGCTCCCCGCCCCCTGCCTTCTTGTGCAGGAAGCTGAGAGAGCGTGCAGGCAGCAGCAGTAACACGCGGCTAGCCTGCACGCTCCTCTGCAGCCACAAGAGCCCCCCAGTGCTGTGATGGCCGCCCCCCGACCCCCCCCAAGGGGAGCCAGGGCTCACAGCCCAGCAGCCAGGCGGGGAAGCAGCAGCGGGGCCCCTCCTGGACGGAGGCCGAGCTTCGGGACCTGCTGGGGCTCTGGAGCGAGGAGGAGGTGCTCCAGGTAATGGGGAGCAATAGGCGGAATGTAGATGCGTTCGCTCGGCTGGCCGAGGGCCTGGCCGCCCAGGGTCACCCTGCCCGCACTCCGGATCATGTCCGGAGTAAAGTGAAGGAGCTGCGGCAGGGTTACGCCCGGGATGCGGCTGGCCGATCTGGGGCCGCCCCCGTCACTTGCCCTTTTTACAGGGAGCTCAGGGCCATCCTGGGCCCCCGGCACACCTCCTCCCCTCCGGCCACTCTTGATACCAGCCAAGGAGCCCCAGCAGGCCCCGGAGGCGGAGTCCGCCCCGGAGCAAGCCCCGCACCCCGGGGGCCTCCCCAGGAGCCCACCCCCGGGGCACCGGAGCAGGAGGAGGAGGAGGAGAGGAACTCCTCCTCCAGTGACGCCGGCCTCCACATCATCCTCCCATCCAGGAGCTCCAGCCAGGCATCCGCCCCCCGGGTGTCCCCTGACCGTGGGAGTGGACCGTCAGGTATGTACCCCCCCGGTGCACACACCCGGGGTTGAGGGGCGGGGGTAATAGATATGGCCAGGGCCCTCCACATGCCCAGATGACCATGGCCCCAAGGACAGCAGTGGCATGTCCCTCACAGGAGTGCATCAGCCCCTGCCCCCCCCAGCACGACAGTGCCATGCCCTATCCCCGGGGCTGGGGGGAGCGGAACCTCTAGGGTCCCCCGGGGGGAGGGGGTCGGACACCCAGCAGCAGCAGCAGCAGCATGTGATGGAGTGGGGGGGAGTGCAAATGCGAGACTCAGGCTAGATATGAGAAACAAGCTGAATAGCTCCCAGTGGCTAAGGATGATCCTGGGGCTACAACTGGCAGGTTACACCTCTGCCCTGAACAAAGAGGAGGGAGGAGCCGAGCTGGGTTTGAATCGGGGGCGGCAGTTAGAGGCTAGGGGAAGGGAGAGCTAGAAGGCAGCCAGCCTGAGGAGGGGGAAAGCTACACCCCAGAGGGGCACCCCTCGGGGTCTTCTCCCCAGGACGGGTTGGAAGGACCGTCTCTGACTGCTGTACTGTCGCTTCTGTGAGAAACTGGGCATCTGTTGCCTAATAAACCTCCTGTCGTACCTGCTGAGTGAGAGTCACTCCTGCCAGCGGACGGGGTGCAGTGCAGGGGGACCCCAGAACCCCATCACAGCAGCATCTCCCGGGGACGGGGAACCTGCAGCAGAGGGGTGGGGGGACAAGGACCACGGCTCGGGGCCCACACTAACGGCTGTCTCCACTCTTCTTCCCCCTCTCCTGTGTTCCGCAGCTGCACCACCGGAAGGACCGGAGAGCGCCGGCGAGGCGTCAGTGGTCCCGGAAAACCCTCCGGGGCCATCACTCCAGGCCAGCCCCTCGGTGGAGCACCGACCGGCCCCACGGCGGGGAAGACGGCAGACGCAGTACCACCAGCCGACGCCAACGGACCCCCAGCTGCTGGCCCTCCACCATCGGCAGCTGAAGGTTGCCGAGCAGAGGCTGTGGGTGGAGGAACGCCGCCTCCACCTGCAGGAGCGGGCACTGGCCTGGCGCCAGGAGGCATGGGGGCCTACATGCGGACCCTCAACCGCATTGCGGACTCTCTGGCCCCCCAGGCCACGCCGGTCGCCGCAGCGCCCGCCCTGCCTGCTCCACCCGCTGCTCCAGCCGCTACGCCGTCCGCCGTCGCACCGCCACCCACCACTGAGGGCCATTCTGCCGAGGGGGACCTGGGGCCAGCTGACACTCGCTGGCTGTATCTCCCAGTCTGCCCGGCCCCCAGCCAGCCCCAGCCACGGCTGCGGCCGAGGCGGGGATCCTGCCACCCACCTCCAGCGCTGGACTGTAGGGGCGTGGGGCCCAGGATGTGGCCCCCCCTCCCCCTTTGTATCTATTCCCCCCAGTTTATTGTTCTTTTCTTGTAAATAGTTTGCATTTGTGACCCATTACTGTGCTGATCCTTACCCCCCCATGTAAATAGTTCTCCCCTTCCTTGTCTTCCCCTTTCATGTTATCCCGATTTTTATAATGTATATATATTTATCAGTTTGATTTCCCCTGTACATAGTTCGTCTTGTTCAGAATATTTATGATAATAATAATAATAATAATAAGAGTTGTAGTAAAGAGGTTTGATTTGACAAACAACTGTCTGTTTTTATTTTTACAAGAAAAGTCAGGGGGTGTGCTCTTGGCTGCTCTGTGGTGTGGGTGTAGGGGCAGGGAGTGTTGTGGAGGATGCGGGGGGTGCAGTGGGGGGCCTGCCAGCGTTCACCCCGTGGCCTCATCGAACTGGGCCCGCAGGGCCTCCCGGACCCGGGTCCCTTCGGGGTCCACCTGGCGACTGGGGGCAGCGGGTGGCTGCACATCGGCCCTGCCGGCCTCCACAGCCCAGCCCTGAAAGAAGGCCTCCCCCTTGCTCTCCACCAGGTTGTGTAGGGCGCTGCATGCACCCACAATCTGGGGGATGTTGGTGCGGCCCGCATCAAGGCGGGTGAGGAGACACATCCAGCGCCCTTTGAGGCGCCCAAATGTGCACTCCACCACCTGGCGTGCGTGGTTCAGGTGCTGGTTGAAGCGCTCCTGGCCGGCAGACAGATGGCCCGTGTATGGGTGCATGAGCCAGGGCCAGAGGGTGTATGCCACATCTGCGATGACGCAGAGGGGCATGGTGGTGTCCCCCACAGGGATCTCCCGCTGGGGCATGTAGGTCCCCGCCTCCAGCCGGCAGCACAGGCCCGAGTTCCGGAATACCCAGGCGTTGTGGGTGCTGCCAGGCCAGCCCACATAAATGTCCAGGAAACGGCCCCGGCTGTCCACCAAGGCCTGGAGGACCACAGAATGGTAGCCCTTCCAGTTTATGTAGCGTCCTCCACTGTGTTCCGGGGCGCGGATGGGGATGTGAGTCCCATCCAGAGCCCCGAAGCAATTGGGGAAGCCCAGGGTGGCAAACCCCGCGATGGCGGCATCCAGGTTCCCAAGCCTCACGAGCCTCTGGAGGAGCAGGGTGTTGATGGCACGGACGACCTGCAGGGGAAGCACATGGGAGAGCACCAATGAGGGGTGTGCAGGGTGTGTGTGGCCCTCCCCTCCCCTGCCAGGGCTGCCTCTCCACCCTCCCCCCGTGGGTCCTCTTACCTCCATGAGGACAGCCCCGACGGTGGCCTTGCCGACACCAAACTGCTGGCCCACGGATCGGTAGCTGTCTGGAGTGGCCAGCTTCCAGACAGCGATGCCGACCTGTTTCTCGACGCTGAGGGTATGCCGCATGGCAGTGTCCTGGTGCCTGAGTGTGGGGGTGAGCCACTGGCATAGCTCCAGAAATGTCTGCCGGCTCATGCGAAAGTTCTGGAGCGAGCGGTCGTCGTCCCAGTCTCCGAGCACCAGCCACTCCCACCAGTCAGTGCTGGTGGGGTAGCTCCACAGCCGCCGGCGTGTGCGGCGGGGGGGGCGGCGGGGTGCTGCAGGGTTGGGGGTTGAGTCCTCCTCCCCTGCAGGCAGCTCCTCCTCTGTGGCAAGGAGGTGCTCAGCTGCCTCCTGCATGGCATTGAGCAGGGCGAGCACTGCTCCTGCAGGGGCGGCTGTGTGAACCTCTGGCTGCTGCTGCTGCTGCTGCTGCCGCTGCTGGAGGTCCATGACTGCATTGCTCGAGGTGTGCGTGCCTATGGCTCTGCAGACTGCGTGCTGTGCAGGCTGAGTGTGTCTGGGAGGGGCCCTTTAAGGGAGCGGCTAGCTGTTGCCCCGGAAGCGCTAGTCCGCCCTGTGACCCTGTCTGCAGCTGTTCCTGGCACCCTTATTTTGATGTGTGCTACTTTGGCGTGTAGACATTCCCTCGCAGCGCCTATTTCGATGTGGTGCTGCGCAACGTCAACGTTGAACGTCGACGTTGCCAGCCCTGGAGGACGTGTAGACATTATTCATCGAAATAGCCTATTTCGATGTCGCTACATCGAAATAAGCTACTTCGATGTAGCATTCACGTGTAGACGTAGCTTTTAAGACACATTTCTCTGTCTTTCCTTGCCGTGGCTGTGAGCATAGCACAGTGGAAACACTTCTGGGTAACGTGTGATTCCCCCAGGCATCGGATGCATTCACTATGCCCATCGGAGGCCGGCATAGCTTCACAGCAGGACTCACACTTTTTAAAGCCTGAAGAAGCCATCTCGGTGAGTCTTTTACTGTTAATAGGGTACTTAGCACCTTATCCATGCCTGTTTACCCGAATCGCGGACCCCGGCCTGCAGGGCAGTGGGCGGCCTACTGGCCTTCACGTCCACCCTTCTTCTCCGCTCCTCTCTCTCCTTTTTTTTTTTTTTTAATATTCTCTTTGTCCTCTCTCTCTTTTTTTTTTTTTTTTAAAAAAAAAAGAAACAACAATTTGCACGTAGAAACACTGTCTTTTCTGACTCTGGCCGTAGCCTGAGCGGATTCCGTCTGCAGCCGATGGCGGTTGAGAAGGAGCTGGTGGGGACCGGATCGCGCACGTTGCCGGGGATGCGCAAGGGAGCGGCGCATGCTGGCGCATGCGCGATCCAGGAGAAACTGCTGGAAGAATTCCGATCTGCGGAGCCGGGTGAGCCTGACACCTATTGTGGAGCACCCACGGGGACACTTGATGAAGAACCAAAAATTCTTTCTGTCTTCATACATTCTTCTCAAATTAAAGAAACATTCTGGGCCCCTGCATTATTTTCAGAGATCAAATTTTGGCAATGATGGGAGGTGGACTGGATGGCCAGCTGAGAATACATGTGCTGCACCCGATTTGGCAATATAATGCATGTGGAAACCAAACAATTCTTTCTTGTAATTTTGAGTTTCTTCTGCATTATTTCCAATGGATCAACATATTTTCAGGGACTGGGAGGGGAATGATGAAAATGCAATCGGGGACTATGATGTCAATATCAGTGAGCAGATGCAGAATGCTACAGGGATGAGGGAACTTTGGGATAGCTTCCCACAATGCACTACTGCAACAGTTGATGTTAGCCAATATGTGTGTGACTCGACTTTGTGGGGAGCAAGGTGTGAAATGAGGATGCTCAAAATCGAACTTATAAATTCCAAAATTAGAAGATCAGTATAAATACATTTGAACTTATCTCGTAGTGTAGATGCAGCCTCAGTCTAGCTTTTAATGTAGTCCTCTTGCTAGCCTTGAATGTAGCTTCGCTTTCAGCCTAGCTTCCTGCTGTTTTACATGTGATGCTGCCAATTTGTGTTTTAAGAGTTATAAAGCTTTTGCTCTTTGACTGTCAAAATCTACTGTCATTATAGAATTATTGTCTGACCCCCGCATTACCAGATCCCACCCCAGTTTTCCATAACTGTGCAAAAATCTAAAAATCCCCCTTAAAAATAAACATAAATGTCTGTCTAAATTATAAAAAAAAACCCAAAAAAAATGGAATTCTGCCGAGTCAGGACATGAAGCTAAAATTACTCATTATTCAAGGCCAGGAGATACCAAGCTCTATGTATAGAAATTATGTTGAATCTAGGACCCAGTCTTCCTTTTGTGGGGTCAGACTGGACTTTTCGGAGGCTGAATCCCATATCTGAGAGTGAAAGCAGAAGCATTTTTGTTCAGGTTGATTTTTTTAAAGCAAGTAGGGGGGTGGAAGCTGCTCTAAAATGCACAAGTTCAAACTATGTACTTCCTGTTTTGTCCATTATTATCAGCAAGAGAGATGCTGAAATAATAACTTAGATAAAACTACTGAACATGAGTGAATGAACTACAGTTGAGCACATCACTCATCATGGTACTGTCTCTCCTTTATTAACAGGACTAGGAAGTAGTGAAAAATTAATTACTGGCAGTCAAAGAAACATGCAACTACAAGTGTGAACAGAGAATTGCTATTTTATATAGTTACTCTCCTCAGCGTAAGAGAATGGTACTCACCCTGTGCTGTAACTGAAGTTCTCTGAGATGTGTAACTGAGGTTCTTTGAGATTGGAGGTGCACTAGCACCCCCTGCACCTGAGACTGGACATCTTCAGTAGCATCAAGAACAACGAGAATTCCTGTACCACCTTATAGACTAACAGATGCCACAGGACTTCGTGTTGTTCTCAAAGCTACCGACTAACATGGCTACCTCTCTGATACTTATCTTCAGTATCAGTGTCTGTTTGGTCACACATGCTGTCCTCTTTGTCTTGCACTGCTTATATAGCGCTTTGTGGTCCATCTGCCCTCAGTGCTCTAAAGCAGAATCTACATTTGAACTCCAAAGTGGAGGAGGATGGATAGTGGAACACCCATAGCTGTACACATATTAAAGAACCTCAGTTTGCTCACTCAGTGCACTCTCTTCTCTTTCTCTTTGAGGAGTGTCCCTCGAAGTGCTGCACTATAGATGACTAAGAAGCAGTGTCTCTAGATGGAAGACTGAAGCTTGGGAGTGACCTCTGCAAAGGATGATGGGACAGTGCTTCCTAGTGGGGCATCTGATGCCATGTTCAACTAAAAGCGTCTGTGCATGCTCAAGTGGCATTGGTATATTGTTTAGAAAGGCAAATGAGGTGGCCAGCAAATGCGTGGAATACATTTGAGTTCCAAGTGTTGCAGTTACAGTTTATATAATTGGTAGCAAAGGTTGCTGAATTCTGAGTTCTATTTGGTCCACGAAAGATATTTTGCTACAGCTGATCCCTTTGCTCTTTCACCTATAAAGGGGAATAATCCTGACAATTATCTGAAAGGTTTAATGCTGTCAAGATAAAAGAATAATGGTCATCTGACATCCAGGGTGTTTTACTGTGCCTTCATATTGGTTTGCCCTGTGGTTTTTGGAAGAAGGAGGGAAAGTGGAGAGATCGATTTACATGGAAAGAAGGGAAGGATTTTAGGTGTGGTCTTTGTGAAAAATTATGTATAGTTAGAAAACGCTTAGTTTTGTCCTGATTGCAGACAACTGAACTAGAAGGGCTCTTGTGGTCTCTTCCAGTCCTACAAATCTATGATTCTATAAGCCTGGACCATTTCTTCTCTCAAAACAAATCTGTCCCTGAGCACTTCCTTCATGTGAGCATAAGGCAAGATTATAGGCAGTGAGTTCTAAGGACCCACAGCGTTCCGAGAACCAGATCCAGGAAAGTTAAAGTGTTGGGTATTTCTCCAACTCCCCCTGCTGCCTCGAGTGATTTAAAATTGCCCAGGGGCCCCCACTGCCACTACTGGCAGTGCAGTGGGACTAGAGCAGCTTCCAGCTGCTTGCTCTGCACAGCTACCAACATGTGTGTCCCTCAGCTCTGGCAGGGGTGTCTCCACATGCTGCCCATGCCACATGTGTCCCTGCAGACAGTGGGAAGCTGTGGAGGTTGTCTGTGGGCAGCAGCTCATGAAGACCCCCCTCCCCAGTATCCTTCGCCTAGGAACTGCTGCCAGGGGGTGGTGCCCCCAGTAAGCACCACACTCCCACCCACCCCTTCCCACAGCATGCAATCCCCAACCATTCCCTCACCCCATCCACTCTCAAACTCCTTTCCAGAGCCTGCACTCCTACCCCATCACAGAGCCTGCAACCCAGACCCACTTCCACACCCACATTCCCTCCCCAAGCCTGCACATCTATCAACAGAAACAAATGAACATTTAATTATAATTCTCAGGATATGGAAACACACAGGATGTGTCTACACTACCTCCCTATTTCGAAGGGAGCATGGTAAGTAGGGTGTTGGCAGTTTATTAATGAAATGCTGCGCTGCATATGCAGCACTTCAGTAAGCAAATTCCCCCCTGCAACTTGGAAGTAGGGAGGTAGTGTAGACAAGACCACAATATCTTAAAAAGAGGCATTGGGAAACTTGTTTCATTTCATAACTCAACCTATTAGACACTTTTAAATATATATATAAAAAAAAGAAACATGCAACCAATAAACCATTTACAAGAGGAACCAATATTACAGGGCTCGACATGCTTATAATAGTGGTACACATCTTATGTGTATTATGTGTGAGCACATCTCTCTGACTTCCTTTAACCCTGAAGCTCTTTTACATTTAGAGACAAACACTGAAGATGATTAAAGTCAGTCAGTTGTTCCACTGCCCTCTGTATTAATGAAAATGTACAAAACAAAGCAGCTTTCTGAGAAAACAGAGAAATAAAACTACAGAGTAATTACCTTTTAATGGTAACTGACAATTTTTCAGAGTAGACTCCTTCTGGCACTGGTTCATACGTAGCCTCTACTATCTGCAAAATAAATAGTTGAAAGTGAAGAAAATAAAAATATTCCATTATACATGTGGAAGACTGTGCGATTGTTTTTCCTTGGAACAACATGACAGACATTATATCACCAGTATAAGTTCACAAAGAAACCGTGGCACATATCTGCTAATGCAGAACTTGCCTTGTTATCAGATAAACAGATTAATATATTAAGTAACTGTAGATGATTAGCTCTCCTTTATGGCCAACGCAGGAGAGGGAGAATAAGGGTAGAAACTAATGAAAGGAGTGGAAGGCAGGCAGTTTGTAGCACTGACTCGCTTTCTGAAGAATAAAACAAGCAGTTCTGTAGCACTTTAAAAACTAACTATTATTTATTAGGTGATGAGCTTTCGTGGGCAGACCCACTTCTTCAGCTAGAGAATAACTGAAGGGGGTCTGTCCCACAAAAGCTCATCACCTAATAAATAATATTGTTAGTCTTTACGGTGCTGCAGGACTGCTTTTTTGTTTTGTTTTGTGAAGATACAGACTAATATTGCTATCTCTAAGACTATTCCTCAGGAATGTGAGGTCTGAAAAGTACAAAGGTACAACCACTGGACGGGGGAAGCCTCCTTGTTATGCACAGCGAGCAAAGCCATCACCCACCTTCCTTCTCCTGGTGGAGATGAATACCAGGATGGGTTAAGATTGCTGTGGTCACCATGCTAGTTGCTCCTTTATAAATGGGGTTTGGAAGGAATTTTTTCCCAAATGGCCAGATTGGCTTTGATGGAGTGTGGTTTATTCACCTTCCCCATGGCAAGGGCCATGGAAAACCTTTGCAGATATGAAGAAAAGATGGGAGATCATATGTTGCGACTTATTTCATAAAGTTGGGAGGATGTTCATCTTAGGTACTCCACAGAGAGGACCCCCAGAGACCAGATAAATGGTATGATAAAGGACTTAAAAAGAGGTACTGGATAAAGGAATAGAATGGGGGAGTGAGTCTGGGGACTCCTCTGATTGATAAGGCATAGAGGTGAACTTCCTTCCCTCCATTTTCACTTCTTGCTTTCTCTGAGGGTGCTGAACGGTAAGCTCCAAGCCATGCACTGGCTGAGGGATCTGGACGGAAATCAAGGGGGGGATGGCAGAAGCCTGGGTATTGATTTGAAGGAACACAGATTGAGCTGCACTGTGCATTTCATCTCCTGGATAGTTCCAGATATCTGCATAATGAAGTTGTGTCCTGATTAAAACCCATATCAAATGTCTTCTATCCTCCTTTCAGTGTACCCAGACAGTCCAAACCTATAGTGCATTCAGAATCCTTTGGAATCTAAAGATCCCTACTATCAAATGATAGGGTAAAAATGTATTGGAAATTAAACTGTGAAAAACTATTGTGTATGGAATGTAAGTTATAGCAATTACAATAGCAACATTGCAATCCATATCGAGATTTTACTTCTACTCATTCACATTTTTGTTCTGCAAAGTAGTTTGTCTTTTACAATTGTATATTTGAAGCCTGGGGGACCCAGAAGGTGCATGCAAATATAACCGCGCAGTTCGATCTAGCAAACCTGCGTACTTTAATTGCCAAGGAGAGCATGTTGGTGCTGTAGAAAGGTGGCTTCAGAGTTGCCATTTGATAAAGGATGCACCCCGCAGCCCAGACATCAGCCTTCTCACCATATGGTTCACTCTTTACAACTTCAGGACTAAGTAAAAAAAAATACAATTTAATACTCACTGAAGGCAGGAGAAAATATTAGGTTTAGAAAATACCAAGTTATTGATCTCTTTATGTAAGCACAGAAAACAAAAGGGACTGACTAGCATTCAGTTGCCATTTCTGAAAAAGCATAATGCTACTTTAAGTTTGTGGAGCAATCAATTTCCCCTCTAATATTTTGCATCGATGTGCAAAATATATTTTGTTATGTTCACTGGGATGTGCACCACCTATAAAAACACATGCTGCTGGCTGCTGAGGAGCATTTGAATCTCTGCCGAGCAGCCACCCAAGTGCACAGCTTAGAGGGAACACTGGGTGCAGTATATTTGTGAATCAAGAAATGTTATCGCTTTATCTAGTGATACCTGGTTACAATTCCACAATCTTACAGAATGCAACATAACTAGGGCTCAATGAATAATACAAAATACACCAAAATAAAACTAAAATCTAATATTAGTTTTAATTTTATGTACATTTGATTTGCTAAGTTTTTACTCCTTGGGGGTGGTCACTTTCCATAATCCAAGTTTCAGTGGCAAACACATTGCAGAAAGCAAACTTCAGGTTACATGTGGGAGTATTTATGAAAACATAACCTATATTTGCACATGAAAGCATTTATTCATTCCAGCAGTGCTTGCTTTCTTGTCCACTTGAGAATCAATAGCACACAATGTAACTAATTATATTTAAGAAACACAGTTCAAATTTTGCATATTCACAATTTTTAAAAAAAATCAAAGAAATTTGTTAATAAATTTGAATAATGAATGCATTTAGAGAAATCCCTGCTTGCTGCTATTAATCAAGCAAAATTAGGTTAAACTTGAATCAATTATTTGTTGCTAGTGCACCGTGCACTACGATGTATTTTGATAGATCAGATAATTGCTTGCAAATGGAAGCACATTGCTTAAATACTGCCCCTTTGAGTGTAATTGATTTCATTTCTGCTCATGACACTAGTGGTATAAAGTTTTCTTTAGTTGTCTCTGCATAATAACTGTTGGCTTAAGGGATTGAATTAAACTGCTGAACTCTCTTTTGCTTGTGTGTTATCCGATGTATCAATTTTATTAACATGTATCTTGTCAAATGCTGTGCTGGTCCAACACAGTCCACTGTGACCAAAACTCCTGAAGTAGAACTTCAGAGTTACGAATATAGAATTATGAACCAATTAGCCAACTAGGCATCTCATTCGGAACCAGACGTATGCAATCAGGCAATAGCAGAAATAAAAAAAAAAAGCAAAGCACAGTACTATGCTAAACCTAAAGTACTAAAGAAACAAAGGGAAATCTTAAAAAAAAATTGACAAAGTAAGGAAAATGTTTCCATGCTTATTTCATTTAAAGTAGATAGTTAAAGCTGCATTTTTCTGCTGCACAATGAAGTTTCAAAGCCGCATTAAGTCACTCTTCAGTTGTAAACTGCTCCTTCCCCTCCATTGCCTGAGCTTGAGTGCAATGATTTGGAAGATCTGGAAAGATGAGTGAGGACTTGGTGAGCGTGGGGTCTGGCTTTTTCCCATGAGTGCTCCAGCCAGAGACTACCCCCTGGGCTGCTACACCAGAGGTGCTACCAGAGGACAGAACTATGGACTGTAGAGGTCAAATATGTAATACATTAGGAAAACTACAGGATGTGATTTTGCTGCTCTTACAATAAAACCTTTATTCTATGTTGTTTAGATTTCAGTAATGCACTCTTTATGATATTGCTGCTTTCTCAACTAACAAACTAAAACTGATCAAAATAATCCTGCTACTAAGATCCTACAGTAAACTCTTTTTTATCCAGTATTTGAGTAACTGGCACACTCATGTAATGTTATAACTCACAACTGAACCTCTGGGCAGCAGAAACCTGGTGGGAGTGTGGATAAGTGGCATCATGGAGTAACTCGGGGCCAGCCCACTCAGTGTCTGCCCTGCATCCCTCTGTGCTGCCTGTGTGTGCAGCCAGCACACTCCTCTGCTCTGCTACCTGATGTCTGCTGCCCGGTGCAGCAAGCCTGTGGCACCATCTTCAAGCAGCTCCATGCTTTCCCCAACAACAAGGCAGAGGCAGTGGTTGAGCAGGAGCCAGTGCTAGATTGCAGGGGGGAGGGAAGTGGAACTTTGTTATTAAGGTGGGGGACCACTGGCCCCCCTGGCCCGTGTCTCTCTATTAACCAAAATATTTGCATATCCGGCAACCTCCCGCTCCCAGATAGGAAAGAGTTCAGTGTGTTTACATGAGAGGGAAGAAGAATAGGTAACTTCAGTTCTGGCTCATTTAAACTCATTGATAATAACATTCCATATGCTGTCTCCTTTGCCACAGCCCTTCAAAAATCTGGACTATGTTTTTGTTGTGATATCATCACAATTTATGCCAATCAAGATATGCTGGACTTCATATCTCATCATTAACTAAATGTCAAATTACATAGTAGTTTCTTTCATTTAGCACTTTTTCTCTGGCCAGACACCCCAAGTATCCTTTCATTCTATCACAGCTGAAATCAGCTTGAACTCATTTATTTCCCCTTTATTTTAAAAAAATAATATAGTATTTAGTTACTGACATCTTTAGAAAAATGCCTCAAAATGTTTTGTCATGAAAAGGCATTATGTAAGATGAAGTTATTGTTGCACATCAAGATGAAGTTAAAGGCTAGAAGGCATGCTAGTATATATAAAACAACAGAAACAAAATTGGTTTTCAAATGCAGTAAAAGGGTTACCTAAACAACGTAACTACACAGGAAACCGGACTGGAAGGCATGCTGTGGGGAGGTGAGTAAGATTGACTGGTTACTAGCTTTCTGATGAAATTGATCGGGGAACATATAAGCTGTGTCTACACATGCACAAAAATTCAAAATACGTGGCCCTTTTTCGAAAGAGTGGGAAGAGCATCCACACGTGTAAACCTGTGTTTCAAAAGAAAATCGAAAGAACGGGACACAGACTTCGAAACCCGAACCCCGATCCCGTATCAGGAAGGTCACTCTCTTTCGAAATACTAAATCGAAAGAGCACATGTATAAACGCTCCACAGTCCGCTCTTTCGAAATACGGGTCAGCCATGGCGCCAGTCAGCTGGAGCGTGGGGCCACTCCAGCCGGCAGCAGCGTGGCTCTGTGATCCTTGCAATCAGCTGCCTTAAAGTCACACACACACAGGAAACCAGTGGCAGAAAGCTGAGAGCATGCTACGAGCAGCCTCCCCATGTGCTCCAGCCCCACGCTCCAGCCCCACAGCATGGCAAGCAGCCAGCTCCCCCCCGCACCGCAAGCCCCGAGAACCCCCTCCCCAAGCCCCCAAAGGGCTCCCAGGGGGAGAAAAAAAACAGGCCCCCTCCTGGATGGAGCAGAAGCTGCGGGACCTCCTCAGCCTGTGGAAGGATGAGGAGGTCCTGCACCACATGGGGGTCAAGTGGTACAATGCCGCTGCCTTCGGCCGCCTAGCGCAGGGCCTCCACACTAGGGGCCACCCGGAGCGTACCGCGAAGCAGGTAAGTTCCAAAGTCAAGGAACTGCACCACGTCTATGCCCGGGCCAGGGACCAGGCTGGATGCTCCGGCAGCTGCAGTGACGTGCCCCTTCTACAGGGAGCTGCGGGGCATGCTGGGGCCCCAAGAGAGCTCTCCACCCCCACCGTTCCTGGACACCTCCAGCAAGGAGCTGCAGCCAGAGGAGGAGGAGGAGGAGCAGCCCAGACAGCGACCCAGGAGGGTGAGGGGACCAGAGACTGGTCAAGTGAGGAGGGGAACCTCACCGTCATAATCCCCTCCTCTCCTCCAGCTGGATGACCGGGAGCCGGACATCACCGAGGGACCCTCCAGTATGTACATGGAGGGGCACACACCTGCTCCACAGGGTGGGGGTGACGCAATGGCTAGTCGCCCGCACATAGGACCAGTGGTCCCAGGCTGCACACAGGCCACCCCGCCATAGGATGTGGCACCCCGCAGTGGTGCACCAGCGATGCCCAGCACCCGCCCTCAGTGGACAGCACCACAAGCTGCACTGGTGGTGGCCAGTCAGTGCTGGACAGCACCTGGGGCCCGTACACTGCAGGCCGGAAAGGGCCACCTGCAGGAGAGACCCCTGGATGTACCCCCAGGCCGGGAGGCCCAGCCAGTGGGGGGGCAGATCAGTGCGCCCTGGGGGGTCAGTGTTCTTTGGGAGGGTGGGGGCCAGTGGGCAACAGCCTGGTTCCCTCCATCCAGGGCACATTCCGGACATGCTCTTCTCCTCTCCACACAGCTGCACCATCCATGGGCCAGGAGAGCTCTGTGCTGTCCCTCATCCCCAAGAGCCCACCCACAGCCCTTGGAGGTGTCTGGACGCCACCCCAGGCAGTGCGCCGTCAGGGCCATGGCCAGAGGGACCCCCGTCAGCCTGAGGAGGACCCAGCCAGCCAGTGCAAGGCCGAGGTGGCCTAGCAACATCTGCTCACGCAGGCCAACATGGAGGACAGCCTGGGATAGGCTGCTGTCCACTCCGGAGAACGTTGGCCTTGCCGTCCAGGACCATACAAGCCCCTGACGGGTCTTGCGGCCCACCACCCCTGCCCTGCCCTGGAATGAGCATCTCTCTCCCCTCCGAGTTAGGTTCCCCCCGTCCCCCTCCAAGTCAGGTTCACCCCTGTACATAGTTACCAACAAAAACAGTTATATAAATGTTGTTTTATTGTTCACCATTCTGAGCTGTGCTCCTCAGAGGGACAATGGGTGGTGTATGTGTGGGCGCGGTGCTGGTGGGGACAGTGGGTGGCAGATGTGTGGGGGATGTGGGTTTGCATGCGGGTCAGAGGTGGCCATTGGCAAAGGCCTGCCTGACGGCCTGTCGGATGGCGTGGCCACCTCAGTGGGCCTGGCTGCTCATAGACAGCGCCAATCTGTTACTCCACGGCGAGGGCTGGCCACATGCAGATGTTGTGGTACGAGCATGCGGGGGCGAGCCAGTGGCAGATCTCATCAAAGATCTGCCTTGACCTGCAGAAGTTCCGCAGCCACCTTTCCTCGCCCCACTCTCCTAGCACCATGCGCTCCCACCAGTCGGTGCTACTGGGGTAGGTCCAGAGGCGTTAGGGTACCCGGGGGAGGGAGTCCCATGGCCCTGGGGGGACCGCCCAGCCAGCTGCTGAGATCAGGTACAGCTGTGGCAATGATGCACAACACTGCCAGCAGGGCATCCATGCTGAGGACGTCCTCCTGCAGGAGCTGTCACTGGGCCTCCCTGGTGGGCACGAGTGGGCTCTGCCTGGCTGGGAAAGGCTGGACAGCACACAGCTCATGCGGAGGGGAAGGCGGAGGGAGGGGCCCTTTAAAGGAGGCGGCTGGCTGCAGCCCCAGAAGAGCTGGTCGGCTCTGCGACCCCATCCGCGGCATTTCCTGCCTCCCTTATTTTGAAAGAGGGCTTGGAGCTGTGTGGATGCTCTCTTTCGAAAGACCTCGACGGCACTTCGAAATAGCGGATTGAAGTGCCGATCTGAAAAAATGGCGGCAGGTGCTCCCTTTCAATCGCCGCTATTTTGACCACTGAACTTCGATTTTCACCCTTTCGAAGGGCACTCACTTGTAGACACAGGTATACATTTGTGGGTGAGAGATAGTTGGCAAGATTCTTTCAGCTGCTGCCATCTTTACATAATCATTAAGGAAAAACAGTATTAGACCATACCACCATTTTTATAAATGGCTTTTAGCTATTCCTTTCTGTGGTTTTCAATTCATTATGAGGTTTTTGGTAAATAGTCTTACTGTACCTTATGGCGGATCTGTTCACAGAGACAAACATGAATCTGGCAACATAATTACACAATGCACTTCCTGCAGGGCAGGGGGAACCTACCTTACTCTGCCAGTACAGTGCTAAGTACACTGTTGGTGTTCAGTTAAATGAAACTTATTTTAGGAATGCTACAATCTTCCATTCTAGTGATCACTTCAATTGGTAAAGTGTGCAGTGTACAGGAACAAAAGATCTTAAAACTATTTTTAAAATACCTAATAGTTTAGGGTAAAAAACCCTTATTAAATAAGAATTGTCAGTTCTCACGTTTTTACCACATGTATCACCAGATTTAGTGTTTTGGTTTAAATCCCCGACTGCTGGAGTCACAGATTACAGGAGAATTTCAGCTTTCACTTTTTAAAAAGGTTTCTAGCCTTTGGAATTCCTAAAAACACAGAACAGAAATCAATCAAAAAAGCCAAAAATATTTTTAGATCTCATGATTTTTAAGTCACCCTTATGATTTTTTTAGGTCAGATTCATGTTTTCTTGAAAAATTGTTCAATAAGAATTTTAAAAACCTGGATTTAATTGCATAGTTTGTTTATATTTTATACTTGGTGCTCAAACAGCTTCCTGTGCCTCCTTCTGGCTTAAACAACATGGTTGACCAGGTGCACTACCTATCAGGGTGGTGGCTTGGATGAGACTGTAGTCCTACTGGCTCCTCAGGGCTTCCCTCCCACCCTCTCTGGTTTTGGCAGACACTGGGTGGCTGCCAGGCTCCAACAGCTGTGGGAATTCACAGCACTAGGTTTGAGACCTGGGACATCACAACCAATCAAGCAACATTATTAATTACCTAAGAATTTTGTAAAGACTATACCATATTTCACTCATTTGATACTTTGCCTTCATGACTTTCCTGCCATTGACTCTCATGAACTTTACATTTTCCTAATACCACCTCAGAATTCCACCTGTTTACCCTCAGAAATCCTTCCTCTTACTCAACAAACTTTAGTCATACTTGACCATCTGCTAGTTGGAGCGGTGGGTGCTGCTCAGCAGTTACTATTGAAGCATTTTTGCAGTTGAGTAACACAATATTAAGTGTTGCCAAGCAGAAAAGGTATCTAATTTAGTTCTTGTAAACTGCTTTCACAAAGAGAATTTTCATAGGGATGGCTGATGAACACACATTCAACTCAGTTGATAATTATGGCTAAATCTTCACTGTCCAGTCAAAATCAGAAAGAATGGCCACTAATACCAAGGCCTGTTCTGTAAGGATTGTCAAAATTAAATCTTAGCAGTAAGTCCAAGATGTAACTAAAGAGGTGATAGCAGTGTTATGCTTTGTCTTATTTGTAAAGTTAGGTATGGATGTATCTATGTGCTAATGTGTGTGGTATTTTTTCCCTGAATTTAGATAAAGAATTAGTGGAACTGATTAAATATCTAGTGGACAAAAGAGGAGCGCACTATAAAATATTTGTGAGTAAAATATGAAATATTAATGGACAAACTTTAAAAATTCATTAATGGTTTCACTTCTATTACTTCAAGGGCTGAACTGCCTGCTGGAATACCGCTGGAAAGTTGTTGTGCTCTGTGAGATTGCCAGCTGTCGACATTAAAACAGGCACAAATACTTCTCTCCCTCTCTTTCTAGTAAATTGTCCTTTCAGTTTTGTATGAAAGAGTGTCAAGATAATCTCTGAAATTTTCCTCTACATTTATAAATCACAACTCAATTCTAAATCATACACTGAAGTAGAAAGCATCTGGTTGAGTAGCATTAAGTTAGCTATAAACAAATTTCTACAGAAAGAACAAAATCAAATTAATGTAAAAGCATAAAGGGACTATGTCTCCAACATAGGTGTTTAATTTCA
Organism: Carettochelys insculpta; assembly: GCF_033958435.1. Taxonomy (NCBI): domain Eukaryota; kingdom Metazoa; phylum Chordata; order Testudines; family Carettochelyidae; genus Carettochelys; species Carettochelys insculpta. The sequence continues at coordinate 205,466,300 of NC_134138.1, read as the reverse complement.
GATATTCTTGAGCAGAGTGCACAGTGTTTTATTGTTTTACAGAAAGCTTTGAGATCATGCTTATCATACATAGGCATCCCATTTTTATTTAATAATGCATCCTCTTTCTGTGCCTGCAAGTTTAAAATAATTCTTGATCAATCAATCCTTTCTTCTGAACTAGAAAAATTAGAGTTATTTTTCTGAGGTTGAAGGTGGTATTTTCCATCTTACCTGGTATACCTTTATTGGCATGATCAAACGTACGATAACTTGTAAAGCTCAGCTGAATTTATATATAGTCAGCATAAAAAAAAAGTTGAACTCACTTGAAAGCTAGGTCATAGAAATATTTGACATTTATAAAACAGCTCTGCTGAATTGAGTCACATTCACTCAGCCTTTAAGACCCCATGCACTTACATTTTTATTTCTAATTTTGTTCAGTTAATGATATTTTATTACACTATTTACATAAGCTTAATTCTAAATAGGGATCTGGAGACAATGTCCAATGCTAAATTCTAATTAACTGGTTGCTATTATTGTTGTTATTTGCTGAGGAGCTGCAACTATATGCCAAGGACCCCAACGTCAGGGAGTATCATGTCTGTAGAAAAGCCCTGTTGTGAAAGGTGAGTATTGTCACAGGATTAGCTCACATACATGTTAGTTATGACTCTAAGTAGGAAACTTTCATAAACTCTGCTACTATCGGAATGATTTTTCAGAAAAAGAGACTCAACTAGCACGTTGACCCTTGAAGTCTAAAAGAATTGGGCCAATCCTATCAGTCAGTATGAAACAGGACAGACCCAAGGGAAGTCTCACCACACAGGCAGTGCTGCAGAACCCAACCACCAATAGTGTTTTTCCCAGGAAGGCAATTTCAAGTGATCCTCTCATATATAATGATTGGGTGGTTCGTGGATCTTCAATATGAGTAGGAATATCTTTAACAGGGAAATATTGCCTTCAGATGACACTGGGGGAAGTGAGTTCTTTAGCAGACTAGGTCGGAAATGAATTACAAATGGGCATAATTTGAAACATCATCCTCAGAAGGGGTGGTTTTGCATGAAAGAGAAAAGGAAAGGTGGGTTAAATGAATAAATCGCTCAAATGAATTTTGCTAATAATTAAGAGCTATTCCTTTTATTGTCCTTATGACTAAGGCAACAATATTTTTCATGGTTATTGTTAGTAAAATTCATGGACAGGTCACAGGCAATAAACAAAAATTCACAGAAGCCATAACTTATCTGTAAATTTTGCTGCCTGCAACATCTTTGTTTTCCCCGCCACTGGGGTGGCTGGGTGCTGCATGAATCCCCCTTCCCTGTAAGGATGATGCCCACTGCTGGAACCCTGTGAAAGGCCCCAGAGGAGGCTGTCACCTCTGGCTGGAACCCTGCCAGAGGATCCTGAGGAGGCTGTTTCCTGTTGCTACAACTCTAGTGAGACTCCACTAGCTATCAGCTCTAGCCTGGCAGCCTCAGGGTTTGAAGCAGAAAATATCATGGATGTTTCTGGAAGTCACAGTTCCATTACTTCTGTGACATAGACTTATTTAGTGGACAGAGTGTTTGGAAGTCCTGAAGTCTGCTGAAGGTTCTATAAATATAATTGACCAAAGAAACACATGAACTTGAAAAATGAAAACATGAACTTCTACAATAGCTGTGATTCACTGGACAATGGAACCATCAACATAAAGAATTAAACCTCATGTGGAAGATGCACCTTTCTCAATAACTAGCCTACCAATGCAAAACTCACTCCCAAAAAAATCAGGATGACCAAGACATGAGCATCTTCAAACTAAATTACCAAACTCACTTCTTAGACTTAACTCATCCATCTGCAAAACTAAACAAAAAACAAAAATCCCAAAATATTGTTTTCAGTAATATGGCAAGTGAAGAATATAGTAAGCCAAAGTTCTGGGCAATGGAACATAAAGACTGGATCTACACTTGCCCCCAACTTTGAAGGGGCCATGTTAATAAGGGCAATGGGAGATTAGGCTAAAATTTTGAGGAGTAAAGGGACTTTGAAGTGGTGCAGGCACTTTGAAGTGCCCACGGCTGCATGCATGCCAGCACTTCGAAGTTTAAAGCTTCCAAGTTGCCGCAAGGGAGAATTAGCCTAATGAAGTGCTGAGTATTCACCACAGAACTTCATTAGTAATCTCCCATTGCCGTGATTAACATGCCCCTTTCAAAGTTGGGGGCAAGTGTAGACAAACCCAAAGAGCAGTATCTAGTGACCAAAAGAAAGAGATAAAGGTGGTCAAAATTTTTCTTAAAATGTTTAACTTTTTAGGTTGGTTCAACTGACCTCTGGGGTCAGCTGTGAACCATTGTCATTGTTCAGTAATCACTTGGACACAGTACTCAAACCACTGCTGTGTATATTTGAATTTTTGCCTTTTTCTTAATCCTGAACCAATACTAAAGATAGTCTACAGGGGACAGGGGGGCCAATTTCATTTCCTGTGCTGAGGAAAGGATAGGTGCAGATAAAGGGGGTAACCTTTTGAGTCTTAAACCATACCAACGAAAAGATCTAATACGTCTCCTGCTTGACTCTTTTTCAATGTAGAGACAAGCAAAACACATTAAGTTCATTAAAGACACAAGAATTCTCAAAGCCAGAGGGAATTCCAATGTGCTGTTTGTTTGGGCTCTGTTTCTAATTTTATATGAACCAGGTGTCCCCATTTATACTCAAGTGATAAATTCATCAGCTCCATGAAGCTGTTGTGCAGTTTGAGTGAATGGAGAACATTAGTAGAAACAGAGGTAGGTCACATTCAATTTTCTGTTTAAACATAAGAAGGAAAACACACAGAACTTCATGAACATACACCTTTTCACTATCAGCACCACACCACAGGAAGAAAAAGAAAAACAGAAAAGCAGTTGCCGCATCACAATTTTTCTTGATATAATGTACTGCAAGCTACAAATGCCCAGATGGAATTACAGCTTATTTACTATTAAAAGCAATGAAAAAGAAGGAACAGGACCCACAAAACTGACAGTTTGAATAAAATGTACTGTGAACATTGCTGACAGCCTTTTGCATTTGCAGATCACAAGACTTTTTGTGAATACCCTCTCTTCCCTTAAGTGTTGGAGCTCAAAGAGGTTTTTCAACAACTAGAAATTTAGCTGTTACCAGTATTTTTATATTAAAATTTATCACAAAGAAAATCTATACTTGACTTCATCTCAAGCTTCTCATTTGATTGTTTTTTTTCTATCTGTGGGGAGGGATGGCTCAGTGGTTTGAGTATTGGCCTGCTAAACATAGGGTGGTGAGCTCAATCCTGGGAGGTAGCCATTTAAGGGTCTGCCACAAATAGATGGGGGGAAAAAAAAGCTGTCTGGGATGGTGCTTGATCCTGCCAAGAGGGAAGGGGACTGGACTCCATGACCTCCCAATGTTCCTTCCAGTTCTGAGATGTATTGCATTTTTAATATTTTATTTTCCTGTTCAGATTTCAAATGTGTGGCAAAACATAGGAGGGACAGGTGTTTTTCTTCTTATTGTTCTTAGAACACTTTGGGTATGTCTAGCTTGCCAAGAACACAGTTGTGCAACACATTTGCTTATCTTTTGCTGACAGTTCTGTTGAGAGAGGCTTTTTTGACATTTGGTCCACCCACACAGGGCCAAATGTCAGAAGACACCCCGCCCCCCCTGCCCCCCCGTTGAGACATTCCTTCTTTGTGGAATGAGGTGTATAGGGATGTCACCAAAATGCTCCTGATCTGCAGTCTGGGTGTGCGCTCTGTCAGCGTAACTTCTGTCCGTAGAAGTTTTGTCAACAGAAGTCTGCAGGCTAGACACAGCCTTACAGGCACATTACATCTTAAAAGTCTATGAAAATTCATCAACTCACGTCCATGGGTTAATCTTCAAGATTATCACCAAACTCTAAAGGGTTAAGCTTCACATTTTCATTTTATACCCCGTGCATTCCCTTCCCAGGAAGTTTCTCTCCTCATGAATAGCAACAATTATTTGAGATAAAATTTTAGCAAGTCTCCAAACAATGTAGGGCTCCCTTTGAGACTACAGGTTGAACCTTTCTAGTCTGTCCCCCTCGGGACCTGACTGGTGTTGAATGAGAGAATTTGCCAAACCATGGGAAGTCAATATTTTGTCTGGCAGCAATCAACTCTCCATGGCTTGCTGGATTCTTAGAAAAATTTTAGGGGTAAATTATGGCTCAGTAACAGCATAGAACACTGAAAACCAGGACTGGTGGCTGCAAACAAACTTTATGGGACCACAGGAAACTTGCCTACACTCACAATAAGTGGACATCCAGCTAACTAAAATCATGCCAGACAGCGGATGTTGCTGGATGAGAGTATGCTGGACTGGAGAGGTTCAACATGTATTTGACAGTTCCCCACCTCAACCTTTTACTAATAAGCAGTATTCCCTCAGTGTATTATGGAAATTAGTCATGTTTACATTATGCAAATGTGTAAAACAACACTGTACGAAAGAGAAAGTTTAAAGGATCTCTTCCTCACTGACACTGAGCAACTCCTGTGTAAAATAAGATCCCAGTCACTAACAACCTACATTGTTATAGTCCACAACTGTTCAGCAATGACCCAACTCCTATTTCGATGAAGCACAATCTTGACCTTGTGCCATTTAACACATATGGATCGTCCATCAGCAAATGCCTGCAAAAATGACAGGGTTTTTGAAAGCACTTTTCCTGTTTTTTTCCCCCTCAAGTGTTCAAACGATACAATTAAGGAAATAAATAATTACAGAGACAATGATATAAACTTTGAAATTTATTTTATTTCTATTTGTGCCGGAGGCTGGACGTGGGCATATTAGTCTTCCCACTGTGAGCTGGCAGTTGAGGATGTGCTGGTGCCAGTCTGCATCGTCAGGGGGACAGTCTATCTTCTCATGCCATTGCTGACGAAGCCACACGCCAGCCATCTGTACCCCAGCATGGAACTATTCATTGAGTGCCTGAACAGTGCCAGGATAAAGGCCAAGTGCACCTTTGGCCACCGCAAGGCACAGTTCAGGTATGTGCTGACCCGCCTCGACGTGGGGGAACATCACATCCACCAGGTTGCTCGGGCTTGTTGTCTCTTGCACAACATCGTGGAGAGGAAGGAGAAGGTCTCCCTCCTGGAGTGGGGGGTGGCCACCAGCTGGAAGGGGCGTGCTTACAGGCAGCTAAGCACAGCTGCCACCCACCAGGCCCATCGGGAGGGGCTGCAGATCTGGGAGGCCCTGAGGGAGAGCTTCTCCCAAGGACCTCAGTAACCCTCCCCAGGGCATCCCCAGTGGGGGCCTTTCCCCTTCCCCCATCCCCGACCCCCACACAATAATGACAGACACACAGGTGGTAAACAATTAACTGTCTTTTACTGAACAAAAAAGTACTGCTCCAAAACAAAAAAACAGTGCAATTCAAAACTATTTGCAAAGAAGTGACGTGCAACCATCAGTGAACTACTTACAGTGGGATCAGGTGGGGGTCCAGGACACCTTAGCCGTGTCTACACGTGCACGCTACTTCGAAGTAGCGGCACTAACTTCGAAATAGCGCCCGTCACGGCTACACGTGTTGGGCGCTATTTCGATGTTAACATCGACATTAGGTGGCGAGACGTCGAAGCCACTAACCCCATGAGGGGATGGGAATAGCGCCCTACTTCGAAGTTGAACCTCGAAGTAGGCCACGTGTAGACGATCCGCGTCCCACAACATCGAAATAGCGGGGTCCGCCATGGTGGCCATCAGCTGAGGGGTTGAGACACGCTCTCTCCAGCCCCTGCGGGGCTCTATGGTCACCGTGGGCAGCAGCCCTTAGCCCAGGGCTTCTGGCTGCTGCTGCTGCAGCTGGGGATCCATGCTGCATGCACAGGGTCTGCAACCAGTTGTCGGCTCTGTGGATCTTGTGTTGTTTAGTGCAACTGTGTCTGGGAGGGGCCCTTTAAGGGAGCGGCTTGCTGTTGAGTCCGCCCTGTGACCCTGTCTGCAGCTGTGCCTGGCACCCTTATTTCGATGTGTGCTACTTTGGCGTGTAGACGTTCCCTCGCAGCGCCTATTTCGATGTGGTGCCGCGCAACGTTGATGTTGAACGTTGACGTTGCCAGCCCTGGAGGACGTGTAGACGTTATTCATCGAAATAGCCTATTTCGATGTCACTACATCGAAATAAGCTACTTCGATGTAGGCTTCAGGTGTAGATGTAGCTCTTGAGGGAGAGCAGGCAGTTGGAGGGTGGTGGTGGCTGCAGGTGGCTGGGACAGCGTGTTCCACCAGATGCTGATGACAGCATCACAGCAAGACATTAACTGATTTCAGGACCATGACCACCACTCCACATCCACCCTGAGGTGGTGCTCCATTGTAGCATGGATGTCCTGCAGCATCACCATGTGCTGCTGCATCAGGTTTTCACAGAAGCACCATCAACTCCTCTGGCTGCAGGTGTCCTGGTGGTGTTGTGAGGGTGGTCCACCTTTTAGTCAGTGAAGCTCCAGCTGTGCAGAACACGAGCAGACAAGATGGTGAGTCACTCATGCAATGCTGGCTCTAAAGCAGTGCCCCACACCGTGAGCAGCAACCAACACCCCCCAGCCCCTGGGCCAAGGGACAGGGATGTTCTGGGAGCAAAGCCCGTGTGGCCTGCACAGTGGGCCATGTAGCATGGGAGCTCCACAGGAGTGGTGTTACCTTGCACCTGTAGGCATGCCCGTGTGCCAGGTGCCGCGCTCCTCGGTGTGCCTGGTGTCAGGCTGGTGCCCTTATGGCTAGTCTACTTCCAGACGTGGCAGGCATTGGGAAGCTCCCCCTGTCCCGCCAGGGCCTGAGGCTCATCCAGATTCCCATGAGCCTGGCAACAGGATGCTGCCTGTGCCCTGAGGCAGTCTGCTGGGTTCAGGTGGTGCATACTACCACTGCTTTCTGGGACCACAATATAAGGTCCTGCCCTAGCTAGCTGAGTGATGCTCACAGCATGCCCCCTCTGCACCCACCTCCCACACCCTGGGGTGTGTGCCACATGGGGCACTCCCTGGAAGGACCCTTGCCAAGCTCAGAGGACACCCAGGAGGTGGCCTGCCTGCCAGAGACTGGGTCCAGCATCAGGACAAGGCTGCTCACCTCAGAGTCTGGTTCTTGTGGTGGTTGAGCCTCTGCTGCTTGCTCCTTCTCCTCCTCTAGGGGCTCCTTCACCATTGGCGAGGCCACGAGCCCCATGTCAAGGCTCAGGCCAGGGGATGATGTCCTCCCACTGGGATTGGGTTGAGCTCCCTGTAATAGGAGCAGGAGGGTGATTCTGTCCCCAGCTGGCCCACAGCATCCTGGGCCCTGACACAGCCCTGCCTGAGCTCCTTAAGTTTCACCCTCAGTGGCTCCAGGGTGTGGCAAGGGTAGCCCTGTTCAGCCAAAGCCTCAGCCATGCAGCTTTAGATCTCTGCACTTTGGCCCCTGGCCTGGGGGTCTTGAAATGTCAAATCTTTGCCCAGAGATCCAGAAAGGCCTGCCTCTTCATGCCTCAGGGGGCAGGAACCATAGAACACTGATTGCTTTGGACAGGGTGTCCACTGAGGCATCTGCCAGCAACCTGGAGGCCTTCTCTGTTGACAGAAGGCCCCCTGGAACATCCGGACCCATGTTTTGTTGATACATCTCTTGACACTGGCATTGTTCCTCATGGCGAGTGGGGTATAGCTGTTGACAGAAGTGCTCTGTTCTGTGGACTTACTGTTGACAGAACACGTTTTGCAACCTGGACGCTCTGTGGGTTTTGTTCACAATGTATATATATTTGTTTGTTGTATGTATATATTTTTAGATATTTATTTTACACACACACACACACACACACACACACACACACACATATTCAGTAATATATTCAGGATGTCTTAAATTCTATAGACAAAGAAGGACTTTAAGATAGCATTGTAAGAACACACTGCAGCACCTATATTATAAACATTTGCAGCAGAATTCACGTATTTTTGCCATAAAAAACTGGCATCAACAACTACTTGTTTATCATTTTTGAGTGGCCTGCAATTATTAGAGCTTCACAGATTATTCGAAGCAGCAACTCTCATTTGATGGATTATATAAACTGTAAAAATAATAGTCAGATCATAGTCACAAATTTCTTTCCCTCCCCACTCAGCAGGATACAATCATAAACATTATATTCTGTAATCACCTTCAGAACACTTCCACATAAAGATTTTAGGCAGTTTATATATATTAGATGTAAGCCTTTTATACATTTGAGGGTATACCAAATGCTATAAATTGCACTGATCGTTCTGTAGCTTTTTTTTTTTATAATGGTTTCAGGAACAATCTAATGAGACTTATGGACTCTAATACAAGAGCTGATGTTTGTAACAAGCTTCTCCCTGCTTCATATGTCTCATTATTCCTGAAGAATGTCATAAAGTACCACTTTTCACATTATAAGAAGATGTTACAATTATCTAATTAAGCTCAAGGTCTCATGTGCACAGTTGTCTGAACTAGTTTCACGCCTTTGAATTTCCAGAATTATCATCTGCAGTTCTGACTAACTATAAGCACAAATGCAGGCATCAACACATTGTTAAGTGCTCCAATATCACATAAGGGCTTGTCTACACCTGCCCCCAACTTCAAAGGGGCCATGTTACTCAGGGTGACAGGAGATTACTAATGAAGTGCTGTGGTGAATACGCAGCACTTCATTAAGCTAATTCTCCCCCACAGCAACTTCAAAGTGCCGGCATGCATGTAGCCACGGGCACTTCCAAGTGCCCGCGCTATTTCAAAGTGCCTTTACTCCCCAAAATTTTGAGAAGTAAAGGTACTTCAAAGAAGCATGGGCACTTCGAAGTGCCCACAGCTACAAGCATGCCCACACTTCAAAGTTTGATGCTTCGAAGTTGCTGCAGAGAGAATTAGCCTAATGAAGTGCTCTGTATTCACCACAGCACTTCATTAGTAGTCTCCCATCGCCCTGATTAACATGCCCCCTTTAAAGTTGGGGGAAGTGGAGACCCAGCCAAAGAATCTTTGAGACAAGAAACAGAAAATGTGTATTAACGTTCCAGTTCACACTTCTTATTTTGTAAGACATGTCTTGGAATACATCTGTAACAACCACAACAGAATATACACACCAAATTCTAAAATCTGAAATGGAAAATGTAATTTAAACGTGACTTCTCCTTAAATGTTATATAAGACATGCTCAAAATTTGGTTCAAAGAGCAGAAGTATGTTTCTTGTTATGCAACAAAAAATCTTGCAAACTGTGAAACTGTCAGTTTAAAATAAAATACAGATACATTTTATTTGTAATTTGTGGCAAAGTGCTGTTCAAGGTTTTAAAAATATTCTAAGGATTCTAGTAGCATGTATTTGAAAAACATGGTAAAGAATTGACTTGTTTAAACCAGAAACTGCAATCTCTCTCTCTCAAAAAAAAAAAAACCCTTCATAAACAACCCTTTAGTCTGTAATCTTATGAACAGGTCAAAAAAGGAAATAAACCTTTTTCTTTAATAAAACATGACCCTATTATTTCAAAATGCAAAATATTTGTTGAGTCAAAACAATCCAATTTCATATGGATTCTCTGTGCAAATAATGCATGGGTAGCAACTAGGGTAAAACTTTCTGACGATAATGCAAGTACTTAGACTCATGTTTCATGACATGACTAAATTTCATAACTAAATATTGGAAAAGCAGACAAGTATATATGACAAATAGGTTTAAATTGGGACAAAGATAGGCAATACTTATGAACAAAATATAAGCTTTGAACTCTGCAATCTGCCCTCAGAATATAGTAAACATCAAATTTGAGAGTAGGAAGAAATTATTTTAAACATCCTAATTGGCAAGGGACAGAACTGGATAAATGGTTGAACTGGATTCTCATGTGACATTAATGAAGACGGCATTATCTCTTAGTAGAATTCTTCCTTCTCCACAGGAATAAATTAGTAACACCATCTACTTTTTGTCAGACATGAAGGGGAGAGATGCTAACATATATATGCATATTGTATGTAGTAATCAGCCAAAGCAATTACACAGCTTTGAATATTTCACTTCTGCCACACAATTCTACATCCACCCATTTAATAACTAAACACCTAGATTCGTATGAAAATATATGTTTCAAGTATATGCTTCTCTATAAATATAGTGAGATCATTTCAACACAAGTTTTTAGTTTCTAATTTTTACAAATTCCACCAGGTACAATTTATATTTTACATGCAAATATGCATTCTGATTTTAAGATAGGCTCTGTTGGTCAAAAGTTATACTCCACATCATAAGTTTATAACCCAACAAAGCGTCACATTAACCAGAATCACTTAACAACCCCCACTACATGTGCCCAAGTAAACCACGTCTTGGAAACACCTGCTTTCTAAATAATGATCAGTTGCCTTGAAAGTTTCCATGGTAGAGCCTCAATGCATCCTGTAATTTAAAACATAACTTATGCATGAAAACTTTGAAAATCCTTATCCTACTACTAAAATAAAATAGGGAGACTATACCTGCCTTGTTTCCTTAGTATGTATCTGGACCAAATGGGAAAGAAAACATTAATTTCCCTTCTGACAGTGGTTCTTCAAGAGCTGGGATATCTCTGCTCCCACACCCTCACTACCTCCACGGACCTTATTTGAAGTCTATTTTTTCTAGTGCTGGCATCGTCCCTGATTGCCCACCATTAGAAATTAAGATGACTGTACATTCACAGACTTAGAGAGCCTATCTGATGTTGGCTGAGACATAGAAGGGTTTCCTGATGATGAAAACAAGGAGTGTTGTCTGCCTACTGGGAAAGTTTCAGGTTATGATGGGCCTACATACTAATCAGCAATTAAAGAAAGGCATTTCCTCCAAACAGAAAAAATAGCAGATCCACACATACATCTCAGAACACGGGGCATGACAACACAACATTTGATTCTACCAGGCTTATCCAAGTCCTTGGAGATGTAGCTGTCTAACACCAAAAGGTGTGCTGACTTCAATTTCAAAGAAAAAAAGAAAAGTCCAACAATACAAACTACCTGGTAGTTACTATTGAAGGAAGAAATATTTTTCATTAATAGAAATAATGGGACTTTTGTACCAAACACTCCAGAAGTAGCTCCAGACATGAATACATGGTCTCTATATCACTGGTTGGCTGGTTAAGGCCATATGATTCTTTTATAATAGTAACTGAGCAATGGTACTTGAGTGGCTGTAACAGACACTAAGTGGCACCAAAAGGCAAAACAGGCAAACAAAATTTTATGTACACTAGAAGCAGGAGGCCTGCCAAGGAGCCAGTGGGGACACTGGATGATCAAGGTGATAAAGGAGCACACATGGAAGAAAAGATGGTTGCACCGAAGCTAAACGAATTCTTTGCATCAGTCCTTCATGACAGATGTTGTGAGGGAGATTCACATGCATGAACCATTCTTTTTAAGTGATAAATCTGAAGTACTATCCCAGACAAGTGTTGCTAAAAGGTGTTTTGGAACAAATTAATAAATTAAACAGTAATAACCAGATTGTACTCCTCCAAGAAGGAACTCAAATATGCAATTGGATAACTATTATCTGTGATATATAACGTATCACATAAATCATCATTGTACCAGATGACTGAAAGACAGCTAATGTAATGCCAATTTTTAAAAAGGCTCCAGAGGTGATCCTGGCAATTGCAGACTGATAAGCCTAACTTCAGTACCAGCAAATCGACTGAAAATGACGTAAAGAACGTAACTATCAGATATATAAATTTACCCTTTTTGAAGAAGAGTCAACGTTGCTATTTGAAAGGGAAATCGTGACTGTCCAATATCCTTTGGGGAGGTTAAATAAACCTGGACAAGGATGATCCAGTGCATGTAGTTTACTTGGAATTTCAGAAAGCCTTTGACAAGGCCCTTCACCAAAGGCTCTTAACCAAAGTAAGCAATAATGAGATAAGAAGGAAGGTCCTTTCATGGATCAGTAACTAATTCAAAGACAGGTAATAAAGGATTGAAATAAATGGCCAATATTTAGAATGGAGAGAGTAAACAGCCAGCTCTCTGAATAATCTGTCTTGGGAACAAGGCTGTTCAAAAATATTCAGAAATGAACCAGAAAATGGGACCAGACTGAAGTACAATATTTGCGTGAGAGCCTGAAATGATTACTAATGACAGAGAAAAACACCAACACAGCATTTGGAAGACAACATCAAAAATCAAAGCAACCTGAGGTTGCTTATGCATGTACACAGACACTGGGGACTGTGATAGCATAGTACAATGTGCGCTAGGCAACAGAGCACAGAGGAAAGGAACAGAACTGAAAAATTGCCAGGATACCAGACAGAGGACCTCAATGACAGGAAAGAGGAGAGAGAGAGAGAGAAAGAAAAGGAGCTAAAGACAGAGTAACTACTGTTCAGATGTCACAGTAACATGTAGCTCATCCGAATGTTGATTCACTACCATTAGCATTATATGAAAAAGGAGAATTAATGGCATTATGCAAATATCGGTAATATTAGCATTAGGAGAAAGAAGACATTTACAACCTCAAAATATTTGAATGAAATGACCGTTTCTATGTGGTCAAAAGTTGCTCATTTATATAATTTATTTTCTGTCACAAACAGACTACAAATGCAAGTCTCAAATAAAAGAGGCAAAGATATAAATGACAACTCTGTCACCACTGATGTTACTGTGATGTAATTCTTGTTCACAGATAAAAGCAATAATTGTACTTCTCAGAGAGACAGAACTTTATGGCTACGTCTACGCTTGCACCCTTCTTTGAAGGGGGCATGGTAATCAGGGTAATGGGAGATTGAAGTTCTCTGATACATATGCGGCACTTCATTAGGCAAATTCTCACCCATGGCAACTTCAAAGTGCCAGCATGCTGTGTAGCCGTGGGTACTTCAAAGTGCCCTTATTCCTCAAAATTTTGGGGAGTAAAGGCACTTCAAAGTAGCGTGGGCACCTTGAAGTGCTCATGGCTACATGGCATGCCAGCACTTAGAAGTTCGACACTTCAAAGTTGCCACGGGGGAGAATTTGCCTAATGAAGCGCTGCATATGCATCACAGCACTTCATTAATAATCTGTTATCACCCGGAATTACCATGCCCCCTTCAAAGAAGGGGGCAAGTGTAGATGTAGCCCATAGCCTTTGTAAATTAGTAAGCTTACATTCCCAACTAGTGAATTGAACTCACCATCTGTTCAGCAAAATGACTGTATACTACTTATTATTTAAATAATTCAAGAAATCTGAGCAAGGTGATGGTAGGGATGGAGTTGGTATGACTTGGACCTCCTCTTTTTGTGGGGAGGACTATAAATGTCTACTGTGGATAACGTGGCATGAAAGTCTTTCATTGTGTGGAAGACTTCATCCATTTTTTCCTACAAAAAGTAAGTCCTCCACTTTTAATTGCATCTCTTTAGTGGAGGTCAGTATAATGCCTCCCCTGGGCCTCTTCTTGTCCTACCCCTATTCTGACTATTCCTGAAGGCTCCTATAGAAAGCTGTTGTGGCTTGCAGACCAGTGACTGTTCCTCTAAAGTGAATCTGTTAACTTAAAAGTGAAAAGCTTTCCAGCTTGCCAGACCTATTAGCATATTAACCCTGTGAAAGAGCTATTAAGTGGTTACGGAACCATCTCACAGGCATGTCACAACTCTAAGTACCAACAAAAACAGTTCTGCATTACTATGGTTATAGAACCTTAATCTAAAACTAGCTTTAAATATTTCATTAGTTTATGGCTGAAGATTATAAAAATAAAAATCACATCTCTGAAAACATCCATGCATAAATATTTAGATTCACAATTTGAATAATCAGCTTTAGCTTTAAATGTTTGGATTTTCAGACATATAGGCCACGGCCACATTAGTCCATCATTTCGGAAGAGCTGTGGTAATGTGGAACTTCAGAATATGCTAATGAGGTGCTGCCAGTTTCAAAACGCATGCCGCCCATATAGCTGGGGGCCAATTGAAATGGCCCTTTGAGTTCAAAAGTCCCTTCTACACTTCTGGTTTTGGGAAGGAGGGGCTTTCAAAATCAGGGGGGTTGTTTTGGAAGACCCCCAGCTACCTAGGTGGCATGCATTTCAAAACTAGCAGTTTTGAAGCCTGTGTGGCTGCCATTATGCTAATGAGGCACTGCATATTCCTGATAGCACCTAATTAGCATATTCCAAAGTGCCACATTACCACAGCCCTTCCGAAAGGAGGGGCAAGTGTGGCCACAGCCATAGTTTTTGTAAAATAAGTTCTTCAAAAGACGACCCTTACCTAAAATACATATTCTAATTTTAATTACCATAGTACAAAAGCTTGCTTCCTGAGATCTTCCTGTCCTCTCTACTCAGCTTTCATGCCCCATGATGAAGACAGCCTTTAAAAGGACAACATTCCTTTTCTTCCAGATAGCTGGACAAATGAGTTTCCCTTTTACATCTATTTGACATACTAGTTTTAAGAGAATGCTTCATCAAAATCAGAACCTTACTAAGATATAAAATCCTTTGATACATTTAAAATCATTGGAAATGTATTTTAACATAAACATAGTGAAATTTCATAAACGTGTTGTTATGAAAAAAATCACATAATACATTCGTGTTTCTGTTTTTCTAAAAGCACTGAACTTTGTTACGAACACAATAAACTGCTCTGACTAATTTACAAAAATGTCTGTTTCAGTGAGTTTAAATATCTTGTAATCTTGACTGATTACTTTATGAAAGCTTAGGAGTGTTTAAAAACGAAATCAGTTTAGAAATACTGATGAAGAAAATTTAAAACAGAGAAGAGCTGCTTCATGCATTGCTAAATATTTGATGTTGGATTCAATGGGACAACTGACTTGCCCTTACTACAAAATTTTTGAAAAGAAATCTCTGACAAACTTCAGGGTGTATAAAAAAAAACAAACTGTGACCTCCATTTTCTTTTCCAAATCTAGTGCTTTTAATTAAGTACCTTCTGCAAGTCCAGTCTTCACCATCATTCTCCATTAGAAAGAAATTTTAGAAGACTTTTTTTTTAAATGTCATTAGCTATATTTGGGTTCAAGGATTTGGTGGATGAGCAAAGAAAAGAGGGAGACAGTGGGGAAGGTGCAGGGCCTGGGCAGAGCAAGGTGGCATATGGGTCAGGCCAGAGTCAGGGGAGCTTGCCTCCCCAAGCAGCACTTTCACCCAATGCCTATGTCTTTAGATATGCCCAATGTAGTACGCATTGTGAAGGCCATCACAGTTGCATGTTCAGTAGCGTTAACCATGTTCAGGGCAGCTTGTAACATTGTCCTGGAGACTAACTGACCTGCTAGAAATACAGTCTTTAATTCCACTTTTTTGTCCTTAGGGAAGTCCGTAGCAAATTCAAAGAGCTTATAACTGTCATGGTTGCATTTAGCAAGAAGGACACTACAGTTTGCAATGAAGAACTATAAAGTGGAGGAGGTGTGTTCCTTCCTGCCCATCAACTCCAGTTGCTGGTGTTCTGTAGCCTTGCCTATGGCTGCATTTGTTTCATCCTGTGGGTTGCAGCGTTCACTACCTATCAGTTGTGGGTGGGTGTATAAGGAGTCAATGCACTTCACTGGCACATACTACTTACTGTCTGCATGTACACATTGGAGGACCAGAGGCTGGTGTCTGTCATCATCTCAGCAGGTTTCAGAATTGCTTCATTTATAGAAAGAACTATCATAGTGGTGGTTGATGGCTGTAGGATTTCCAGTAGCATGGTTTGAGTTTCCTGGACTTCCTGCACAGGTACGTTCTGACTGGATGCTGCCCTTTTAAACTCTTGGACTTGAAGTCATCTGACATCATTGGAAGAGGTGGCACGATGGCTCCCCCCGCCAGGTTCTTGTGTTGTTTTGTCTGGTCTCAGTGATGCAATGGTGATTCTGGTGGGGACCATAATTCTCCCCCTGCTGATGAGGAGGCTATGGTGTATTGGGTCTTAAATTCTGCCCATGGGTCCCCCCGTAGGCCATTGAAAGAGGAAGGGTATATCCTTTGCTGTACATGTGATGGGAAGGGTGTTCTCATTTGTTATGTTTTGGTCTTTAGCATGCACTGTGCCTCTTTCCCTTAGGGTATAGGGTGAGAAAAATCCTTCCTCTTGTTCCTCTGACTCACAATCCATAACAGCCACTGGAGAGGTAGGCTGCATTAAAAATGGCAATCCTTTAGTGCCAAGAAGGTGTGATTGATATTACCATACAATCATTACCACCTTGTGAGTGAGGAAGTGCTACATTACCAATAGTACTGGTACTGTTGTATTGCTTTGTTGACCAGTAGGCTTGTGATTCAATTTGTGGCTTGCTGCTGGCAGTACTGAAAATGGGCATGGCTGCCGAGATAGATGTCAATAGCAATGATGTGGATGGTAGTGGGCTGTATGATTGGTACCAACTCAGTTATTAGGGCAGCAGACATTGGCACCATGGAGGAAACATGGCATTTTGTGTCTCAACTCCTTTTAGGCTTTTGGTTCCATGCCACAACTATTGCTGGAGGTGCCAGGAGAGTTATATGTACTGTCTCCCTTTGCCACTGGCATCAGAAGTACAGACTGTGTAGGGGACCCTTTTTCTCCCCCTATAGTTTCTGCTGTGGAAAAGAAGAGGCCCTCTTCTTTTCAGAGAAGGATGGAACCGTGCTCCTTGATGGTTCAGTCTGTGGTGTTGAGCACTTTCCACAGGACCTGTGGCTTGATCCTGGGAGAAGTGAGACAGATGTCTCAGTTTCATCTTCAGGTAAAGGTCCTGATTTCAGCAGCCTTGGGCTTTCCAGTTGCTGCAATAAACGCCCTTGGCAGGAATGTGCATTTCTTTGAGACACCTCACACATGGAGAGTGACCATAGGATCTAGACATTGCCTCGCAGCAGAAGCCTCATCTATTAAAGGCCAGGGAAGCTGGCATAGTCAGTAATGTTAATATTAGTGGCCTGACATAGAGTTATGAACTAAGGAGAATAAATCAAAGTTTGTTTTTTTTGTTAAACATACCATAGAACTACAGTACAAGAAAGCTAATTCAACTACTAATTTGTATTTTTTATAATTCCAGGGAGAAAGGACTGTCACACTACAAAGGGCTCCATCTTCAGCTGAGGACTGTTGAGACAGAAGTGTGGGGAGGGAGCATCACATACACACACTCAGCAGGACAGACAGGTGCCAAGAGAAGGTTGCTGTGCAAATGGAGTCTAGGCAAGCACTGCTGTGGAAATGCCTCTGACCAATAGCATTGTAACATCCCCATCATCTGAACTGAAGTGCCTGCAGGGACAGCACTCAAAAAAGAACTGTTGTTAAATGTTGTTAACTTCTCTTTCCCCAATGATACTCAAATTATGACCTTGTAAACTTCATACATTGAGTTACATTAACTAAGAACTCTGCTGGAATCCTGCTGTTCCAGGAATCCAGAGATGGAAGACATCCACTAGGTCATGTAATCCATTCCCCAAATAGTGCAGAACTGTCCCCATCAGACTGTTCTGTCCTACCTAATGCTAAATATGCCTTGTGATAGGCCTTCTAGTGCTTTCATGGGATTATTATTCCACAGGCAAATACAGAAAGCCTTAGAGATGGGATGTTCTACCACTGTTTGTTACACTTCATCATTCTCAGTCTATGTCTACACTATGAGATAAATTCAAATTTATGACAGTTAACTCAATATTACCACATGACTGTCTTCACTGTAAATACCATTAGCTCAATTTAGGGAGCACTAATATTGATATCATAATATTGCCAGATTCTGCTAGGTGTTGTGTCAAGTTCTTGTCCTATTACGAGAGGTTAAAGAGAATAATTTTTCTCCCTGCTCCTTGCAACACCCTTTTAGGTACTTGAAAGCAGCTATCATGTCCCCTCTCTGCCTTCTCTTTTCTAAACTAAAGAAGCCCAGTTCTTTCAGTCTTCCCTCATAGCTCACGTTCTCTAGACTTTTAACCATTCTTGTTGCTCTTCTCTGGACCTTTCCCAATTTTTCCACATCTTACCTAAAAAGTGTGGCCCAGAACAGGACAAAATACTACAACTGAGGCCTAATCAATGCAGAGTAGAGTGGAAGAATATTTCTCACATCTTGTTCACAATATTCCTATTATAGAATCACAGAAGAGTAGGACTGGAAGGGACCTCGAGAGGCCATCGAGTCCAGCCCCCTGCCCTCATGGCAGGACCAAGCACTTTCTAGACCATCCCTGAAAGCCATCTATCTAACCTCTTCTTAAATAGCTCCAGTGATGGAGATTCTACCACCTCCCTTGGCAATTCGTTCCAGTGTTTGATCACCCTGACAGTTAGGAATTTTTTCCTAATGTCCAACCTGAACCTCCTCTGCTACAATTTAAGTCCATTGCTTCTTGTTCTATCCTCAGAGGCAAGGAAGAACAAGTTCCCTCCCTCTGCCTTATGACACCCTTCTAGATACCTGAAAACTGCTATCATGTCTCCCCTCAATCTTCTCTTTTCCAAACTAAACAAGCCCAGTTCTCTCAGCCCTTCTTCATAGGTCATGTTCTCTAGACCTTTGATCATTCTCGTTGCTCTCTTCTGGACCCTCTCCAATTTCTCCACATCCTTCCTGAACTGCGGTGCCCAGAACTGGACACAATACTCCAGCTGAGGCCTAAGCAGCACAGAGTAGAGCGGGAGAATGACTTCTCGTGTTTTGTTCACAACACACCTGTTAATGCATCCTAGAATCATGTTTGCTTTTTTTGCAACAGCATCACACTGTTGACTCATATTTAGCTTGTGGTCCACTATAACCCCTACATCCCTTTCTGCTGTACTCATACCTAGGCAGTCCTTTCCCATTCTGTATGTGTGACACTGATTGTTCCTTCCTAAGTGGAGCATTTTGCATTTGTCCTTATTAAACTTCATCCTGTTTGCCTCAGCCCATTTCTCCAGTTTATCCAGATCCTTTTGAATTATGACCCTATCCTCCAAAGAAGTTGCAACCCCTCCCAGCTTGGTATCATCTGCAAACTTAATAAGTGTACTTTCTATGTCAATATCTAAATCGTTAATGAAGATATTGAACAGAACCGGTCCTAAAACAGACCCCTGTGGAACCCCACTACTTATACTTTTCCAGCAGGATTGAAAACCATTAATAACTACTCTCTGGGTACAGTTATCCAGCCAGTTGTTCACCCACCTTACAGTAGCCCCATCTAAGTTGTATTTGCATAGTTTATTCTTAAGTATATTATGTGAGACTGTGTCAAATGTTTTACTGAAGTCTAGGTATACCACATCCACTGCTTCTCCCTTATCCACAAGGCTCATTATTCTATCAAAGAAAGCTATTAGATTGGTTTGACATGATCTGTTTTTAACAAAACCATGCTGGCTGTTCCCTATCACCTTACCACCTTCCAAATGCTTGCAGATGACTTCTTTAATGACCTGCTCCATTATCTTTCCTGGCACAGAAGTTAACCTGACTGGCCTGTAGTTTCCTGGGTTATTCTTGTTCCCCTTTTTATAAATGGGTACTACATTTGCCCTTTTCCAGTCTTCTGGAATCTGTCCCATCTCCCACGATTTTCCAAAAATGATTGCTAAAGGCTCAGATACCTCTTCTATCAGCTCCTTGAGGATTCTAGGATGCATTTCATCAGGCCCCGGTGATTTGCAGACATCTAATTTTTCTAAGTAAATTTTAATTTGTTCTTTTCTTATTTCACCTTCTAAACCTACCCCTTTTTCACTAGCATTCTCTATGTCAGGCATTCCTTCAGACTTCTCAGTGAAGACCGAAACAAAGCAATCATTAAACATCTCTGCCATTTCCAAATTCCCTGTTACTGTTTCTCTCTCCTCACTGACCAATGGCTCTACCCTCTCCTTGGTCTTCCTCTTGTTACCAATGTATTTGTAAAAAGCCTTCTTGTTTCCCTTTATGGTTGTAGCATCCAAGGATTCATGTTTTGTTTTTTTTTGTTTGGTTGGGTTTTTTTGCAACAGTGTCACATTCTTGACTCATACTTATCTTGTGGTCCTCTATGACCCCTAGATCCCTTTCTGCAGTACTCGTTCCCAGGGTGTCACCTCCAATTTTGCATGTGTGAAATTTATTGTAGCTCCCTAAGTGGAGTACTTCACATTCGTCCTCATGGAACTTCATCCTATTTTTCTCAGACCACTTCTCCACTCTGTCAAGATTATTTTGAATTCTAACCTGATCCCCCAAAGCACTAGCAACCCCTCCCAGTTTAGTATCATCTGCAAACTTGAAAAGGGTACTCTGTGCCATCATCTAACTCATTTATGTATATATTGAGCAGAACTGGCCCCAAAACTGACCCCTGTGGAACCCCACTTGTTATTCCCTTTCAGCATGGCTGTGAACCATTAATAATTACTACTACAGTTATTCACCCACATGATAGTAGCCCTATATAGTTGCATTTTTCTATTCTACTTTTCGGAAGGTCATGTGATACTGTACCAAATACCATTCTAAATCCAGGTACACTTCCCCTTTATCCACAAGGATTATTATCCTATCACAGAAAGCTATCAGGCTGGTTTGACATGTTTTGTTCTTGACAAATCCATTCCATCTGTTACCTATCACCTTATTATCTTCCAGATGTTTGTAGATGGATTCCTTAATTATTTCCCCCATCATCTTTCCTAGCAATGAAGTTAAGCTGCCTGGTCTGTAATTATCTGGGTTGTCCTTATTTCCATTTTTATAGATGGGAACTATATTTGCCCTTTTCCAGTCTGCTGGACTGTCTCCTGACTTGCACGATTTTTCAAAGATGGCAGCTAGTGGGTTCAGATACCTTCTTTATCATCTCCTTAAGTATTCTATGATGCAATTCATTAGACCTTGCTGACTTGTTTTACAGAGGAGCTATTAGCAAATGCATGCTAACTCACAGCAAAACAAGAAATTTTCAGCTCATTTTTTTATGTGTTCAGTTGTTTTTCTGAGAGCATTCATGCAAACCACCTTCTTTTGTTAATGGACATAAACAATTATTAAAATGTTGATGACATTTCAGCCAAGCCAGATCAAAAATTAAATTCAAATGGAAATATGATTTATTCCTGT
Source organism: Carettochelys insculpta (assembly GCF_033958435.1). NCBI lineage: Eukaryota > Metazoa > Chordata > Testudines > Carettochelyidae > Carettochelys > Carettochelys insculpta. The sequence goes on along the minus strand of NC_134138.1, from coordinate 205,445,117 downwards.
TTATTTGTACTCCCTCAGCTAAACAACTGGAGACTCCTAATCACTGGAGCAAAGTATCACTTTGGAGGAGAAAAGTATTTCCCACTTTATGGTCCACAATACAGCAAGCTCTTTCATATCCAGCATTCTATTATCCAGAACTCTCAAATAACCGGTATTTTAACCATAAGTAAATCAGTTACGTTTTCCCTAAGTACAGTACAGTGAAGGTAAACATCAAGAAATACAATAGAAGTTCACAGTGTACAATACTACTGTGGTTGGAAAAAGTACTCTGCCTACATTTTTGTTCGTTTCTCAATAACTAATATTGTTTTTTCTTTAGTGTTATGCATTGCTAGGTATACCTCTCTATTCTCCAGAATATTTGATTATCCAGCAACCTCCCAGTCCTAGGGCTGCTGGATATGAAAGAGTTTACTGTACAAGGGGACAACGAGAGAGACATTTCCTTGAATCATAAGGAATCATAAAAGAAGTCTCATCAAAAGGTGATGAGATGAAAAAATGCTTGATGCTGGCTAAAAGGAAAGAGATGACAGAGCCTATAAACTTGCCAACAGATCAGGAACAGAGAGTAATGACAATGGACATAGGATTAAAACCCTAAAGACAGAGTCTGGTCTTATCCTGGGCAGACCTTACCTATCTTTGACAGGTGCTTGACAGGCCTCTCTCTTTGTCATTTTGGCAATATTTATATAGCTTGCCATCTCAATACATTCTAAATGAATGGAATAGGAACTCTATAGTCAAGCCTAACATCAGAATCTATTTCAATTTCTGCCCAAATGTTTTCTTGTCTTTTCATATGCAAATGTGGTAGTCAAAAGTGGCTATCAGCTCCATGATTAAGACACACATTAAATATTTAACTTATGTTGACACCTCCTAGTCTATACTTGATTTGCCACTGTCATAAAATCTACATCTATGTGTGTAAGTATGAAGTAAAGAGATGATGGGCATATAGGAAAAGAAAGATCATTTTCCATATCCATTCTGTTTTTATCCCCTCTTCTAGAGATGTCATCGAGGGACACAGCTACTAAAGATTCTGTCAGTACTAACTTGGGCTATACTGCATCTGGTGACTTAAGTCTAGTGAAACACTCCATAGCTCATTACCAGTCCTCAAAGGCATTTAGTTCCTTAGTTATTTAACACATTAAATAAAAACACATTAGTTTCATATATTTTGTATTCGAAACATTCACATTGCTGGAGATTTGGACTCAAGGACATAATCAATTTAAAGAAATTTAATTAGTGTGATTGTTCAAAGAACCAGAATAGAAAAACCTAACAATTACAGAACATAATTATATAAGCCTCACTCACTGCACATAGGGTCACAATGTCCGGTGTTGTTCCATGATGCTAAAAAAGTACTCTTGTAATTACCCAAGCAAACTGCTATAACACTTCCTCTCGCAAGTCAGACCAGAATACAAATCTGCTTACACTACATACAGCTGTACGTTTTTTCATATAATTTCAGCTGCTCCATATAATCCATATTTAACAAATGTACCATACAACTTATTTGGACATTTATTATTTGTTACTGTATTTTATTTGTCCAAAAAGTGCCTTGTATTTCAAGCTACCCAAAGCTATTAGCCTACCAATTCAGAAGAAAGCAATTTCTGCCACTCTAAAATGACAGAGCTGTATTTCTTTTCCATCTCTTTTTCTGCAAGGACTTTACTAACAGTGCTGCCTCTATCTGCATTGCCAGCATTCTGATTGTATTATAGTCTTTCATCTTTCCTAAAAAGTCATCAAAAACAATCCAATTCTAGTATTGATAAACTTTAGGATAGGAGTACTGTTTAATGACTTATGTGAAATAACTCGATGAGCTCATCTAATGGTAAGTTTCCATATTTTAAAAAAGAGTCACCGTTAACAGTTGCTACTAACTGACTCCTTTGAAGCAGCCAGTGATTTCTTCTCTTTACAAGTCCTACTCACATTCATACAGAGTCACAGCATAATAAGGAGTTCAATGTAATACACTATGCTTTCATAAGGTGGTTAAAATATAACTCCATTATACAGCTTCAATGCAAGGATCTCACTTCCTGACTAAAGGTAAGGTAAAGACCACTGCAGCAGTGATTTCTGGTGAAGAGCAGAAGATAAGTCGTATGCTGGGACACTGCAATAGGGAAGATGAATTTCACCCTACTTCCTCTTTTTAAAAGATTTGGACGGGAGAAGACTACCTCAGAGTCCAAAAACTGATTTGTGTTTGGGGATATCAAGGTGAAGAGAAAACAAGAATAAAAAGCTAGGTACAAGTAATATTTTAAAAGTAAAAGCAGTATCTGTAAGCCTTCAAATGAGTGAACTGGAACTCATGGATGAAGCTCCAAAAGGAATTTAAGATGAATAGTTAAAGACCCAACTGTCAAATCTAGCTGAACTATGTTTGTGGGAGGAAAGAAAAGGATGAAGGCACCTGGGTACCATCATACTTCAATGATCCTCAAAACCTAAGAGCTGTTTTAACTTGTTACTGGCTGCAAATACCCCAAAGAGGATAGTCCATAAACTGGGAGTTGCTGGAGCCCTACGGCTCTTCAGCAACACCTCCTTTGCCCAGACATGCTTCTACATGTCTTCTAGAGAAGACAGAAAGAACTGATGTACAGCCAGCTGTACCAATAAAACATCAAGCAAAGATTCTTCGGGTAACCAGCTAAGTAAGTTTTTCCAGTTGCTTCTCCATTGTGTACTCAGAGCAGTTGTACTAGGGATCAGGATATGGACCTGAAAGTTTCATGATATTAAAGATCAATCTCAGGGACTCACTTTTGGATGCCATTTTAAATTTGGGGTTTCTGAGGAATGAATCTCAAGAACCATTACTACTGCAAAAAGATTCACAAGTCAAAGTGGGAATATGGACGGTAGTCAACAGCAGCCATAAGCCTCAGTGCCCAGGTTCCAGCCCAAGCCCAAATATCTACACTGCAATTTTAAAGCCCCAAAACACAAGTCCTAGTCAGCTGACACAGGCCACATGTAGATATTTTATTGCAATGTAAACATAACCCAAAAGGTAGAGGTAGCTTTGAGTATCGCAGCGTTAGACTTCAGAGCTTAAAGTCTGCAGTATTTATACTTATCTGATACGTATGTGTACCTGTCTTTTAACTAGAGTTTACTCTTTATTTCTTAAGTGAAATGAACTTTGATTTATGTACAACAGCTGTAAGTGGCCATTTAAAACAGCTGTAATAAAATTTGCTGGAAGTTCACAAAGGAAGGAAACCATTTTCTGACATTAAGAAAGTCAGATGCTCAATAGAGCCCATAGCCTGAGTAACAGGTCACAAGTGAGGGACTAGTGGGGCCTAGTCCAAAAAGATACTGCAAATAAGTTAAAATTGGCCAGCATAGGAACATGGAGTGTTTGTAAAGTGTAAAGTTCCCACTCTGGTTATTATAAACATATTCCATTAATAAAGATATAGGGAAATGAGCTAAACAAATCTTAGAGTTTTGCTCAGAAGTCAGATTGTGAAACACACCGTTTGTGGAATCTCCAACCCAGAAACAAGAAACCATTCCCAGGAAGAGGGACAATTCTTTAACTAATTCTTGATGCTCCTTTTCTAGCATTGTCAGCAACAATTCCTAACTTAATTGGCAACCTTGAGAATAAGTCCACAGCATGTCAGCTACAGATGGCTTGAAAACTAATGTATAATGGGACTGGAACCTGCTCACAATACAACAGCTCTTAAGAATAGGTATATTTGTGATGTAGATCATGAAACAAAAAAATCTGCATTGCAAGCGTTTACTTCTGTTTGTGAGTACTTGACAGCATTGAATCATCTCAGTTACACGTACTTTTCAAATTTTGAACTGTCCCTTTTAGACAGCTACACTGACCATTCCATTACCTAGAGATATTAAGAAAGGTTGCATAGTCCTGCTGAAATTTCATAAGTCTGATTGATATTGTACTTTAACATAAAATGGCTCCTCCTTTTGATTTGTCCTCAAATAGAGATGTCAAAAGAAGCAGCAGCTCATCTGTCAGAAACAATGTATTCACTAAAGCAACAAACTTTTAGAGTAGTCATTCACGCATTTATTGCAAAACTGAGAAATTACTGAAAATCATACAGCTAATGAAACTAAAATAAAATTTCTCATCAGCTTCTTAATCTCTAAGGCTGCATCTACATGCAGCTCTGCCCGGCACCACTGCCAGCAGAGCTATGCAAAGTGAGCTTCTCAGGATTGCAAATGGCTGCCCATTTGCATACTCCCAAAGCTCATTACCATAGCAAGATGAGAGTTTGATGCTGGTAGAAGGAGGTGTCGGCACTGCAGAGGCCATGTGGACATGCCTCTGCTGGCTAAACCCCCTCTCTGTCGCCAGTTTCTTATGCCTCAAACATTTGGGGCATAAGGGACTGGAGACAGAGTGGGGAGTTTAGCCAGCAAACACATCCACATGGCCTCTGCAGTGCCGGCACCCACTTCTAACAGCATCGACAATAGACTCTCACAATAGGGAGTGAAAAGGGTAATCCCACTTTTGATCATAAGCAGAAGGGTTTACTACAACCATCTGTTAAACAGTGAAGTTCCCAAATGCACATGTGCAGCAAGGCAAAGATTTCCATCCTGCAATGAGAGACCAAGTTCTACTAAGCATTTTAATGCCAGTCAAGGTAAGTAGCTCAAAGTGGTTGTTCAAAATGCTATGCTATTATGCACATGCAATTGAATCGCCAACTAAAAGGTGTGTCATTCTTTCCTGTGTTTGAAAGGACCAAAGAACATTTAAAACAACAACAACATAATCTTCATGCAAACTGATTTTACAACCAGTGATTGATATTAAATCCATCAGTACCAATCAGAAATGCCTTTTGCAATATCATTTTTATCAGCATAATGTAACTGATCCCTATGTGTAACAATTACTAAAACTAAATCCCATTGTGCAAGCACATATTGTTCCACCACAAAATTTTTTCATATTTCTGTCAAACAAAATAAACCTAGAGACAGAAATCAAAGTACTTGAAGGTTCTATTTTTTTTTTATTATTACTTATTCTTACCAGGAGTAGAGAATAGTTCCCACAACTGATGTGAGTTTGCTGTTTTCTTGCTTCTGCTTTGCAAGACCAAAGTCAGCTATAATACAGGAAAAAAAAAACAATAAAGATTTACTAGTCATTACAATTTTTTGTGGCACATACATAGCTCCTTAAGTCTTTCCTGTCAGGGTGACAATTAATGTACATTCTAACAGCTGGAAACTTTTTTTCCCTCTTTTTACACACTGCAGCAATGTACCATACCATACCATCTGCTGATCTTCCACACCTACCTTTGCACTAATTAATGACATACATTTTAATCAGATATATCAGATTTAAATATATATATTTCTGGAGACTGCGGATGCAAAATGTTAATATTGATTCTCATTTTTCAGCTGTCCATCAGTGTTCCATTCCATTGTTATGAAAATGAAATATATATTACATTTAAAATAACTTACATTTATGTAAAAGCAGCAGTGAATAAAAGCTTAAACTAATTAAAAAACAGAACTGTCAAGTGAATAAAAATAGTGATTAATCATGATGTTAACAGAATACCATTTATTTAAATGGTTTGGATGTTTTTTATACTTTCAATTACAATACAGAATTTAAAGTGTACAGTGCTCACTTTAATTTTTTTAAAACAAACATTTGCATAGTAAAAATGTTAAAAATTTCAATTTACCCAAATACAACTACCATAATATAACCTCTGTCATGAAAGATGACTTTACAAATAGAGTTAGGCACAAAAAACACGCCTCATTCACAACAATGGAAAACAGAACCGACAAGTTCATTCAGTCCTGCTTCTTCTGCAGCCAACTAAGGCATTTTTTTAAAAAACACTTCCAGAAGATAATGTTGCTCATTTCTTGGACACAATGGCTACGTCTACACGTGCACCCAACTTCGAAATAACTTATTTCGATGTTGCGACATCGAAATAGGCTATTTCGATGAATAACGTCTACACGTCCTCCAGGGCTGGCAACGTCGATGTTCAACTTCGACGTTGCTCAGCCCAACATCGAAATAGGCACAGCGAGGGAACGTCTACACGCCAAAGTAGCACACATCGAAATAAGGGAGCCAGGCACAGCTGCAGACAGGGTCACGGGGCGGACTCAACAGCAAGTCGCTCCCTTAAAGGGCCCCTCCCAGACACACTTTCATTAAACAGTGCAAGATACACAGAGCCAACAACTAGTTGCAGACCCTGTATATGCAGCACGGACCCCCAGCTGCAGCAGCAGCAGCCAGAAGCCCTGGGCTAAGGGCTGCTGCCCACGGTGACCACAGAGCCCTGCAAGGGCTGGAGAGAGAGTATCTCTCAACCCCCCAGCTGATGGCCGCCATGGAGGACCCCGCTATTTCGATGTTGCGGGACGTGGATCGTCTACACGTCCCTACTTCGATGTAGAACGTCGAAGTAGGGCGCTATTCCCATCCGCTCATGGGGTTAGCGACTTCGACGTCTCGCCGCCTAACGTCGATTTCAACTTCGAAATAGCGCCCAACACGTGTAGACGTGACGGGCGCTATTTCGAAGTTACTGCCGCTACTTCGAAGTAGCGTGCACGTGTAGACGCAGCCAATGTCACCTGAGAGTGAGAACAGGCATTCAAATGGCATAACCATTCCAGAGGACATGTGGCCTTGCTGATGATGGTTCCTACTTGATAACAATCCAAAGCAGTGCAGATTGATGCATGCTCATTTTCATCATCTGAGTCAGATTCTACCAACAGAAGGTTAACTTTTTTGGTGATTCAGGTTCTGTAGTTTCCAAGTTGGAGTGTTGATCTTTTAAAACATGCTTCTCACTTCAACCCTCTCAGATTTTTGAAGGCACTTCAGATTCTTAAACCTTGATTGAGTGCTGTAGCCACCTTTGGAAATCTCACAGGGTTACCTTATTTGTATCTTTTGTCAAAGCTGCAGTAAAAGTGTTCTTAAAATGAACAGCACGTGCTGGGTCACCATCCAAGACTACTAGAGTATGAAATATATGGCAGAAAGTGGGTAAAACAGAATAGGAGACATACAATTCTTCCCCAAAGAATACAGTCACAAATTTAATTAACATTTTGAATAAGCATGCCCCATCTGGTCACTATGCATTAATCTCTCTCTGGTCACAACCCTGAAGAAATAAGGTGACCATATCTCCCTGTTCCAAATATGGGACAGCGAGATATGGAGGGGGAGAGGAAGGGGAAGCTCCTCCTGTCTCCAGCAAGCCCCAGGGAGCTGGGAAGGAGGTGGCAGCCACCAGTCCACTTGAGTCCCGGGGAAGCAGCAGCCACCGGCGCTCCCCAGGGAAGAATCAGTCACTCACACTCCCCCCACTTCTCTAAGTCTTGGGAAAGTAATCTACATGCTCTCTGGCCAGCAGCTGCACCTGCACAGCTGCTGATGGAAAAGGTCAGTGGTTGGGAGAGCCCAAACACAGGACAATTAGTTCCTTTTAAATAATACATAGGGATGCCTTTTGGCATGCCAAATATGGAACCATCATGCCAAATATGGGATGGATGGTCACCCTATGAAGAAAGGATCTGTAGGATCTAACCATAAGCTATGTCTGTATTAAATTAGGAAAGTTGACCACAGACACGTAATTCTGGCTACACCAACTACATAACTAAAATTGATGTATCTGTGCTCAGCTAACTTTTCTGTCTATATATGGGAAGGTTAATGGGAGAGTTTCTCCCTTTGACCTCCCTTACTCATGTCTCAGGAGAAGTACAGGGGTGACCCCTGAGAGCTCTAGTTCAGACTAGCTGCACGAAATTGAATCCTGAAAGGCTGACCCTGAGTGCGTTGATCTTCTGTGGTGGAGTAGATAAGCCCTATGTCAGGACTGCTGAAAAAAATCAACGAATGTAGCTCAGAGACTTAGTCCAAGAGCAGGACAGTTATGAGATTCTACCTCAAAAGGTGAAGACTTGTGGGGGGGAGAGAGTACATTGGGAAATGAGAGGGTTCTCAGGTGCAGCTAGCTCAGTAAACATGTGAAAACACGCCCAGCTCCACTCATGTCAACTCTATTTATGCTACTATAGTAACAAAGATATGTAAGATAAGTTAGAAATGGTTGGCTTAGGTGAAGTGTTCCAGAACAGGAAAGGCATTCTCAGAAATGAATGTACAGGTTAGACAAATTTCTGGTGACCTTTATCCAGTCTGATACTCAGGGCTCTGCATAACAGTAGCTTTCTTACCCCAGAAGGCTCTTTGATGAGAAGTCTAAGGTTTAGGTAGGCTTGAATTACTGAGCTGACAACAGAAAGTCCAAAGAAGCAGTGACACTGACTCTAGTGCTTGGAAAGGATATGCGGCATGCGTGCCAGGTAGCTGTCTGGCAATTTTCTAGGGCAGGTGACAAATCCTGGTTTTGCTTATGAGGTGAATACTCCTCAAGTAGTTAACGACAATGGCACATCTGCAGAGAAGATAGTTACCTGAATTAGCTTCAGTAAAGACCATCAAAATGCCTTTTCCCTCTTCTTAAGCATTCAAAAAAGAAAATTATTTCTCCATTAAACCTAAGCCTTTACAACATCCAGTGAATTTTGTGCCATTTGCTTAAAAGGAGGATAGAAGGAAGTGAGAGAAAGAACCTGGTTCTAGAAGAATTAATCTATTTTAGCTTTACATGATGGTACATATTAAGGTTAGAGCGGCTATTTCTCTTGATTTGCAGACAGAAGTCACAAGAATATGGGGACAAAAGTCTGCAGCACAGTCATAAAAATCTATTCCAAATGCTGCTGAGTAACACCTAAATCAGCAAAGTTGTAGAGAAGTCTCCAATTATTTCTGCCAAAGTCAAGAAGCCAGACGCAGGGAAGAATTGGTAAACAAGCAAGTGGGAGGCTCCTCGTAGACCAGAGATGGCTATACTACAAACTTCACCCCAGGCTGCACATCTAAGAGAGGTCTTGACAGGAACTGGACTCCACCTCTCTCACAAGAGGTCATCCTGCAAGACATCATGGAAAGAACAGGCTGCAACATGGTCTGGAAATTCCACTTTCTATTTCAGGACCATCTGGAAAGCACAGAGATGCTGATTAATCTGGCCCACCTGTATTTCACTCACCACAAAGCTCTGCAGAATGCAGGAGTGGTGAGCCTTGTTGATTTGGATGCATCCACATTCCTGAAGTCCTGTGCATCCTGCTGGTCCTAAAGATAGCAATGGAAAACCTCAAGGATTAAGAGACCTTATGACTACTCAGAATTTCCTCCAATCAGACTTTGAAAACTATTTTCCAGTGCCTAGTCTCAATTTTCTAAGCATTAATATCTAGAATCTATCCAAAAGAGACTTGGAAGCTGTAGTAAGTACAGGCCCCGTATGAGGCCTTAAGCCTGAACCAAAGTAATGGTCAAGACTTTGCTAACAGAAAGCAAAGTGCAGCTGTGAGCTAAACGAATGCATTGCTCACAGAAGTTGGCAAGAAGAGGGTTGATGTTGCATAATCATATCTACCTAGCATATTGAAGTGGGTAAGTAGTACCAGAACATCCTACCCTGGAACATTCCACAGATAAGAAAGAATAGGCCAATCCATCCCAATGACAGGGGCAAAAGGGTAATATGATGGATAGAGTTGTTTTGTTTGAACCAACATGTACAAGGCGAGAGGCGGCACCTGACTACGTAGAAGGGTTGTACCTCAATACATCAGGAGTGATGTGTAAATTGTTTGTACCTGTGTATAAGAATGTACTTCTGGGATGTGGTCTGGGTCCGGCCAAGGGGGCAGTGGAAGAGCCACTGACTGAGCAGAGTCCATTGACCGTGGGTGCATATTTGTAGTATGCCCTGACTTAGACTGAGAACTCTACAGGGAACTACTATTGTGTCCAATACGGCAATATACCTGGCCAACATGCCTTCGCGCCTTACTAGACTCTGTGGTCACTGGGGGTTCTTTTCGGGTCTGCTTTGTCGGCTATCTGCAGAGCTGGGGCAGTGCACAGAGGGAACACACACACGCAGCTGAGTGATACCAACATTGGAGAGAGCAGAGCACCACGCTGGTAGCATCTGACAACAGAAGCCACCTGTTAGTTGACAGTACCCTGCTTTTCTCTCACTGACTTCAGACAAGAACATGGTACTCAGAAACCCTTTGTCGTCTTTGGACAACCCTCTACTCTCTGTAGACAGCAAAACAAGTACTTCCAAAATGATCCTGCTGGGCCTGTACACTTAATACTGATCATCAAATCCCTGTTTCATGTCCCAGAAGCTACGAGTCCTAAAATAAACAAACACTCTGTAATGACACTAATTCTTATTCAAATGCCAAAACCTGAAAGTTATTATGAGTAACTACTTCTCGTATTGATTACCCTCATCTGCAGAATTCAACAAGCCTAATCCTCTCTATTAAGAAAGCTTATTGGATCATATAGTCTGAAGGACAAAGAGATGACAACCAGCTTTACATCAACTAAACATCACTTCTTAGCTTTCTCAAACCAAAATAGGTACTGCATGCAGAGCAGTTGGTGGAAACTGATAGCCTGGTTATGTCAACCAACAAAGGGAGGTTAATGAGCCCATGAGATTGAGACAAAACTTGAACAAGACTGTAAAGCTGACTCTTGCAAGAGAAGGGAGTGAGCACAAATCTCACCACCTTCAGAATGAAACATACAACCTGCATTTCCATCTTAGCTTTCCTCAACAAAATTTCAATCCAAACACACTGATGTAAACACAGAAGGAAAATCTGTACACCAGCCTAGTTCCTGATCCTTCTGGCTGTGAAGAAGTAAAGAGGTATTCAGATAAAACAATGGTAGAGACCATGTAGATTAGTGAAAATAAAGAGCAGAGGAGAGGAGGAAGGGGAAGGCCCCAGAGAACTATACTACATATCTCTACTTCAAATGGAATTATTCTGAGCAAATTCTATGGCCTGTGCTATGCAAAAAGTATGGCCACATGATCAATGGTCATCTCTGGTCTTAGACTCAATAAGCCTCATTAATCACTATACCACACCAACCAAAAAAGAGGGGAGGCAAGAATGGAGGCTCCAAAGAATCCTTCAAAAGTGGCAGGTGAGGGCTGAAATACCTGGATGCTATCACACTTATAATCCTGTTTTCTTGGCAATGGGGGAGATACATGAACCTGGTAATCTTGCCATCTATATAGACCACGCATAAGTGGATTCAAATGAAGTCTGGTCCCAGTCTTGATGGTGCAGACCCATGATCTCAGAGTTGTCTTGAAGCACTGGGTAAGAAGAATCATTGGCCCTTCTAGTGTGCCCAGTATGATTGGAAAAGCCCAGTCCATTGCCTCATTTTTACCTCTTTTTAAACCTTTTTTCATCAGCAACAACAAAACAATGTTTAGGTTGTTATGAGGCTGAGGATAAAATGAAGTGCAGGTGAATGGATTATTTCCATGAGGGAGAAAATTGGGCATTTACATGAAGGCAGTGGAAAGAAGCATCTACCTGTTTGAAGAAGAGAGAAGGAAGTCTATTTGTGCAAGAGTAGGGCAGCCTTAGAAAGAAGATACTTTTGGAAATATAGTAATTTTCCATTTAATCTACAAAATTTTATTTTTAAAAGCATCTACTTGAATTTTTTCAAATATGGGTAGATTCTATTCAGATTTAACAAATTATTGTGCTATCATAACTGACTTTAAGTATGAAGACAACAACATGTGCACAAACCTTCAGTAGTCAATTTTTGTAGAACACATCTTACATAGTAATAATACCCCATTAATGCTTTGTGTTCTCTGTGACCTAAATTGGTGGCAGCCAATTTAGATAATGGTAGGAAATTTGGTAAACTTGTACAAAAACAAAGGTTATTATAAAGTCTATTCAGAGACAGTAAATAACTACCAGGCATTCAACTATTAGAAGGACTTTTATATATTATGAATAGACTTGCAACTTCTCCAATAATATATTGCTGATGTAGCCATTTCTCAAAAGGTATTATACTTGACTAATGTAATATTTTGCTCCAGCTGAAATTTTAGCATCAGTCTCTCTCTCTCTGTGTACACACACACACAAACTAGTGTTTCATTTTTAAAAGAAATTATAAAAGTAGGATTTAATAATTTTGGAAGCCAAGAAACTATGTAACAGATGGCCACTAAGACAGGAAATATCACAATGAAAATAAACCACCATAATTTTTGCAATCTAATGATCTCTCCTTTGCCTGGGGAAATTGTTTTCTGCAAGTTTACATTGTTCTCAGTGCAGCAACATCTAATGGTATTAACAGGGTCCAAAATGTAAGATTATTCCAGAAAGAAGCATATCTGATATTAACACTATAGAGAAGCAATGAAGAGAAGAAATTATTCTGAGAAAAAGGCATGAAAAATAATTTTATGGAATAATATCTTTCATGCTCATAAACATTAAATGACCCAAGTTCTCATTCTCAGCAACAGAACTGTAAACTTGTCTAGGTTATCTACAATGGATGAATTTGCATCTTCTTCATTTTGCTATCTATAGATTGTACCTAGTGAATTGAGTCTCACTGTTAAAGATAAGAAATGTTAAGATTCTGGTCACTGTACATTTACCACAAAACCATCCCTCTGCCTACAAATGTGCTGATATAATTTATATTCCATTATGTGGTAGTCACTGGGGAGATTTTTCAAAATCTATAAAAATGGTGACAAACATTACATATTTCACACACAACGGAAGGACAGGTGAAAAGAATATTAAATTTGCCAAATAGTGTAAGCTTCCATCCTATTTAAACTAGAACATTTATTTCATCCATCCCTGAACAGCTGCTCTTCCCCCAGATGCAGCTGGCATTACATGGCTCTGCTCCTTTTCACCTGGTCCCCAAGGAAGACCCTCTTACCTCTGGTTCCAAATAGATATCCTAAGGAGTGTTTTAAATGGCAAAATGAATGAGTAATGAGACCAAGAACAACATATCAGGTCCCATTGCTGCAGCAAGATCAGTGTTGGAGGTCCGAGACCACACTTTTTGAGAAGTTAATTCACAAGACAAGACTGTAAGACAGTCTCTTTGCCTTCAGAAAAGCCAAAAGAAGGGACACAGTCCAGCTGGCCCTTTTCTGATTTGCCCAGGATAACAGCGATAAAAGAAGTCAAAGGCATTAGAGAATAAGTGAAACAACACCTTCTGAAGACTCTGAGGAAGGATGGAGGAGAAGATGCCCTACCACACAAATCAGAAGACAGCTCAGTAGAGGGGAAAGGGAGATGGACAAGAATAGGACTGTACAAATGGAGGGAGTACGGAGAAAACATGCTTTTTAGACAAAGAGCCTGAATAGGCCACGGGACTCTACAAAAGCTCGTATCTAATTAGTGGGCTATTCACGTATCACAAGGAAACACACTTTGGAAAGAGTTTTTAGTTTGTTTTTGTTTTAAGATGCACTTGACAACTGAGCAGAAACCAGTAGGAGGGACGGAGGGACTCCCAGCTGTAGGGACCAGAGAGAAAACTGCTTCCACTTAGCCAAGTAAGTAGCATGCTTCTTACTGCCCATATGGACCTCCCTCACCTGTTCAGAGCTCCGAAGTTCTGTGAGATTCATCTATGGAGTGTCCATGCTGTCAAATGCAGGGACTCCAGGTAGGAATGACAGAGACTTCCCATGCTGCTGGGTCAACAGGTCACACTACAAAGGCAGGGCTATGGGAGGGACTACAAACAGCTTTCAGCAACACCAAAAAGCAGTGTTGTCGAAGCCACACCGGGGCTATCAATATGACTGATGCCTTGTCCTGTCCGACCTCTTTCCTTGGCACTGAAGTATTGTGCACCAACACCAGTGCACTGGAGGGAGTTGGTGCCAGGTCTGTCTGTTGCAGTTTAAGTGCCACCTTCATCAAGAGTAACCTGAGGTGGTAGTCCCTGTCTGTCTTTGCTCGAGGTTGGAATGCTCAAAAAAATGGGAGATTTGTCCGTCTGGCGTCCCTCACCCAGACACTGTAAGCCATCTTTGTGCGGGTCACCTGTGCACATAGGCTTCTCCCAACCTTCATGTGGCATGTGGACGAGGGAAGAGAAGAGGTGGGGGAACCCCCCACCCCAGTAATTTAACTACTATACACAAGATCTTACTCTAAAGTACAACCATAAATATGCAGACTAAACTAATGAGCAAGGCGAGAGAATGTACTTGCAATAGCAGGAGCAAACAGCTCCTACAGTCGTCAGTGGCAGTTAGAAGGAACTGAGCAAGGGCATGGCTGGCTGGCGCATAAATGTGCCAGCATACCCGCACCACTCTACAGGTTTCCACAGCTGGCCCAATGGGTATTGTTAAGGTAAAAAACCTCCAACGACTGTGCATGTACTGTGCACACACACACCTATCAGAACGGACACAAGCAATCACTCGAAGAAGAGCCCAAGATCACTGTGTTTAAATTATCCGGATCATAAAGTAAGAGTAGTTTTAATTAGATTATCCATAAAAACATTAAAATTAAAGCTTTATCTGTACATGTTAACGACAAAGGCACTTAATATATAGTGCTTTTAGTTTCTAGACTGTAATTCTTGAAAAAAAAAACAAAAAACCTAATTTTCCTGATTTTGAGGAAATGAGCTGTCACATATCCCATCATTCCACCCAGTTAAAAATACTGGACACTGATAGCAATATATTCCAAACTCCTCATGAGCCATCAGTTTGGAGAAGCTAGTCAATTTTATGGCAGGAATCAATGTCCAGGCAGAGCATCAGGATTTCTGGAGAGATCTGTGATGGTGCAAATAAGTGACCAAAAGGTCTTAAAACACTAACTTCACAGTGTATCATTAAAAAAAAAATGGAAGTGTGAGCAACCCCTCAACCATCCCTGAAGGGTTCTGCACTTCCAGGCAGCTACTGGTGTGCCTCAGAGAGGCCCTTTCATTGCCCTAGGACTTCCCAAGGGCAAGGGGCTCCCTTTACCAAGCCATTTACATCACAGGCCAATCTGAATTTTGGGTGGAGCAGGTCCCTCTCTGCCAGCCTTGAGCTGCTCCAGCTCTGCCGCAGTTGGCCAGCCCTCCAGGGGAAGTGGTGGGGGAGTCCAGTCCCACCCACTGCCCTCTACTCCAGCCCAGGGAAGAAGGGAGCTAGTGGGGCTTTTTGCCCCTGCCCCATGGCAGTGCCCTTTCCCTGGGCCTCTTCACCCACCACTACCCTTTGGGGTCTTTTCCCTGTGTACTGTGTTGCTGGAGTACCTGGCTGGGCTGGGCTGGGCTCGCCTTGGCTCTGTACTGATCTTCTCTACTCCACTCTCTAAACCTCCAGCCTCCTTCTCTCTAGGCACCATACTTCTCCCTTCCTGCTGCCTAGGGAAAGCCTTTTATAGAAAGCCTGGAAGCCTTTACTGGTCACAGGTGCTTTAATTACAGCCTGTTGCTCACTGACTCCTGATGAGCCTCAGCTGCCTACCTAGCCTGCAGGACTGCATCCTCTGTGAACTTACCAGGGGAACAAAAAGGGGTTCCCAAATAGAACCCAAAACGTTTCCCCTCCCTTAGGCACCTGTTAGCTGCAGTCTGTGATCTGCCACAGAAGATACCACTCAATGCCTTCTGGTAGCTGTGTTTAAAATGGACTGGGAGACACTTCAGGCACCTTGTATCAAATGTACTGACCCTTTACCAAGACTTGTGAGGTCATTGTGACTTGAAAGAGTTTAGTGTTGTTGTTCTTCTAACTCGCACCCAAAACTAATGACCAACAAGCAATCTGCTAGCACTGGGTAACATGACCATATCGCATAACGTAAGCACTTGTACAGGATATGGAGTCAGGACACAGGTAATTCTTAATAAAAGTAAACCAACAATCAAGCATTTTAAATTACAGCACTAAAGTTTCATTTTATGTCTGGTAACCACACAGACCAAGCACCATTAGCATAATCTGTAGACCAGAAATGGGAGAGTTACTCCCAGATGCAGTGTAAATAGCGACAAAGACAGATAAAACCCTACGGCAATACCCATAGAACCAGATCTCTTAAAGGCAGCAATCTGAATGGTTTTGGAGTCCATCAGTCTGTCACTGAAGAATAAAAGAAATAAATCAAGTGCCCCTGTGCCAGAGCAAGTGGTCACAATGGTCAATTAAGAGGGTGAACAGCACCTGGATACTGGAGGCTGTAAAGCAGGGATTCCCGGCCTGTGGGTTGGGACCCAAACACGGGTAGCCATTAGATTTTCAAAGAGTTGCCAGCTAGGCGGCTCTGAGCCACATGTGGTTCTTTAAGGAACCATTTGCGGCTCCAGCTGCTGCCACTGCTCACTTCTCCAGCTCCTAGTCCTTGTTCTGCCACACTGAAATGGAACTCAATTTAATTGGCAGGAGGGATCCAGTCATTAAACCAATTAAATTAAGCCCCATTTCAGCACAGCCGGGCAGGGAACTGCCCACGCTGCAGGTGAAGAAGGGTGTAGGAGAGCTGGGGGGGAAGATGTGTGGAGGAGGTGGTGGTCCAGTAAAGAAGGAGCCAGAGGGAGGGGGCAGTGCTTTTGTGAGGTAGGGCCTGCAAGGAGTTTAACCCTGGGGGCAGGGGTGGTGGTTTGGGGAGAATCAAGATTTATACAAAAAAAAATCCCAGGGAGAACCTCTTTCCTCCACAACCCATTTTGAATTGCCTTGAGTCACAAAGTTTTATTGAATTGTCAAATGGCCACTGTCTTGAAAAGGCTGGGAACCGCTGCTATAAAGGATAAAGAAGTTCTTGTAAGAGTCACTCTGAAAACTGATGGAGGTCTCTGAGAAAAGCTCTCTGCAGGCCCTCCTTTGAAAGAGGGAGGAATTATCAGGAAGCATGTTCACCTTTCTGAGTCAACAGCAATGCTGAAAATGAATGAGGGCTAGAAGCCACTGGAGGAGCTAGCTGGCTGACCTTTCTAAGATGAAGAACTGGGGAGGTGGGGGGCGCTCAAAAGGAAAGCTAGTTATGAACCAGGAGACCGACTAGCTTTCTGATCTTCATGAATCGAAGCCAGCCAGATCTACCAGAATCAAAAGGGCTCAGGGCTAGAGAAGTAGGAAGAGGCTAGCTGGTTGCCTTTCCTGAGCCAGTGGGAGCTCGGCAGCTTGCTCTGCTCTGCGTTGTTCTCCCATGCACTGCCCCCAGCTTCTCTGCAGTGACAGGAAGCAGAGCACGCTGGCCCTAGGGAGCTGTGCTTCCCACTGCCATGGAGACGCAGAAAGCCGCAGCAGGCCAGGAGGACAGGGTGCTGTGGTGAAGTGCTGCTCCAGCTCTTGCCATCTGCATGGTGAGTGGGCTGGGTTGGAGATTACCTGGGAAGCTGCTCTAGGGAGGGGCTGGGCAGGGGTAGAGTAGGAGTGGGGCTGGGAAAGAGATGGTGGGGGTTGCCCTGTGCCCTGTTCCCCGCTCAGGACAGCCCTGGCTCCAGGCAAGACGGCCCTATGAGACGGTCCCTTGCAGACTCTGACTCTTAAAAGATCTTTGCATCGCTGAACCAGGGCAGGTTAGGAAACAACTCCACTGAGAACACAAGAAAATGGATTTTCATATCCCATGTTAAATATGTTATGCTACTGATGATGCATGGAATTGTTTTATCATATAAGCAGAACATTTTATCAAATAAGCAGATCAACCTATGTAGCTCTATACAGAAAAAATCAACCCAAGACACACAAGGTAGTTGCAATAAAAAAAGAGTACTCATTTTATATTTAGCAAACCATTAGCTCTCACGATGTGTGTGTGTGTGTGTATATATATATATATATATACACACACACACACACACACACACACACACACACACACAAAAAACTCTAAGCAAATGAAAACTAACCACAGACAATAGTGGTCCAAGGCATTGCTAAAACAGTACACCAGATAATTATTATTATTGTTAGCCAGGAGATTCTATGCTATGCCTGTAATTTCAATGTAAACTCTGTTTTTTAGGAATTTATAACTTAAAAAACTCATAATTGGTCAGGACTATATTATTTCAGGGTAGGTCTATGCAGCATAGTAATTTTGAAATAACAGCCATTATTTTGAAATAACTATTCAAATGTCTACACAACGTAACCTCTATTTCTAAATAAATTCAAAATTGCAGTTGACTTATTTTGCAATTGGTAAACCTCATTTCATGAGGGCCGCATCTACACAAGCGAGTACTTTCGAAAGAAATTTCAGAAGTGGAGGCCCTTTCGAAATGCCCCACAGAGCGTCTACACACAAAATGTGTTCTTTCAAAAGGAATTTCGAAAGAACGCGGCCCACCTTTCAAATTCGCTCTTCCATTCCCGGAGGTGCCCCTGCCAGCTTAAGCAAGGCTCTACGGTCTCTGCATCCAGCCGTGTTTAAAGACACAGGGATCCACAAACCCGGTGGCAGGAAGCTGAGAGCATGCTAGCAGCAGGGACAGTACAAGGCTGCAGGAGCCCACTCTCCAGCCTGTCCTGCAGTCACCTAGGCACCCAAGCCCTCCAAATGGCCAGCAGTCAAGACCCCCATGACCCCATGCAGAGAGCGCCCAGGAGCCCAGCCAGGCCCCCCCCAAAAAAGGGCCTCCTCATGGACAGAGGCTGAGATCAAGGATCTCCTTGGACCGTGGGGTGATGAGGAGGTCCTCCTGAACACAGTAGGCCGTATCTGGAATGCCGCAGCGTCTGTGCATCTGTCCATTGGCCTGACATCCCAGAGGCATCCCAGCCGCACAGCCAACCAGGTGCACTCCAAGATTAAGGAGCTACGGCAGGAGTACTGCTGGGCAAGGTATGTGGCCAGCAGCTCGGGGGCAGCAGCCACCACCCTCCCCCACCTTGAGGAGCTAGACCGCCTTCTCAGTCCAACGCAGGTAGCCCTCCTCAACACAGCTTAGACAGAGCCAGAGCTGGAGGAGGAACCACAGGTGGCAGACCAGCCGGGACCATCAGGAGCCAGCAACAGCCAGCCAAGGGACCCAGATGTTGAGGCAGGAAGTGATGACAAGGAATCCAGCAATGAGAGCCTCGTCATAGCCATCAACTCCGGGTCACTGAGCCGGGACCCCTCTTCCTGGGCCTCCCCTGAGTTCATGGTGGGACTGCCAGGTAAGTGCCATGAGTTTTAAATGCCTGCAACGTGGAGAGGGGGTGCCCGTCTCTGCCACATGGCTGCCAGCCCCAGTTCGGATGCACTCCCTGGGCCCCGGAGGGGGCTGCATGCAGCACCCAGCACCCAGCCCGGTGGACAAAAAACACAGGCTGCACACCTGGTGAGGGAAGTGTGGGGCATGTGCCTGAATCCTGAATGTTCTCCACCCTTGAGGGGACCCCCAATGACTGGGATCCCCCAGGGCTCCCAGGCCCTGGGACAGGGAGATGGGGGCACAGGGTGTAGGCGGCCTGGCCCCGGAGCCAGGTAGCGGGACTTATGGGTTGTCCCTCTGTACCCTTCTGTCTCCACAGCTCCACCATCTGGGGGTCCTGCTGAGCCCTGTATGTGGCCAGGGGAGCCCCGCAGCACAGGGTGAGGCCTAGGCCAGGACCCCACCACCTCTCATGCCTACATGGGGCTGCTGCCGGAGTGTGCACCAATGCTACTGCAGGAAAGGGTAAGCTGCTGCTGCTGCCCACACAGCCATCCTGCAAGACATGACCACTATCCTGCAGGAGTGGCTGGCAACAGAGCAGGAGGCTTGGGATTGGGTGGTGGGCATCCTGGACACCTTTACCAGGGCTGTGACTGCCCACCTGACCCAGCATCCCTCTCCCTTGCCAGCCCCTCCACCGCAGCCCCCCACACAGTTCCTCCTGCGGTCCCTGACCTTGCTGCTCTGCTCCCACCCAGCCTACCCCCAGCCACCTGACTTGCACTGGCCAGTGGCTGGTGGCTAATGCTGGCCAGGATGAGCCGGCTCCCTGTGCCCTCCCACCCCTTCTTCCCTCTGCATGCTCCCCGCCGAGTTTGAGCCTACTGGATCCCTTCCGATCCCTACCTCCCTATGGTTCTGGCCCTGGCCCAGCCCTGACAGGGACTCCAGACCCGGGGCTGTAGGGGCTCTCAGACCTCCACCCCAGTGGAGTAAAGCCCCACTCCAAGTTTCATTGCCCCACCCGCGCCCCAAGCCCCTGTTGCATATAGTTCCCCTCCCCCACGCAACCTTCCTTGTAAATGGTTCATTATTCAATTTAAAGTTTGGAGTAATTTCATATCGTTCTAGTAAATGGTTTAACTCCCATTACTCCCATGTCCCTTGTGCACAGTGGGGGTGGACTGAGTGAGTGTGCAGAGGGGCTTGTGTTGGGGGAGTGGTGGGGGTGAGAGTGGTGCGAGGGGGGTTGTGACTGGGGGTTGCACGGGGGGGTCACTGGGGCCCCCGAGTGAAGGTCTCCCTGAGATCCTCCCTGACCCACACCCCATCCCGTTGTGCCTGGTGGCATGGGGCAGTAGCTGGGTGCTTCTAGCTGTGGCCAGCATTAGCAACCCAGCCCTGCACGAAGGGCTTGTACTTTGCCTCCACAATACTGTGGAGGGCAAGGCATGCTCCCACCACATCCAGCATGTTAGGGAGACCCACCTCCAGCCATGAGAGGAGGCAGTGAAAGCACCTCTTCAGAAGCCCAAATACCACCTCAAGTGTTGCAAGCTTGGTTCAGGAACTCATTGAAAACACCCTGGCTGGGGTCAGTATGTCCTATGTAGGGCCGCACCAATCGTGAGTGCAGGGGGTAGGCAGCATCAGCCATGATGTAGGGGGGCACTGTGGTGTCCCTGACCAGGAGGTCCCTCAGGGGGATGTCGGTCCCCTCCTCCATCCTGCAGCCAAGCCAAGAGTTATGAAACACCCAGGCATTGTATGCTTGCCTGGACCAGCCCACACATACATCCGTGAAATGGCCCTTGGCATCCACAAGGGCCTAGAGCACCAGAGTGGTACCCCTTCCAGCTGATGTACACACTGGCACTGTGGTCCAGGGCTTGGACGGCAATCTGGGTCCCATCCAGAGCCCTGAAGCAGTTGGGGAAGCCCAGCTCAACAAACTGTTTGTTTGGGGGTGATGTTGAGGTCCCTGATATGGATGACGTGGCAAATGAGGACTCTGTTTATGGCCCTGATGACCTGCATGGGGTGGAGGCAGAATATGCCCATGAGTGTGTGGCGGGGTGCTCCATGACCACCTGGCCCCATCCCCAGCCAGCCCCCCTCCCCACACCCATCCCCTTCAGAGCCCCCCTCCCTGGTCCCCAAGAGTCCCCCTTTCTCAGGAGCCTCTCCCCTTTCCCTGTGCTGGGTCTGTAACCCAAGCCTGGTTTACCTCCATGAGGACAGCCCCAGCAGTGGCCTTGACCACCCCAAAATGGTGGCCAATTGAGCAGTGCCTGTCCAGGGTGGGCAGCTTCCAGAGATCAATGGCTACCCTCTGCTGTAGGGGTAGCATGGGCCACATTCATGTGTCCTGGTGCTGGAGGGCTAGGGCAAGACATAGCTCCAGTCACATACACTTAGTCATGCATCAGTTTCGGAGCCAGCGGTCATCATCATCATCCCAGTCCCCCCGCAACAGCTGGTCCCACCACTCTGTGCTCGTGGGACAGCCCCATAGGCACCAGATGACCTCGGGGAGAGGGTGCAGGTGTCAACCAGTGAGGACGGCCTATAGAAGGGCAGCTGTCAGGGTGGTCCCCCAGAGCCGCTGGAGGATGGCTACTAGCAATGTAGCCAGCAGGCTGGCCACGGCCTCAAGGGGTGGCACATTAGGGAGCTGCTGGGTGTCCATATTTTCCCCCAACCTGGCTTCTCTCACCGTGTGGTGTCTGCATGGCTTTGGGTGGAAAGCAGCCCTCAGTGTGTGCAGGCTGATGGTGCTTGGGAGTGGACCTATAAGGGAGTGGCTGGCTGCCACCCTCTGGAAGGGTTAGAACACCATGGAACCCCGTCCATGGCGTTTCTTGGACTTGCATGGATGCTCCTTTTCAAAAGAGTAGGCTGGTCTTTCAAAAGAGTGGATTGCCACCTCAATTCACCTGTTGTGTGTAGACACGTACTTTCAAAAGGCAGTCTTTCAAATGGTGGCTTTTGAAATTGCACTATAGTGTAGACGCAGCCAGGAACAGAGCCAATTTCAAAACAGGTGCTATTAAGACGGGGAAGAGACCCTATTTCAAAATAAGCCATAGGGTGTCCAATGGTTCTATTTCAAAATAGGCTCCATGTGGGTAGATGATTTTTTTTTTTTTGAAATACCCAAGTGCTACTTTGAAATGCATTTTCGTGTGTAGCAGCGTTATTCAAAATAAGCACTTCTTGAACAGCTGCTGTGTAGACATATTCTCAATTATGTTTTTTCACATATTTAAAATAAAATGTTTAAACATTTAAAATCATTAATTTGTAATATTTATATCATGGAAGTACCAAGAGGCCAACCTGGCTGGTTCCCATTGTCATGTATGGTCCTTTAGACATCTGGGGACCCTTCTACAGTTTTGTCTGGACTCTCTGTCCTGTGCTGATTAGCTGCTTGCTTCAACACTCCCCCTCACTCTGCACTCAGTCTTTTCAGCTTGATATCACTTCAGTTTCTTCTCCTACCGTCCCTGACACTCCAACTCCCTTCACTTCCCTTTCCATATAGCTGATCCCCTATTAAGAAAACCAGCTCCATCTGACTATCCAAAAATTATGTAAACTAATAGGACATTGGCTGCTACTGCATTATTCACTGTGCTTGTGTATCACATACTTTCTCACACCCTGGCCGTGTCTACACTAGCCAAAAACTGTGAAATGGCCATGCAAATGGCTATTTCGAAGTCTACTAATGAAGCGCTGAAATATGCATTCAGCGCCTCATTAGAATGTGGGCGGCCATGGCAGTTCGAAATTGATGCGGCTTGTCCAGATGGGGCTCCTTTTCGAAAGGATCCCGGCCACTTCGAAGTCCCCTTATTCCTATGAGCAGATAGGAATAAGGAGACTTCGAAGTTGCTGGGGTCCTTTCGAAAAGGAGCCCTGTTTGGACAAGCCGCGCGGCAGCGAACTGCGTCAATTTCGAAGTGCCGCGGCCGCCCGCATGCTAATGAGGCGCTGAATGTGTATTTCAGCGCTTCATTAGTAAGCTTCGAAATGGCTATTTGCATGGTCATTTCAAAGTTTTTGGCTAGTGTAGATGTAGCCCCTATGTCTATCTTGTTTATTTTGATTGTAAACTGTTTAGGCCAGGCACTTTGATTGTACGCTGTGTGGCACAGTGTTTAGCACTCTTGGTTAACACTTAGGCACTATCATAATAACCATATCAAACAGTAGAAAATAGTAAAACATCTAATAAATGGCAGCTGCTTCCAAAGAATTAACAGTCTAAATGACAACACATAGATGAAACAAGTGGGCTCAGACCAAAGGTACAGGAAATGACGTAATAAAAATAATGATGTATACAACACAACCTTACTATCTCCTTAGTCATGATAAGACTGTAGCTTTCTCTATGCATTTCATAAGAATCAGTTTTTGAGGAGCGACTTGTATTAGGATATGATAGTGCTTTTGTAGTTTTTGATAGGAGGGTGGCCATTTTCTCATGTATACGGGATAGGATGGGAGAAAGAGCAAAAAGGCGTTTGAGAGGGAAGAAGAGCAAGTTATACTGTTACACTGTGGGAGTATTTACAATGCAGAGATTTGATAAGCATAAGATTTTTATTTTTATTTCCATCAGCTGCAGAAAACTATTGGACAAGGAGTCAGACTTAATACGGTCTATTAATTCCTGGAATTTAATAACAAGTCCCATGGAATTGCACTAAAGAGGCTTCCCCTTACTACAGCTGCCCTAGCACTCCTAAAAGAGGGCTCTGCAGAAACAATAATACAACATCTGAATATACAATCTTTTCTGGGTAAATTTTGCACAGTTGGGGTAGCAGGAACAATGATGTCCCCTCCGCAAACATGCCCAACTTTTGCCCTCTCTTCCTCCAGCACAAATACTGCTTTATGGGAATCTTCCCTGGGGTCTGAAGGCAGGGATATTTTACTGCTGAGGTAACTGAGCCCAAGTGTGTTTCAGATGAATACCAGAACTGTTTAACAGCAAATTCTTTTTGAGGTTGCTGTAATTACTATTACAGTATAATCAATGCAGAACAATATATTTTAAATCTGTTGGATCTCATAGCCCCAAACACCCTTCAACTTCATTCTTTTTCCTTGATCAAAACCTAATATAAGATTTTTAAAAAAGCAGGAAAGAGGAAAGGTCACTGTAGTTAACTATGACAATTTATTTGGAGAAGACCCACTACAGGTGAGTAAACTTTTGCCATTATGCTATTGCCGCGCAAATTCTTATTGAAGGTAGGATAACTGTGGAGGTGACAGGAGCACTGCAAGTATAAGCATTTTATTTGTAAAGGGAAAACAATCCTAACCACTAGAACCACTTGTTCATTAATCCAGCCATTACATCCCCAGCAGCCCAATGGGAGAGTTACAGCAAGGTCGCAACATCTGCAAGTGTCATATTCACGAATTCAATTATTTGTGAGTGGCCTCACTTCCCCGGGGCTCCAGGGGGCCAGCAGCTGCCGCTTCCCTGGGACTCTGTGGCCGGGAGCACTGGTGGCTGCTCCCACTTCTCCAGGGCTCTGGGTGGGGAACACCGGCAGCTGCCGCCACTTTTCCAGGGCTCCAGGGCCAGGAGCGCCGGTGGCTGCCGCCACTTCCCCAGGGCTCTGGGCTATTCACCCTATTAGCAAAATTCAACATTCATGAGGGTTCTCTACATGGAACCCTCACAAATGTTGTGACCCCACTGTACTTCAGCTTTAGACAGGGATAACTTGCACATACCACCTCAAGTTAAAGGTTTAAAAGACAAAAGAAAATGGAGCCATTATTCTGAGGTTACTGTGCAAATGGTTGCCACTGAGCTGCAGCCGAGATCTGGTTGAATTCATGGAACAGAACCTTTTAATTGATGTACACATTTATAAAATCTAAATATTTCAAACCTGCTGAAGAGCCATGATTTATGGTTTCCCAGGGCTCATTGCATGCATTTTCATCTACACCAAGCCCTATGTATTTACCTTTCTATTGAGACATTATACTTTATCAGATAAATAATCCACCCACCTCCTTAAGTACCTATTATGCTGTAGAATATAACTACCACACCATAAATATTTCAATCCTTGGGCTGTATAGATTGTATGATACTGCAGGATATGTCAATTCACAGAAGATATTGCTGGGAGGAAAATAATGGAACTCTATTACCAATAAGACTATGAGACAACAATTTCAATGATATTCAAAAATAAGTGACAAAAGGCCATCATGTCCCCTCCGCACTGCATATATGTAGTGCAACATATTATTTTATAGATTAGGTAAAATAACATGGGGTTCAAATATGCAATAACATATCAGAATGGAAAGGAGTAAGGACAACATTTAAGTAACTGCAACTTTTGTGTCAGAATTCTAATATTCCTCATATACACTTCTGCGCATATGTTTTTAAATTGCTCTGCATTTTTCTATACATAAAAGTAAGTAGGTAGAAAGACAAAGCAGTAAACTCAAGGCAAGACTGCCTCCCAGTGGTTGTATGCTTTTACACAGTATGACTTCATGTCAATATTTTTGTTAAAAAATTCATGATTCAGACATAAAGCACCACGATCATCTTAAAAGGAGACAATTATTAGGAATCAATACTTTTTAGTACATTAGATTTAATACCAAACAAGAAACTCTCCTCTGTATACTATTTGACATAATTGACACCTGCTTCAAAATTACAAGATTCTAATATTGCTATGTTTTTTATCTATTACATTTAAAATTGTACACATATTTGTGTTTCAAACCAGGGAGGCTGACGTTTGCAGCCAGGCTTATGATAGCTATTGTGTTGCTCAGATTCTATATTTGATTTTGCATCTTAAGAACTAAAAATAATTTAGCAGTCTTTGCTATCAGGCACTTGCATTTTAAAAAAAAAATAAAGGATTCTGAAGTGCACAGTAGGCTACCTGAATGTTCCACACTGCATTGCACTCCAATCACAGGAATTACTGCATTAAAACATCGCAGTTCTTGGGAATATTTTTCATGCTCAGATGCTGCTATAATTGGTTTCTTTCTGCCCACTCTGGGGAGACTGGAGAGATGTATGCCAGCCATACACTTCATTACAGGACCAGACAAATGAGCATTATTCAAGCAAGAATAGCCTCCTGATAAAGTAATTGAGTACTTAGAGGCGAAAGGGGAGTTGCTGGTGCAAGAGGAGCCTATAATATTTAAGATAACTGTGGAGAGGTGAGGGTCTCCCAGTCTAAAGGGACACAAATGTTTCTGGACTAAGGGGTGGCAGTGTGCTAAGCAGAGAACATATCTGGCCCTTTCCTCATCTGACCCAACTTTTCTGATAAACATTCCCTTATTAGTACCTCCTGCACTTTGTCATTATTTCCTGATTCATGTTGTGTACTTTGAATCTGGTACTTCAAAGGAAGTTCTGCAGCATGTAGTATATAAGATTTTAGCAGTGCCTTTTTTGTGGGAAGGAAAAAAGGAGGTGGTACTCAGCTGACTCCCCACCCCCACCCACAACCAATCCCATGGCTGGGGCTGCCAAGGTGCCAGGACTCAGTGCCAGCAAGTAGCGGCACAAAAAAAGCAATGGATTTTAGGCTCCTCCTGAGATCTAAAACTAAGGTCTGCAAGCATGAATGTGTGTCAGGCAGGAAGCATATCTGCCACAAGTACCTGTAATGGGAGGTCCGCCCTAGTGTGTTTCCACAAGTGGAGGGAGAGCGTATAGTCTGAAGCATGCTTCAAGTATCAGAGGGGTAGCCGTGTTAGTCTGGATCTGTAACAGCAACGAAGGGTAATACACGATGGCCACATCAATACCACCCTGTACCATAAACCCACTGACCGCTACGCCTACCTTCATGCCTCCAGCTTCCATCCCAGACACACCACACGATCCATTGTCTACAGCCAAGCACTAAGATATAACCGCATTTGCTCCAACCCCTCCGACAGAGGCAAACACCTACATGATCTCTACCAAGCATTCTTGAAACTGCAATACCCACCTGAGGAAGTGAAAAAACAGATCAACAGAGCCAGACGTGTGCCACGAAGCCTCTTACTACAGGACAAGCCCAAGAGAGAAACCAACAGAACACCACTAGCCATCACCTACAGTCCTCAGCTAAAACCTCTACAGCGCATCATCAGGGATTTACAACCCATCCTGGACAATGATCCCCCACTTTCACAGGCCTTGGGAGGCAGACCACTCCTTGCCCACAGACAACCTGCCAACCTGAAGCAAATCCTAACCAGCAACTATACACCGCACCACAGTCACTCTAACTCAGGGACCCATCCATGCAACAAACCTCGTTGCCAACTCTGCCCACATATCTACACCAGCAACACCATTACAGGACCTAACCAGATCAGCCACAACATCGTGGGTTCATTCAGCTGTGCATCTACCAATATAATTTATGCCATCATGTGCCAGCAATGCCCCTCTGCTACATACATCGGACCAACTGGACAGTCTCTACATAAAAGAATAAATGCACACAAATCAGATATCAGAAATGGCAATGTACAAAAACCCATAGGAGAGCACTTCAATCTCCCAGGCCACACAGTAGCAGACTTAACAGTTGCTATCCTACAGCAAAAAAATTTCAGGACCAGACTCCAAAGAGAAATTTCTGAGCTACAATTCATCTGCAAATTCGACGCCCTCAGCTCTGGCTTAAACAAAGACTGTGAATGGCTGGCTAAATACAAAAGCAGCTTCCCCTCCCTTGGTGTTCACACCTCCAGATCAACTGCTGGTAGTAAGCCTCACCCTTGCTGACTGAGCTAACCTTGTTATCCTCACCCTTGCTCTAGCTTATTTATACCTGGCCCTGCAGATTTCCAAGACCAGCATCTGACGAAGTGAGTCTGTGCTCACGAAAGCTCATGCTCAAAACTTTTCTGTTAGTCTATAAGGTGCCACAGCACCCTTCGTTGCTGAAGCATGCTTGTTGTTCACTTACAATGAAATGAAACTCAACAGAAGAGAAGAGAAGAACCTTTCAACTTATACCTTCACTGGCATTTCATAAAGTGTCACTTGACTTTAATAGGCGCAGTCTCTTTTTTATCATCATCGCTCTTGATGTAATCTTTTTAAAAGTGAAATTGTATGATGTGCAATATTAGGTGCATACAGTATAATTATGATTGGCAAAACGTGACAGCTGTGTTCAGTAGTTATGTTAGCAATTATTTTACACAACCATGGAGTTCTAAATTAATTCACTAGAATATGCTACTGTTGAAGTCCGACAAACAAGGCACATTGGGCCAAAACTCTCTGGGGCTACAGAAATTCTACTTACTAATTGTTACTTTGTCTTTATCCCCCAGCATGATATTATTTGGAGTGAGGTCTCTGTGGACAATCCTCTTCTCTTTGTGCAAATAACGAAGGGCAAGACACAGCTTTAAAACAAAAAGACACGAAGAATCTCAACTACAGACCAAATAAAATCACATAAAACTATGTTAACATTTAATGACATTTGTGCTTTGGCATTGTAAATGCCATTTTATAAATTGACTAGTCCAACATATACAAATGGTTCAACAAATTTCATAAAGAAAGGTCACAAATTAAAATGCAGGTCCTTACTTGTATAAATATATTCCATATTCTATCCTCTGTAAACTGTTGTTGCTTTTCCTTCAAAGAATGAAAGTGTTCTCCCAGCGGTGCCCCTTCTATGAGCTCCATTACTATGTACAGCTTGTCATCTACACATAACAAAGGGAAATGGCAATCCCAAACAAACTTTACATTTGAATATCCAGCATTTCACAGAAAACGTTTTCTTCGTCAAAATGTACATATATATTATTAGGTTATTACTTTGCTAAAATTATTTGAATGTGCAAATGTATCTCAATGACTAATTATGTTCTTGTCATTCAAATTCTTCAGAGTCACATCTTCTGCAACACCTACAAAAAATCAGACAGCTAACAACAACAACAAGGGAAAGCAACTGGCTATAGTTTATGCATACAAAAAGGCAGGGAACTGGAATGAATAATTCATGTATCAGGCACGACCCTGGATTGTGATATCTCTTTCCCACCATCAGACTGAATTTTGTCCTTCAGGCTGTAAATTCTGTATAGCAGGGTGTGTCTTGCATGTTGGCCAGGGACTACTGCAGCGTAAATCAATGTAAATAATAGTCATTGTTATTTAAGCTTCTGCTGTAGACAATTTTCAAACCAGAACTTATGTCTAAATCTGTCTGCCTGTAATGCTATTTTTAAGAGAAAATTAGCTCCTGTTATCTAAGGTGAAATGCATTTTTCCTGGATCTACTAAGTACTTTTAATATGCTCCTATTTCTTCATGACATACAACATGGCTTTTAGTCTCCAGGTTTTACTTACTTTCCAGGAAGGTTCTGTAATACCGTACAACATTGGGATGATAAAGCTGCAATCAGAAAAAAATTGACAGTAGGAATTAATATTAGACGGAAGGCACATTTTTGATAATATTAATCTATACATTGAGGGGATTAGCAAAAGTTTTAAGACAAATATTATGAAAAATTCAGAAATTTTTATTCCTAAAA
Source organism: Carettochelys insculpta (assembly GCF_033958435.1). Taxonomy (NCBI): domain Eukaryota; kingdom Metazoa; phylum Chordata; order Testudines; family Carettochelyidae; genus Carettochelys; species Carettochelys insculpta. The sequence goes on along the minus strand of NC_134138.1, from coordinate 205,415,336 downwards.
GCTTCCGAATTTAAGAGAGTTGTATCTGATTCTATCTGATAAATGTGCCCCTTTGCCTTACTTAGGTATGTGGGACACAATAGACAGGATTTGCTCTCCCCATTTGCACAAATGGCATAAGCCTTAGACTCCCTAATCATAGTAACTCTAAGAATTGACAGGTATAGCCCGAGCCAGAGTTGGAGGAAAGAAAGTATATCAAAGTATATCGCAGAAAAAAAAAGGGGGGGCGGGGCATGGAAGATTATTCTTTCCCAGAAAAAAACAGGAAGTGGGAGAACAGGCAAAACGATTCCAACTTACCCCTAAAAGCAGAAGGAACAGAGAAAAAAAATACTGGGGTAAAACCATTAAGCCTGCAGAAAACCCTCTTTACTTCACACACAACTCTTAATCTGATTTGTCTTCAATAGTGTTTTTAATTTAGAAATCACACTTGGGTTGAAAATGAGAATTGTTAAGTCACAACAAGGACTTTTTCTAATTAAAATCTGACCAAATTTCTAAGCCAAGAAAGCAATATGGAATAGAAATTCTGCATAGCTTTTCTTTAGGCCATTGCTAACAGACCGTGCTTTATTAAAGGATTTTAAAAAAATGTTAAATCCGTCATTAACAAGCACAAAATGTGAAGTGACAATACAGGCTTTTTGTACTTTGCTGCTAATACTGAAGTGTTTGCCATGTCTGGAGTCAGTGTAGATGGGTCACTGGCATTTTTTACATTGTGTTGATCAGACTAAAAGCACTAGCAGCAGCTGACAGCCAAAACAGACTAGAGCTCTCAACAGCACAGCTAAGCTGGTGTTAGTGATGGTGAGAAATGTTTAGAACAGTGGTTCCCAAACTTTTAAGCAACACGCCCCCCTTTTGATTTTTGAGAAACCCTCACATGCCCCCTGCACCTCTTCTTTACCATCATCCAACCCCGCTTTAACAAAAAATTAAATTTGTAATTTAAAATATTGATATAAAATGTTATTTAAAATGAAAAATAAGCACACAAAATTTTTTCTTGGCCCCTTGTGGTTGCCTGGTGCAGCCCCAGCTGGCTAGCCGCCTGAGCCCCATGCCAGCCTCCAGAGCTGCCCGCACCAGTCGCCTGCCTGCCTGAGGCCTGCGCGGCCAGAGCTGCCCGCCCAAACCCCACATGGCTGGGGCCAGCTGTCCACCAGCCCCCCAAGCCTCACTCTGCCGGGACCAGCTGCCTGCCCACCAGCCACCCACCCCAGCCGCAGGCCAGCTGCCTGCCCAAGCCCCACGCTGCCAGAGCCAGCCGCCCACACACCATTCCAAGCTGCCAGACGTCCATGCTGCTGGGTCCAGCCACCCACCCGCCAGCCTGACCTGCCCAAGCCCCATGCTGCTAGGGCCAGCTGCCCAAGCCCTGCTCTGCCAGGGTGAGCCTCCTGAGCCCCACAAGCTGGCTGGCCACCCAAGCCCCACAAGCCCTATTAGCTGCCCACCCATGCCCCTCCCCTGCCCTCCTAAAAAGTCAGGCACCCCCAGCCCTTCATCTACACCCATCCTCCTCCTCCTCCTCCTCCTCCTCCTCTACCCAGCCTACAGCACTCTCATTTGCAGAAGGCAACTAGCTCCACATGGGTCTTTGCCGACTGCCTGCTTTTTACAGCAGCGGTGCTGGGTCACCCACGTAATATGGCAGGGGCTAAGAACTGGAAGCAAAGGCTGGATCTTTCTTCAGGTAGGGGGAATGATGGAGGGGGCTGAGTCACCTTGTGCCCACCCCCCAGAATTTCTTCACTCCTCCCAGTTTGGGAAACCATGGTTTAGAAGATGTCCCCAAGTGAAGGATTTAAGAAACTTACCTGTTCTTTAATTATTGTTAATTCAGAGACAATGTTCTTTACACTGCTGTCTCTGTCTTTTTTGTCCTTTCCAAATGCTGGATTATGTAAATTGACTTCCTTCATGGCTAGTAGATTTTGGCCACTATGTTTTCTAACCTACAGGGACGGAAACCATGTAAAAATTAACAAAAACAAACAAACAAACAAAAATGATGGGGATGGAAAGGACATTAATCATGATGGTTAGTTAACTGAGTCAATCTCTCTTTTAAATTCTAAAATCATTATTCTTTCTGTAGTTAGCGTGAGATCAACCGAAAAGGGTTGGAGACCAATGGTGCAATTAGCAGCATCCTGCAGGGTTTGCTTAGATGTTTTAAATAACTTCATACATGCTCTGTGTGGGGTTTTATAGAAACTGTGGTGTGAATCCCTACAGATTACACATATTTGTCATACTTTCCAGCAGCCAGAACTGCTGCCTTTGAAAAGTAACGCAAAGAAAAAAAGTAGCAATGAGGAGCACTGTTGCTCTGAGAAACATATTGGCCATTTTCACATGTACAAATGGCGTCAGAGTCATGTTAGACCTAAGGTATGATGGCGGGGAAACAAATCTCAACAGAAAATCACTAGCTAGTAACAAAAAAAAAAGTTTACCTTATAAACACTTCCAAAAGCTCCACTGCCAAGATGATCCAAAATTGCATAATTGCCTATGTATTTTGAAGGTGCTTTATTTTGATTGACGCTTTCAATACTTTCAGCAATTTGCTTCAGTTCATCCTCCTAATAATAAAATTTTTAAAAATACAATTTTGATTATTTATATGTGCATCAACCTGAACAGGGCAGTTATTTTTAACTTGGTGGGAGAAAAAAATGGAAACTTTGTGCTTACCAGTAATGAGTTTAGCTTGAATACCAACTCTTCATAAGCATTGATATTACGAACATAATGTCCAATATCAATGAAGATCTCAAACAAATCAGTTGGGAAAAGTCTAAAAATGATTTAACATTTTTATAAATTTAGAGATTGCTCATAACAGATTACACAGTGAAAACGTTTTTAACTAATGTATTGATACTCCTTATTTATAACTTTCTAAACAAAAATTACTTGTGACAAAATCCATTTAAATGTTCCTAATCTTAAACAGTTACCATGGCAGACTACAGAGAACTTCCAAAGGCCCCTGCTGGGACTAGGACATCATTGTGGTGGATACTACATAACTATAGAATCCTACTCCAGGCAAAGGTGTAGCTTCCTTGAAGTAATGCTACATCTACACTAGAGCGATCTGTGGATCTTCTGACAAAACTTCTGTCAACAGATTGCAGCCACATGAAAGTGGATCAATAAAGGGATCTCCTTTGTCAACAGAGAGCAGCTAGACTGCCCAGCCATGTTCTCGACAGAATGGACCCAGAATTCTGTCACACAGGGTCACATGGACTGCAAGCCCTTCCAGGAGCCCCGACCAGGCACGACCTTACAGGGACTCCCCACCCACTTTCCCTGCCCATGCTGAGGCTTGCCTACCTTGCTGAGGAACAGCAGGGCTCACAAGCTTTCTGTGCGAATTTCCACTCTCCAGATAGCCATGGTGCCAGAGCAGCCCCCAGGCTTGTGCTGGACCCACACACAGCTGCTCAGGCTGCTGATCACTGTGATCATGGCCATCCTCCACCTCCTCTTGGGGGATGCACCCAACACCAGTATCAAAGTGAACACCCTTGGTGCCCCAGGGCCCCACCTGTGCCCACCCGCCCGGATGATCACGCAGGTCTGGAGGTACAACACCAATTCAGACTGGTTGGACCCTGTCATCATGGGGCAGTGAGATGACCAACAGTGGCTACAGAACTTCCGAATGCAGAAGGACACCTTCCTGGAACTCTGTGCCTGGCTTGCCCTCGCCTCCACAGACAGGACACCTGGCTGCAGCCTGCCACCCCCCTGGAGAAGCGGGTCACTATCACCCTCTGGAAGCTCGCCACTCCAGACATCTACCACTCCATCGGGAACCAGTCTGGTGTGGGGAAGTTCACCATCAGGGCCGTCCTCATGCAGGTAAGGCACTTTTGGGCTGCAGGCCCTGAAGGGAGGAAAGGGGGAAGAGAGAGTCCCGCCCAAGGGAGACCCTCGGGGAGCAGAGTTGGTGGTGCAAGGGGTGGGTTCAGGGAGTGGGTGAAGCTCCATCCCTGGGGGAGCATGCTGTCCCACCCTCACACACAGACCTGTTGGCAGGGAGGCAGCTCTGTGGGTCTGTGTGGATATCCTGGAGGAGGAAAGGGGATGGAAGGGATCATGGGAACCCACTGGGACTCATGGACTCCCTTCCTCAGTCCCTCCTATGTGTGTTTGGTCTCTGCCCCTTGCAGGTAGTGACAGCCATCAACAAGCTCCTGCTCCAGAGGGTTATCCACATCGCAGACCTGGATGCAGTCACAGCTGGCTTTACCACCCTGAAGTTCCCACACTGCTTCAGAGCGATCAACGGGACCCACATCTGCATCCACGGGATGGTACATAAACTGCAAAAGATACCACTCCAAGGTGCTGCAGGCCCCGCTTGACCACTGGGAACGTGTTCTTCAACATGTACATCAGGTGGTCAGGGCAGGCACATGACAGAATCACAGAATCACAAGGCTGGAAGGGACCTAAGGAGGTCATCTAGTCCAGCCCCCTGCTTCAAGCAGGATCAGCCTCTACTAAGTCATCCCAGCCAGGACCTTGTCCAGCCGGGACTTAAAAACCTCAAGGGTGGAGAATCCACCACCTCTCTAGGCAATGCATTCCAATGCTTCACCACCCGCCTGGTGAAGAAGTGTTTCCTAATATCTAACCTACACCTTTCCCTCTTCAACTTCTGACCATTACTCCTTGTTCTGCCATCTGACACCACTGAGAACAGTTTCTCAGCCTCCTTTTTAGAGCTCCCCTTCAGGAAGTTGAAGGCTGCTATTAAATCATCTCTAAGTCTTCTCTTCTGTAAACCAAACAAGCTCAGATCCCTCAGCCTATACTCATAGGTCTTGTGCTCCAGACCCTCAATCATTTTTGTTGCCCTTCGCTGAACCTGCTCCAGCAAATCCACATCCTTTTTATACTGGGGGGCTCAAAACTGGACACAATATTCCAGATGTGGCCTCACCAGTGCCAAATAAAGAGGAATAATTACTTCTCTAGATCTGCTCGAAATGCTCCTCCTAATGCACCCAGGTAGGCCGTTAGCTTTCTTGGCTACAAGGGCACACTGTTTACTCATATCCAGCCGTTCATCCACCATAACCCCTAGGTCCCTTTCCATCGTACTGCTGCTGAGCCAGTCGGTCCCCAGCCTGTAACAATGTTTGGGATTCTTCCGCCCCAGGTGCAGGACTCTACACTTCTCCTTATTGAACCGCACCAGATTTCTTTTGGCCCAGCCCTCCAATTTATCCAGGTCCCTCTGGATTCTCTCTTTACCCTCCAACATTTCTACCTCTCCCCCTAGTTTTGTGTCATCTGCAAACTTGCTGAGGGTGCAACCCAGTCCCTCATCCAGGTCATTAATAAAGATGTTGAATAACACCGGCCCCAGAATGGAGCCTTGCGGCACTCCGCTTGAAACAGACCGCCATCCAGATATTGAGCCACTGACCACTACCCGTTGGGCCCGACCATCAACCCAGCTTGCTATCCATCTGATAGTCCAAGGATCCAATCCATATTTCCTTAACTTATGGACAAGAATGTTGTGGGAGACTGTATCAAAAGCCCTGCTGAAGTCAAGGTATATCACATCCACTGACTTCCTCATGTCCACAGAGCTTGTTACCTCATCATAGAAGCTAATCAGATTGGACAGACAAGACTTGCCCCTGGTGAATCCATGTTGGCTACTTTTGATCACTTTCCCCTCTTCCAAGTGCTTCAAAATGGATTCCTTGAGGATTCCCTCCATTATTTTCCCAGGGATTGAGGTAAGGCTGACGGGTCTATAGTTCCCTGGATTGTCCTCCTTTCCTTTTTTAAAGATGGGCACTACGTTTGCCTTCTTCTAGTCATCCGGTATCTCCCCCAATCTCCAAGAGTCCTCAAGGATAATGGCCAAAGGTTCAGCAATGACCTCTGCCAATTCCCTCAGTACCCTGGGGTGCATTAAATCCAAACCCATGGACTGGTGCACATCTAGTCTTTCTAGATAGCTCAGAACTTTTTCTAGATAGCTCAGAACGTCCGCATGTTCCACAACTCCAGCCTGTGCTGGAGGATAGAGGCGGGCAACTACATCCCCTGCTGGGAGCTGGTGGTCAGGAATATGGACAGGCCACTGTGTGTGGTGGGGGACACCACCTACCCCCTCATGCCCTGGCTCATGAGGCCCTACACCAGCCACCTGGACCTGAGCCAGGAACTCTTTAATGCTTGGCTCAACCAGCCATGGAACCAGGTCAAGTGTTCCTTTGGCCATCTGAAGACATGGTTTAGGTGCCTGCTCATCCAGCTGTACGTGGGGGATCACAATGTTCCCCAAGTTGTGGGGGTGTGCTGTGCTCTCCACAAATTAGTGGATAGGATGGGGGAGGGACTTCCTCCTGGGGTGGGAGGTAGATGCTGGCCATGGCTATGAACAGCTGGGTGCAGCTCCCATCTGCCAAGCCCATCAGGACGGGCTGCAGATCCACGAGGTTCTGAGGGAGAGCTTTTCCCAAGGACCCCAATGACCCTCCCCAGGGCACCCTGGCATAGATCTTGGGCCTACAGCCCTACCACATCACCACCACAATCCCTCCCATTGCCCTGTCATCCTTCCCAGACCCCTCCCCAATAAAGAGGAATTCCGGGGTGGAGAACAAATACAGTAACTAGTTTAGCTGAAGAAAGATAAACTCATTGAAAATAAACTCAGTCATAGTAAACTGTGTGCAATGAACTTTATCTATATACAGTTGGCGGGGGTGCCTTGGAAGAGGGGGTGAGGGACACAAATCCGGGGAGGAGGTTGGCACTGAGGCCCCATGGGAGCAGGACCCCAAGTGGCATTGGTCCCAGGATCCCCTCCTGCTGCAGGTTTGGGGTCCACATCAAGGCTGGGATGGGGCTGGGAGCACAAATGTGGTGCGACTGAGGCAGGGTCAGCCTGGGGACAGGAGAGACAGTCTTGGCAGGGTGGTCAGGGGGAGCAGGGAGGGCTGGCATGGCAGGGCGTGCCTGGGGAAAGGGGGGGTGGCCAAGGTTCATCAGTTCTTGGGGAATGGCTGGTGGGGGCAGGGCAGTGGGGCAGGTGTGTGGGGGATGAATGGGGAGCACAGGAACAGGGAGTGGCGACAGCAGGGGGAGCGGGCAGAGCAGCAACAGGTGATTGGGCCAAATGGTCCCATCCGATGCTGGTGATGGCATCTGGGTAGGACACCAATTGGTCTAAGGCCCGCATCTGCCATTCATTGTTCTCCCGCAGCTCGGTTAGCCTCCATGGGGCAGTGCTGTAGGCCCTCTGTAGGTCCTTCTTCTGCATCCAATGGCCCCTCCAGCCATGGGCCAGCCCACGCTGCAGTGGAGTGCTGCTTGTCCTGTAGCTGGTCCCAGCATGAATGGCCCTGGCTGCTGGCTGGGGCTGGCTGGCCCTGGCAGGAAGGTAGGTCTGACCTGACCCTCAGATGGTACAGCTGTAAGGAAGACAAGGGGGAGAAACAGTGAGTCATTCACGCAACACAGCCCTGCCCCCCACCCACTGTGAGCAACAGCCACCACTCCCTGGGCCGAGGGACTGGGATGTGCTGGGAGCACTGGAATGTGAGCCCTGCATGGACAGCCCTGATACATGTGGGCTCCCTGGTGCCTCGGGGACCAGGCTGACAGCTGTGCCTTGCCCACACTCCTACTCAATGGGTTAGCGACCAAGGGGGGGTGTCCAGTCACAGAGGAGTCCCCGCATGAGTGGTGGGTGCTCCAGGTGCAGCCTGCGCACCCCACCCCCCCCATGCACATGTGGTTGGCACAGCTGTCCACAGAAGTGGGTGCTGACTCCCACCTGCAGGCATGCCTGAATACCAGGAGTCGCATTTCTCGGTGGTGTGTCCAGGGTAAGGCCAGAGCCTGTGTGGCTGGCCCTTTTCCAGCCATGGCTAGGGCTGCTCCCTCTCCCAATACCTGGGGTATGTGACGTGAAGGGAACTTACTGGAGGGTCCCTCAAACAGTCCCAGGGACACCCTGGACATGGCCTGGCTGGAGAAGGAGCCCGAGTCCAGGGCAATCACCACTGTTCCCTCGCTGACCTCCAAGGCAGTGTTGCCCTCCGGCTCTGGCTGGTTCCTGGGCTGCTGCTTCTCTGGCTCTGGTGTGGCCTCCTCAGCCATGTCTAGAACAGATTCTTGAGGGGAGGAGTCCTCAGCCCTCAGGAGGCTATGAAGTTCAGCGTAGCAGGGGCAGGTTGCACGTCCTAGGCCCTGGTGTATTCCTGGCACAGCTCCTTTACTTTAGGCTGGACTTGTTACATTGCCCAAGGGGGGTGGCCTCATGCCACCACAGCAGTGGTGAGCCAGGTATAGGCCAGGGCACTTCTCCTCTTTGTGGAGGGGTGAAGAAAAATGGCCTCCTCAGCCCACAGCCCAATAAGGCTCTGGATCTCAGGCCTAGTCCAGGATGGCACCCATCATTTGGTGCCTTGGGGAGGTGTGGGGATCCTGAAACCCCTCCTGTGGTTCCCTTGATGGCCCAAGGGCTGCTGCCTCTCTGCCAAGTCCTGGGGAGATGCTGGGGAGTGACTGAGAACATGTACAGCAGCATCTTGTGGCTCTGCTGCTTGCACACTCTCAGCTTCCTAACACAGGGTTTCTGTGGCTCCCTGCACCTTTAAGAATGGCCAGAGGCAGAGAGCATAGAGTGGTAATTGCTGTGGACAGGGTGTCTCCCCCGGCCAACTGGCCAGCATCATGGACTGTTCTGTTGACAGAAGGCTTCCCCGGAGCGTCCACACTTGTTTTTTGTCAACAGAATCTGTCGACAAAGGTGTTCTGCCTCATGATGGAGCCACGTCTGTTGACAAAACATGTCAGACATGGCTGTTGACAAAACTGATGTGTTCTGTCAATTTTCTGTTGATAGAATGCATTTTTTGTGTGGACACACTGCAAGTTTTGTTGACAAAATGCCAATTTTGTTGACAGAACTCTCTAGTGTAGACATAGCCAATGAAGCTCTACGCAGAGGCAATGGTTTACATATGTAATTCAGTATACTTCTCATATTGCCTCATCAATGTATTATCTCAGCACCTTTCAAAAGAGCATTAAATGATGTAACTTACACCTGTCTGTGTGCAGGACTGACACTATAATCCTTGTCCCAGTTTACAAACAAAAAGACACAAAACAGATAAAGGCTACGTCTACACGTGAAGCCTACATCGAAATAGCTTATTTCGATGTAGCAACATCGAAATAGGCTATTTCGATGAATAACGTCTACACGTCCTCCAGGGCTGGCAATGTCGATGTTCAACTTCGACGTTGCGCGGCACCACATCGAAATAGGCGCTGCGAGGGAACGTCTACACGCCAAAGTAGCACACATCGAAATAAGGGTGCCAGGCACAGCTGCAGACAGGGTCACAGGGCAGACTCAACAGCAAGCCGCTCCCTTAAAGGGCCCCTCCCAGACACACTTGCACTATACAACACAAGATACACAGAGCCTACAACTGGTTGCAGACCCTGTGCCTGCAGCATGGATCCCCAGCTGCCGCAGCAGCAGCCAGAAGCCCTGGGCTAAGGGCTGCTGCCCACGGTGACCATAGAGCCCCGCAGGGGCTGGAGAGAGAGCATCTCTCAACCCCCCAGCTGATGGCCGCAATGGAGGACCCAGCAATTTCGACGTTGCGGGACGCGGATCGTCTACACGGTCTCTACTTCGACGTTGAACGTCGAAGTAGGGCGCTATTCCGATCCCCTCATGAGGTTAGTGACTTCGACGTCTCGCCGCCTAACGTCGAAGTTAACTTCGAAATAGCGCCCGATGCGTGTAGCCGCGACGGGCGCTATTTCGAAGTTAGTGCCGCTACTTTGAAGTAGCGTGCATGTGTAGACACAGCTAAAGAGTAGAGAACACCGCACAAGTCAACTAAAATAGTGAAAAAAGTGGACCTCCTTCCCCACCCTCCCTAGCCCCTCAACCCCAGTTAGTTGTTTGGATGGTATTTTTGTTTTTTTGTTTTTTTTTGTCCAACAGAACCTATAAGTAAGGTGGGGAATGATAGGAACGGAAACTAGGAAGAGTAAAAGAGTTGCAAAATAATAAGCAAATGGCCCAATCACAACTCAGCCCGTAGTAGCACTGTGCAAACTTTTAGGCTGGAGCCCTTCCAGGAAAAGGAAAACTGTTCGGGTCAGATTTATTAACATAAAAGTAAGACAAGAGGTGTGCATCTGTTTATAAGTCTATGAATGTAACTCTTTTGACAACAAATGATGGATAGGTAAGAAACTACCAAAAGTCACAGCCAATCTGCTGTTTGATTGTCATTCTTGTGCCACAGTTAAGTATTTGGTTATGCAGGACTTAAATGTTCGAACTTTCTTGGAAAACTCCTTTCCAGTAGAGATGGTTATTGGTGGCAGGCATTTTTCTTCAAGTAGGCCCAATGCACAAGACCCAGGCCAAGTACACAGGCTTGAGGCAGGATCAATTCTCAAAAGAGGTGGATAAAGAACAATACACTCCTCCATATCTGCTACTGTAGTTGTCTGGTTCCATGTTGCTTCTCACACACCCATGCTCATTTACTGTGAAAAGGCTGATGGACCTACACAGTGGTATACCCAACAGTCCTAACTAGGATGACCATCCATCCCATATTAGGCAGGACGGTCCCACATTTGCAGAAAAGGCATCCTGACTTTTTTTTTAAAAGCGACTAATTGTCCTGTATTTGGGCCCTCCCCAGCTGATCTTTTCCACCAGCAGCTATGCGGAGTTGCTTCCCCAAGGCTGCCAGTGGCTGCTGCTTCCCTGGGCTCCTGTAGCAGGCTGGTGGCTGCCACTTCCTCAGGGCTCCCAGGGTGGGCCCACGGCTGCTGCTTCCCCAAGGCTCCCCGGGTGGGCCTGCAGCTGCCGCCTCCCTGAGGCTCCTGGGGAGCTCCAGCAGCTGCCGCTTCCCTGAGGCGGCCCAGTGGCTGCCGTGCTCCTGGGGAGGGCCAGCAGCTGCTGCCTCTTGGTGGAACTGGGAGGAGCCACTGCCCCTCCCCCCCATATCTCCTCATCTCGTATTTGGGACAGGGAGATACGGTTGTCCTAGTCCTAACTTTACTCTACCTTCAGCTTGCCCCAAAATTTGCTACACAGAAATGCAACAGCAACCTCTGCACTAACTTTCTAAATCCTGCCTTATACAGCTGGAGGACATATTCCCTTAGATTTTCTTTTTTTTTTTTTTTTTTTTTTTTGTTCACTGGAAATCAATTGTTACTTTTGAAAACTGAGACTGACATGAGAATTCACCTGAATTATGGTTTGTAAACTCTACATATGTAGTCACATATGGGATTTTAATCATACCTTTTAAAGAGATGTCTATTTCTTTCCATACTGAACAGAAATCTCAAGGCTCTGAAAGCATAACACTGGGGTGAGAGAAATGCTTAAATTAATAACAAATTATGTGTAAATTAAAAAGCTGCTCATAAAACAGCAAGAACCCTACACCTATATTTAACCTTCTTTTTAAGTAATTAATTAAGGCAGGCTACTAGAATGGTAATCATTCTCAAGAAACCAAAAATAAACAGCTCTATACTTTAGTCACAAGCCATCTGCTTCAGTGCAAGCTGCATTTCAAACGTAGGCAGAACCTCTTCAGGGAAAAAGAAAAAAAACAAACTATGGATCAGCATAGCTACATTAGACACTGAATAATTTTACTTCTGCACTCCTGAAGTCTTTGAGACACATTATGTTATGTACAGCCCATGGACATCAAAGGGGTTACACTAAGAAAACAGGGAGCAGCCTATGGCATTTTTTTTGGAAACTGAAGTGCAGAGTTCTGAAATGTCAACAGGAGACAAAAATAAACCAAAAGAAAACAAAAAACAGCAAAGAGCCCCAAGTCTACAAGAACCTGAAAATTAGTCACAAGTATACACTTGATTTAGTTCACAAACAATTCTCTGCATCATTCAGTTTCCATATAATCACTAATGGAGAAAATAAACAGTTAAAGAAATCATGACAGCTATGCTGGGTGAAACTCGAGTCTCTTAGTTAATATAGAGAGTTTTAGGTAGCTTTCTCTCCAACTGTATCCATCTATCCAACCCACTGCAAAAACTAGCTAACCAAACAAAAACTAGTGCAATGTGTAAGCTAAAGGAAAATGAGTTGCCAAAACAGGGAAATAACAATACAGGACTAAATAATATTCAAACTATTAGATTACATTCTTGACTTAAAAATCTAATATGGATCCAATCCAGTAGTCCTTATGTGGATGGTAGAAATCTTCCCTGAGTAATCACCGCAAAACAATGAAGGAGATAGATGATAACCACTATTTTTGAGGGAAGCAGAGCATGAATCACCAATACCACACGGAAAAGGTCTTCTTTAAAGAGCAGGGGCTGTCTGTTTAAAGAGGTGGCTGGAGAGGTAGATGGGCTGTTTAAACACATTGTTTAAACGATGTTGCTAACAGTCCCTGGGGCAACGGGTGGTGAAAGAGGATGGAGGAGAGGCAAGGTTGTCAGAAGCCAGAGTCAGGCTGCCACACTCTTTGCTTACGCTGCCTGAGAAAGACAGTGGAGGATGTGTCTCTCAAAGTCCCCTCCCCACACGCACACACTGATGGCAGCTAACAGGATTGGGATGGAGAGGGCAGGGCCCTACAGTGGGAGACAGGGGGTAGCCACTTTGGGAAAAGGTGCACAGCTGCTGGGGAGTGTACTTAGCTTGGTAGCCCACAAGCAGTGCAAACAGGCCAATCTCTGGAGTCAAAGGCCAAGGGTTAAAGGTGGGATCCTCGGTTTGGAGGAGTCCCATGGAGGGTGGGAGGCAGGGCTGAGGAGGGATCACAGACAGGAAGAAGGGGACAGAAAGGTGAATCATGGAGGAGGGCTGGTAGGGCTGGATTAACTCTTCTGGAGTCCGGGGCTATTAGATTTTGTGGGGATCCCTAGGACTGGGGTGAACACAAAAATCATGGGTTCAGAATATGCGTGGGGGGGTGCTCCAGCTAGGAGTGCATGACCTGGGGTAGAGCCTGGGATGAAGAGTTTGGGATGCAGCAGGAGGGAGCTCCAGGCTGGGGCCCAGGGGTATGGAATATGGAAAAGGGCTTAGCCTGGCCCACTGATGGATGGTGGGCAAAAGGGGCAAGTGACCAGGACCCCAGGCAATTTAAAAGAGCTGTGGAGCTCCAAACCATTTTAAATTGCTGAGGCAGGTGTGGCAGGTGGAACCCACCCACCCCCACTCCTGTGGGGAGGCTGACCTCCTGCTCCATTCTTTCTGCCTGTGCCTTCCCTCAAAGGCTAAAGCAAAAACCACCATGCCCATCAAGAGGAGGTGGAAAAATGTGAGGTGATGGGAGAAATAGGGTGAAGGTAGGGAGTTTGGCTGCTCCACTTTGCATGAGCATTAATACTTTAGTGGGGAAACAACTCTGTACAACTGAATTATTTAGGAGTTTTATAACTATCAGAAACTGATCAATAATTTTTCAAAAAACATCCTGTGTTGCTTTACTATTTGGTGCATGGTAACTTAAAAACTGAAAGAACTTTACTATAGATCCTGTTTATTTTCAGTTAGAGCTGGATTTCCAGATAAGTGATTTCCATCAAGTGTTAGCATTTGTGTGGGAAGAGGTATTTGAACCATTAGGCTGCAGCCCTTATCTTAATCTGGCCTTGCCCTGGGGAGTGGGAGAACTAGCTAGGCCAAGACTGTAAAGGAAGTAGGGAAGGAATCGGGAGGAAGGGTTGACCCACAGGCAGCAATGAGGGAACAAACAGGCGCCATGTGGCCTGGGGATCTCTGGGTGGAGAGGGGCAGCTGGGCCCAGTGGTTAGATGGGAGGTCAAGTCACTGTTTGGGAGAGAGAAACCCATGATGGGAGATTTCAGTGGGAGACTGCAGGAGGCAGCATCAGGGCAAGGGGTGAGGATTTCCAGGCCTTTCAGTGCTGTCTCTCTCATGAGGGCTTATAAGTTACAAACTCTGAAAATCCTGTTTACAGAGTGGGGTGTTACAATGCAGGTCTGTTGTATGCAGACTGGTGGCAGGTTGGAAGGTCTGGCAATGGCCTTGGCACAGTGTGTGTGGATATTAGAAAGTATGCTATGCTGTACTGAACACAGTGAGATATTGAAAGGTATCAGGTATGGAATAATATTATTTCACTTTGAAAGCTAGGGGTGTAATTTATCTGTCTTAAAACCACTGACTTCAGTGAAATTAAATGGTGTGGGGGGGGAGAGACTGGCCTAGTAGGTTTCATTCTCTTTTTATACTGCTGTAAAAATATCAAATGGCTTATGTTGGTCCAGAACCAGCCCCAGGGCTCCTCCCTGCTCCCAGCCTTCTGTCCCGACTCCTGCCCTCTTGCACACACACCCAGCCCTGATTTCCAGCTCCCCCACACACCTCAGCCCTCCCTCACATAGCCCCAGTCCCTTTTTCTGGCTCCTGCACCTCCCTCTCTCACTACCAGCCCTCACACTACCAGCCCATACTCTAGAGGAAAGCAAGATGACAACAAGGCAGGCACTTCTACTGAGCAATGACCACTTAACCTCAGGTATATATTTTAATTTTTACCTGTCTTTGGCTGTGTCTACAGTAGCCCAAAACTTCGAAATGGCCATGCAAATGGCCATTTTGAAGTTTACTAATGAAGCACTGAAATACATATTCAGCGCCTCGTTATAATGCCGGCAGCTATGGCACTTCATAATTGCCGCGGCTCACCGCCGCACGGCTCATCCAGATGGGGTCCTTTTTGAAAGAACCCCACCAACTTCGAAATCCCCTTATTCCTATCTGCTGTTAGGAATAAGGGGATTTCGAAGTTGCCGGGGTCCTTTGGAAAAGGAGCCCCACCTAGATGAGCAACGCGGCAGCGAGCCACGGCAATTTCAAAGTGCTGCGGCTGCCGGCATTCTAACGAGGCACCGAATACGTATTTCAGCGCTTCATTAGTAAACTTCAAAATGGCCATTTGCATGGCCATTTTGATGTTTTGGCTAGTGTTGACGTAGCCTTTGTTATAATAATGCAGTATATCTTTTAAATGGGTACTCAGTCTACCCTGTTATCTTAAATGTCTGTACTACACAGTTCTGTGGGATTGCCATTGAAATTACTTAACTCCATACAATTTTACCAAGTGTCCCATATTTCAAATAGGGAACTATGGTCAACCTCAAGAGATCTGTCTGCCATTCACAGCTCTGCCATAGACCTTTCTGCATCACAGTTATCTCCCAATTCATTTATTCCTTCCTCTGAAATGGGAATACTACTGTTTTCCTTCCTTATAGCAGTATTCTGAGCTTAACATATTAATGTCAGTACAAAGCTTCAGATTTAAGGCAGTGTATTCTTTACATACACTGAATGAATGAATGAATTGTAATATCACAACTACATCCCAAGTAATGACCTGTGTGATCCCTGAAAAAATAGAAAGAATGAAGGGATGGATTAGCGAGACAAATATACTGAAGTCAAACTATTAGAAATCAAATATCTGGAAAATCAGTAATTATGAGAAAGGAAATAGAGAAAAGCAGCATGAAATGTTAAAAATGGTTTGGATTAAAGATAGATATTGTATCATTTACTTGGATGTGGTGGGAAAACCATTCTTACTAAATTAACTGATGTCACTTTATAATTGAATCCTATTACATTCACTCATGATCGAGTGTAAGATAAAACCACTTGTAACATGCTGATGTGTTAAATTGGAGTTCATGCACTTGTTAAAATTATGTCTTTAAATATATGGATATATTTGACACTTTTTAACAGATGTCTAACTGCACTAAACTAATTTCATAAAAAGATTATATAAATTTACTCCCTCTTTAATTTCCTTTAAAGTATAATGTTACTTAAATTAATTTAAAATTCTTGTATTATAAAAGAAAACCTTTACTGCACATGATAGACACTAGTTAACATTAGAAACTGAAGTCTTATCTATTAATCCATAAAGAGTATATGTAGTGCCAGATCCCAAACCACTTCTCCAGTGGGACTTATAGCTTGACTAGGAAGGACTACTGTGGGAAAAGACTATAAGCATTGCCTTCTTTCCCTCTCTACTAAGAGTGCCTGCTAGGTGACAGTTATGGTGGTGATTTATGACATGGACAACTACTCACTAGAAATCAGAAATACATTAAACTAACTTCACAGAGGCCACAGAATAACTGACTGATAGTTAACAACTATCGATCACTACCAATCGGGATTGACTATAACCAATAAATTTAAATAAAATTGCATAACAAACACAGCAGCCCTTCAATCCTTAGCAAACAAAGATTGATGAACATACATTTTAATTTGCATTACGTTATTTTGTGTTTTGTTATACTTCATTTAACAAACAGAGCAAGATGCTCCAACTCAAAAAAACCTGAAGTCTGTATTGTTGTGTTAAGTGTTCATCAGCTTTCAATGAAAGCCATGGACATGACAAAGGAAGAATGTACATTGACCTGTCTGGAAAGTTTGGATTTCTTTACATTTAAATATCCACTTTTTTCTCCATATATTATTTAGGGTACAAGAAACACAAAGCGTGCATCTACACTAGGAACTCACTTTGAAGTTAACTTCAAAGTCAGGAGCTACTTCGAAGCAGCCAGCAAACAGTCTACAAACATTTTCCCTTACTTCGAAGTTCCCAGGAATGGAGTAGTGCCTTACTTTCAAGTAGGATGTGTGTAGATGTTCAACTTCAAAGTCTGTTACTTAGAAGTTGTACTTCCATTTATGCAACTTCAAAGTTATTTTTGTAGTGTAGACACAGCCAAAGTGTTTTATAATACAAACAAATGCATAAGATTAATTTTTTGTGGTAGAGTCAGCTGCCATTTGTTTTAGTATTTTTTTAATAAATTTGTCAATAAAGATACTATTGTACACTAAAATAGCAAAAATCATAAGATATGTTTCTAAATATGTAAACTATGTAAAGCTTTCAACATGAAAGAGAACTACCTGTAATAAATTAGCTTTTATTCCATTCCGTTTTTTGTTCGGTAAAATCAGTTTTGCTATCGTATATACCCCATTTTCCTGGAAAAGAAGCATAAAAGAAAGTTATCAGAGTTAGTGCTGCTTTAGTACAGAAGGTGAAAACAAAATGAAATGTTACTTCATGAAACAATTCAGAAAACAATGTCAAATTGAGAAGTTCTTCGCCGTCTATTATACATTAAGTTTTAAGATAGGATGGATCAGCAATATGCACAAGAGCAAAACCATCATTACATTCACTGTAAACTGATCCTCGCAGATGGACACTGTAGCCATGTTGAGCCACACTGAAGTCAAAAGGATTGCACCACTGGAGCACCCATCATCCATTGTTTATTTTAGAATGTCACAATCCAAAATTTATGCAACCAAAAATCCCCAAATTGAGGTAAAACACTATGTGGTCACTTTGGAAATATGTCTATATGCCCAGTCTGATTCTGTGAAAACCATATTGTAGTTCGGAAAAGAAGAAAAGTACTGATAACAAAAATAGTTGTACTGATTTTACCATTTAATTTGACTTAAATAAGAGCCCTCTAAGTAAAACAAAACAATGGATTCCACTTAAGATAACACATCTGGTTCAAATAAAAATGGTTCCCTATGTCTGTATGGTTTTTACAGTTCTAGTGCTTACATTGGCAGATGAATGTTGGGCCCATACCCAAGAGCCCTGGACAATTTGGGGTCCCCAAATGAGCACTGGAACCTGGGTAGAAGAATGGGGGGAGGGTGCAGCTAACTGATCTGTGACTCTGATCCCCCTTCTATTTCTCCCTAAGGCCCTGGCCCCTCCTCTTCCCCTTCAGATCCTGTCCCATGGTCAGACCAGAGCCAGGCCGCAGCGAGACACGCCATAGGAACCGGTATCAGAGAGGTAGCCGTGTTAGTCTGTAGCTTTGAGAACAACAAGAAGTCCTGAGGCACCTTATAGACTGCCTAAGATATTTTGGAGCATAAGCTTTTGTGGGCAAAGACCCGCTTTTGCATCTGATGAAGTGGGTCTTTGACCACGAAAGTTGATGCTCCAAAACATCTGTTAGTCTATAAGGTGCCTCAGGACTTCTTGTTGTTCTCATTGCATAGGAACCTGGGTATCTGTGAGGAGCCCTGGACCCTCCTACTGCTTGGAGCATACTACCCACTGAAGACAGGAAGTCCTGGGTTCTTCACGGCTGCCCCCACTCCTTGGGCAGCTGCAGCTCTGGCTTCTGACTTGGCCAGGGATAGGGCCTCCCAGAAGAGCTTGGGGGGGCAAAAGGGCTGTGGGAGGCCCAAAAAATCTTCTGTGCCCCAGGCCTCAATAAATCTGCATTTGCTTGTGAATGCTTAAGCTATATGAGGAGTTAATTTTTTCACACTCTTCCTCATCTCCTCCTTTTGTCCAGCAGGTGACTAAAACATTCCAACACCCTGCCTCTGTTTTAGCTAAGAACTTTCCTTTTCCCTCTCCCTTTAGGTGTCCCTCTGTTTGGTTTTAAAGTGAATGTACTGATGATTTCACTCATTTATTGTTCATGGTCTTAACTTAAAATTTAGTATGTAATAGATGGCTATAATTTTTTTACTTGGCATTAACTACTGAGTTGAAGCATCTTGGAGTGTGCATCGGAGCCATGTAAGCGTCCACTAATTAAAACCATTTTTAGAACCATAAATTTTAGCCAATTAAAATGTTACTTGGTAAAATTCACAACTCCAAAGATGAAATGCCAGAGTATTATGACCCTTACAATTTATGTTTCTCAGACAATTCCGTGACAATTTTTTTTACTCTGAATATGTCAAAAAGAAAGAAATTCAGTTAACTGTCAGCTCATTAAAGAAACTGACATCTGAGCAATGCTTAAAACATAACAATATTGGCCAATTTTAATCAGTTCTGCCTAAAAATAATTATATGATATTGAATAATAAAAGTTAATAAGCCAAATATCTATAAATATGCATTTTGCAACCTTTTTTAGTTATGGTAACCATATGAGTAGCAGAATACGGTCAGTTCATAGGGCATTATCCTGCTCCTGTTAAAGACAATGAGACTTCAACAGGAACAGGTTCTTAGTGTTTAAGTAGGTGGCAAGCACTTCAATATACCCTATCTAGTGCTTCGAAATCTATGGATGAACAGCACTATAGCCTCTCTAGGTATTGTTATCCCACCAAGAAGGTGTAACCTGTCAGTTATGGGTACATCCAAGCTAGTATGTATGCTGCAGTCAGCAGCATGAACATGCTAGGACCGTACTGTACTCTTCAGAAGAGTAATAAGATACACATTATGAGTACATGTCTCCGAAGTGTAGCCACGTTAGTCTGTAACTTCACAAATAACAAGCAATACTGTGGCACCTTAGAAACTAACAAATTTATTAGGTTATGATCTTTCATGGGTAAAATCCACTTCACTAAATGGATAGAAGATAGATACAGCCATCTGATAAAGTGGGTTTTACCCACAAAAGCTCATGACCTAATACATTTGTTAGTCTCTAAGGTGCCATAGGACTGCATGTTAATTGTGGCTACATGCCTTTGACTGTCTTCCACTGCAAATGCAGGTGACTTTAGGCCAGATGTACAGCTGTAACTGCTTTATTCCCACCTCCATATGACTCCCTTGGACAAAGATAGGAATTTGGGAAAGGTGAGTGTAACAAAGTGGGTTGTCCTGTGGGCTGGAGAGATTGAAGCTAAGCCAACCCTGATTACGGAATGAGCCCCACCTGAGGAAAATTAGGCAATTCCCTATGCAGAGCAGAAGGTGGTTGCATTAAAAAGGAGAAGCCCAGGGAGCTGCAGCAATGGCCAAAAAGAAAAAAGCTCCCGCAGAACCGGTGAGCTTGGTGAATAAAGCCCAGTGAACTGGAAGTTGCTTGCAGAAGTGGGAAACCTTTCCTACGTTTAGGACAGGATGTCAGAGCCCCAGTGAAGATCTTGGAGGACTGGCTGGGAGATCAGACCAGGATGGAAGAAGAGCCCCCAAATGAAAGACAATACCAATATGAGCCTATTACAGTAAGGTTCTGTGACCTGTTACGTACAAGAGGTCAGACTAGAAGATCATGATGGTCCCTTCTGGCTTTAATGTCTGAGAGTTTACCAGATTTATAAATCACCAGTAAAAATGCACAAGGGGACCCAAGTAAACCATCAAGAGATATGAAAGTGATATCAATGATTCACTTAATTGCCTTACCTGAACTGAATAAAATCTTCTTACCTGTATTACTTGGTGAGCATTAGTGTCATTGAGCATCAGTTCAGTAATTGCAGCACAACAGGCTAGAATGAAAAATCATATATAAATATTCAGGGCCAGATTTATAAAGGTAGTTTGGTGCTTAACAAGATTTACAAAGTATCTAAGCAAGTTAGATGCCTACACCTCCTATTAACTTACACTAGAAATATTAAGGAAGCAGTCACAAGAAAACCACCAGAAATATGTCCTAGACCAGGGGTCAGCAACCAAAATAGCAAGAAGAGCCTTTAACTCAGTAAAAAACTCAGTAAGTCAAGAGCTGCAATGCATGTGAATATGAGATGGTCCTTAATAAATAACATCAAACCACAGCTTCCTCTCTGTTACTATCAAACCATACTTTTTGTAACCCCTATTTTAAGAACAGTACACACACAATGATTTGTAATGTGATACATGTTTACTGCAGGATGTTCACCATTTATTGAAAATAATCAGGTGGGTGGTTTTTTTTGTTTTGTTTTCTGTTTGTTTTTCTAACTTTGCAATTATAACATCAGGAGCCACAAAGAAGTCCTTAAAGAGCTGCAGGTTGCAGACTCCTGTCCTAAGCAGACTCTGATGTTAGGTGCCTGCTTTTTCTTTGACAAGAGACCTGCTAAGAAATGTCACCTCATATTACCAATTCCTAGAGTTAATAACTGTCTGATCACAGAAAGCAAAACACTCTTGCCCTGCCTCTTCCTTGAGGTCCTGCCCCAATATTGAACGTCCTGCCCTGCTCACATCATTCGTCATGCTGCCATACCCTCATACACTTTCACCAAGCTGAGGCAGAGGGTTGGGGAAGGGGAGGTAGCACCACTCTGGGAGGGAGTACGGGTACAGGAAGAAGCTTAGAACTGTGGGAAGGGTTGCAGGTGCCAACTCCAGCCAGGTGGAACTTACTTCGGGCAGCTCACAATCATTAGTGCAAGCAAGGCTAAGGCAGGCTCCCTACCTACCTTTCTGAGCATGGCGCATGGCTAGGAGCCAGCACAAGCCCTGGATCTCTGGTAGGGGAACATAGGCCGCTGTGCACTGCTCTTGCCTGCAGGCACCATCCCCGCAGCTCCAACTGACTGCAGTTCCCAGCCAATGGGAACTTCAGAATTGGCACTTGGGGCCAGGGCCGCACACAAAGACAACTGGTGCATTTCGGAGGCCACAGGGACAAGACAGGCAGGGAACCTTTCTTAGCCCTGCAGTGCCGCCAGACTTTTAGTGACCTAAAATTTCGCAGATTGGCTTCAATAGCCTCTGGAAGATGGAGATTGATTCTGGGAAACTCTTGGCAAAACCAGGAGGATTAGCAACCCTTTTCGGTCCTGAGAGGTAAAACAGAAAGTCTGAAAGACTTCTAATGGATCAGCTCCAAGACACACGCATTATGAGTAGGTCTGGCAGAATTAAATTTGTATTTAATAATTTTGATAGATATTATCAATTTTAATTTAGAGTATTTACTGAATATTTATTTGCACAATTCTGTGAAATTATGAGTTTTAAGCATTTTTTTCCAGTCTTTAGCTATTTAATTTTACAGAACTGCAGGAAATCATGAAAGAAAGCTTTCAAATAGGTGGGGGTCAGACAATTATTTAATGATGGTAAATGTTGAGATTTTAAGAGGATAAATAGAACCCTTACAACATAAATTGTCAATAAGACATGTCAAAATATACAAAATATATATCCTTACATAAAATTCTAAGGCAACAGTTTTCTTACTTTGCTTAGCTATACAATTTTTTTTTATTATTGGTGGAAATAATTGTTTTCAGTTTGTGGATCTATGGTATAATCAATACTTTCAAACCTGTTTATGAGTAATCTGGTACACTAATTTATACGGGAATAAAACTTTAATAAATGAATTAAAATTTTCTTCAGATGAAGCAGGAGTTTAGAACAAACACTAGTTGAGAGGCTGAATATGTCTTCCTTCATTCTGTGATAAATATACATTGGTATTGCACATCTAATAAATCCCCACAGCTGACTTGATTCTCCTCTGCAAAGCAAGTATAAAATTATTCTATTATGATCTGATAATATTGAGCCTCACTTCGCACAAGAATAAACGACTATACAAAGTTCAAAGTGTGGAAGACCAGGGACAATATACATACCTGCTTGAAGGGAGAAAGTATTTTCTTGTATTTCTTGAGGACTTAAATCTTCTGACAAATGAAGCTGCTGGATTCTCCCTGCTGCATTTGCACTAGATAAACTCCCAATAGAAGAACGATCAGAAACTAGATTCCTTTCTCTGAAAAAACAAATCAGTGTAAAATAAATATTTAATATCTGTGTTGCTCATTTCTGAAATCTGCCCTATTTCTGCCTCTTTTCTATACCTATATATATTTCCACAAAGTAAAATTTTAAAAATGTTTATAAAATTTAATTAACATCAAAGGCATCAGACATAAAACACAGTGAACGGATAAACAGTTTAGCCCTCTACTGTTTCAAATAAGCACTGTGTGGAAGAGTTTGAACTGTAATATAAATTTCCGAAAGCAAATACATGTTGAACCTCTCTAGTCTGGAACTCTCTCGCCCAGCAACATCTATAATCTAGCATAATTTTAGTTAGCCAGGAGACCACTTATCAAAGGTGTGGCCAAGTTTCCTGTGATAACATAAAGTTTGCTTACAGCCACCAGACCTGGCTCTCAAGTGTTCTGGGCTGTTATTTAACTGTAATTTACCCCTAAATGTCTTCTAAGAGCCCATTAAGCCGTGGAAGTGTTGTTACCGTCCTAGACAACATTGACCTCCCATGGTCCAGCAAATTCCCTCATTCGGTACCAGTCAGGTCCTGAATGTGCCAGACTAGAGTGGTTCAACCTGTAGTGATTTAAGGTGCCAAACTACAAATATTTTAATGGGGCCTGATGTCTAGAAAATTTTCTGAAAATTAGGCTCCTTAAAAATAGGTTGAGTTGGGCATCCAAAATCTCAGGTACACAAAAGCATTAATCACTGTGGAAAATTTATGCCAGTGGTCTTAATACTGCACAGAAAATCCAATTAATGGAACAGATGTACCTTCCTATCTGTCAACATGGAAACTATATGGATGCTGATTTTATATTTTATTTCTGATTGATTAATTTAACACAGCAAAACCCTGCTATTCTTTTAAAAAATAGTATGTCTGAAAAAAATAAATGCACGGCATTGTCATTAATGATTGAATCACCAACCAGAATTTCCACATTATGCAAGGTCTGCAAAACGTGTCAGAAGCAGAGGGTGAAAGCTTTTTTTATATACTGGTATATAGCCATATGGTTGTATGATAACCATAAAATATGAGACAAAGTCATTGATGATTATACAGACTTTCAAGACTGAAGACCTACCCCTGTAATATATGAAGGAGTTGCTTAATACCTCCCCAAATACGGATTTCCACACTAATCTCAGGGTCTTCACAAATCTGTACCAGAATCCAAACGACACTCCATAAAAGCTTGAGATAATCAGAATGAAGCAAACTGAGCAAGACAGGAACTCCTTCATATAGTTTCACTTGCTCTTTGACTTGTGACTCAGCACAGAGGAGGCGTAGCAGCTCTGCAGTCAGCCTATACAAGCATCAGCAACAAATTACAACCACACCAAATAGCACACATGGGTTAAATCACCTTGACAGTTAGTCATTATTGCAATTCCTATTATGCTTTTCTCACTTAATGCTACTGTACAAACAAGGATGCCCAAGTAGTCTATATACATTTACTGTTAAGTTACACTCAATAAAGTGTAAAACTTTATTCACCATTAAAATGGCCTGAAAATTTATTAAATTAAGCCTGTCACATTTTGCATGTCATAATTCATAACACAAATTAGTAACACTTTCCAACATGTGCATTATCTTATGTCTGTAAGTTTCTCTAAATTCTATTCAGCAGAAACTCTGAAAGTACTAGAGGGCACTAAGGCTATATCTACACTAAGCAATCAAGTCAAATTTATTGAAGTTGACTTTTTACTGCTAGAATTTATAAAGTTGAAAATGAGTGTTCACAAGTGTCGAAAAAGTCAACATAGCATGTCTGCCTTGCCTTAGCTAGATTCAACTACTACAGCAATGCATTGTGGTACCTAACCCACAGTGCCTGCAGCCCCATTGCATTCTGGGTTTTTGTGCTAGTGTGTTATGGGGAAAAAATGTGCCACAAGTGCTTGTAAGTATCTGATATCATCACAGAGTTCAGTGCCCCACCCCCCTCCCACCAATGGAAAGCAAATGGCCCAAGGAATTTTGTGCCATTTTTCAAGCCATTTTCCCAAAGCCTGCCCCTGGCTCATGCCACTGTACAGTGCTAGCATGGATTCTGAACAGCTTAGAGTCGTTGCACAGTGTGTTATAGACACATCCCAAAGTGCCATACAGAACTTAAATAGGCAAAGACAGTGGGAGGATGAGATGGATGAGGTGAATGAGGATGATTCAGATGATGATATTGAAGGACTGGAGACCAGGAATGCAGAACTGCTGGCTGCCCTGGATGCATTGTTTGCAGTGGAGCATCAGTTCTGGAGGTGTGAAATCAGCACACACAGGTGGGACTGCATCATTTTGCAGGTCTGGGATGACCAGCAGTGGCTGCAGAACTTTCACATGCACAAGACCACTTTCATGTAACTTTTCATGGAACTGAAGTACAGCGATATCAGAATGAGACCTGCTTTGACAGTTCACATGTGAGTGGCAATTGCTCTTAGGAAGTTTGCAGCGCCCGACAGCTAGCGATGAGCGGGAAATCAATTCGGGATGAGCAGATCTACAGTGGGACCCACAATGATCCAGGTAGCCAAGGCAATCTGTGCCCATCTGATGGGGAAGACAGTGACTCTGGGAAATGTGCAGGACATAATGGATGGCTTTACTGCCATGGGGCTTCCTAACTGTCATAGGGCAATAGATGGAATGCACATCCTCATTCTGGCCCCAGACCACCTGGCCTCAGAGTATAGAAACCACAAAGGGTATTTCTCCATAGTGTTTGCAGGCATTGGTGAATCACAAAAGTTGTTTCACTGACATCTACATGGGATGGGTGGGAAAGGTGCATGATGCACACATCTTTAGAAATTCAGGTCTGTACAGAAACTTCCATGATTGAGACTTTCTTCCCAGACCAGAAAATCAAGTTTGACAATGTAGAGATACCTACAGTGATACTGGGTCACCCTGTTTACCCTCTGCTCCCTTGGCTCATGAAGCCATACACAGGCATCCTGGACTGCAGCACGGAGTGGCTCAACTACAGGCTGACCAAGTGCAGAAAAGTAACAGAATATGTCTTTGGCCATTTAAAAGCCAGATTCAGGTGCCTTTTGACCCATTTGTACCTTTGCCAAGCCAATATCCGCCCCCCGCCACGCACACACCGGTTGCAGCATGCTGTATTCTCCATAATATTTGTGCACCAAAGGGGGGAAATTTTATGCCACCCTGGGCTGCAGAGGCAGATGCCCTGGGCAGTGCTTATGCACAGCTGGACACAAGGGCATTCAGCAATGCACATGCAGAAGCAATGGCAATCAGGGAGGCTTTGAAATATAGCTTTATGAATGAGCAGACAGCCACATGACTGTGCTGCATTTAACCATTGTGATACCACCTCCATAATAATGTGTGCTTGAACTTTATGAAAGCAGCTCCAACTTCACCACACCCCATGTGAACTAATATACAGCACTGTGGTTTTCACAAAAAAGTTCTTTTTATTTAGGTGGGTGAGGGTTAATGGGTAGGAAAAAGAATGGAATACTGGCATCATGTGTGGTGGAATGTGAGCCTTTTGCAGTGTGGAGAGGTCCTGGGGTGGACCCTAAGGCTGTCCTTGTCCTCCCCTGCCTCCCTGTGTTTGGGCCCCAGATGTGGGGCAGGGATCGGGGAATATTGAGCTAAGGCCAAGCAACAGGGTGAGAAGGCTGCATAACAGAGTCCTGTGGTGGATGCCCTTCTGCAGTTCCAGCATGGACACAGGATGCAAGTTTGCTCCTTGATAGCTGTCAGGAGCTCTGCCGAGTCCTGGTTCCTGGACTGGAGCATGCTTTGTCAACATTCCAGCATGCTTTGTTGCCACTGCTGGATCCACTTTCTGTCAGCAGTGGCTTTGGCTTACTCCATTTTTCTTTTCAAGCTGCTGCAGGTTGAGGTCCTGTTCGGATCTTCTCTTGCAGTGCATCACAGCAACCTTGCCTTCCCAGCTCACCATGCTGCCTGTTGAAGACAGTCAAGATTAAAATTTAGATACAATTTTTAAATGTGACACAGCGCACTGATCCATACAATGAATGGGTCTCTGTTTGACAATCACTACAACTTTTGTTTTCCAAGGCCACTTGCAGCTTCTTAAGGATGACTATGAATCAGCCTCTGCAGAGCAGAAGCTATTAGTTATCCAGACCATTTAATTAAGGATATGGTAAGATCTGGTGATTTAAGGATGGCGGGGGGAAGGGAGGGAGGTGTGGAAGCAAAGCCCTGTAAAATGTAAAGCGTGGAAAAAACTTTCTTGGTGGGCTGGTAGGGGGCAGGGAGAGTCAGCCCTATAAAATGCAAAGTGCAGAAAATAAGGTTCTCAATGGCTTCTCTTAAGTCCTGTGCAGGGAAAGCTCACACTGGACATGCCAGTGTCTGGGAGCAGGGTTCTCACCACCCAGCAGCTGCATGGTGTGAGGGAGGGGTTGACCCAGACATCCACTCAGGCAAAAAAAAATTTCACTGCAGCTGATCATAAATCCTTCACAGCTGTGTGGTTGCAGGGCTGGGGGAGCTCAGGAGCCCTCCAGCAGCATGATGGGAGGGGAGAGGGCTCGGAGAGCCCACCAGCTGCATGAATTGGGAGACTGCGAGCCCGCCAGCCACGTGGTGTGGCAGGGAAGTCCTAGGAAATTTAAATGGCCAGGGAGTAATGTGATAATATTAAGGGGGAAAACTTCAAAACTTCCCATGCTTCTTCTAGGCTGACAAAAGAGACATCAGCCTCCTAAGAATAACAGAGTAAAAAAGAAAATATGCTCATACTGTGTGAACACAGGGCTGGAAAATTTGACAGAATGTTGTGTGGTGCCATGTCGTCAGATTACTCTGGTTGGTGGTTTGGCATGGTAAGGTGTGCTATTGTGGAAGCCACAATAAATCAGGCCTCCCCAAAAAAATAAAAGAGTAGCTGGCTGAGATCTTTACAGAGATCTCCAAAAAGGATAAGCACTTCATCCCCAGAAATATTAACAAGCTGTTTTAAGGGGCATAAATCCATCATGGCTGACCCTCAACCTGCTTGTAGCAGCGTAAAAAATACACTCAACAGAAGTAAACCTATACCCCAACCCAGCCGCAAACCACTCGTAGCATTCTAAAAAAAAAGTATATACTCACCAGAAGAGCCCTCTTCAACATTGCTGGAACCCAGAGCATCAGGTGCCAATAGGGAACTGGCTCCAGGATGACGAATAACTCCAGGCTGTCAGGATCAGCTTCCTTGGGCATCCACTGAGTGACAATGTTCTCTTCTTCATCGGCCTTGGCCTCCTCCTTACCCTCTCAGCTCTCATCAAAAACCTGAGGACAGTCTCCTGAGATGTCCATGCTACCCTCGGGGAGCATGGTTGGGTCTCTCCCAAGAATGGTGTGGAACTGCTCATAAAAGAGGCATATTTTGGGAGATGTCACAGATATCCCACTGGCTTCTCTCACCCTCTGATATGACTGCCTAAGCTCCTTGATTTGGACCTGGCATTGCTGAGCATCCTTGCTGTACCCTTTCTACATCATGCCCTGGGAAATCATCACATATGTCCTCATTTCTTTTGCTGGCTTGCAGTCCACTCAGCACAGATTTATCATCCCACATGAAAGGAGTTCTGTGATCTTGTTATGGCTCCATGCTGGGGCTCTTTTGTGAGCCAGAGAACTCAGACCAGAACTAGAACCCTGGGAACTCATGGTGGCTAGGTGGAATGGCTGCTGAGGTGTGCTATCCATCCTGGTCAGAAATAAAATTAATTCAAATATCCAGGCTTCCTGTTACCTGCTTCCTGGAGAGCAGCAGGGGTGAAAGCTGCCAGAACGGACACCTGTACAGTATCTCTGGAAGCCAATAAAACTGATTTAAAATAATGCTATTTCCACACTAGCATTCATTTGACCTTTTAAATTCGAACTTGGTGTTTCCACTGCATAGGAGGGGCAGGATGAGAAAGTCGACTTTAGCATCCCTTAACAATCGACCTACTGGTGTTTGCAGTGAAGACAGTCACATTGTAAAATTGAGCTAAGTGCCTTAAAATCGACTTTAGCACGTAGTGTAGACATAGACTGCTTCTACACTCGCCCCCTCTTGTTGGAGTGGGCATGGTAATGAGGCAATTTGAAGCAGGCTAATGAGACACTAACATGTATATTTAGCATGTCATTAGCATAATAGTGGCCGCGCAAATTGCAAAGTGCAGACTTCGAATTGCAGCTTGACAGTGTAGAAGAGGGCAGCTTCAAAATAAGCACCCCACTTCAACATTCTCTTACTCCCACGAAACCAGGTGGGAAGAAGGGAATCACAGAATCATAGGGCTGGAAGAGACATCAGGAGGTCTTCAAGTCCTGCCCGGTGTTTCAAGAAGGATCAACTCCAACTAAGTCATCCCAGACAGGACTTTGTGAAGTCAGGACTTAAAAACCTCTAAGGATGGAGATTCCACCACCTCTCTCGGTAAAGCATTCCAGTGCTTCACCATCCTCCTGGTGAAGTAGTTTTTCCTAATATGCAACCTACTCCTCTCCTTCTGTAACTTCAGACCATTGATCCTCAGTCTGCCATCTGTCATCACTGAGAACAGTTTCTCTCCATCCTCTTTAGAGCTCCCCTTCAGGAAGTTGAAAGCTTCCATTAAATCACCCCTCAATCTTCTCTTCTGCAAACTAAATAAGCCCAAATCTCTCAGCCTATCCTCATAGGTCATGTGCTCCAGCCCCTTAGCCATTTTCGTTGCCCTCCCCTGAACCTGCTCCAGCACATCCACATCCTTTCTATACTAGGGGGTCTGAAACTGGACACAATACTCCAGATGTGGCCGCACCAGTGCTGAATAGAGGGGAACAACAACTTCTCTAGATCTGCTCAAAATGCTCCTCCCAGTGCACCACAATATGCCATTAGTCTTGGCTACAAGGGCACACTGTTTATTCATATCCAGCCATTCATGCACCATTACCCCTAGGTCCCTTTCTTTTATACTGCTGCTTAGCCAGTTGGCCCCCAGCCTATAACACCACTTGGGATTCTTCCGTCCCAAGTGCAGGACTCTACACTTCTCCTTGTTGAACCTCATCAGATTTCTTTTGGCCCAATCCTCCAATTTATCCAGGTCGCTCTGGATCCTACCTCTACCCTCCAACTTATCTACCTCCCCCACAGCTTAGTGTCATCTGCAAACATGCTGAGGGTGAAATCCAGGTCAGTAATAAAGATCATCCAGGTCCTTAATAAAGAAGTTGAACACCACCAGCCCCAGAATCAAGCCTTGGGGCACTTCACTTGAAACCAACCCCCATCCAGATATAAGCCATTGACCACTACCTGTTGGGCCCGACTGTCAAACCATACATCCTTTACTTACGGGCAAGAATGTTGTGGGAGACTGTATCAAAAGCTTCATTGAAGTCAAGGTATATCGAATGCCGACGTTGGTTGCTTATTTTGAAGTCACCCACATCTACACTGTCAATCTGCATTTCAAAGTCTGCACTTCGAAATTTGCGTGGCCCCCATTATGCTAATGAGGCACTGAATATGCACATTAGCACCTTATTAGCCTTTCTTCAAATTGCCTCATTACCATGCCCCCCTCTGATGGGAGCGGATGAGTGTAGAAACAGCCAAAGCCTAAGTCCAGACCTTTTGACACTGTAGCTGACACAGTATGCAGACCCTTGAATGGGTGGGAAACCTTGTCTTGGGGTTCCCTGCATTTTCATAGTTGGTAGTCCCAGGCCTTTGCATTATTCTGTTTATATTCAGCAAAGCTTTACTTTGGTTCCATTGCTAATGCTTTCCAGGTGAACTTGCCAGTCACTGGTGGTGTTTTTCTGAATTCCTTCTTTATTTTTAAGGGATTACAAGGAGTAGTGGATGAACTTCAGAAGGCTCAAAGTTTTGGTATAATAAGCACTCAAAAGTCTTCTCCACATTTGTGTTCACAGAGTTGTTTGGAAATGTCACAAGAGGAAAGTTCTCACAATATTTCCATTATTTCCTCCCTCCACAATATGGCCAGAGACAGCACAGAAAAGGGTCTCTCACTGTGTTTTGGATTTTTTTCTATCTCCATCTAAAATAACAAAGCACTGAAGTGCACAAAAATGAAAATCCATATTTTGAACCTGCAAACGTAGCCAGTTTTTCAATTTCAATTACTTCTTCCCTGAGACTGAAACTGAAGGCACGCAGCAATATTCACCAGAGAATTTTTTTTGTTATGGTCACATTTTTTTAGTATTTTTTTTAAAAGGTTAACCAGGACTTTTTTTTCTTCCAATATGCCAGAAGATTTAGTGTGTTCCTCTGTTACTTGGTTTTCTGGTCCCTAATCATACGTCCAATAAGTAATAAAATCTCTATTTTAAAATCTATGATATTCTTTGGTGTCTGGAATGAAATCATGTTTGAAAACATTTTTATCTTGTTTTATACTTAATACCCAGTGGTCACTTTACCACCAGTTTCTTTCAAATCTGGACTTATCAGCCCCACTCATCAGGCCCAATTGAATGTGATGACCTTAGAGTAAGTGGGGATATCTTTGTTGACCTCTGATCCACAAGGTCACCAGGGTCTGAACCAGTCTCAGTTACAAACTAGAGCAGTCTTAGGGCTGCTCTAATTTATGTCAGATTATAATGGTCTGCAAGTGAAATACAACAGTTCAGCATGCTCTTTGGCCCAGATCAAACCTCTGGGATGCAGTGGTGTAATGCCCACAGAATTCTCAGTTATCCCTTTAGGGCAGCTTTAAAGTCCATTTATGCAGAGTTGTAGGTGAGGATGAAACCCACTAATGGAAAGAAAGACAATAATGTACTGGATAACCACCAAAGAATATTTTTCTGTATCAGTATCTGATTTTTAAATGCTACAGCTTTGAAACTTTACTGCTCTAATGAAATCAATGCAGAATGTCTGTATAGCAAAATAAGGTTTAAAACAGGAATGTATCTAATGTAGTCAGTCTATAAATAAGGTACTACCTTTTAGAAAGCAAGTCATATTCATGTAATATCACCAGCAAGTTTTCTACAATGGCAAGCTCACTGATCTTCTCCCTACATTCTGGGCTACAAATGGAACATTCTTAGACATTTATGTAAAATAAAATTATATGAAAACCAAATGTCTTATTTCTATTTAACTCTTCACCTTTTTCATATCATCATTCATTGCTTTAGCTGCCTGTATTTTCTTATTCCTACACTAACGATATCACATTGCATATAAAGGTTTAAAAATACAAAAAAATTAGCTGGTTCCACACTGACACTAAAAAAGTATATTCTTATTTTTTATAATGCACATTTTAAGGAAACATTAACAATGTAAATGGGGAAAAAAGCTTAAATATTCATATATGCTTAGAAAATTAACTTTAAAAAAATAGCTACAAAAGTGGAGACTTAATTTTTTTTATTAAGCAAACATCATGTATTCGTATTTTCAGGATATTCTCTGTTTCACATATCCCATGTAAGTATAAATAAAAGTAGCTTATATGACGAATACTCAAGGGAAGTTGCAAATTAAAAGTGAATACATGAATTTACAGGGTACTGTAATCAACAAAGTCTTGAACGCTAAAAGACTGTAAACATCTAGGGTAGGATCTACTGGTAAATGTTGGAGCCTGTGACAGGTGACCCAGACTGGTTTGGGCAAGAAGTTATCCCATGCTGGCACATCAGCTGCCCCTCCCCTCACTGCTGTGCTTCTCCTGACCTCTGCTTTGGAGCTGCCCATCTCCCTCAGGAGCCTCCCGCTTGCTCTGAATGGTGGTGGAGACAGAGAAAGGGGGCACAGGTGTCAAGGTGTCTCCCTTCATTCACCTCTGTACCCCCCACCTCAATAAAGAGGTGGACACAATGGGGTGCAGGATGGGAGGAGCTTGCTGACAGCTGCTCCTCTATCTGTATATGCTCACAAATGAGAATCTGTCACTTGCTGTGTGTCTGTCTGTTACTCTCACACTTTCACATCCACCTCCCATCCCAACACACACTGTGTTTCTTCTTTCACCATGTGTTCCTTTAGGTTTCTGACTGGTCTATCCATTTCATAATTTTTATTTCGCTCTTCGAGTAGTGAGTTCTAAAATGCTCAACCTGTTGTAGCTCGGAGTAATTATCTCTATAGAAACTTTTTGTATGTATCTAGTTTCTTTGTTTCTACTGGTGGCAGTCCCGGCAACAGGGAGCAAATGGGACAGCTGCCCATGGGCCCAGCATTTCAAAGGGCCCCAGTGCTCCAGCCACCTCTGCTGCTGAAATAGCAGTGGCAGCCAGAGTTCTGGGCCCCTTTGAAACACCTGAAGTGCTGTGCCAATGCTCTGCATGCAGCTCTGAATGCACTGGGGGGGGCAGGGCTGACTGCCCTAAGCCCCATCCCTTCTACCCTTTCACCTGCCCCTTCCAGGGGTGGGGAACTAGGCCCCCTCTCTCACCTTGCCCCGAGGCCCACGGCTGCTGTCAGCACCGCTGACTGATGGTATACATCTGCACATTACCACTATATTGGTGCACGTAACAAAATTCATTCCCTCTAATTTTTTTCATCCATGTGTGTAACACTGGCCAGGATTTGCCCGGAATTTAGCTTGATCTCCTGAAGCCAAATCAGGAGATCACCACTAATCATCCTGCAGTGCAGCAGGGCTAAGGCAGACTCCCCCCATGCCTGCCCAAGAGGTGTTCCGGGAAGCAGCTGAACATCCCTGCAACCCTTCGGGGAGGCAAGCTGGGGGGTCTGCACACATTGCCCTTGTGTGCAGGCACCATACTGGTGGCCTTCACTGACTGGGAATGGGGAAACACAGCCAATGGGAGGTATGGGAATGGTGATCAGAGACATCTACATCCTCACAGGAGCTGCTGCTGGACATGCCAGCCACTTTCAGGAGTGGTGCAGCGCCAGAGTGAGGGTAAGCCTGATTTAGCCACTGCCCAGAATCCTCCTGAGGTAGGCCATGCCCAGCTGGAGCCCACATCCTGAACTCTTGCCTCAGCCCTGAGCTCCTCCTGCACCCGAACTCCCTCAAAGGGCTTCCCTGAGCCACCTTCCACAACTTAACCCCCTTTCCCAGACTGCCTGGAGCTCCCCCAACCCCCATAGCCTCTGAACACCTTGGCTGAAGACTTGAACCTGAACCCCAACTGTCCGCCTCAAACTGGTGAAAATGAGTGGTGTGGTAAGGAGGGAGATGTAGTCAGCAGGTCAGGGCCTTGGAGAAGGAGGTGGGGTATTTGGCTTTGTGGTAGATCCTGGATTGCAGTTAATTTCCAAAAAGTGATCTGATGCTTAAAAAGTTTGGAGACCACTGTTCTAGACCCTGACTCTGGAAAGTATATGTATTCAGAACAACCTTTACCTACGTGCTTAAGTGCTACTGACTTCAATGTTTGAAGTTATGCACTTCATTCTCTCCAGAATCAGTGTCCTAAATTGAAATACCTGCTTACCCATTATATAGGATGTTCTTTTTAGATAAAATTAAGAACCTTTAACATTATTTAAAAGAGTATTAAAGAATATTCAAGTCAGAGAAAATCAGTTTTAAATGACCATAAGGAAGAGAAAAATGTTCACATGTACTTATAGAGGCTGAGTTAATTGAAAGTGGCCTAATTATTCTGACAAGAATAACAGCATTTTTGGAAACCTGATGAAGACAATCATGGATTTAAGAAAAGCACAGTCAACCTTTATCTTCACTAGTAGGGATCTGGAATAAGAATTCTTCTGGATTTGCACTTAGGTGATGTCTACACAAACACTTATGCCAGCAAAACTTTTGTTGCTTAGAGGTGTGAAAAAATACTCTCACAGGCTATGTCTACACTACAAAATAACTACTCAAAGCACGTGGTCCGTCAACGTCGAAGTAAAACATCTACGTATGAATAGCCCCTACTTCGAAGTAAGGGGCCAGGATATGATGCATACAGGGGTCGCATGGCCAACAAGCCCTTCCAGGCTCACAGTCAGCTGCCCCCTTAAAGAGCCCATCCCAACACCCCCACCCTGTATGTGCTCAAGCCTGCCAGGCTGCACATATCAGGGCAGACTGTGTGCTGGGGAGCAGAGCTGCACACCATGCCTGCCCAGATGCTCCCCGAAGAGGATCTACTCACCATCACGGCTAGCCTGCTGGCCACGCTGCTTGTCATGCTCTTCCAGCAGCACGGCCATGGTGCCTGCATGGGCCCCATCCTCAAGACCCTGGCCAGGGTCCCGCTGCCCCTCACCCAGGCCCCCCCGATCCAGCACCGATGAGCCTTTGCCACCAGCACCAAGTGGCAGGACCGGCTGGTGTTGGGGGTCTGGGATGATGAGTGGTGGCTGAGGAATTCGTGCATGACCCAGCAGACATTCTAGGACCTCTGCCACTGGCTTGCCCTAGTCCTCCAGTGCTCCTAGAGCAAAAGAGGGTGGCCACCCCCAACAGCCACTGGTCTGTCAGCCACCAATTCGGAGTCCTCAAGGCCACCGTCAGAGCGGTGCTGATAGAGATAAGCTTGGCCCATACCACAGACCCACCCTGGGGAGGGGGCTACTGGGCAAGGAAAAGGGCAGCCTCCTGGTCTGGCATTTGTGGATGTGTCTTCCTTCCTCCCCTAACACCCACCTGCCCACCGCAGGTCGTCTAAGCCATCAACAGTGCTCTTGTGACCCATTGTCACTCTCAGGGACCTGGATGCCGCCCATGCCGGGTTCTTGGAGCTGGGGTTCCCCAATTGTTTTGGAGCCCTGGACAGGACGCACACGGCAATCCAGGCCTCAGATCACAGCGGGGGCACCTACATTAACAGGAAAGAGTACCACTCGGTGGTACTCCAGGCCCTGGTGGATGTGAGGGGCCATTCCATGAACATGTGCGTGAGGTGGCCTGGCAGGGCCCATGATGCCCAGGTGTTCCAGAATTCATGGTTGGGACACCAAATGCAGGAGGGCACTTATGTCTCCCCATGGAGCTCCCGCTCAGGGACATCACGATGTTCCCCTGTATCACGGCTGATGTCGCGTACCCACTGCACTCGTGTCTCACGTGGCCCTATACCAGACACATCACCCCAGCCCAGGACACCTTCAATGGCCACCTCAACCATGCCAGGGGCACAGTAGAGTGAATGTTTGGGAGACTGAAGGGGAGGTTTCACAGCCTTCTCACAAGGCTGGATATCAGCCTCTCAAACATCTTCTTGGTGGTCACCACATGCTGTGCCCTCCACAATCTTGTGGAGGGCATATGAGAGCCCTTCATTCAGGGCTGGGCTGCGGACCCAGGGGCCAGGTATGAGCAGCTGCTTGCTGTCACATGCCACCAGGCCCAGAGGGATGGGGTCAGGGTCTGGGATGCCTTTTACCAGGCTTTTGTCGAGGGCCTGCCCTGACCCTCCCAGCCACACTCTGCACCACAGGACCCGCCCCACTCCCTCATCCCTCATGCTCCCCCACCAAATGCACCCCCTTCTGCTCCCCCCTTCACCGCTCCCTCACCACACACGAGGGACTTGGGGTTAGGGTGGGAACATTACATGTAACTATTGGGGAATAAATGTATTTGACCGAACAAAACAGAGCATGTCTAACCATATACAGTGCACAGGGGGAACACTTCACAGAGGGGAGGGGAGGGCCTGGGTGGGGGAACTGAACTTGGAGGGGGGCTGGGAGGGGAGGGGGCTCTGTTGCCCAGTGCCATGGAGGGCCAGGAGCCATGAGGGGCCACGGCTGCCTGTACCACCCTGAGTCCAGGGTCCCATGCAGGGTTGCGATGGGGCCGGGACTACAGGGGGGTAGGGATGGGGAGCATGCCATGGGCTTGGCCTCCACAGGGTGTGCAGCAGGGGGGCCACTGGGGATATGGCAGGTGTGCCCACCCTGGCCAGGAGCCAATGACCCAGCTTGATGCGGGCAGCTGGGGAAAGGTCCGCCATGCGGTGGGCGCCTTCAGGGGTAGGGGGCTGCCAGAGGGGCATCTGCAGATGGGACCCTGGAGGGGGAGGCTGCGGGCCGGGCTGGCGAGGCGGTGGGAGGTTGAGTGAGGTGGGTGGCCAAGGCCTGAGCCATGGTGTCCAGGCTGCTAGCCAGCCACAGCTCCTGCTCCATCGCCAGCCAGTCCCGAAGCACACTGGTCATGTCTCACATTACCGCCCAGCTGGCAGCCACCTCCTCATCCCACCAGAGCCCCAGGGAGTGAGGAGGTCCTTCAACTCCTCCTCAGAACAGGAGGGTCCCCTTCTGGCATGTCCCTTGCCTGGGCACTGCGAGCCCTTGGACTCATCATCCAGGGACTCTGAGAGGACTGGGGGGTCCTGCCATGGTGGCCAGGGGTGCGGACGCTGACAAGTGTGTTGAGCAGGGGCAGTCCAACTGGGAGCTTGTGCTGCCCCTGCTTGTGGCATGCTCTCAGCTTCCTGCCTGGGGTTGCCGGGGAGATGATTCCTGTTGAGCAGCTGGCAGGGACCATAGAGCCCTGCCTGGGCTAGCCAGAGTGTCTCCATGCTCGGGGGAGGCTGCCGCCATGGTGAACCCCTTACTTTGAAGTAGTGAGTGCAGAACATCTACACACACCCTACTTCAAAGTTAAACTTAGAACCAGGGCACTACTCCATTCCAGGGAATGGAGTAGCGACTTCAAAGTTAGCCTCCCTTACTTTGAAGTTAACTGCAAAGTACTGAAAAGCATGCACAGATGCTCTGCAGACTACTCTGAAGTAGCCCCTTACTTCGAAGTTAACTTTGAAGTTATTTTGTAGTGTAGACGCAGCCACAGTGACATATGTTTCAACAGCATAAGCAACTGTGTGTGTAGCTCTATGTCAGTGGGAGATGCTCTCTAGCCACTTATGAAGCTGGTTTTATGATGCCTGTGTCAATCAGAGAACTCTCTTCCTGTCGGCATAACATGGTGAAACAAAGGTTTTTACAATGGCTCAGTTGTATTGATACAGATCTGCAACTGTAAACTTTTAAGCACAGACATGACCTTAATTAACCAGAGAACGTGAATGTTCTTTTTGGGATGGAAAATTCTGGTCTTTGCAGATTGGATCTGTTCAGTAGTATTTGAAAATGAACTACCTTTTGACATCAGGTTAAAGATTCAGACAAGATAACCTTATTTCACTTTTAGCATAAAATTAAATGGAAGACAAAAATATCTAGATATTATAATTCTGATTACCTCTGTGTGCTTTTAAAGGGAGAATGCATACCAAAATACTTTTCAAATCACTTCTGGTTTGACAGAAGAGAAGAGAGATTCTGGAAAAGTCTTAATGAGGACTTCTCACAAAAATTGCGTTTGTTTTCTACTCTTTTTCTTTTCTCTCTGCATGGAAAATCTCTTTATAGCATAAAGTTATTCTTCAAGTTTGGGAAGCAACAGAATGATAAGGGAGAACATCAACTCCATGGCTTACATAGGAACTGCAGAATGGGACTGTTTAGTCCCAACTTCTCCAAGTGCTCCACAAAGACATAGGGTGCGCCTTGAATGATTAAGGGCTTGATTTGTTTTTAAATAACTGGAAAAAAATAAGGTCCTGATTCTGCAAATGCTTACAGATGTACTTTTAAATTGTGAACAGTCCCATGGGCTTCAATGTAAAGTTAAAGTGTGGTGCTGGTAAATCAAGCACCAGCTCTGGTTAATGCTCTAAGCATTAGTTAAGAACCGACAAACTCATAGTTGCAGACTAGACCAGATCGCTTATGAGTTAGTGTTGCTCAAAATAGGTACACTAATAGTCTGAGAAAAGTGTTTTAATGCTTAGAATCTACAGAACAGTTGTAAATTGCTGCATGCACTCGTCTTATTTGTAAGTTTTATATTCATGCCATAAGGAAATATGTAACTTTTGCTTTATGAC
This sequence comes from Carettochelys insculpta, assembly GCF_033958435.1. NCBI lineage: Eukaryota > Metazoa > Chordata > Testudines > Carettochelyidae > Carettochelys > Carettochelys insculpta. The sequence goes on along the minus strand of NC_134138.1, from coordinate 205,376,843 downwards.
TTTGAAAATGTTTTCTTTCAACAGATGATACCAGACAGGAAGAGTGCTTCCCCCACAGGTTCAGAAGAACAATCACAATGGGATGTGCCATCAAGGAATATCAAGGATTGGTGAATGGCCCAATCAGCCCTTGGAAATGCTACATACCAGGAAGCTAATTCTATAGACTTGGAGGCTGATAAAGTCAAGAAAACAAAGGAACAAGAAAATTTATCATCTCTTTGCTATTTGAACTCTCACAGGGCCAGGGACACTCAAATGAAGTCAGAGATTACCCGTGGTTACCCCAGGGTCTGTCCTGAAAGGCATCTGAACTGAAGAATCACTAGAAATCTGTCACTCTTAGAATTTAGATTGTAACTCATTTGTGTGTATGTGTTTTTCAGGTTAAAGCAAACAATAACTCATTTCTTCATCCTAGTTAGTAAAACCTTAGATGGTTTATTAAGGAATTGGCCACAAGTGCTGGCTTTGATGTAACATCTAGGGTACCAATTAATCTGGAGTAAGTAACTAGAAACAACCTCCGTGTTTTGTGATTTTTGGTATAAGTGGCCAATCGTCATAAAGTCCAGATTGCGTGTATAACAAGACAGACCATCACGGGGTGAGGAACCAACTGCGTGCAGGCTGGCTTGTCTTGATGTGGCCCATGAGGCTTGGGGCTCATCTCCCTGCTATAGGGGCATGAGCTGGTGCAGACACATGGGGGGAGTGCCATGGCTAGAGCAGCAATACTGGCTCTCATTCCTGCAGGGATGGGGACCGGAGACTCGAGCCTTGCAGGTCCAACCCTGCTAGCTGGGGTCAGATAAGGAGTACCTCCTGCATGATGTAAGGAAACACTCCTCTTCTCACTCGCATTGGCTGAATCTCAGCCAGCAAAAGTGGCAGCGGTTGGTTCCCTGCAGCACTCAGAGCCATGTATGCCGCCCCCCGCCCAGCTGTACCAGGTAGGTGCCCCCTATCGTCCACTCCTTCCTGCCCAGACCGCCCACTCCCACCCTGCTCCAGTACCCTCTTCCGGACAACATAGCCCCATTCCTGGCCCAGTCCTGTGCCCTCCCACTAAGGTCCCCCCACCCATCGCACACCTGCACCCTACCTCCCACCAAGATCCAACACCCAATCTCCAGTGCACTTCCACAAGTCCCAACAACCTCCAGCCTCCTCCTGCACTCTCACCCAAACTCCTCATTCCTACCCTCACCTTGATCCTGCATTCCTTTCTAGACCTTTCACCCCCAGCCTGCTCCTACAAACCCTGCCCCTCCAACCCCCAAGCTCACTCCTGCACTACCACCCACTCAGACCCTACACCCCAAACTCACTCCTGCACCCTAACTCCAGCTCAGACCCCACATCCCCATCAGAGCCCACTTCCTCACAGCCCCCTCTCATGCACTGAACCCTCATTTTGGCCCCACCCCAGGCCTATAGGGACCCCACAAAATCTAGTAGACCTAGGCTCTGGGATGCAGCTTGAGGATAGTGAGGATAATGAGGTGAATGTCTTTTTCCTGCTTCTCAGCTGGGAGCCATATCTGTGAGGTTTTAAGGTGTTTTTGTTCTCCTTGCTTGCTGGGGGCTGGTCAATCGGAGTTGGGGGGTTGTGTTTGTTTGTTTTTCTACTAACTTGCACATGGCCCCTGCCTGATTTTTCTGTGAATCGGTGGCCCCCAATCAAATAAGGTTTTTACACTCCTGGACTGGAGAGTCTATGGGACTGTTTGTGACTCCATGGTAAGACTTGTTACAGTGATCCAGAAGTTCACATACATCATTGGCTTGGTGAAACTAATTATAGAATTTACCACCAGTTTTAGGTGTATGCTCTGTTTTTGACACCCTACCATGGGTAGGCACTGACAGCTGTGAGCCACTCCAGACGGCCTAACAATAAATATATGTATATGCTCGTCAGACACAGCCTTTAGCGTATACAGTAACACTCAAGCCCTTGTAAGCATCAGTTTCAATATTTTGGCAAGAGCTGAGACTAATTGCAAACAACCATTATTAAAACTAACTTACCTTTCTGCTAAGCTGGTAAGAGCAAGGAGTGCTCCCAACAGCACATTACTGTCTCTGGCTCCTAGCAAATTTACTAAAGTCTGGAAAATTAGAGATTCAAAAAAGATAAATCTATATAAACAATGTGATTTTCAATTATGATGGTAAAACATGTTTATTTGTTCAGTACAATTTAAATGTTATAAAAATATTCAAAACTAGTGAAGACACAAAACCATCACAGAATGCATGAGTAGCCTTAGAGATTTCAAATATATACATTACAAAAGCTTTTTGCTCTTTTTCCATACTTGCCAGCTTCTAAGGTCAGAAAAGTGTGTTTCTCCTCCACAAGTCAACAGAATCTCAAACAACCCATGCAGGGTAAAGCATCTGCCTTAAAGTATTAAGCCTGGAATCTGCTGCTGTGGGAGAAACTTAGAACCCTGGACGAGGTCCAACAAAGTTAAAAAAGCTTTTTAGTTTGTTTTCAAAATAAGCAGGTTTATAATGTTAAGTTCTCAAGTGTATTCAGTTAATAACTGAGATCTTAAAGTGATTTATGGTTTTAATATTTTTATAAATGCAGTCGTGGTTTTCTAAAACATAACTAGTTTCTCATTTCACTTCTTGTAAGCTTGCCCTACATCACTGACTGCTCTTTCACAAGTAAGTAAAATTGCCTTCATTTTCCAGCAGCAAACTTACACTGTGAAACACTAGTTGCACTAGTACCGATCTCCACATCTTCTAATTTTGAATCCAAACCTACAAATGGATCCAGTAAGTACACATCCCTGCGATTGTGAGGTGCCCCAATGAGTCAAGAGTGTTCCACACAGATCTGTGGGAGGGTATGACGATACTACAATTAAAAATCGGCAGGTTGCCTGTGCCAGCCTAACTCAATCTCATGGTGCTTGGACTAAGGGTCTGTTCAATTGCAGTGGCAATGTTTGGGCTCAGGTTGGAGCCTGAGCCTAGGACCCTTTGACACAGGAAACTCACAGAGTTCATATTGCAACCCAAGCCCAAATGTCTACACTACAATTAAACAGCCCCTTAAGCCCAAACCTTGCAAGCCTGAGTCAGTTGGTACAGGCCTGATGTGGGTTTTAACTGCAGTACAGACATACCATTAGAGACACAACTGTAGGATCAAAGCTTTTGTTTATTGCAGATGTTTTGACACAATTTATATCTTAATAATGTACAGTTTAATAAAGTAAATTTGCTGTTGCCTGTATAGGAACAAACTAATTAATGCAATGAAATGATCCACAATTGGTGTATAAGGCCAATACAAACATCTCAGCCACAAAAATGACAATTCAGATAACGTCAGCGCAGGCTGACAAGTCACAGAACTGATGTCAGCTTATGTCACAACCATTTTGAAGATGGAGAGAGTTTGAGTCACTCTGATCAAATTTAGGAAGCATAAATCATTCACACTGGTAGCTGACTGGTTATAAATGGCAGTTCTTTAAAACCACTTACTTTATGTGCTCCACTGGCTATAACCCATTCTCTTTGATTTTTAACAGCAGAGATTTTTTGAAAAATATCTGTGAAATGAAGGAAATAAATCTCAAATTATTTTTTTTCATTTTATTAATAGAAGAGTAATAAAATAACAGGTCTAAAACACTGGTTAACATGCTGAAATTGGGTACCTTCTTGACATGACATTATTCAATATCTTAATGTACAAAGAGGTGTCATTGCTACTGAAGCAATATTACAGAGGTACAGGAATAAGATCTGCTACTGTGCTGTGCATCTCTCTATTCAAGAACTATTTTCTTTTGCATGACCATGATTGCAAAGTGTCTAACAACCCCAAAATTTCTGAATGACTTGCAAATATTGTAAGCATCTCTCAGTCCGTCACACAAATTTTGCTTCTCATCCATAGGAACATAAGTGTATGTCAGTTACAAGGCTTACATGTCATGTTGACCAATTTGTCTACGTTATGCTGCTCTTCTCCATATCCAAGATATCCACTAGCTACTGTTTCCATATACTGTAAGTGGGACAAAACACAATGTTAACATACTTACACTAAAACCTCTATTTTACAATTTGGGATTGATAAATTCATAAACACAAAAGTTCATAAAACTGAACATCTCAAAATTACAGTAGATACGGTGCAAACATTGCCATACAGTGCAAACTTTAAACTACTGAAAATTGTTCTGCAGTGCACTCAAGGTATCAGAACGTGAAAGGGTACCGAGTGGTTCTTCAGCAACACTTTCATTATGTGATTCTTATTCTTCCATGGAGAAAAATGGTTTGCATAACTGCGCATTTGTAAGATTAGTATTTGTAAAATGGAGGTTCTATTATATATGTTTAAAAGTGCTATGCACAAGCACAGCCTGAAGGTGGTGCACCAGCTTCACAATAGACTATAAACTGCCAGTGCCAAAGGACACTGGAGCAGAGGTTCCAGATCAGGGACTTGTGCACCTTGTCCCTGGGGCTATGCAGAGGTCTCCCAGGAGGTACATCAAATCATCTAGAGATTTGCCTCGTTTTACAATGGGCTACAGGAAAAACACTAGTGAAGTCAGTATAAACTAAACTTTCATGCAGAAAATGACTTTTTTATGCTCCATATATTATACACTGAAATGTAAGAAAAATGTTCGTATTCCAGTTAATTTATTTTACAATTATATGACAAAAAGGAGAAGGTCAGCAATTTTTCAGTAATGGTGTGCTGCACCACATTTGCATTTTGTCTGACTTTGTAAGCAAGCAGTGTTTTAAGTGAAGTGAAACTTGGGGGTCTGCAGGACAAAAAAGACTCCTGAAAGAAGTACAGTAGCCTGGAAAGTGTGTAAGCCACCGCACTTCAGCATTAGGAAGAGATTATACTCTCCATTGTTATGGTAGAAAGTAGCTTTTTTCCATTACAGGTCTGATTATAACAAGTCATTGCTAATTAACTTGAGTTAACTTCCCTCTTCCTGTTTACTACTTTTTAATGAAAGCAAGCTCAGTCAATTCTCTGGAGGTACTGGACTAGTTTTTAAAACATTCTAGTGAATAATTCTACTAAATAAATGGACCTATCAGTTACTGAGCCAACTGTGCAAATAACCCAGCAATAACCTAGTAGGAATTAATTAATCTCCTCTCCAGAATCCTACACCATCCTACTCAGCCCTACCCATCCCCATCGGCACACAGGACAAAAGATGAACTGTGTAGCAGTGGCACTTTTTGCCCCCAACTCTCCTCTTCTCCCCAAGGCCTTGCCCCGTGGCTAGGCTGGAAGCTGTAGCCCTGGCCCAGGAAAGAAAAGCTCAGGAAGTCCAGGCAACTGTGGACGGTTGGTTCTTCAGCTCCCTCAGTTTCTGACTAGGGTTGCCAGGCATCCAGTTTTCAACAGAAAGCAGTGTCCTGATCAGTGTCACTTCCCACAGCTCCCACTGGCGACGAACTCTCACTAAAAGTCAGTGGGACATAGGCACTTAAGAGCCTATGTCACTTCTGAAAACAGGATTTAACTCCTAAGTCACATAGATGGTTTTGAAATTTTACAATAAATTATACGTTTGGTGTGCTGATTCTTCAACTTCCCCAGGCTTTCTCCAACGTAAACATGACAGGTACAGTGATAGTAATGTCCCATGTTTGCCAGTTCACAGATTTATGGGCAACGTGATTTTTACTCCTGATGCAAGGGTAATCTTACTATCACACTCTACCAATATCAGCTAACCTTTGAATAAAAACATAAGGTCCCACTGTGTTAACCATTGTATAAAAACACACAGTCCCATTGCGCTAACCATCGTACAAACACATAACAAGAGAGCTGATGTCCAGAAGACACTGAAATCTAGCGTAAAGCACAGTATCACATTTATGATGTGATAGCTGAAACTGGGTCCCAGCAAACTCATCTCATATGAAGTCACCAAACATCCATTAGATGAGAACAATTTTTAAGTCCTGCTGAACCGGACAGGTGTCAAACTGGTGTCCTACAAGTGAAAGGCTTTATAACATATTAGCCATGCCCCAAAGCATCGAGTTCCACATAAAAGCTAATGTTATAACACCCTATTATAATAGCCAGAACAACAGCTGCTTTCTGGAAAGATAAGTGTATTAAATTATGCTCTGATTTTTCGAACAAAATCTCCTATGCTACTCTCAACTTCACAAATACTCATGAAGTGCGCTCTCATACAGTTAAATGGCAAAGTTCCTATTAACCAAAGTACAGGTTAGATCCTCGATAGTCTGGACTTCTGTTATCCATCAATGTCTGTGGCATCCCCATAGGTGTTCCTGGGCTGGAGCACGCACATGGAAAAGCCAGGCCCTGCCCTCCCAGAGCTTCTGGAGCACTGCAAATAGCTTATTTGTAGCACTCAAGCTCAGGAAGCAGAGAGGGAGGGATGGGAGGATGCTCAAAGGAAGAGGGTGGCTGCAGAGCACCATGGCTGGCAGCCAGAAATGCAGCCCCATGGCTGGCGATATGGACCGGAAGTACAGCCAAGCTAGGTATACCCCCATAAAGCTGATTTCCTGGCCTCAACCTGCAGGGCTCCACTGCTGCCCTGCCTCCAACCCCAAGCATCCTCCTAGACTTTGCTCAGTCAATGCCAGCCCTTCTGCTGCCACCACCTGGGTGGTGGGGCTCTGCAGCCATCCTGCCTCTCTCCCTGACTGTTCCCATCAGTCTCTGTTCCTTCAGTGTTAGCCCCTCTGCTGCTGCCAGGCATAGCCCCAGAGCCAGTGGTAGCAGAGTGGCCAGAATCAACCTTCTGTGGTCTGGCAAATTCCCTGGTTCAGGGGACCAGTGAGATTCCAAGGGTGCCAAACCAGAGAGGTATAACCTATACAACCACTAAAAATGCAATAATAAAGCAGTGTTAATATAGCATTCAAATTCACTTCTAAACACAATGTTCTGCAATATACAATCACTCCAACATTGATTCCAGGTTGCTTAAAATGATTTTTATAATTGGGGAGCAACCAGGACAACAACAGCACCATCACACTGGGAGGGGATGACCTGGAAGATGTGGAGCAGTTTACCTACTTGGGGAGTATTATGGGCAAAAACAGAAGCACAGAGAAGGATATCAATGCCAGGATAGGGAAAGCAACAGCTGCATTCAAGACACTTCATCCCATATGGCAGTCACAAATAATATCTGTGAAGATGAAACTGGATCTTCAACACAAATGTAAAGAGTATGCTCTTGTATGGATGTGAGACCTGGCATACTGAAAAGTCTTCAGATCACAAGCTGCAGACATTCATAAACAGAGCCTGAGGCACATCTTTCACATCATACGGCAAGACTTTGTCACAAGTGAGGAGCTTTGGAATTAAGCAGGATTAAAACCACTTGACATTCCAAACAAGAGAAGAAAGTGGGGAGGGCTAGGCCACATTCTCAGAAAACCACCATCCAGCAGAGTCCATCAAGCTCTCACATGGAACCTGGAAGGAAAATGCAAAAGAGGAAGACCTCGAACAACATGGAGAAGACCTACTGAGATTGAAGGACAACTGGGGTACTTCTGGAGTCAGCTAGAAGTTTTGTCCTGAGACAGAGTGAAGTGGAGGAGACTTAGAGATGACCTATGCTCCATCCAGGGTACCAGGGTTTAAATCAAGAAGTCACATGTACTTCCAACACACACATATTATGCAGTTCAAAAGCTAAAGAAAAAAAAAACATTCTTTGGGTCCATAGCACAAACTGCTTCCACTTAAGTTACAAGAGTAACTGGTGGGGAGAAAGCTTGTACTATTCTCTGAATGAAGGCTAGAGAACCATTAACACACACTTGTCTATTGAATTGCATAAGTATTTGTGACAGCTTAACTAAATGCACACAGGATCCATAGATTTGTGGACTGCAGATGGATGCAAATTCACATTTATTATGTAGAACCCTGCAAGTCTGAGGACAGCCACTTCTTATTAACAGATATCCACATCCATGGCACAGAAGCCCACTGCCCATGTTTGTGGCTCACAAGTCAGATGAGGATACAAATTTTGTATCCACACTGGGCTCTATAAATGTACTAATGCCCATTTGGGTCATCTCCAGCAACTCATTAGAGCAAAGCCTATATTGAATAACATGATCCACACCTCCTGAGCTAACACACCAGACACCTCACACTGAAGACAAAGCAGACTCAAACCATTGGAGAGCGAAAGAAAATCTTCCTACATTAGTGTGGATTACAGAATTATCTAACTTGACGTCCTCCTTCTAAAAGGCTGTAAATACAACACAGAGTATTGTGGCACCTTAAAGACTAGCAGATTTATTTGGGCATAAATTTTTGTGGTCAAAACCCCTTTGCCAGATTCAGTGACAGGACTGAAGCTTTGCCACAGAACTCATTGTTTTTGTGGACACAGATTAACACAGCTACCCCTCTGATACCAAAAATCTGTGTAATGAAAATAGATGAAGAGAAGTAGATGAAATGTGGCTCTTTTATATTAAAGATGTGGGATTTATTCACAGCTGTGCCCAACTGTCTGTTCAGAGTAAACTTGCCTATTCCAAGCTCTTCGGAGGCACAAGTTGTGGGGGTTGTTGGCAACTTGCAATCCTCTTATAAGTGGGCTGCCACCAGCAATATGCTGGGGAAAATGAATCTGACCATGGTACAGACTGTGATAGCAGGTGTACTTTTGGGTGCGTTTGTTTTTCTTTACACATAATTCTATTCAAACATACCAATACCTAAACAGTAATTTGAAACTATTCTGTTAGCACAGTGTTGTGTTTCCTATGAGCAACTACTGCAAACTATAGGATGACTATGTCAGGTAAGCTGACCAGTTTCACTTATGATCATAGACTGGGACTTAGCATCAGGTTTCCACAGATGAAGAGCTGAATTATTGCATTACCATTTAGTAGAGACTGCCAGATCACAGTTTGAGAGGATCAAAGCCAAAATGACTTAAAAGCTTTCAAATCATATAGCAAATATGTACAGTAAGGTGCACAAAAAGAACATATAGGCTGCATAAAAACTATAAACTTACTTTGAAGTAAGCACTTTTACAGTAAGCTGTTACTTCAAAGCAGCCTGCAAAGTGTCTACTCACACTTTTCCCTACTTCAAAGTGAAGTTTGAAGTAAGGGATGCTAACTTCAATGTCAATACTCCGTTGCTGGGAATGGAGCAGTGGCTTACTTCAAAGTTAAGTGTGTGTAGATGCTCTGCACTCCCTACTTTGAAGTAAGGATTCCACGAAGGAGGCAGCTCCCCCTGGAGGACGGAAACAGTCTGGCCAGCCCAGGCAGGGCTCTCCTGCCAGCTGTCTTGAAGGACACAGGTCCCCGGCAACCCCAGGCAGGAAGCTGAGACTATGCCACAAGCAGGGGCAGCACGAGCTCCCACTCAGATTGCCCCAGCTTGAAGCACCCAGCTAGCCTCTGCACTCCCTGGCCACCACCATGCCAGGACCCACCCCCACCCCCTGGGAGCCCCAGACGAGGAGTCCGAGGGCTCACAGCACCCAGACAAGGGCCGTGCCAGGATGGGATCCTCCTGGACTGCAGACAAGCTGAAGTACCTCCTTGTTCTGTGAGGGGAGGAGGAGGTCCTTCACCAAACCGGCACCCAGCAGAGGAATGAGAAGCCTTTGACCAGCTAGCCAGCAGGCTCACCGCCCGAGGCTACCCTGACCGCAATGGCAGCAGTGTCTGCATCAAAGTAAAAGAACTGAGGCAGGCCTACATCAAGACCCGCAATGCTGCCAACCAGTCGGGGACACAGCCTGTCCACTGCCCCAAGTACCAGGAACCGCAGAGGCTCCTGGGGCTGAGAGAGATGGCCAACCAAGAGCAAGTAGCGGAACCACCACAACCCCCTGTAGACAGTGAGGATGAGGTGGGGTCCCTCCAGTACCATGAGCCCCCTGCACAAGGAGCAGGTGACCGAGGCCGAGGGTGATGATGAGAGCTGCAGCAATGGGACCCTCATCATCACCCTCCCCTCCGGGACACACAGCCAAGCCTCCTCCAGCCCAGAAAAGCCCAAGCCCCAGGATGTCGCAGGTGGTATGTACAGGACAAATGGGATGGCCCACCCAGAACAGTCCCACAGCCCATACGCCTGGTGACGGAAGAGGGAACATGGGAGGACCCTCACCAGGCAGGAACCTCTGGGCACCCAGCATGCCACAGGGTTCACGGGCCATCAGGTGGCAGAGGACCGTGGTAGGGACCAGTGAAGCAGGGGCCCCAGGCCCCCCACAGTTGGGACCCACCACTAACAGGACGTCCCTGTCCCCTTCTGCCTCCACAGGTCCATCATCAGGAAGGCACCACAGCACACCGGAGTGGGCTGCAGCCAGAGGGCTGGGAGGCCACCCCATTGCCCCAGCCTGCATCCCCCCATGGCCATGGCAGGGCGTCCTGCAGATGGCATTGGAGGGATGAGGAGGCAGCCGCCAAGCAGGTGGTCATGCGGGAGATGACCGGGGTGTTCCGGGACTGGCTGGCGATAGAGCAGGAAGTGTGGGTGCAGCTGGCCGGCAGCCTAGACACTGACCCAGGCATTGGCCGCCCATCTCACCCAACTGCCTGCCTCCTCACCAGCCCAGCCCGCAGCTGCCCCTCTGCAGCCACCCAGTGCATGGCAGACCTGTCACCGTCCACCTGCATTGAGCTGGCTCGGTGGCTGCTGGCCGAGGCAGATGTACCTGACCCAGACCCAGTGCTCCTGCTGAACACCCTGAAGAGACTGAGCCTGTGGCACCTCAACCCCACCCCTAACTCCCTGTGGTCCCGGCCCCATCGCAGCCCTGCTGGGGGCTCCAGACCTAGAGCAACAGGGGCAGCTGTGGCCACTGCGGCTCCCAGCCCTCCATGCCATTGGGTAACTGAGCCTTCCACCACCTAGCCCACTCTTTCCAGTTTAGTCTCCCCCAGCTATCCCCCCCATCTCCCTCCTGTGGACCATTCATCCCATGCACTGTAAATAACTGTACATGTTGTTCAGTTTGGTTTTGCACAAAAAGTTTATTACCCCAATACGAATGTTTAACGTTCCCAACCTAACCCCATGTCCCTGGTGCTCGGTGGGAAAGTGGTGAGTGGAAGAGAATGAGGGATGGAAGAGAAGGGGGCCCGTGGTGCGGAGTGTGGCTGGGTGAGGGCAGGCCCTGCATGAAGACCTGGTGCAAGGTCTCCCAGACCCTGACCCCAACCCTCTGTGCCTCATGGCATAGGGAAGGGAGTGGCTGCTCATACCTGGCCCCCGGGTCCATGGCCCAGCCCTGGATGAAGTGGCAGAGGTCTTCGAATGTCTGATGGGTCATTCTGAAGTTCATCAGACACCACTCATCATCCCAGTCCTCCAGCACCAATTGGTGGTGGTGAAGACCCACCGGCGCTGGATCTGGAGGGCCCTGGGGAGGGCGGCAGTGCCGTGGCCAGGGCCTTCAGGCTGGGTCCCAGGTGGGTGACCCAGACATGCTACTGGAAGATCAGGGTGACCACCATGGCTGGCCAACAGGCTGGCCAGGGTGGAGAGGACCTCGTCCTTGGGGAGGGTGGGAGTGGGCATATTGTTCAGCTGTCTTCACCAGCACATGTTCTGCTGCTGTCCGCAGCCTGGCAGTCCTGAGCACGTGCAGGGTGTGGGTGTTGGGAGGGGCCCTGGCCCCTTACTTAGAAGCAGGGGCTAATTATGTGTTGACGCTTTACTTCAAAGTGGGAGAAAGGCTACTTTGAAGTAAGGGAGGGTGCATTTTGTGTGTAGACGCTCTACTTTGAAGTTGTTTACTTCAAAGTAAGCAACTTCTAAGTTATTTTGTAGTGTAGACACAGCCATAGTGAGAAGAGGGTTTGAATTAATTAGAAACTTCATTTTACTTTCATTTCTAATAATTTATGGTAACACTCATAATACACCAGATATTTGCTGGACAAAGGTACATTTGCATGGAAAAAATAAGAACATTTCTCATAATGAGGCACAGTCAGCAGTTATGCTGCCAAACATGTTGAAATGTGCAGTTCTTTTGTGGTGTATAGTAGTACCTAGTAGGACTATTACCAATTATTCTCTGTTCTAAGAAGAGAATCTCTGCCTAGATTTTACTTTCAGACTGCCACCTTAAGTAAGAGGAGTGTAATTTTCTTTTAAACAGCCAGCTAGTCAGACATCTAAATGTCACAGACTATTGATGAGGCAGTACATAATAATGATTTCAGAATGAAAAATCTGAGACTGGTCTTCACACAACTTTTATGAAAGCTGTCAGGAGGAAATATGTGGGGTACAAACATGACAACATTTTGACCCAAAACTGCATTTCCTAGGGTGTCAGTCATTCACAGTCTGTGGCTGAAATGCATAATCATTTATTACTCCTTCTTTCTAGAAACAAAATTAACAGAGTGGACCCTCACAAATACCAGTTTACTTATCTGCACACCCATACTTCACACACAAAACCTATTAGTCTCTCCTAACCTCTCGGCAACAACTGAGAAGCTGAGTACTGTAGTGAGATATCACACTGCTAAGATTTCATTTCTAAAAATAATTCACCTTCAGGCAGAGACCAAGCCAGAAGATTTCATCACAGAAGGTGAAAGTTTCAGAAAGCTACAAGCAAGTGACAACAGGGGTTAGAATGAAAACTATTGCCTAATTTTAACTATAAGTAGTATCTACAAATATCTACAGTGAGGTGGATGAACAAGAACATATAGTAGAGACGAGAGCTTGATTAACTAGACACCCTAACCCTGTAATACAATGTGCAGTATGCAGCCATATTATTGCCACAGCTGCTATTAGATAATGGATTTAATGGCATAAAAAACAGACGTAACTTCTGACATTTGGAGATATTTGCATGTGGTCATTTGAACGTGACAGTAAATACTTGAGCAAACTTCACTGAGAATCTTAGGAGTTGAGTATTTTAATCCCTGACCATAAAAAGTATAACGGGGGGAGGAATTCAATACCAATAGCAAGATAGCGCAAGTGAGATGCACAAGTATACTCTCAAATGAGAGCCTTCTTCTTTGAAAATGAATTTGTGTTGATTTGGATAGCCAATGTGGGCACAGAAGAAGCCACACATATGCACCCCATAACCTAATATCCAGTTACCTAAACCAATTTTCATATTTTTAGCAGGTTTCCATCTTTACTTCATTCAAAATGAACCCTGAATGAATATGAACATTGTTAACATGGGAGACATTACAAAGAATCATCAGGCTAAATCAGAAGTTCTCCAAGTTTATTGCACCACAATTGCCTTCTAACAACAAAATTACTTTATTACACCAGGAAGAGGGACCAAAGCCTGAGTCCACTCTTGCCCCACTGCCCCGATGAAGAGGCCAAAGCCTAAGTCCCACAGCTCAGGGCAATGGGACAAAGCCAAAGCTCAAAGGGTTCAGTGCCAGGCAAGGAGAGCCTGCAACCTGACCCCTGCAACCTGACCCCTGCCACCCAGGGCTGGAGCCCTTAAATATTGTCTTCGACTCTAGGCAGTGGGGCTTGGGTTTCAGCCCTGGACAACAGAAAGCCTAAGCCATCCCAAGCAACACCATTCAAAGGGAGTCACCACTTGCTTTGCAGTCGCGACCCACAATTTGAACCAATGAACTAAATTAATCAATGCTGTAGTATAGACTAATTTTTATGTTCTATGTATTATCACAAAATGGCAGTGTCTACACTAGCCAAAAACTTCGAAATGGCCATGAAAATGGCCATTTTGAAGTTTACTAATGAAGTGATGAAATACATATTCAGCACCTCATTAGCATGCGGGTGGCCGCAGCACTTCAAAATTGACGCAGCTCATTCAGACAGGGCTCCTTTTCGAAAGGACCCCGGCTACTTTGAAGTCCCCTTATTCCCAGCTGCTCATAGGAATGATGGGACTTTGAAGAAGGTGGGGTCCTTTTGAAAAGGAGCCCCGTCTGGACGAGCCGTGCGGTGGCATGGCCATTTCAAAGTTTGGGGCTAGTGTAGACATAACCAATATGTCCTACCCTTTTTGTCTGCAAGAATTAAACCTGGAAAAATAAGAACTATTTTGTGCAGAACAAAAAATAATGTCATGCATTTTGATTTTTTTTCCAAAATTATATTTTACATTTTTTGTCCTTTTCACACCTGCCCTGGGACTTCTCTTAACTTACCATGACCAAAATCACATCTAGAAACAATGAATGCTATGCAAGGGACTCAACTATATAAAATTCCCAAAGAGATATTAAAGCATTGAAATCTGCGATAAACAGACATTTCAGTGTGTTTTTATTTCAAACTAATAGATTTTCTGTTACTTTTGTTATTCCTTCAGAAAAGGAAGTCAAAGACTTCATACACCCTTCCATCAATATCTTAGAACTCATTCTTATGACTGAGCCAGACATGTGCTGACCTTTAATAGTCTTTTTCACTTCAACAAACTAGCTACTGTCTAATCCAATTTGCTGGAAGAAAATGTCATTGGTGCATCCTACTAAATTACATGTAGAATTGCTTTGGGCATAATTAGTAACCACACCTACTTATCCATGTGCTGATAGGATAACAATTTTTCATCTCTACAGGCCAAGAAAATAATGCTTTTACATGACATTTCATTCTTGCGTTTGCAATATAAAATTACTGAATAAGATAAGAGATAAAAACAAGAGAATATGTTACCTGAGCTAGAATTTCAATACCACCCAGGTTATAGAATGCTTCCTGAACAAAAATAAAGAAGAAAGTGAAGTTTGTCATAACAAAGAAACACTGAAATAAATGGTGCTTTAATGTAAATGATCTGGGCTTTGGCATGGGTGAGCTCTCCCAAAGCACAAGCTAATGGAATTTGTGAGTACTTGGCACCTTCAAAAAAATCAGGCTACATACATTTAATTTTGAACATCTGAAAATTGGGACAACAATGCATGATTAAGATGCAGAATGCACAGAACTAAAGTATGCTGAGGTAAATAGCTTAAGCTTCTAAAGAAGATTAGAGCTTTAGAATCATAATGCAGGTCTGGAAGGGACCTCAAGAAATCCACAACTTCCCTAGGCAATTTATTCCAATGTTTAGCCACCTTGGCAGTTAGGATGATCCTCTTAATATCCACCCTAAACCTCTCTTGCTGCAATTTAAGCCCATTGCTTCTTGTCCTATCACCAGTGGTTATGGAGAATAATTTTTCTTTGCTCATCTTTGTAACAACCTTTTAGGTACTTGAAAGCTGTTATGTCCCTTCTCAGCTTTCTCTTTTCCAAACTAAACAATCCATTTATTTCAATCTTCTCTTAGAGGTCACATTTGCTAGTCCATTAATCATTTTTGCTGCTCTTCTCTGGACCTTCTCCAATTTCTCCACATCTTTCTTGGAACGTGCTGCCAGAAATCAACACACTACTGTAGCTGAGGCCTACTCAGCAGAGCAGACAAATTACCTCTCATGTCTTGTTTACAACGCTCCTGTTAATACATTCCAGAATCACATCTGCTTTTTTGCAAGTGTCACACTGAAGACTCATCTTCAGCTTGTGGTCCACTACAACCCCCAGAGCCCTTTCTCCAGTACTCATTCTTGGACAGTCATTTCCCATTTTGTATAGGTAAACCGATTATTCTTTCCAAAGTGGAGTACTTTGCATTTGTTCTTATTGAATTTCACCTTATTTACCTCAGACCATTTCTCCAGCTTGTCCAGAATGATCTGGACAATCTGAAGAAATTATGGATCTTCTGCTATAGCAATTCCTATGTTCTTATTTAGAATTAATGACTCTAGATATTGTACAGGAAACATCAGAAGTTGAATAAATATATTCTGTAAAAGGCACATTTATACAGCAAAATTTTTGCATCAACTGCAGAAGTTTTGCAGTTTCAGCACTCTTACTTGATTAAACTTTCACTACTAGAGTTTTGCTGTGTGTTTGTAGTTTATTGTTTTTATTTTCGTACTATATATACACATGAAACATAGATAGTTTATATGTCTTCTGGTTTTCAATGACAAATAATATTTTGGCATGCCAACCTGATAGCATGGATCCCTCGTTAGTAATCTCAGACAAATTAGTACTCTCAGGAAATGGACGGACGGGGCTCGATTAACCCACTCCCTGTAGCAGAGACATCAAAAACATCCTGTTATAAACCCAAGGCAATAACAAATGCATAACAATGAACATATAAAACACAATTTTTCATTTTGGGGCATAAGTAATTATAAGATTATACATGAAA
This sequence comes from Carettochelys insculpta, assembly GCF_033958435.1. Lineage (NCBI taxonomy): Eukaryota > Metazoa > Chordata > Testudines > Carettochelyidae > Carettochelys > Carettochelys insculpta. The sequence continues at coordinate 205,360,548 of NC_134138.1, read as the reverse complement.
ACTGGCCAAATAGCATATTTTAATATTACTGGTATTCAAGCACTGTAAATACAATACAGCTAACACAATATGAATTCACTAGGAACACATAAGATTTCATTGAACTGCACGTGACTATCACTTGTTATACCAAACAGACACAATATTCACTGATGCCCTAATACCGAAAAGCACTTGCTGATCTTTAAGCACAAGTAGTCCCCCTAATTTCAATCTGACTGCTCATGTGTTTAAAATAAAGCATTGAGATACAACAATACTACCAAGTTCCATGAATATCACTGAGCTATACCTTTTCAACATACAATACGAACATATGAGTTTGTATTGTCAATTAAAGGTTTATATTTTATCTGTCTATAAACAAATTTTTGGACACCTATCTAAACAACTTTTTACAGTCAGATACTTACTCCACATATATAAAGGGTCAGTATCTATATCTATAAAGCGGTGTGTATCTGTATTTATTTCATCAAGTCATCTAGAAACAGAAGAAATCTACATGATATGGCAGTTCTTTTCTCTTATCATTTGCTGCTGGGAAGTAAGCCAATGGCTAAAAATATTTTGATAAAAATAAGGCTATGCTGTAACATGCAGTTAGAACTCCAGCATCAACTTATATTGAGCAGTCTCTTTGAATCCAAGATAGGTTAAAGATAGTGGTTCTATCCAAGGGTCTTGTACTTGCCTCACCAGAAAAAAGGTGCTTTTCTTTGAAGGAGAAACGGTGGCTTGCACAGACTGCCTCTGGAAGGGCAGATTGTGCCTTGTAAATAAAAAATATTATTACACACTATAAAATTATCTTTATTCTCTGTTTCACAATGGTGCACGGAACAGAAGGCGCGTGTTCTTTAGCCGGCTCAAGCTCAGTTTTTCAGAAGGCCCAGATGCCTGACAGAAACGACTGGTTTTCAAAAAGCAATCTGTCTTTCATGTTCCCCAGCATGGTGAGTTATCTGATGCAGCCTCTAGAGGCTTTGACCTTCTGCAATGGCAGTTGTCCTAAAGAGAAGCAATCAACATACTAGTAGCAATGTGCTTACAAAAGGGCACGTAATCCCCTTGTGACTGTACTTGTGTGACTTGTTTCATAGAGCTATTAATATTATTAACCTCCTCTAGGTCTTTAATTTTCAACACATGGTACTTTGTTAAAGCATTCTCAAAGTGGTGGAAAAATAAAAATGTCAGAAATAATTAGGTATTTCACAATACATAAATAGTGTTTGTAAAGAGATAGCATACAGTTTCTTTGAATTATTATCAAATGAAGTTGTGTTATTACAGTTCCTTTACAGGAGGACACTGGCATATTTTTAATTCTACTTATATTCAAGCTCTATAAATACAGTACAACTAACACAATATGAATGCCCTATAAACGCATTAGATTTCATTAAATTGCACATTACTAGCTATCATTTGTTTTAACTGACAGACACAATAATCACTGAGAACCTAACCCAGAAAAGCAATTGCTGATCTTTAAGCACAAATAGTCCCCCTGATTTAACACGGACTGTTTCTGTGCTTAAAATGAAGCCCCTGAACACAACAGAGAGAATATACCCAAAAGAGAATGCAGCTAAAATTTTCAAAAGTGCCTAAGTGACTTAGGCACACAGGAATCTAAGCCCAGGTCTACACTAGAGCTTCCATTGGTATAGCCATACCTTTTTATTATATCAACAAAGTGCCCTTAGAGTGCAGATGCAGTTATACTAGCAAAGGTCCACTTTTACTATCATAGTTTATTCCACACTCTGCCCTGAGCAAAATAAAATATTCTGGCAACATTGTAGTAGTTAAGCCAGACCAGAAATCTGTAGTGCAGACATGGTCAAAATCCCATTGCAAAGAAACTTAGATTTTGTTTACACTAGAACATAAAGTCGATTTTAAGGCACTTAGCTCAATTTTCATAGAATCATAGATCACAGAACACTAGGACTGGAAGGGACCTCAAGAGACCATCAAGTCCAGCCCCCAGCCCCAATGGCAGGACCAAGTGCTGTCTAAACCGTCCCTGATAGATATCTATCTAACCTGTTCTTAAATATCTTCAGCGACGGAGATTCCACAACCTCCCTTGGCAATTTATTCCACTGTTTGACCACCCTGACAGTTAGGACTTTTTCCTAATGTCCAACCTAAACCTCCCTTACTGCAGCTTAAGTCCATTGCCTCTTGTTCTATCCTCAGAGACCAAGAACAAGTTTTCTCTCTCCTCCTTATAACACCCTTTTAGATACCTGAAAACCGCTATTATGTCTCCCCTCAATCTTCTCTTTTCCAAACTGAACAAGCCCAGTTCTTTCAGCCTTTCTTCATAGGTCACATTCTCTAGACCTTTAATCATTCTTGTTGCCCTTCTCTGGACCCTCTCTAATTTCTCCACATCTTTCTTGAGCTGTGGTGCCCAGAACTGGGCACAATACTCCAGCTGAGGCCTAACCAGCGCAGAGCAGAGCAGAACAGTGACTTCTTGGCTACGTCTACACTAGCCAAAACGTTGAAATGGCCATGCAAATGGCCATTTCAAAGTTTACTAATGAAGCGCTGAAATACACATTCAGCGCCTCATTAGCATGCGGGCGGCTGCGGCACTTCGAAATTGACGTGGCTGGCCACCGCGCGGCTCGTCCTGATGGGCCTCCTTTTCGAAAGGACCCCAGCAACTTCGAAGTCCCCTTATTCCTATGAGCAGATGGGAATAAGGGGACTTCGAAGTAGCTGGGGTCCTTTCGAAAAGGAGCCCTGTCTGGACGAGCCACGTCAATTTCGAAGTGCCGCAGCCGTTTGCATGCTAATGAGGCGCTGAATACGTGTTTCAGCACTTCATTAGTAAACTTCGAAATGACCTTTTGCATGGCCATTTCAAAGTTTGTGGCTACTGTAGACATGGCCCTTGTGTTGTGTCTTACATTTTATAATGTAACTATCTTCACTGCAAATACCATTATGCTGATTTTAAGGGGCACTAAAATCAATTTTCTTCTCAGGCTGCATAACGCCACGTTTGAATTTAAAAGGTCGAACTAATGCTAGTATGGAAACGGCGTTATTTTAAATCAATTTTATTAGCCTCCAGAGGTATCCCACAATGCCCCAAATGTGTCTGTTGTGGCCACTTTCACTTCCACTGCTCTCCAGGTGTGCATGAAGTGGGTAACAGGGAGCCCAGGAATCTGAATTCAATTTCTTTCTGGCCAGCGTAACTAGCTGACCTCAAGAGCACACCATAGGACCGATCACATCTAGCCATGAGTTCTCAGGGGCCCAAAAATCCCCAGCACAGAGCTGTCAGGAGAGCCAGGATCTCATTTCTGTGACGGGGAGAATCTGTGCTGAGTAAACTGCAAATCCACAAAAGAAATGCAGTCATTCATGGGAAGATTTCCCAGAGCATGCTGAAGAAAGGTTTCACCAGGGACACTCAGCACAGCTTGGTGGAAATCAAGCCCTCCTCCCTGCACACCACTTGGCTAACCTCCCCTGTCCTCACCATGTGGCTGCCAGGCTGTGTGGACCCTGCTTCCAGACCGCAGTATGTCTTGTCCTGCATGGGGTTTCAGTGCTTGAGAAGGCTTCTTCCATGCACAGAATTCAGCAGGAGAAGCTGAGAAACTTGTTTTGTTTGTTGCACATTTTATGGGGCTGCTCCCCACAAGCCGCCATGCAGCTGACGGGCTTGCCCCCTCCTCTCCACCCCACAGCTTTTACATTTTAAAGTGGTCTGAGCGGGAACCGCAGATTGCCTCCTTCACCACAGAATGCACAGTTATACAGCCTCCTCACCATGTTCTATGGTCTCCCCTTGTTGGGGGCCCAGAACACAGCAGGGAGGGGGGAGGCAAGGAAAGCCTCATCCCCACTATAAAAAAAATGCTGTTGTGAAAACCACAGTGACATTTATTGGTTAAAGGGGAGCGGGATGCAGTTGCAGGTGCTTTCATAAAGGTTAGGCACATATCAGTGGGGGGGGGGGGGGTTATCACAACAGTTAAATACATTCATGCGGCTGTCTACTCATTCATAAAGCTACGTTTAAAAGATCCCTGATTTGCACTGTTTTGTGTTTTGATGATTGCCCTTGTGTCTCACTGTTCATAAACACTACCCAGGACATCTGCCTCTGCTGCACGGGATGTTTTCTAAAGAGTGTTGTCTTTTGTCCCTTTTTAAAAAGTAACCCTATCAGGTTCTTTGGTTAAAGAATGTTTCATAAGCAAGGCCACACTTCCTCCTCAAAGCATGTGGTTCGGGGAAGAGCTTCCTCTGAAGTAAAGGAGCTTGTGGACCTCTCTCTTCCTTTCCTCTCCCACACAGGCAGTTGAACTAGGGCATCTTTACTAGAAGAGGCAAGGGAATCCCTGCTCTTTGCAGGCAAAATAATTCTTGAGTGGGGCCAAGAGGTGACAAATAACCACAATGCTCCATGATGTTTCTTCAACTGTACTATCCTCTACTACTTCCTCAAATTTGCCAGTCGACCTTTGATGCGCTCCACATGTCATGTCGGAGATGTCCATGTAATAGATAGGGAAGATAACACATTCAAGGGTTCCACTTTCCTCAACTTTACTATCGTCTAATACTTCCTCAACTTTGCCAGTCTACCTCTGACAAGCTCCACGCCTCATGTTGGAGACGTTCGTGTAATGGACTGGGAAGACAACACTCCCCAGGGTTCCACTTTCCTCAACTTTTTTACTGTCTAATACTTCCTCCGCTTTGCCAGTCTACTGTGCACTGGGCAGAACGGCACACGAATAGCCAGTTCTGGTGGTGGCAATCATCAAAGTGTCCTGATACAGGGGCAGGCTTCAGAAAAATGGCCTTTTGTTTCCAACAGCAGGGGGAAGCAAGGGCAATGCACTATGGGATGACAACATTACACACCCACAACCACTTGCTGTGCATTTTTCCCCATAACACACTGGCAAAAAAAAAAAAAAACAAAATGCAATGGGGTTGCAGGAACTGTGGGATAGGTGCCCACAGTGCACAACTGCAGTAATCAAACTTTAACAATTTACTGGGGACACACTAAGTCGACTTTGAGAGTAGGTATGGATACTCAACTTCGACTTTATAAAATCTAGTGGTAAAAAGTCAACTGCAATAAATTTGACTTTATTTCACAGTGTAAACATAGACTTAAGTTACTCAGTGCTTAAATCAGTGTTGAAAATGAGAGTAGGGCCAGACTTACAAAGATATGTATGTGTCTAAAGATGCAGATAGGCATATAGTAGAATTTATAAAAGGGTGAACAAGAGAGGCACCTAACTCCCATCGACTTTCATGAATTTCAATGGGAAGTGGGTGACTAACTCGGTTAGGTTCTTTGAAAATTCCCCTAGGGATCTAACTGGAGCTTTCAATAGCTAATTATCTTCATAAAACTGGTCTTAAAGCTCCTAAATCCCTTAGTGTTTTTTCACTTGGGATTCAAACAGAAAAATGTCTTTAAATACAAAATCTATTTTTCTTTCAGAAAATAAATTCCAGTGCCCATATTTTATTGAATATCTTTCACTATCTGAGAAGATCTGAGACTAGAACCCACGTCTGCAGAGCCTAGGATAGCTGACATTCCCACATTACTACTAGCAGGGCAGAGCAAGGATGGCCTAAAGCTACATCCATGGAGCTCAATGATGCCTAGACACTGCTGGAAGTACTGCCCCAAGGGTCTAGAGCAGGGGTCAGTAACCTTTCTGAGGCAGACCTTTTGGCCTCTATGTACGGTCTGAGAGCCAGTGACACTTAAAAGTGACTAATAGTTCTACTTACAACAGCTTCATTAATAAATAAAGCCTATCAGTGACATGCCTAGCAGTTTGACCCTGTCTCCTTGTGCCTAATGAGTAGAGAGGATTTGAACAGGGCTTCCCCACCTCTCCAGAGTGGGTTCACATCACTGGGCTGTGGAGTATTCTCATATAGGGCTCCACATCTCTACTGTTGAAGCTGTTCATTTTGGATAAATAGACATTGGACCAGACAGACAAAGTGACTCCTTAGTTTAGTGGTTAGGGCACCCACAGAGGTGGGATAGCCAGAGTACTCCTGCTACAGTGACAATTTAATTATTGATACAATTGAAATCACTTCAGCAGGAGGGAGAGAGGGATCCCTATAGCAGAATACCACACATCCAAGCAGGCCTGATAAGAGATTTTGCCAGACCCTGTGGGGAGCTGGCTCTAGGCCTTTGATACGTCAGGGCCTCAGGTGGAAAGTTCTTCTGCCCCAGGCATCCCCAGCCTCCAATCCCCCCAGTACTCCATGCTTCCTGGACTGCCAAAGAGCTCCAGCACCATGCTCCTGGGGTTGCCACAAGGCTCTGGCAGGCAGCAGGCTCTCGTGGGGACTCCAGCCCCAGTCCCTCACTGTGGTGGGGGCTCTGGTGCGAGTGGTAGCCCTGTGCTGTGGCAGAGGGTCCGCAGCAGGGCCTCTGGCCCCAGCCCTGCACTGCAGCCGAAATTCTGGTGCAGGCTCCAGCCCTGGACCCATGCTGCGGCGAGGGCTCCAGCCCCAGACCTGTGCTGTGAGGGGGACTCTGTGGTAGGGACTCTATGCTCATGCAGTAGCAGTGGCCCCCGGGTAGGGGCTTGGACCTTAGCCCTGCACTGTGGTAGGGCCTCTGGCTCCGGATCTGCCCTGTGGTGTCAGCTCCACAGTGGGGGCCCCACAAGAGGGTCTCTGGCCCCCTCCCATTCTGTCTGCTGAGCTCCTGCCTCATTTGCCAAGGTAAATCGGCTCGCATGCTACTCCTAGCCCATGTGCCAAGGGTTGCTGACCCCTAATCTAGACTTCTGATTAGCCAGAAATGCTATTTAACCCTGGAGGGCACTCCAGAAAGTTTTCTTGGACAATCACACAGACTTCTGGTCTTTGGTAACTACAGATTACATATCGCTTCTGATCTCAATGCTCTAACCCCAACCTGACTCTGACCCTGGCTCTTGTCTTCTTGATTCCAGCCTGGAAATTAACTCTGATCTCCAGTCTTGAACCCCAGCCTGACTCTCACTCTTGCTTACTGATCCCATTTCTAGCAATTAATTTGATCCCCACAATCTAGTGGGCATCCTTGAACTGTAGACACCAGCCCAGCTGTGGCTACTAGGTCAGTTCTTTACAGTTTCACATGCAGTTTTTATAAAGATCTCCCAGTCCCATATTGTGATACCAACAGTTTCCATAATATGGGGACTGCTGATGAAGTGTACAAGCCACATCTTACATGCTTTTGATAGAATTATAGAATTCTAGGGCTGGAAGGGACCTCAGGAGGTCATCTAGTCCAGCCCTCTGCCTAAAGCAGGATCAAACCCAACTAAATCATCCCACCCAGGGCTATGTCAAGCCAGGACTTCAAAACTTCTAAAGATGGAGAGTCCACCACTTCTCTAGGTAACACATTCCAGTGCTTCACCACTCTTCTGGTGAAATAGTTCTTCCTAATATCCAACTTACACCTCTCCCTCTCTAACTTCAGAGCATTGCTCCTTGTTCTGCCATCTGTCACCATCAAGAACAGCCTCCCTAGCACCATCTTTAGAAGTTGAAGGCTGCTATCAAATCCCCACTCACTCTTCTCTTCTGCAGACTACATAAGCCCAGCCCACTCAGCCTCTCCACATAGGTCATATGTTTCAGCCCCTTAATCATTTTTGTTGCCCTCCGCTGAACCTGCTCCAATGCACCCACATCCTTTCTATACTGTGGGGCCCAAAACTGGATGTAATACTCTGGTGAAGCCTCACCAGTGCCGAGTAGTGAGGAATAACAACAGCTCTAGATCTACTGGAACTGCTTTGCCTAATGCACCCCAGTATGTCATTAGCCTTCCTGGCTATCCTGGGCACACTGTTGATTCCTATCCAGCCTCTCATCCACTGTAATCTCCAGGTCCTTTTCTCCTGCACTGCTACTTAACTAGCCAGTCGGTCCCCAGCCTGTAATAGGGCTTGGGATTCTTCCATCCCAAGTGCAAGACTCTGCACTTCTCCTTGTTGAACCTCAACAAATTTCTTTTGGCCCAATCCTCCAATTTATCCAGGTCACTCTGTACCCTATCCCTACCCTCCAATGTGTCTACCTGATCCAGAAGCTTAGTGTTATCTGCAAATTTGCTAAGGGTGAAATCTATCCCCTCAGCCAGGTCATTAATAAAGATGTTGAACAATATTGGACCTAGAACTGATACCCGGAGCACCCCATTTGAAACTGACCACCAACCAGACATTGAGCCATCGACCACTACTCATTGGGTCCTGCCTAATTCAAGAAAATGAGTAGTCTTCTCTTTTCCAGACATGCATGCATCACATGTTCTTACCTGCAAATAAGTCTGTTCTTCACCAAAGCTGTAAAGATCTCTTGAAACAGTTTGTGTTGAGCATGCTTGCTAAAATTTCTCTCATTCCTGTAGTTCACACTGAATTGAAAAAATGAAAAGTGCAGAATCGTTAATTACCATAAATTTATTATTGAAAGTTAATGAGGAGAAAACAGACTTTACTAGCAGAGAGTTAACTTTTGAGATCATAATAGTGTAGGGTAACAACCTGTTTGACTAACATGACTACTACTTTTACTTAAATTAGCATTTAGCAGCTGTTAAAAGTCTATGCAGCAAGAAGTAAGAACAACCATTCAATAACTGGCTTCATACACTGTCGCTGCTGGTACTGTGGTTCCAGTTCTGCCCCTCTATTTTTAGTCACTGAATGATACCACTTTTGGATGAATTTACAGAATTGAAAATACAAATACTTGTAAGATAAACTAAATTACTTTTAAAAAAACACTAACTGCAAAATGTGTACAGTAAACGCTAAACACTTGATTGTGAACTGCTGACTGAGTTGCATGGTCCTAACCTTACTCCTGTGCTCATAATTGCTTTTTTATTGCATAATGTTGAACACATGCTAAAAGTGTTTCAGGGCAGCAACAGTGCCTTCTGTCTGGAATACACAGTTGATGCACAGCTGAAGTGTTAGTTATATAACAATGGCAAACGAGTGAAGTGGCACAGAGCCATTTTGGGCCAGTGAGAGGGACCAGACAGCCAGGAAGAAAAGGTCACAGAAGGACAATAATTCATAATAATTAAACACACGTACTATTAACCTAAATGTTTAGAAAGAGGTAACACATTTAGAAGCAGAATTAGTCGGACATAACAGTGGTTTCCGAAGGTTTAAAAAAAAAAAAAAAAAAGATGTATTTCATATTTCTGATCCTTCCTAATGAAATTACATTTAGAGATGTTTTTGTATTTTATGTGATGTTTTTAAAATAAACCAAAATGAAACGAGTGAGATATCAATTGTCCAACTCTCATCCAGCAAAGAAGTCAGTTGTCTCTCCCAGGATTTGAAAGACGTTTCTAAACACTGGTGCTTCTATCCCTCAAATCTTAGGAGCTGCACAAGTTTTCTATCATTTAACAAGAAAGGCCAACAGCCTTTCAGGAATGTGCTCAGGATCCCAATTATCAAATCTCCTGATGTTGTGTGCATTCACCCTTTTTCACAGCCAAGACGCTTGTACAAAGTACAACCCTAATGGTCTAACAAAGCATTTCAACCAGCTATATGTGTTATGTTCAACTTTTCAGCTAGGAAAGCTGGCAGAACTTTCTTACTCACATGTATTTAAATAATGAGTGCCTCTAAGAGCACATAACATAAGAAGGACACCACAGTTTCTAACTTTAGTATCTTATGATTCATTCCTGTGTCTATAACTCAAATTAAAAAAAAAAAAGTTCTTAAGGAACAGCAGTCTGAGCTACCTACCTGCCTTTGGGAAACCTTTAATCTTATTATTTGTTGCACTTTTCAAACTACACATCTTTACTTTTGTTTAGAAGTGAATATGCATAACATTATTCTTTTAACCTCTGAGGGTAGGACAAGGAGCAATGGGCTTAAGTCGCAACAAGGGAGGCTTAAGTCAAATATTAGGAAAAATTTCCCAACTGTCAGGGTGATTAAGCACAAGAATAAATTGTCTAGGGAGGTTGTGGAACCTCCATCATTGGAGATATTTAAGAGCAGGTTAGTTAAGCATCTGTCAAGAATTATCTAGATAGGGTTTGGTTCTGCTGGGAGTACAGCAGACTGGACTTGATGACCTCTTAGGATCCCTTCCAGTTCTAGTATTCTAGCATAATTTAATATGTCCTTCAAGCATTATTTGTTAAAAAGTATAGGATTCTAGAGTTGAAAGTATCAATTATGCTTTTAGTGCTGTTACCTTCACCTTTGCTCTTTTTTTTTTAAAGTCCACCATTCATAAGATATGAAGTAAAAATGTATAAAGATGTTATTTAAACCCACAGAAGCAGAGTTAGGGTTAGAAATCCAAGTTCATATTCTATCAATAGTGTGCATATTTGTTTAAAATAAAAGGTACATGTTTTACCTAAAGTTTTCAAGTTCAACAGCTTCAGTTGATTCTTGCCATTGACCTTGGCTTCTTTGTCCATTCGTCTTGTTGGTGTATTGTTCTGACTTGGTCATACTATTTTGAGTAGTTTCAAAGTTAATAGCTGGGAGCTGCAAATGCAAGGAAGGCTGTGGATAAGGCAAAAACTATTTACAAAGTAAGCAAGCAGAGAAAATAATAGACTTCTTAAATTCTTATTGGGATTTCAAATTCTTTCTAATTTAAGATCGAACAGTTGCCATTATAAAGATAATGCAAACATAGCTAAACTATGGGAATACTCTGATCCACAGCAGTGCTGGACCAAAGTGGCAGATGAAGAAATGTGACAATTTTTGAGATCGGTGACCACCTAGGGTCAGGTTCAAGCTGTATTAAACCTGTTTAATACATTCATATCATACACTGTTTCATTGATTTTACCGTCAAGACCATTTGCACAGCTGGTCAGAGGTACCACAATACTTCCTGTCATTTCAGAGGTCTACCTGTACTAGTGACTTAGGCATTTCAACTTTAAATCCTCAGTGTTTCTTCCCTTCTTAATTACTATAAGAACATCCACACGTACTAGCCTGATCTGTGTAAACAGATGGTGCGGTGCATCCACACGCAATATTCCCTCCAATCACAGCTGTCCACGGCAATAGTATCCTTGAGGGCAATTTTCCACATTTCAGAAATCAGAGGTGCACATATCTGCTTCAAAGTATGCAAACTACAGCCTTAGCAAAGCAAATACATAGCCCTACATGTCACAGAGAATCCTTTGGGTCAATTCTCCACACCTTCACACAGACGCAGCAATGGAATTCACAAGCAGTAAGAGTATTCCCAGGTATGTTACACACAGTCTACATTTACACTTTGGATGGATTTTTCGGAACTGCCTCTGAAAAGTCGGGACTTTCAGCCAGAACAGTCTATCCCATGAAAATGGTGTGGAATGGAATGTAGAAAAGAAGAGAACTGGGTCATCCAGCTAGACCACAGATTAACATCCACCAGTATCTGGATTCACCTGAAGTAAGGATTAATACTATTTTCCCAATTTAAAAAAAAATATGCAGGTTTTTTTCTCCAAGAAAAATAAAGAACAGTCCCCACAGTGAGTGAGGGAAAGAGGACTTTACTAGTGCACTAGAAAACTTATAAGCAGATAACTAACATTGTAGTTAATCTTACTGCCATAGTTTTAACCTCAAGTTGTCATTCTCTAAAGACTATAAATGGTGGAATTGTTTACTTGTGGTTTTGCATCCTTTGCTTCCTTTCATCATGTTATAATTAAACTGCCTCTTGGTGAAAAGGGGACTATTTCTTCATGATATCATCAAAGTTGTAGAAAAAGATAAAGTTGTTAAAATGATTAACGCTAAAATATGTAAGTTGACACAGCAACAGAGATAATTTTGTTGCCATTTAAAAAAGAATATGCTAGATCATTATAAAAAAGGTTGATGGATTTTATCCCTTTACCCTGTGTAAAGGGAATTTTTCCTAAAGAGAAACCCTGCTATTGCCAACAAATTAAAAGTTTCTAGAAAATGGAACTGCAAATGAGTTCATCAAAAATTTTAACGATTTCTGACGATGCATAAAATTCATTCTGACTACCATAATTATTTTGAATGATCATACAACTGTTCAGCATGTTGAATAACGACTACTAAAAATACCTGCTGTTTGCTTGACTGGACATTTAAAAGAGACAGAAGTCTTTTAAGATCAGAGTAATCCCTAGGATAAAACATAATAATGTATCTATTAATAATGCAACAGACCAAGTTATTTATAACTATGTCAACAACTAGCCTGCTCAATATAAACAAGGTCAAAGTAACTATTTTTAATTTTTGCATATAGAAGTTTCATACCCATTGATTTGTTTATCAAGAATGCCTGAAATCAGCAAAGGTCTAAATAAACTCTGTGATCAGAGTAAGAGTTCCCACATGTACAAAGCATTTCACTTTGGCAGAAGGTACAAATTCCAGAAAGTCAAAACAAACTAAACCATTACAGATACTATACCTTGCAGCAATCTCTTGAGATTTTTTGTCTGTTCCCTTTTCTGTGCTCTTCACCTTTTTGTCTTGATCAGGCATTGTAAAACATCAACACTGCAGAGTTAAGATCTCATTCCCTTAAAAATAAAGTGGATGACAGAATACGGTTGTGCTAACAAACACAAAGTTGAATCAACTTGGGAAATTTTAGGAATTGAGATGGGAAAGAACAGAAATATTACATTCTCAGCCTGAACTCCTAGGTATTAAACAGAGGACATCCCTTAAAATACAGGACACAAAAGACAAGTAAGTCCTGGCTCCTCAACACCTATTTTTGAAGGATAGTGAAAATGAAAGGGGATGCAAAGTATCTTGCTATCACCATACATTTTTACTGGCTTATTCCCTTATCCAGCATATTATGTCTTCTTGATGTTGGTTTGGTAGTATGGTTATGGTAGTGCTGAGAGGACTCCACTGAAATCAGAAACTTGCTGTGATATATGATGCTGGGGAACACGAGTGAAGGAATTTGGAAATCAAATTTACCCTTCAGTGGTGGCTCCTGTCCTGCAGGAGCAGTCTTGGTTCTCCAACCACTGGTATTCTGACCAGACACTCATGGTTGCAGCACCGCTGGGTGGTTGGGCCAAAATTGAAGGGCGCTACAACTCATGCACCAGGTCTCAATTCTTGGAACAGGGAGGTGAGACCAGCCCCTAGGACAGAACTCACTGCTGGATTATCCAGCTCCCTTTCTGCTGAGGCCTCCCTCCACCGTAGGCTGAGATAAGGGTTGTGGTACTTGGGCAGAGGATGTGTAGTCATAATGATGAGTCATAAAAGAAGATAAAATGCAATTGGTCACTGGCCTTACTAAAAAGTTTGGAAACCCCTGTGCTATGTCATACTGACATCATTAGAATTTGAAAAAAAAAATCAACGTGCCCAGGAGAGCAGGAATCTTTCCAAAGCTAGTGCCATCAGTTTCTACAGATTTTAAAATTCCAGTATGAATACTTAGGTGTGAAATCCCACCCCAACTGAAGCTGGTGGCAAAACTCCCATTGGGGTCAGGATTTCACCCTTAATTTAGCCTTTATGGTGGTAAGAAAACCTTACAAATGTGAGGAAGGCTCTTGCAGCAATAGCAGCGGTAGTGGCCCACAGAATGGAAGAAACAATGAAAATGATTGAATGTGAGAAAGAGAAGAAGCACCTCTCCCTATGTGTGGCAGGTCCAGGACTGTGGGAAAGGGGCATCTTTCCCTGCTGCAGCCCTGTGGGCCTATATGAGCCCTGATAGGCTGGTACTCAGGTGTGCAGCTTAGATAAAATTTAGGAATTAGTTGAGGTAGTGTATAGGACTGAAGAACTCAAGTATCTGAACATACAAGAGACAAAGTTGCATAAGTTATATGAAGTCTACATCATAAACAAGGGGAGAAAATTCCCAGAAACAGTTGCAGACCAAAGTGGACAAACATTGCCAACAAGTTAAGAAAAAGTAGAAAACCTACAAGAAATTGAAGACTGGAAGAATCAGCAAGGAAAGCTACCTTTTGGAGGTCAGAAAGTGTAGAAAATCAGAACTGCAAAAGCAATGCAAAAGAAAGGCAGTAGATTTAATCCACCTAGATTTCAGTAAGGCACTTAATTTCCCATGTAGAAAAGGATCATCTTAAACTGGAGAAGCTGCAGATTAATATGAGAATTGAAAGGTTAATAAGGAACTAGTTAATGGGGAGACTACTAGAGGTCATTTGAAATTCATTAATTGTCAGGTTGGCAGGAAGCTACTAGAAGAGTTCTTCAAGGATCAGTCAGAGGTTCAACCGCATTTAACACATTTTCACTGTGACCTTGGCACAAAAATGGAAGCATGCTAATAAAATCTGGAGATGGCATGAAGTTGCAAGATACTGAAAATACAAAGGAGATACAGAATATCATACAAGAAGATCTGGAGACCTTGAAAACTGTAGTAAGAGAAATGGGATGAAATTTAATAGTACAAAGTTATGAACTAACCCATAAAAATTTGCTGGAAGCTGGGAACTTATTAGTTAGAAGTGACGGAAGAAGTGAAGGACCTCAGTGTACTGGCTGATCACAGGATGAATTATGAATCAATGAGATGCATCTATGAAAAACAAAAGTGTAATTGTAGGATGCATCAGGTGAGGTATTTCCAGTAGAGATATGGAAATGCTATTGTCACTATATAAGCCACTGGTGAAACCTCATCTAGAACAATGTGTGCAATTCTGGTCGCCCATGTTTAAGAAAGATGAATTCAAACTGAAACAGGTGCAGAGAATCACTATTTGGGTGATGAGAGAAATGGAAAACCTACCTTAAGAGAGGACACACAAGGAGCTTGGCTCATTTAGACTAACCAGTTGAAGGCTGAGAGTAAATATGACTGCTCTCTAGAAATACATCCACCGGATAAAGAGCAGGGAGGAAGAAGAGTCATTTAAGTTATGCACAAATGTTACCACAAGAATAAATGAATGCTAGACTTCAAATTATATGAGGGTTTCTTACCAGGAGTGGAATTCTGGAAAGGGCTTGCAAGTGGACCAGTGGAGGCAAAAAAACCTAACTAGCTTCAAGACTGAATTTTATAAATTTATGGAGGAGATGGTACGATGAGACTGCCAACAATGGCATATGACCCATCTTTGACTAGTAGTAGCAAATATCCCTAATGGATGGAGACTGGGAGGGCTCTGAATTACTGTAGAGAATTATTTCCCAAGTGTCTGTCTGATGCGCTTTACAACATGCTCAGGCAGGCTAACTGATCACCATATTTTCGGTCAGGAAGGAATTTTCCCTCATGTCAGATGGGCAGAGACTGGGGTGGGGGGAGGGGGACATCCCCATTCCTCTCCAGCACAGTACAAAGATCACACAAACTAGAGTAAAAGATGGATTCTTAGTCGCTTTGGCTGTGTCTACACTTGCATTCCTCTTTCGAAAGAGGTACGCATATACAGAAATTGAAAATGCAAATGAGGTGCCGATTTGCATATCTGACAATTCATTTGTATATTCTTATTTTGAAAGAGCTTCTTTTGAAAGAAGAAAACCAGTGCAGTCACTGCTCTTTCGAAAGTAAACCCCACCTTTGAAAGAATCCTTCTTCCAATAAAAAGGGAAGAAGGATTCTTTGAAAGATGGGGTTTACTTTCGAAAGAGCAGTGTCTACACTGGTTTTCCTCTTTCGAAAGAAGAATATGCAAATATGGTACCAGATATGCAAATGTGCACCTCATTCACATTTTTGATTTCACTCATTTGCATACTTCTTTAGAAAGAGGAATGCAAGTGTAGACAAAGCCTTTAAGTCTTTAAATCATTATATAAAGACTTCAGTAATTCAGCCAGAGATTGTGTGTCTATTAAAGGATGAGGTGCATGAGATTCTGTGGCCTGCAATGTGGAAAAAGTCAGAATAGTTGATGACAATGGTCCCTTTAACTATACAATCTATGAATCTATAAAGTGATGTAGTTTTCACTTCTTAACTCTGCAGACAGACACCTCTCGTGCTGTTCATATTTTTGAAAGGAGCAATAGAATAAAACTTGTTTCCATTAATATTATTTATTCAAAAGTTTGTGTACCAATGAAACTTACAGGTATCAAGTCAGTTTCATTCCACTTCTGCCTTGGAGAGCAGCAGAGGCATGCATGTAGGCTAATCACCTGAGAGACGGTCTCAAAAACCAAGGCTGAATGAGTGGTAGACTAATCGGTACAGCCTTCCTTTGCAACAACCAGAAATTTGAGAAAGCAGTAAAGACTCTCTATGTACCTTCACAGTTACTCAGATTCTCTACGAGCTACATAGAGGGAATGCTCTCTGTAAATAACACAGCAACATGATAGAGCGTAAAATAGAAAAAAAATTGAATTTATAAAGGGAAGAAAAACATAAAGAAGCAAGAAAAGTAATAAATCCCATTTTAAAATATTAAGTTCATAGACTATATGTTACAATTAAAAATAGTTCATAATTATTTTGCTTCTTTAAATTGTGTGGTGTGTGCCTTGTAGGAGCATTAACTTCAGAATGTCTCACTAAGTATATTTTTCATCCTGATTAGAAGGGATAATACAGGTTAAACCTCTTAAATCTAGTTAGGACCACGGATGTTGCAGGACCAAAGAGTCCCCGGGCTAGGGCCAAACAGCATCTTCAGGGCAGCAGGTGGAGCGGTGGCCAGTAGCCCCCACCTGCCCCGCCACAGTTCCTGACCAGGGCCAGAGTCATCACCTGATGGAGCCTCATGGCAGTCCAGAGTCCTGGGGGAGTGGGAACCTGGGGCCAGCTGTGGCAGAAGCCCTGAACTATCCCTGGTCCTGCAAATCCTGTCATTCAGGACCTGTCAGGTCCCAACCATGTCAGACAAGGGAGGTACAACCTGTATTTGATATAATAGGTGATGGCAAACTCACCAACACGATAATAATCAGATCCGTCAGTTTCAAAAGTGCTGGCTAATTTAAAATTTACTTTTTTTGTGCTAGCTTCTATGAACACTATATAATTATTATAAAGGAAGAAAAGATTAAATCTATATATAGCCAATTATCATTTAGAACACAGATTGTTGCTAGCTCCCAAAATGTGTTTTAAAATATTTTAAAAGGCAGCCTAAGTATAAGAGTGTATGAATATTTCAAATTGTTATAGATATTGTTAGTAAATGTGTAAATATTTAATTAAAAGCTATTTCTGTTTCTGACAGGATATTTATAAAACACCCCACATCTTTAGTCTAAACAGAGTGAAATCCTGGTCTTACTGAAGTAGATGAAAAAAAGACTCCCATTTGATTTCAAGAGAAACAGGATTTCACCCATAAACTCTACAAAGGCTGCATCTAATTTATATCAACATTATATATATATATATATATATATATATATATATATATATATATATATATCAACAAGCTGTATACTACAAGTTTCCTATCATTTTGGCACTTTAAGTGCATTGCTTATCGCTGTACTGTATATTTTACTCTAATACTTTTGTGAAGAAGAAATAAGTGACTAATATTTTCCCCAGTTTAAAAGAGGCTCTCAATGGTGTTTGATGAAATGAAAATGAATATGATATATGGAAAGCTTACAAACCACTAAACAGATAAGTGTGTAAACAAAAACTCAATATAGTTCCATTTTAATGTAACAACAAAGCTCTGTCATCAAATTCTTCTTCAGATGTTTTTATGGAACATTTTTCATCTCAAAGTTAGCAGAGAACAAGGAAAACACGTTATCTATACCAATATAAAAATAATCCATAAACTAACATTTATTAATTCCTGTAAATCTAGGACACAGGATGTGTGCTGGTGTCTAGTAATGTTTTTATCCTACAAGATACTGGCTGCTTTGGATCCCAATCTAGTAATGCACTTAATCATGCACTCATCTTTGAGAGAGGATGTGCATGAAGACTAAATAAATGCTGATAGCTAGATGATTTTGAACTTTCATGCACAGGACAGGCACCACTTAGGAATCAAGATACACACGGACAATTCTGGAAAAAGAATCCAAGATGTTTTTAGTAACATATGTATAGAAATATGTAATTGCAATAAATAAATTTTAAGTTGAGAGCATCCTTTTAACTGTTACAAAGTCAGAGACTATAAGAAAGGTAGAGGTCATTAAAGGAATACCCAATTCTGCTCTGAATAGAAGCCCAGCTTTATGTCCAGTTCAGAGATATGAACTCTCGCAATATATGTTCAGGCACAATCCTAGCAGATGAGGGTCACATGTATATCTCAGGAACTTACTGGTACTTAATATGATTGGGTCCAAAAACAGGAAGGAGTAGAAATTTGAAGAGAAGAGAATTGAAAGATGATTTGAGAAAGTCCTGAGAGTAGCTCATTTATTTGCCTTTGCTATTGTATTGCCTTTCTTTTTCTTTTGTGATCATGGCTGCCTGTCAGAAAGTCACTACCTCAAAGTATACAGAACAGATTTTTTTTCTGCCACCTCCTATAGCAAATATTAATCACAAAAGGATTTATTTTTCTTCCTTGTCAACCTGACACATGTACATATTTTCCTTTTATATTAGCAGATGACATGCACCATGGCTAGGCATCAAAGAGCTATGACTATATTAATTATGGCAATGACAAGCTAGTAAACAAAAGAACCTTAACTAATTCAAAGTTATTAAATGCATACAAAAAGACAAAGTAGTGGTAAGGCTGGTATTTTAAATGTTTAGCAATCAATACACTTTTTTAAAAGTGACAGGCTACCTATATACAAATATAATGTCCAAAGGCTAAAAAAAGGATGAAACCTGACATGAGAAGTATAAAAGGTACTTCTGTGCTCTAAGCTCACTGAATAGTGGTTTGAGGCACTTCTTCTATAATACCCAAAGGAAAAAAATTAAACTGGGGGCAGTTGTGGACAACATGTATCAAAAGACTCCACCTCATGCATCCATACAGGAATTCTTAAACAGCAATTCATCTATTTTAATGATTTCTGCAAACTATCAGTCTAGAGAACGTCACATCTATCTATGTCAAGGAT
The DNA here is from genome assembly GCF_033958435.1 of Carettochelys insculpta. Classification (NCBI taxonomy): domain Eukaryota; kingdom Metazoa; phylum Chordata; order Testudines; family Carettochelyidae; genus Carettochelys; species Carettochelys insculpta. Next base: position 205,341,460 of record NC_134138.1, on the reverse strand, counting down.
TTTTACAGATCTGCAGGTATAATTTTATGAATATTTAATTCAGATTAATCATTTATTCAGAGGAGCTCTGATATTATGTATTAGAGCAAACCTTCTAGTAACACACATACATGCATTGTACTTTTTTGGTTAGAAGACTCCAAAGTGATTTACAAACATTGCTGAAGTCTCTCAGCATTTCTGTGAGATATGGAAATATCACCAGCAAAGGCTTAATGATTTTCCATTTGAAATATGCTCATGGCACTACTAGTACTCTGCCTTTCCAAAGCAATCTCCCAGTTCCCATCATGGAATCCAACATTCTCTGACAGTGTCCTCCTCCCATATAAATAATTAAATCTGAGCACTGTGGGTTCATATGCACACTTACCCAGCTCAAGACCCAAATCCTCCCTGAATACATCTTGGTAAACCACTGTTTACAGGTGTGCCGATAGATACAAATAGGATAAGCAGAGAGTTATACAGCAAGTCTGTGACAAAGCAGGCATAACAAACTCTTCTAAACCCATTTTCTGTGCTTTAACCATTAGACAGCTATGTGGGACTGCTGCTCGTGACTGACTGGGAGGTTTTGGAAACAGTGATGCTAGATTAACACATCAATGATTTTGTCCTTTTTCAATTTCTATATCTGGGACTTGGGGGAAGATTGGAGCAAAACTATGTAATTAGACTGTTTAGGAGGTTAAAGGATTATGGAATCCGTATTTCAGCAGTCTCAGAGAGGTAGCCATGTCAGTCCGTATCTTCACAAAACAAAAATGCAGCTCTGTAGCACCTCAAAGATGAGCAATATAATTTGTTAGGTGATGAGCTTTCATGGAATAAACCCATTTCTTCAGAACCAGAGAATCCTGATAACTGAGATGAAGACAATTTAAAAGAAATACAGGGAAAAAAAAAGAAATAAAAACTGATGATCAACTAAAAAGGACAGAAGGAAGGGGCGGCAGAAAGGAAAAGAAAGAAAGTTACTGCAAGTGACCGTAAAGTGGGCTGCCTGAGGTCACTGTGAATATCAAAGGCAGGGAAATTGTCCTTGTAGTGCATAAGGTAATTGATACCTTTGTTGAATCCAAGGTGATAAGTATCAAACTTGAGAATAAATTCCTGGTCAGATGTCTCCCTTTGTAATCTGGTGTTAAAGTCTCTTTGTTTCAGAATGCACACCATTAAGTTTTAGATACTATGACGTGATAGACTGAAATGCTCACTTACAGGTTTATGTGTATTCAGATTCCTAATGTCTGATTTGTGTTCATTTACTCTTTGGCCAAGTGATTGTCCAGTTTGTCCAATATACACAGCAGAGGGGCATTGCTGGCACATGGCATTTATCACATTAGTGGAAGTGCAGGAATATGAACCCCTGATTGTGAACTGATGTGATTAGGTCCAGTGATGGTGTCTCCAGCATAGATATGCGGATAGAGCTGTCAATGGGGTTTGTTGCAAGGAAAAGTTCCAGAATTAGTATTTCTGTGGTGTGGTGAGTGGTTGCTAGTGTTACCTGCTATTAACTGGTCTGACTCCCCTTTGAGAAATTGTCCCTTGAGTTTTCTGATACTATTCATCACTATCTGGATCTGACTCAGCATTTCTAGACTGTCGGTACTAAGTTTTTACATGGTCTCAAGGGGTTACCTGCAAAAAGTTATCAGATTCACTGTTTTTTTCCCACTGCTTTTTCAACCCCAGCGTGAAAGGCTGCGCAGAAGAGGGTGTGTTTAATCAAATTCTCCAGGTGTCTCTCATTCCCGCCGATGTGTTAACACATCTCTGGTGAGGTGGGGGTCAGACCTGAAGAAAACCCTCTCAAGTGCCACCGCGCCATAGAGGCAGGGGGGAGGGTCACCCCTTACCCAATCAGACCTCTGAGCAGAGCTCTCTGGGAACCGCCCAGAGAGGAGAAGCTGCTGCAGTCGGGGCTGGCTGCGGGAGCTCCCCTCCGCATCCCTTTTTTGTAACCTGGACCTCACTGCGCTCCCGGTTGTCTCATTAGCCGTCCCCGGTGCTCAGTCGGGGGCTGGGGCCCAGCGGCGCTTCCCCCGACCCCGCTCAAGGCTCACAAATAGCACAAATAGCAGGGAGAGGGGGGCGCGAGCTGCCGGCTTCCCTGGGACCCCGACACACCGACCCCCAGTAGCCCCGCTGGCGGCGGCCGCTACGTACCGCCCAGGACTTATGTCCCTGGGGAGAGGCGCCCGCCCCACTGAGGTTCCCGTTGGGAGCGGGGGTCCCTCTGCGCGCCTGTAGCCAGGCCTCGGCGCCCTGGCCTCCGCCCTCCAGCGGACTCCCTCCTACTCACTGCGCGGCTTTGGCGTTGGCAGGTGGTGAGGGCCAGGTCTCGGGGAATCCCTCCCCCGGCTTGCTCGTGTTCAGCGACCCCCGACCTCGCTCCTCCGGTCGCAACCCCGGCGTTTGTTTTTGATCAACTGACAGCCTTGCAGCCAATCAGATCACTCCTTCTTCGGAGCGGCCGAGCCCCTCCGCCCAATCATTCGCCTTCGTGTTACGAGGTGTCGGTCACCATAGAGACGGCTAAACGCCGTCGCCGTTGCCAGGGTCACAGTAACACTCCGGGGTTGGGGAGGGGTGGCTAAGGGCGCCCAGTGGGAGCGAGGCGTGCCCGGCCCGAGGGGGTGTAGGGTAGCGGCTCTGCCAGGGAGTTCGGAGCTCAGGAGGGTCCGCCCCGCTCTGGGGCAGCAGGTGGGTGGGCAGCGAGCGGTGCTGGGAGCTCCCGACCGCGGCACAGCGGCCCTCTCTGAACACCTCTTACATCCGTCTCCCTGCGGCGCATTGCCTTTGAATACCGCCAGTCTCTGTCCGCCAGGCGTTAGCGTCTGTACACTTCCCGCAGGGCCAGCTCCAGCCGTTATTAAACGTTAACGCGGTGGTTGCCCAACCGTTTCACTAGGACGGGCCCCCAATTACCCCGCACCACCAAAACTGTTCACAGACCCCCAAAGCCAATTCTAGCCGCTATGCAAACTTCATTAAATGACAAAGGAGACCACAGCATAGATTATCAGACAGCAATTAACAGTATTGGATGCTTAATTTGAAAATAAGGTAGTGTAAGGTTGCAATTTATTTCAATAAAAATGATCATGGGAAATAAGTGTATGTTGTTTTTCCACGGACCTTCCCCTGCAATACCACTGTCTTAAAGAATCAGGAAATGAAATTATGGCTGCAGCCAGGGTCTGCAATTCAAGCACAAAAAGGTTTGTTTTTTAAATTAAAAAACAAAACAAAACAAAACAAAAAAAAACCACACACACCCCCCCTAAACTTGGCAGAAATGTTATTTCCATTAAGCATCTACCTAGGTTTTAATCTACACCAGTTTTCCCATTTATAAAGATGCTAAAAGTAACATAAGTCTTTATAGTGGAAGGTGGTGTGCATTTAATAATTTTATTAAAATTTACTGTACACAAGAAATCAGAAAAAAAGTTCCTTTCCCCAAAGCTGCAGTTTTTTGGTTATTTGGCTGGAAGTATTTATTCTTTCCTTTTTAACACACCTAACCCAGTTCTGAATGACTGTTCGTGATTTGGGCAATTTCTAAATCTGGTTAGAAAGTCAAACATTTAATACTTATAGAATCATTCTCTCAAAATATCACAAAATACAGACAACTTCTGGCAAATTTACAGCACAACATACGCAGATCATCTGCTCAGATAACAGTACCTGTCTACCTTTTACTGGTTTGTCTACAGACCAAAACTGCTGTTTTGAAATAATTTTGAAATAGCAGACAGTTTATTTCAAATTCTGTAAACCTCATTTAAGAGGAACAGTGCCTACTCTGAAATAGGTATTTCGAATTGGGGGTGTACATACCGTAGTCCCTCAAGTTATGTGAGGGTTGTGTTCCTACACACCCTTGCATAACTCAAATTTCACACAAGTCTGGTGGCACCTACCCCCCGCCCCCAGCAGAAAGCACCTTCTGCAGCTGGGGAAGTAGCAGGAGCATCTAGAGCTCCTTCTGAGAGTTAAGTCATGGGGTTGGGGAGAATTAAGCTTCGCCGTGGGTTGGGGCCACAGGAGGGGCCAGAGGGGTTAAGCCCATGGTGAGTTAGGGCTGCAAGGCAACAGGAGGGTGGTGAGCCGGGGCTGCCTGGCCTTTTGGTGGGGGGTTGAGCCAGAGCCCCACAGGGGGTATGTGTGTGTGAACCGGGGTTGCATGGGGCACAAGCGGGAGCCACGCGAGGCGGGGGGCGTGATCTGGAGCCACGTATGGCTCAGGGTAGAACGGGGGCCGGTGGGGGAGTGGAACCAGAGCCACAGGTAGGTGGGGGGGTTGAACTGGGGCCATGTGGTCTGGGGGGTTGAGCTGGGGTGAACAGGATTTTGAGTTGTGCTTAACTCCTGTTAATGCAAGTTAAGCACAACTTGAAATTGCGCATTTCAAGGGATTACTGTACAGGAAATAGCGGCTATTTCAAAATGGGCTCTATTGTGTGTGGATGCTATTTCGATACACATTTTGCGTGTAGATGTGCTATTTCGAAATAAGCTCTTCTGGAAAAATCTCTTCCGGAATAGCTTATTCTGAAATAACGCTGCTGTATAGTCTACTCTGAATTACCTATTCTAGAACAGGTATTCCAAAATGTGTATGCAGATGGAATTAATCTAGAATAACTTTTATATGTAGGCAAATCGAGTAGACTTCATCAATCAGAAAAGTCAGTTGATACCTACACATAATTTTAAGGTTGTCTTTCCCTTGCCAGACAGAGGAAGAAAGCAGAATAGCTTTATACCAGTGCCATTATTCCTCTACTTGACATTTACATATTAGCACGGAAGTAGAAACCAAACCATTTAATTCAGTTCAGTAGATTTTTATTGCTTCTGCCAACTTTTTGAAACATTACAAAAAATAACTTTCTTCTAATCACAAACAAATTACAAAGGCTCGATATTTTACATTAGCAACAGAGAATTGTATGTACTTCATATAAACTTAAAACATTGTTTCTACTTTTGGAATTATGTTAACTGGCTTTGGGTTTTATTATAAAAGTAAAAGCATCACTGTTTTATTTAGAAAAGCAGTCATAAAAAGCTGGACCTGTATGTAACTATATCTCAAGTGACCAAATATAAATACTAAAATTAAAAATTTTGTTCAGTTAAATGTGCTGAACCTTGGAAGACAAAAACAATGTCAATCATGTATCAACAACAGAAGGGAAAATATACTTATAAATGCCATGTCGTGTCTTACTAAAGTTATTATTTAGAAAAACTCTGAATGCTTGATACATTACTCATATTACTCTAAAAACTCCGAATAAGTGTTAATATATACTCGATTCAACATGAAAAAGTAGTTAGGATCATGTAAATTCAAACTAAAAGTTTTGCCTATAAATTGACAATTTTACTAAAAAAAGTTACAAAATAAAATTCACTTTTAATTAAAATTACTAGGCAAGTTTCTTTTGCATTTAGAACACTACATTTTCAGAGACTCAAACCTGTGTGCCTGTAGTCTTAAGTTTATTTTCTATACAATAAATTACTGTTGATATAAACAAGCCACCCTCACACACTAGCACTAAGTTAAATAATGGATGTGACTGAGACAAGTAATTTTAAAATATTAAATTACTAATCATATGAAACAAAAGAAAATTAAAATCAACATATGGTGCTAGTGGCCTAGAAATTCTATATTTGTGAATTTAAAACAATATGAACCAATTATGTTATGCATTTACAGAAATTATGTATAATATATAATCCTTTATAACACTAGAGGCTCTGTTACATTACAACTATTTATTACAGTTATATTTTATAGCACTTTGAAACTAACTTTGCAAAGTGCAAATGTTAGAAAACCTCTATACACAGATAAATGCATTTGAAACAAAGGATACTGGGAGAAGTCTTGTTAAACATAAGAGAAATAACGTGTTTGGTTGGAAAAAACACTAATGCTCTGAATTCTGTCCTACAAATTTTGGGATAAACTTGGCAACCTGGAACATCTTGTACTTTTAAAAATGACATTAAAATGAAGAGAAAAGTATAATTAACTTGGACACATAAAACCAAAATAAAATGTGTTTCTTGTAATGCAGAAGAAAAACCAGTAAATCAATTTTTGTAAAGTTAATGTTTAAAAATGACTGCTCTGTAAATTAGATGTTGTAGGAGATATTTGAAATGCATGGTCAAAAGTAAGACCTATCCTTTATGTAAACATACATCTTTATAAATAAATTAAAAAGGATCAAAAGAGGGATTTCCTGAGGTGGCTCTGCAGCCAGATAAACAGTAGCATTAAATTCCCTCCCTGGCAAACAAGGCATCCAAAAAGTGCAAGGCTCTCTATTTTATTCTACTGTTAGAAAGGAAGGGAGGAGGAGGCTTAATTTTAAAGTTTTACCCCAAGGTAAATCAGTGCACAGTAATTATCACTGCTCATTTACCCCTGTTTTAAGGGAGCCTTTATACATACACCCAGGAAACGATGTCCTTTGCTATTTTACTTTAACACTATACATGATTTTCTTAATGAAAGGAAGGATTTATACAAAGTAAATAATAAGCAGCAAATTACTTAAACATAAGTTACCACTGGGTTTTTATGCACATAATACCAGGTCTAAGTCTGATGTCCAGTGTTAAAAAAAAAAGTGAGACACCACATTATTAACCAACAATATTGGAACAAACTGTAAACAATTTTGAAAGTCATGGTATTTCTGGCACTATTAATTTACATTATTTATCAGAATCGAAAGAATACTGTGATTCTAAGAGGATTTCAAATTTACTTTAAATAGAAAAATACCCACTTCCTGTAAAGTAGCCAAAAGCTATTATTCCTTTGGCAATGGAAACCAGATGCAAAATGTTCAACATCATGGAACTCTGAACTCTGACATTAAAGGGTTAAAAATCTCAAAACCTAGGATGTCAGTTTGGGTTGTTGGAAACTTGTGAAGCTGTGGAGGAATAAGATAGTAGAGGAAGACCAGACAATTTTTGAAAAAGCACTGTGGATAATGTTATGTACACTGTCAAAGCTGAGTTTTTAATTCTCCTTGACTGTATCAAAAAGAAGATACTTCACAACCAGGAGCTGACTTGCACACACGAACTTAATTCTTTTGGCTATGTCTAAACTACAGGCTTCTGTTGGAGACTGGAGGTCTCTCAGCCGCAGAATGCTCCATCAGGAGCATTCTGCCAACATCCCTGTCTTCCTTATGGAAGGGGTGTCTCAGCAGAGTGAATTTTCCCTACATTTGTCCCCGTATGGATAGGCCAAATGCCAGGAAAGCCTCTTCCAACACAGATGTCAGCAAGAGATATGCAAGAAATGGTGTGCAGTTTGCATATCTTTTGCTGACAGTTTTCAGCAATCTAGACACAGCCTCCGTGAAGTGTATTTGGGACAGACACAATTCTAGAGAGGGGAAAAAAACATGTTCCTTGATGGAGTATATATTTAAGCTAAGAAACAGGCCATGTCAACACCCATGAATGAAGAAATACTTACACTGTAACTGACTCAATGTTAGTCACTTTGATAGTGCAGATCTTACTTGATTTTGCTCAGACTTCAGGCATTACTGTGATGTAAGTTTGCACAGCGTTACTCACGCTGCTTTGTATTGTTCGCTGTGTCAAAAAGAAATTTCCTGCCTGGAATTCAAACTAAATTAGCAGCACCAGTTTACTATATCATGATTACAACTAAAGGGGATGGTAATTTATGTCATAACTGTAGCAACATTCCCACCCATATCCACTTACTGTTTTTAGTTTTATTTTAAAATTATCTTGTCCCCAAATTAGAGCTGGACAGCATTCAAGTCCATATTGGGTGGTATTATCAAAACCTTTGCCTTAACTTTGCTCCCTTTGACGTTATTGAGTGCTTAACCATAAAATCAAAGGCAAAACACTCATTAACTTCAATAGGCACTGCGTTGTTAAGCCAATGCAGAATCCCTTTGGAAATAGTGCCCTTTATTTTTAATATTTATATTTCATACTTAAAACTACAATTATGGGCATAGCAAATGTTGTTAGCAGGTCAAAAGTTTGATAAATCACTTGAGAAAATAAAACACACACACACACACACACCGTCTCCCAAGAGTAAGGCAAAGAACATCAATGATGAAAACAGAAAAGTGAGCAAGATTTTGATCTTTACATAAAATTATAACATTTCCTCAAATGCAAATGCTCACACTTACCACTGTGGAAATGTTAGTACAATAAGTTCGGACACATCGCCTGAATTCTTATTGTCTAAATGTCCAAGGGCAACAATAAATTACATTTACTTTAACATACAAATATTAACTTTTTCAAATTTGTTTTACATCACTGAGATTCATACCAATTCAAATAAATAAAACATTTTTTTAAAAATCATGGTTAGTATGTTACCAACTATGCCCTTTTACAATGGCAAGTCTCATAACTGTAAAAAACACAAAACCTTAGGTAGACAGTAATCCATAAAATACCGGTCATAAAGCTATTTCAGAATTATAACCAACTGCTGATGAGTTTAGTCAAACAGTTTATAAATTAAAAAAAGAAAAAGAAAAAGGATTAAACCTGATTCAAACAAAAGACATTCTGATATGGTCAAGAGATGATGGAAACATTCCAGTCTCATCTCTCAGAACGTGGGTCTTCCATTAGGGTCAACAGAAGTTATGCATGCACAGGGAGAAGAGACCATCTAAGAGTATAAGACTATAATAATGATGAGCATTATTAAATAGTGATCAACCAAACCAAATACATACTGAATTATTTCTGTTAGAGAGCCATTTTACACTGCTTAAACATTGAGCTTCCAGAAATATCAAATACTGATTTGAGATTAAAACCACATTTAAAGAGGACCCATATTGCTATTAATATAGTAAGAGTTGAATAAATTTTAAGGGCTATGGAACAGTATTAAATATATTTTAAGGACTACATCATGTATCAGTTTAGGGCTGAATGGCCAATGCCATAAAATATGAATGATAGAATCCATAGTAAAGTAAAAATGCAATAATGGCACATAAACATTTGTTCTATGGAAACTACCATACTCTATGCTTTTCCTGAAAAAATATCAAATGTAAAATTGCCTGCACTGAAAACAAAATTCTGTAGCACATGAAGTTGGAGAGGTATTACAAAATACCAAGTAATGTGGACCAATAATTTTCAGCAAAAGCTGACTTGACATTTATGCACATATTGATTACCAAAAAAGAATATTCATTCATTTCAATCTTCCTATTTAAAAAAGAAAATAAAATTTCCAATAAAATAAATATCTGAGTGATCACCACCCATCTTACTTGTATGAACATTTCATTATACACAATTATATCTACAGTGCTAATAACTGCAGTCAAACATGTGATACTTAAAGAACCAGGAAAATCACCATTCAATGGTATGATATTCTACAGTGATATATACATATATAAACACACACAATTCCCCTAGATTTCATTCTATAATGAGGTTTCAGCATCCACATACTTCATTACAGGTGAATCTTCCATGCTTATTTTCACACTTTCTGGTTTTTCAGGGCTGTTGAGAACAAAGACAAAGGTTTACGGTGTCTAACAAAATGACAAAAATTAGGCCAAATCCTTCCAAACTTTGGCAAGCAAGCATCGAAAGGTTGAGAGATATTATATATATATACATATATATACACACACACACACGCACGCACGCACGCACATAATAAACTTATATACACAGGACTAGTATGAAAAAGGAAACCAGCAAACAAACCTACATGTAAATTCTTACATGCCATTTTGCTCTTACTTTGGGGGTTGGAATGTAAGATTCTTGCGAACTAAAGTGATATGCCCAATCAGAAAATGATATAATTGGCTACTTAAATGCAATGACAGTCAAGGTGTAAAAATAATATTAATCAACAACATTTAATTATTTTTGGGAAAATTTAGTTTTGTTAATTATGTGTAAGTGAAGAAGGGAGAGTTGGAGGGGTGAGGAAAAATCCAACAAATTCAATTAACATCACAGATGTTTTGCGATGGACTAGTATATGTCTGCATGTATCGCTAACCAATCTGCAACTCCATTTTGTTTTGTGAACACTGTCTTGCTTGTAAACTATACTGTGCCTACAACTTTTGCCTTTTAACCTCCATATTGGAAGGACTGGGGTTTCAGCAAATGTCCAGAGAAGAGAGGGTTAACAATAGATATCAAGCAGGAGTTGTTCACCTAGATCACAGGTGGCCAACTCGTGGCTCTGGAGCAGCATGGAGGTTTTTGAGCAATTAAATTGTTTCTCCTGCTTGGAGCAGTGCACCAGGAGTGCCATCTGCCGCTCTGTGCAAGCATCCCAGCACTTTGTGAGAGTCTTCAACATTGAATTTGAGTGTGGGACTGGGGTGCCTGGTTCTGGGGGAGGGCAGTGAATTAGAGCAGGAGGGAGAGGCTGGGAGTGCTTGGATCTGGGGTAGTGGAGGGGCATTCGGTTACAGCAGGGAGGTGGGGGTACCTGGTTCCGGAGGAGGAGACAGGGATTGAGTTAGAGTGGAGGGCTGGGAGTGCCTGGCTCTCGGGGAGGAGAGTGGACTTGGGTTAAAGCAGGCAAGCTGGGGGTACCTAGCTCTGGGCAATGGGTGGGGGATTGGGTTATAGCAGTGAGCTGGGGGTGCCTGGTTCTGTAGGAGGATTGGGTTAGAGCCGGGGTCTGGGGGTGGCGGAGGGCATTGAGCCATTATAAATCTAGCTATAGCTAGATAAATGTATCAAATGTATATATAACATGGGGCTCTTTACACTCTATCCATGACTTTAAGTCCCTAACTGGTTGGCCACTACTGACCTAGGTGGTCTGCTATTCAAATGAAAGACTCCATGAACAATGATCTAGCCGATATCCAAAGCAATACTCTTCTCAGGTAGGCCATAACTAAGCAACAGACTACTTGACAAATGTCAAGCAATTCAGAGGAGTCATTCAAGCAAGGGAAACTGGAACTTAAGGAGGCCTCCCAGCCGCCCATGAAGAATTGCAGCTCAATGTCCTGGGACGCTGTGGTGTAGCACTGCATGGTGAGTGCTGGGGGGAAAGAGGCTGAAGGGAGGCACTCCTCTGTGGCTGGTGCTGCCATCCACTCCCCCGACCCCTGCCCCAGGAAATCCTCCCCCTCCTAGGCCAAGCAGGGAACTGTGCTATTACTGTTGCATATTATTGCAGTCTAATTCTAATTATATATATTGGGATCTTTAGCAATTAGAATGAACATCTTGGAAATATTTTAACTAGAGTTGGAATGGGACAGTGTTTAGAGATATCTACATAAAGCAGGACAAGGGAGTTACTGCTCATTTCAGATTAAGAAAGAACAAGGGCGGTAAACTAAAATTAGCAACGAGTACTCTCAATTGTATGGCCAAGAACGTGGCCAGAGCATTCTCAGGGCATCTAACACCTTTGCTCATCTGTTATTGTGCTGGTTCAGACTGGCTCATGCAGAGATATTTGGACTAAAAATATGAGACATATGATTGACAGTCATCTGAATCAGGACACTAGGCATGCACGAAGATCAATGTGGAAGGGAACACTTCATTTACACTAAGGGACTCAACAGATTTGGTATGAGCACAGTGCATAGATGCAATACTTCACAAGTCCTTACTGCACTTGCTAAATTTTAGGTTAGCCTCTTCTTCCAGTATTAATTAATTAGTTAGATCTCCTTTAAGCCTCTCCTTATTTGGCTTGATATCAGATTAATTTATTGCTATGTATGATACTCCTAATTGGTCTTCAATATTAGCTACATATTTGATTTGTTCTACATTTTAAAGGTTTTTTAACAAAATTCTTCATACATTTGCCTGAAGCGAGATATTAAATGATAAAACCTAGTGATTTTGATTTCCTGGGTATTCAGTATCTTCAGGCACTAACTTTATATGCATGTCTCCCAAAGAGTAACATTGACTATCTGATCATTAGCTGAGTAACAGTAAGAAAAATTACAGTTGACTGCATGTGCCACTGTTCTATATTTGATAGTGTGAAAATCCAGAGAGGGACCAGAGAGAAGTGTGATATGATCAAAGCAATAAGCTAAGAAAAAGGATCTTAGCAGCAGCATTCTGAATGGATGAAAGACTGGGCAAGAACACATTTGCCAAAGCTAAAGAAAAGGATGTTGCAGTAACATACTGTAAAAATATTTTTTTGTAATTTGAAGTGTAATGACATCCCAAGAGATGCATGAGGAACTATAACTATCAAAGGACAAACCCATCATGAAGAACAGAACAGCAAACTCTATGGTAATGAATCGCCTGAGTGACAATCCCATGAGGTCTTTCAAGTCATACAGGAAATACTTTTCCTTCTTTAAGAGACACCATTTGCATATCATACCAGTTCCTGGACATCACATGTTATCTCACAATAGGTAAAAACTACAACAAACTGTATTTTAAAAAAAAAGATCAATGACACTTCATACAATAAGTATTAAAGAAATCAAAGAGCTTGGAGAATCAAAGAATAGACCAACTCTCAGAAAAAGCTAATTTAAAGGGGAGCTGCCTAAAGGGTCAGGGATGAAAGAAAGAAATCACTCATTAAGAAATTAAAGCTGTTTATTAAGCAGTACAAGAGAGGCTATAATGGGTGGTCTCAAGCATCCGTTCTCTGAGAACTCTCTGCCTGCCCATGATCAAGGAATTGGCTTGAAGTTAGTTGAGACAATAATGTTAAAAAGTTACTCATCTTTTGCAACTTATTCTTCAAGATCTGGTACTCCTATCAATTCCAAACAGGTGTGTGTGCACCCTGCCCATAGCTGCCGCTGCAGTAAAACTTTCTGACTACCCTTCAGGTTGGCTGTGGAGCCCCCTGGAGTGGTGCTGATGGGACACACTGAATGTGACCTTGCTACTTCTCAGTTTATTCTTCACAGCTACTCCAATAGAGAGAAAGGAGGGTGGGTATGGAGTAGATATGAGCAGCACAACCCAAAGAACAATAGTTACAAAAAGTGAGTAGCCATTTTTGGTCTTTTGACTACTTGCTCAGATCAATTCAAATTAGGTGATCCTAAAGCTTTACCAAGGAGGGGACAGAGTCAAAGACCCAAAGACTTGAGCACTGTGGTGCTGATGCTGTATTTGGATTGTTCCACAATGCCATAGTGTGACACGAAGGTATGCATGGAGGACTGTATCACAGCTCTGCAGATATCCTGGAGAGGTACACGAGCCAGGAAAGCAGCCAAGGAGTCCTGCACTTGCATGGAATGCACCATAAGAAGCAGTGAGGGAACCTTGGACAAGCCATAGTACATCTGCATGTATGCTGTAATCCAGGAGGAAATACGCTGCGACAATAATCAGCAGTCCCTTCATGAGATCCACCACTTCCACAAACAACTGTGAGGATTTTTGAAAGGGTTTAGTACAGTTGATGTAGAAGGCAAGTACTCTTCTGACATTAAGGAAGCGCAGTTTTTGCTCCATTGAGCTTTTGTGAGGCTTGGGGTAAAAACAAGTAGAAATGTATCCTGGCTGGCATGGAAGCTGGAGATCGCTTTTGGAAAGAAGGCTGGGTGAGGCTGAAGCTGAACATTGCCCTTATGAAACACAGTGTATAAGGGGCTCTCACATCAGGACACAGCATTCCAACACCTGCTGAGTGGAGGTGGTGGCTATTATAAAGGTCACTTTCCACGAGAATGATAGAAGGAAGCGTGTGGCCAAGGGCTCAACGGGAGGTCCCATACACATGGCAAGGACCAAGTTGAGATCCCCTGTAGGGACAGGATGCCACACGAGTTAGTGGCATCTGTCCATATCATTAAGGAAGTGCTTGTGAAGATAAAAAACAACCTGCTTCTCCTGTACGGATAGCCAAAAGGGCTTCCATAAGAGCCTTCAGCGAAGAAGTCACCCTGTTGCTTAAGAGACACAGTGGATTTGAACATCTGGGGGACAGAGATGGACTGGGAAGATGGAGAGATTGCATTGAGAGCACCAAGACAAAAGCCACTTCCATTAAGCTTTGTAGTCTAGTGGAGGGCTTTCTGTTACTGAGAAGGATGTGTTGGATCTGCTCGATAGGGTTCAGCCACGCAGCTTCCATGCCATAGGATGGATGGAATGAAGGTCCAGGAGATGGAGCCAATTGTGGTCCTGTATGAGGAGGCCCAGGAGGAGGGGTAGTGGAAGGGGTGGCTGCAATAGCTTCAGCATCATGGGATACTAGTACTGATGGACCCAGCCCAGGGCTACCAAGATTCTGTTCACCTTGTCCGTGCACAGTTTGATGGGCACTTTGTGGACTAGCAGCAATGGTGGGAATGTATACAGCAGACTGGGTCTGCCACGGGATTAAGAATGTGTCCCCTAAGCACCCTGGAGTGACATTGTGGAAGGAGCAGAAGCAGGAGCACTTCTAATGGTCTCAGGTATGGAAGAAGTCTACCCAAAAAAAAACCCACCTCTGGAAAATAGTATGGTGACATCCAGCCAGATCAACCACTGGTAGGCAAAGAAACGCTGGCTGGTTCTTAAGGCCAGGAAGTAATATGCCTCCAGGTGAATACAAGGGACTACACAAAATTTCTACAATCGAAAGGCTTCCAGACAGAAGGGAGAAGATTGGGCTGTGCCCTGTTTGTTGATGTAGTCAATGGCAGTCAAAGGTCTGATACTAGTTTCACTATAATCTTGCTAAAGATTGCCAAAAAAGGTCTTCAGAATTTCAGCATGCGCCTTGAAAGTTAGTGGTCAATATAAATTCCGCCACACATTTTCAAGGTATAGAAAATACATTTTTAAAACAAACTGTTTTCATAGCCAACAGCTGCTAAACACAAACAAAACTGCAGTTAGAAAATGTGTAAGTGGGTAATTATAGCTACCTCAGGTTAGCTCTGGTTACTTTGGCATTCTCAGTATTCATGGAAAGAGCCTTCCACTGTGCAGTTTTGGCCATTTCATCTGATATATTTACAACTGAGGGATCAATGCTGAAGAACAAACACACTTTTTGGTTAGTACTCAATTCTTTGCAAAAGCATTAACTTTTGTCACCCATATTGTTCACATCAGTAGTGCCTTCTGTTATCACTTACATAGCCACAAGTTGCATTTTAAGTAAAAATCATCACAATGCAGTTAAACAGAAATTTAGACCACCAAATACCAGGCAGTTTCCCATGGTGTAGCAGCTTAGAACTATCTTTGATAGGAGACATCATTGTTGGTAAGGCTGCAAAGGCCTCCAACTCAGCTCGACAGCATTTTTGTGTTTTTCTGTCTTGTGTTACACAGAATCTTTTGAACTCAGCATCCCATCAATTCCAAAATTTCAGGAAATGTTCTAGGCATCAAAGTCCTTAGCCCTACTGACTTGGGGAAAGAATCAGAAAACCAAAAGGAACAACAGGGGACACATGGCACCCTGGTATCCGACTAACACACCCATACCTTCATGCACCTCTGCAACTGTCTGTAGATCAAACTGCATATCTCATATCCAACCAGCCTCCCAATGGATTTTAACATCTTAACACCCTGTGCTTACTCTCATGCCCCATATTTTCCCCTCTTCCTCTTCACCCCAGCATTAATATGGGAAATAAGTCTGTTAGGCTGTGCGTACACTAGCTCCCAACTTCGAAGGGAGCATGGTAAGCAGGGTGTTGGGAAATTACTAATGAAGTGCTGTGGTACATATGCTTCATTAAGCTAACTGGAAGTGCCGGCTTGTGTGTAGGTGTAAAGGGACTTTGAAGTAGCCCAGGCACTTTGACGTATCGGTGCGTTAGCTGTGGCTACACGCAAGCTGGCACTTCAACGTTTTTTGCTTCAAAGTTGCCATGGGAGTGAGAATTAGCTTAATGAAGTGCTGATTATGCACCCCAGAACTTCATTAGTAGTCTCCCAACACCCTATTTACCATGCTCCCTTTGAAGTTGGGAGCTAGTGTAGACACCGCCTAACAGACTTATTTCCCATATTAATGCTGGGGTGAAGAGGAAGAGGGGAAAATATGGGGCATGAGAGTAAGCACATAGCCCCTGGCACAGGGAAGACAAGGAGGAGCTGCAGGGAGTCCCTGCAACAGAAGTAGATGTCAGTATGGCACACAGGGAGATTATGGGGGTGGAATGCAGGAATGATCTCCTCCCACTTCAATATTAATTAGATACTTAATTTTTTCAAATATATTTTCCTGTAATCTCTCAAAAATCCAGTATGGGTTGTTTAGGAATTATAAGAAGTCATGCTTTATTTTTAAATAAAGGATGACATCTTTCAGAGATCAGAATTGTTCCAACTTACCCCCAGGAAATTATCAGAGAAGGAAGTATAGGAGACACTATGATTCTGAATTTGCTAAATTAACCTAGGTTGAAATGGACCTATATCATGAAGTATGAAGATCTAAACTGTCTTCTGCTGATCCAGCATTTGAAATCAGGTGATATTTGCTAGACTGCTTATAAAAATCTACGTGTTACAAAAATCTACTTTTTAAACACACCCCTGCCCCCCCCCCCCCCCCCCCCCCGACAGATCTATATACAGACAGCACATAGTGTCTCAGTCAAGTCGTTTTTGCTACTTTTCACCAATTTAATCCACCCACAAGTGTAGTCCCTTTACGGAAATGTTTAGCCACACTGACTCATTCTCCAGTAGCACACACCATATGGATCTATTTATACCTGTGCAAAGTGGGCTAGAAACACTACCTTATCAGGAGAATAGTGTTTCAAACCCTCTCTCTTCATATCTGACTCACGTGCATGACAATGGAGAATAAGGTTAATTCTGAGTAACAGCACATTTTTAGCTGCCCTCACTAGAGTTTTCAGATTATTAAACTATTTCATATATGCACACTTATAATTAGAGATAAAAATATAACAATCTGCAAAAAACAGGTTTAGACCTCAATTTCAGAAATCAAAGCATCTGATAAGTGTATGGCTTAACTATTAGTGAATTATAATTAAATGCCACATAATATTTCATATAATTAGCCATGCATAGTAGCGCACAAACATTCTATAGAGAAGAACTGACCAAAACAGCTTCTTCACCCTGTGAACAGCTGGTCGAAACTGATTCATCTGATCTGTTCAAGATGGTCATGTGTATGAATGATTAAGAGGCAATTTAATTTTTTAAAAACACACAAGCCCCTGCATCATAAAAGGAAAGATTTACTTCCGCTGTCTCATTCCCCAATCCGTCATAGCTAGCTAGCTGAGTCACAAGCTTAAATGTAAACTTGTTCGCTCAAATATTTCAATTATATTTATTTAAAGAAAAATATCAAATATTGCTTATAATACATAGCTATTTAAAACCCCAATTTAAAAAAATAGTTAAATTGTATCATACCTGTATTTTAGGGCCTTTACAGGAATCTCTAAGACATTTCCTCCTTCATATGGAAGATGTACAGTTTCACTGTCCACTGTCTGAAGCATTCGCTCTGCTTCCTGCAGGCCACATGCATGACATTTGTAATATTGAAGAAGCAAAAAAAGCAAGTAATCCAAGTAAAGAATAATTTAAGTATTACACATATTCACCAATTCAGTAGGAAATGTTATTGATTTACCTTTCAACACTGGGGTGGTAGGGGGAACTTCCCTGAGATGATATTCTCTCTCTCTCCCTATCCCACCGCTAAATAACGTTTAAGGTAAGTAAGAACTGCTAATGGTATCTTCAAAAGGTGTGTTGGGAAACTGGATATGAAAGGGTTAGTTTATTTGAAACTTTAATGGGCAAAATTACTCAGACAACGTTATCGGTAATAAGTATCAACTATTCTGTTTTTACTACAGCCCTGCCATGGAGTGGATGAACTCTTAGCCCTGATAAAGTCAATGGGGTTCTGTCATTTAACTTCAACAGGACAGAACCAGGGTGTTACTATATGTTTCTAGAGAATGGTGAAAATCCCAGCACAACCAGCATGCCATGGTAGGATTTTGCTTCTGATGTTAAATATGGAAAATCCACTAAGCCAAAATTTGATACAAAATCCCATAGCACTGGCATTTTTGTAACTGCCCTATTCACTCCTTGAATCCTAACAACTGAGATTCTGGCAGAGACTTCCACATGTTGATTACCTTAGCTATAAAAACCCATGTGAATTTAATGTTAACCACATTTTTTAAAAAATTGATGGCAATTATATTACTAACTTCTAAATACTAGGATATTTGTTTAGGTTTTTTCGGCAGTTTCCTCTAGCAATTTTCATCACTTTTGGCCTTTTGTACACTTACCTCTTTTGCCCTTTTCTTTTTGTCATCTTCTTTTTTCTTCTTGCTTTCTGGCATAAGGTCATCTAGCCAACTAAGTTCTCGTTTGGTGAAACACAGATCCATGAGCTTACGAATAAACACTAATGCTAGAACCTTACAGGACATAAGAATTGACTCTTTCAGAATAGCTTTACATGAATATTTGAAACATATTAGTGTATACATGTTTATTTTTCAGCTTTCTACACAAAGATATTACATCATAACTTCATAAAAATAGATCTGACTCATTACTAACAGAACAGATGGACACTGAAATAACTACCATAAACCATTTTTTAACTAAGCCTACTGCTATTCAATTAAATTTGACTCTTGTTTAAAGAAAAATAATTATTTGCTTCCCAAAAAGGAGGATTTTTACTAGAACCTTTTTTCTAGTCAGCAAATAAGCCTTGAAGAGATGTATTAAACCACAGACCCTTTTGAAAAACGAATGCATTTCAAAAGATGCTATGGAAGCACTTACCATCATAGGAAAAACAACAGCAGCTGCAGAGGCTTTAATCACCCACAGAAGAACTAGGCAGGTGAGCTGAACAACTGTGAAGACATGGACCTTCCAAAGTGGCACATAACGTAGATAGATCAGATCAGGTTGATGTTTGGCAGGCATTCCAAACAATTTTATACGGTCAAAAAACTATTGAAAAGAAAGTAATTCTCAGTTAATGATTTTATGCATGCAGAACTAGACAGGCTAATTACAGACATTGGGGCTACATCTACATTAAAAGTATTTTGTAGTCAAACCAGGGGTTTTGTCACTGAAACTCATGGAGCATCTACTGACAAAATGCATTTTGTTCACAGAAACTGTCAACAAAAAAGCCATGTAGATGCTCCAGGGGTACTTTTGCCAACAGAGGACATTAAAAGATGGATCTGTTTTTATGCGTAGACATGATCTGTCAACAGACATTTTGTTGGACCATCTCTTCCAACAGTAACTTCTGTAGACAGCTGCTTCTACCATAGACATAGCCTGGGAGTATTGAAAGTAAGAATTCTTTCATTTTAAAGCTGATACTTGAAATGCATTAATAGTAGTGTATATTTGATTTAAGTCACTACTTGCTTGGGATTTTAGCAAATAGGTTTCAATAGGTAAAGATTTCATATTGTTGATCAAGTGCCTGGTAAAAAACAAAAGCCAGAATTAAAGTGTTAGAGAAATAAATATGATTATCCCAGACATAATAATCACTACATGCATCTACATTCTGATCTAATAATACATGGTACCTTTACTTACACTTCAACAAAATGACATTTTAAACTTTTCTTTATGCAAACAACTTAATTCTGATATTTCCAATTTTACACTGAGCAGCTGGTATTGTTTTCTACTAACAGAAAGGACGTTTCAGTTAAGAGCAACTGAAATTTAGTGTTATTTTAGCAGCTTTTTTTTTGTAATAGTGTTTCTAAAAAAAAAAAAGCTATCTGCTTGTTTAGTAAAACTAGAACTTGCCTGGATGCCCTTTAGTGAAGATACTCCCATGTAGAGAAAGACACCATACAAAACTGGCATTGGAATAAACTGCAGGGGGAAGAAAAAAAACAAAGTTTAAAGTTTGTATTTATAGAATTACATAGTAAAATATGGCCATACACGTTAATGGAAGGTGCCTAAGGGAAGGGATCTAATTTTGTTTTTAAGTGTTAGGTTGACATACATAGAGTCTGAAGTCTTATTTCTTCAGAGAATAAATACAAAACATGACAGCAACAAGGAAGCGTGCAGGGTTGCCACTGTGCTTCAGCCAGGCTATAAAAAGACTGCATGCCATAAGAAAGTAGCTCAGTCTGCATGTCCAATCAATTCTTAGTATAACACTGCAACCTCAGTGTGAGTTAGCACCAAATAAGTTGGTTTAATTACTGTGTGATCTTCACTTTTATGTCACTAATCCAGCTAACGTAAGTGAAACAAAAAGGACTCTAAAATCTGTTCAATGCAAAAAGACTGTTTTAAATCTTCCAAAATTCAATGGGAATCTTTCCATTGACTTAATGGACTGTAGATCAGGCCTTTATAAACTATATATTCCAATGAAGAGTATTTTACAGGATATAGGTAGAGCTTGACTTTGCCCTCCAAAAAACTATACTGAAAAGTTATAAGTGCTCTGAAGACCATCAGGACACCTAGGGGTTATGGTGGATGAAAGGCTGGATATGAGTAAACACGGTGCCCTTGTAGTCAAGAAAGCTAACAGCACACTCGGGTACATTAGGAGGAGCATTTCAAGCAGATCTAGAGAAGTAGTTACTCCTCTTTATTCGGCACTGGTGAGGCCACATCTGGAATATTGTGTCCAGTTTTGGGCCCTCCAGTATAAAAAGGA
Source organism: Carettochelys insculpta (assembly GCF_033958435.1). Classification (NCBI taxonomy): domain Eukaryota; kingdom Metazoa; phylum Chordata; order Testudines; family Carettochelyidae; genus Carettochelys; species Carettochelys insculpta. The sequence goes on along the minus strand of NC_134138.1, from coordinate 205,320,717 downwards.
TGTGGATTTGCTGGAGCAGGTTCAGCGAAGGGCAACAAAAATGATTAAGGGTCTGGAGCACAAGAGCTATGAGGATAGGCTGAGGGATTTGGGCTTGTTTAGTTTACAGAAGAGAAGACTTAGAGGTGATTTAATAGCAGCCTTCAACTTCCTGAAGGGGAGCTCTAAAAAGGAGGCTGAGAAACTGTTCTCAGTGGTGTCAGATGGCAGAACAAGGAGTAATGGTCAGAAGTTGAAGAGGGAAATGTGTAGGTTGGATATTAGGAAAAACTTCTTCACCAGGTGGGTGGTGAAGCATTGGAATGCGTTGCCTAGAGAGGTGGTGGATTCCCCATCCCTTGAGGTTTTTAAGTCCCGGCTGGACAAGGTCCTGGCTGGGATGATTTACTAGGGGTTGATCCTGCTTGAAGCAGAGGGCTGGACTAGATGACCTCCTGAGGTCCCTTCCAGCCCTGTGATTCTGTAAAAAGGTAACACAAGCCTCTACTGAAACTTTCCAAACAGCAAAGAATAACGAATTGTTCACAAGCCACGTTCTTCATACTTTATATGGTGGCATGACTGTATATCTGTGAGGATACTGACTATTAAATAGACATACTAAGAAACTTTTTTGTGGTTGAATTACTACTGAATTTAATCAGGTTGAAGAAAAGCATGTACTTTTCATCAATGCACAGTGCAATAGCCACAACCATACATAATGAGAAGGAGTAGTCTGAAGCAAAAGAGTCCTACAATAGCCATTTACATCAAAAAGAAAAGCAGATGGAGTACTGCACAAGAAGCAGACATTCATAATTAGTTTCCACATGCCTTTGGCTCCATGGAAAGTGAACAACTGAGTTTCACAAGAATCAGGCATTAAATGTGAAGAAACATTATAGGTCAGATACTAATCTTCTCTATCTTCACTTCTCTACAGTACTCTGTTAAGAGTACAGATAGTCCCCGACTTACGAACGGGTTACATTCCGAACACCTGATCGTAACTCGATTTGGTCATAAGTCAGAAATATCTTTATACTGTAATCCCTTGAGGTACGTGAGGGTGGGGTTCCATGCAACTCTCGCATACCTTGAATTTTGCTAAGTTGGGGGGGGCTTGGGTTGGGGCCCTGGGAGAGGGCAGGGAGGTTAAGCCTGGGGTGGTGGGAGGGTGCAGTTGAGCTGGGGCTTGTCTACATGGGGGTCCTTTTCAAAAGGACCCTGACAACATCGAAATCTCCTTATTCTTATCAGCTGAAAGGACCCCTGTGTAGAAGAGCTGTGGGCAAGCGAACCGCAGCACTTTCGAAGTGCCACGGCCGGTGGCATGCTAATGAGGCGCTGAATATTCATTTCAGCACCTCTTTAGTATTCTTCAATGTGGCCATTAGCGTGGCCATTTCGAAGTTTTTTGTAACTGTAGTCATAGCCATGGTAATATAGATGGTGAACCTTTAATATTTTAAAGTATGTTTTTATTATGAAAAAAATACTACATAAAATGGCATCTTAACACATTTGTTCCTTTCATGTATGCAGAGTACATATTCCTTACTTCAGAAATAAAAGTTTTTACATCTCCAGTCTTTAAATCCTGCAGAGTCAATACAGATGAAGGAAAATAAGCTTGATTCTGCTCAAACTGCTGCATCAACTGAATTTATTTATTAAGTTCCAATCAGTGATGATTACCTAAAGCCACATAAATAGGGCTGATCAGAAAACAAGAATTCTATTTTGCTGCCATCTTCATATTTGTTTTCATTCAATATTGAAACAAAACTGAGGCCTTTGAAAAATGTTGTGGGGGAAAAGATACTCTTTACGCCCCCCTATTCACATCCCAGTAGTTAGGAAACTCATCAGGCATGTAGGAGACTCAGGTTCAAACATCTGCTCTGCCTGATCTAGGGTCTACCATATACCTAGCAAATTTCCTACAATTTGTCCATTAGCTATTCTGTGAGGGATGTCTCTTTCTCATTTGCTTCAAAGTGGATATATTTCAGCGGAGGGTTAAAAATTCCTGGCAATATCTATCACCACGTCCCCTAATATGACTTGTAAAATCTTTATTATCCATAGTAGACAAAGTATTGAGGTTAGTGCTCCAATATCAAAGGGAGTTTTCAAGACTGGTAGATAGACAAAACACAATAATTGTGTGAATAGTCAGCATACATGTAAATAACAGAGAAGCATGAAATCCTGCAATATAGTTTTTATAGATTCATTTTACTGGAGAAGTGTACTTTTAATCTTTCTATTTTATATCATCGACACTCTAGCAGGTACATAGAACTATCTTTCCTGTTTTCACAATTAGGTATACAGACCTGAAACACGTTAACTTGAACTTAGAACACTGAAAAATAACCACTCAAGACTCTTTGCTGACCAATTGAGCATTTGAGATAGGGGTTATGAGAACTGAACTCTCATTCCTTAACTTCTTCAGATGTCCTTTTTACTCTCACCTACTCCATTATTTCTATTAAAACTATTTCAAACATTTGTTTATATAAAGAAACTCAAAAATTAAAGTGGATTTTTAAATTAATATATTAAACTTGTTTACATTATTAAATAGTAAAGAATGATATTAAAATACGAATGTATTTTATATTTCAGATCAACCATTATTTCTTACCTTCAAAACAGAGGTCATAAAAACAGACAGACCCATCAGAACAAATATCATTAACCCCGTTACTCGCTGCTCCCGGATTCCCAAGAACTTAGGTTGCTCTCCTGGAGCAGAGCATTCAGATTCTACTTTTAGGCTGTTGACGTGACTTATAGAGAGTACAGTTGCAGCCACAAACCAAGGCAATCCCATTATTGAACATATCCCCAGCATAACACCAACCATGAGCAGATCAAGATGATAGCCACAGCCTTTCTGTAAAGTCAAGTAAACAAATTAGTTTCCTGCATATAAAAGATTTATATACTTATAGTTCTGCACTAAAAATTGTGGATAGATTATTCTAGAGTGCCCACCATTCTAGCAGCCATGTGTTCTATGTTACAAGATACAAATAGGTCATTCAGTAGCTGCAACTTAATTTTAAATTTTCAAAGACCTATACTATTTAGTTGTATGTAGGCTATTTAGACAATGCTGAACAAGTTTCCTTTCCAATAAGTTGATGTACATGCTCACAATTGAGTTCAGAATACTTTCAAAACTGAAAAAAGCAAACTATTACCTTTAACTTATGCTCCTTTCTGTTTATGATTACTGCTGTGATTTGCTGGTCCATGAAAATGAGAATGGTACAGAGTAATGCGGGAACAGCAGATACCGGTAATGTCCACCAAGGATTACCTCCAAGAGGATCTATGAGCCACCCCCTGTCTTTTCGAGTGGGCTGGAAAACAAATTAAAATAGTAGGAATGAAAGTCAATAACTGTAAATGGCTACCATAAAAAAACAAGCCAACTAAGTTTTTTTTTTTTTTTAAATATAGTTTTTAAATGAATGAAAATGGCTTGGGAATGAGGTTAGGTTATATTATGCTAGTTCTCATGCTGCCACTTGGACAACGGAGGATACACAATGTTCTGATATCTGCCAAATCTGCATCTGACGAAGCGGGTCTTTGCCCACAAAAGCTTATGCTCCAAAAAGAGAAGTTACTCACCGTAGTAACGGTGGTTCTTCGAGATGTGTCCCCGTGGGTGCTCCACGTTAGGTGTCGGGCTCGCCCCGGCGCCGCAGGTCGGATCTTTCCAGCAGTTTCTGCCGGACCGCGCATGCGCCGGCGCGCGCCGCTCCCTTGCGTGCTCCCGGCCACGTGCGCAATACGGTCCACGCCAGTTCCTTGACCAACCGCCTCGGATGCTCCTGCAAAACACTAAACGGAGATCCGAAGCGGGGAGGATGGGCAGGTGGTGGAGCACCCACGGGGACACATCTCGAAGAACCACCGTTACTATGGTGAGTAACTTCTGTTTCTTCTATGAGTGTCCCCGTGGGTGCTCCACGTTAAGTGACTACCCAGCAGTAACCCAAGATAGGAGGTGGGTAATCGGATTATGTGCAGCTTGTCCCTGAGAGGACCGCTGTCGAGAGACAGGTATCCTCTTGGAATACCCTGTGAAGGGTGTAACGTTTGGCGAAGGTGTCATAGGATGACCAGGTCGCCGCTCTGCAAATGTCTTTTAGCGCAACGCCCTTGAAAAAGGCTGTTGATGCCGCCACCGCCCTAGTGGAGTGAGCCCTGGGTGGGGCCAGTCAAGGAGTCTTTTTGAGTTCGTAGCACATTTTTATGCAGGATCCGATGTGCTTCGAGATTCTCTGCGAAGAGAGACCTTCTCCTTTTGATTTGGGAGCGAGAGAGACTAGGAGTCTATCCGTTTTCCGGAAGGACTTAGTCCTGTCTATATAGAAAGCCAGCGCCCTCCTCACGTCCAGGAGGTGTAGGCGCACCTCTTTGTTAGAGTTATGAGGCTTTGGATAAAACGAAGGTAAAACTATAGGTTCGTTAATATGAAACTCTGAAGAAACTTTGGGAACAAAGGCTGGATGCAGCCGTAAGGTTACCGCCTCCTTGGAAAATACTGTGCAGGGTGGTGCTGCCATAACTGCTGCAAGCTCGCTCACCCTGCGAGATGACGTGATTGCGAGAAGAAAGGTCATCTTTATCGTAAGGAGACGGAGGGAAACCGTAGCTAAAGGTTCAAACGGTGGTCCCGTTAGCGCACTAAGCACAAGGTCCAAGCTCCACGAAGGTGGAAGCGGTTTCCGAGGGGGGTATAGGTTCACCAGCCCTTTGAGGAACCTGGTAACCATGGGATGGGAAAACACCATGTGCCCTTCCTCTTCACGTCTGAAAGCCAAAAGAGCGGCAAGGTGGACCTTTAACGAGGATAGGGAGAGTCCTCTCTTGAGGTCCAGTAAATACTCTAATATTACAGATATAGGCACAGCAAGGGGGGTTAACTGTTTGGTAGAACAACATGCCGTGAAGCGAGTCCATTTCTGCTTGTAGGTCTTCCTGGTGGAAGTCCTCCTGCTACTTTCTAGGACTTGTTGCACTTCCTCTGTACATGTGCTCTCTAGGGAGCTGAGCCATGGATTAACCATGCCTGTAGTCGTAGGCCTCGGGGGTGTGGATGCACTATGGACCCCTGAGCTTGCGTGAGCAGATCCGGTGCCACTGGGAGGGGCATGGGTGGACGGTCCAACATGCGCAGGAGTAAGGGGAACCATTGCTGTCGATCCCATGTTGGGACTACTACGATCATTCGGGCTCTCTCTCTCCTGGCTTTCTGAAAGACTTTGTGGATAAGCACTGTGGGAGGAAAGGTATAAAGCAGGGGGCCCCTCCACAAGATCGCGAATGCGTCCCCCAGGGACCCCCGTCCCAGTCCTGCCCTGGAGCAGTATCGTGGGCACTTCTTGTTGTGTTGAGTGGCAAACAGGTCTATCTGGGGAAAACCCCATGCATGAAAGATTGGTCATAGCAGATTGGAACGGATCCGACACTCGTGCGTGAGTGCGAAGCGCCTGCTCAGCTGGTCTGCCTTCACATTGCGAGCACCTGGTAAGTACGAGGCTTTCAAGGTTATATTGTTGGCGATGCACCAGTTCCACAATCGGGCTGCTTCCGCACATAAGGCACGGGACCGAGCTCCTCCTTGCCGATTTATATAAAACATGGTGGAGGTATTGTCTGTACTGATCCCGACTACTTTGCCTTGTATATGGTCTCGAAAGTGTCTGCAGGCATTGAACACTGCTCTGAGCTCCAGTATATTTATGTGCAGTGACTGTTCTGTGGAGGACCACAGTCCTTGCGTCACCTCTTCGCCCATGTGTGCTCCCCACCCTATGTGGGAGGAGTCTGTAGTGAGGAAAACCGATATTTGTGGTTGGTGAAAGGGCACCCCTGTTAGCATGTTCTTGGGGTTCACCCACCATTGCAGGGATCTGCGCACCTCTGTCGTAGGCAACATCACCCTGTGAACGGTATGTGCTGCCGGTTTGTAGACGCTCGCCAGCCAGTGCTGCATGCTGCGCATGTGTAACCTGGCGTTTTGTACTATAAACGTCACTGCTGCCATGTGGCCCAGCAGCTGTAAGCACGTCAGAACTGGCACCGTAGGGCTGAAGGTGATGACCTGCACGAGGGAACCGATGGCTCGAAAGCGTGTCTTTGGTAGATAAACCCTTGCTGTGATAGAATTTATATGTGTCCCTATGAACTCTATGTCCTGTGTGGGGTCTATCTTTGATTTTGCCAGATTGATGACCAGGCCCAGCGAAGAGAACATGCCCGCTGTGACGCGTATCATGCGAAGTACCTCTTCCTTCGAGGCCCCTTTCAGCAGGCAGTTGTCCAGATATGGGAATATAAACACCCCGTCTGTGCAGGTAGGCTGACACCACTGCCAAGGTCTTGGTGAAGACTCTGGGGGCCGAGGAGAGGCCGAACGGCAGAACCTTGTATTGAAAATGTTCTTTGCCTTCCATAAACCGGAGAAAGCGTCTGTGAGCCGGGTGGATAGTTATGTGGAAATACGCGTCTTGCAAGTCGAGGGCTATGAACCAATCTCCATCGTCCAGTGCCGTAAGGATAGAGGCGACTGTAATCATCCGAAAGTGTTGCTTGCGCAGGTACCGGTTGAGGCCCCGAAGATCTAGGATGGGCCTCCAGCCTCCTGTCTTTTTTTCCGTGAGGAAATATCTGGAGTAGAACCCTTTCCCTCAAAGTTGCTCCGGCACTCTTTCCACTGCCCCTATGAGTATGAGATGGTCTACCACCTGCTTGAGTCTCGCTTCGTGGGAGGCATCCTTTAGGTGGGGCCTGGGTGGAGGTCGTGGAGGTGGGAGCGACTGGAAGGGGATAGCGTACCCCGTGGCTATGATCTCCAGTACCCATTTGTCTGTGGTGATCCTTTGCCACTGGTCGTAGAATGGACAGAGGCGATGGTGGAACAATGGCTTCGGATGACATTGCGCGATGGTAGTGATGGTGCAGCCCTGGATCTGTGTGTCAAACTTGTGGCCTTTGGCCCTGCCCCGAGGACGCACGGCTCTGTTGGGAACATCGCCTGGGAGTTGTGTATTGCTGGTGCTGTTGATGTCGCCCTTGCTCGTAACCCCTGTGGTACTGGGGACGCTGTGGTTGATACTGGTACCGTCTTTGCTGAGGGTAATACTTTTTCTTCCTGTATGGAGGGGTGTAAATCCCCAAGGTCCTAAGAGTAGCTCTTGAATCTTTATTGGAATGAAGGACTGAGTTGGTTGATTCAGCAAACAGCTTCTGCGTGTCAAAGGGGAGATCGACGATCTTCGCCTGCAAATCCCTCGGGATACCCGATGTTTGGAGCCAGGACTCCCTGCGCATGACCACTGCCGTAGCTGTTGAGTGTGCTGCCGTGTCCACTACGTCTAGGGTGATCTGAACTCCCGTCCTCGAGGCTGCGTAGCCTTCCTGCATGATGGCCTTGAGCACCGGCTTCTTGTCCTCTGGAAGCGAGTCCATGAGGGAAGTCAGCCTGGAGTAGTTGTCAAAATTATGGTTCGCTAGATGCGCTGCGTAATTCCCCATTCTCAACAGTAGGGTAGAGGAGGAGTAGACCTTTCTGCCGAACAACTCTAGTTTCTTGGCATCTTTGTCCGTTCCCCCTGTCTTGTACTGAGAAGTTTTTGACCTCTGTTGAGACAATTCCACCACCAGAGAATTTGGTTGCAGGTGGCTGAACAGGAACTCCATGCCCTTTGCCGGGATGAAGTACTTCTTATCCGCTCTCGTTTATAGGCGGAGTGGACGCAGGGATCTGCCATATTGTGGTGGCGGACTCCATGATTGCTTCATCAAGCGGAATAGCTATTTTGGAAGAGGCCGGAGGTCTCAGGTTTTTAAGGAGCTTATGGTGTTTCTCCTGCACCTCTGCTGTTTGGATGCCTTGCGTGAAGGCCACCCTTTTAAACAGCTCTTGGAACTGTTTGAGATCATTCGGAGGATGGACGTCCCCTGGGGCCGTGGCCTCGTCAGGGGAAGATAGCGAGGAACCGCTAGGCTAAGCCTCTCTGGACCCCTCTGGATCCTGTTGACAGTGATACATCCTCTCGCTAGATACTTGCGAGGGAAAATCTCGGGGTTCCAGAATCAACTCCCCCTGAGATATCTGCGTTTCCGTCCCCGTCCGCGTTCTGGGTGACATGAGATTCCCCAAGGCACCTTATACACTGACTGTGCCCGTCGGAGGCCGGCATCGCTTCGCGACATGACTCTCACTTTTTGAATCCTGAAGAGGACATTATGGTGAGTCTTTGAGATGTTAATAGGATACTTAGCACCTTCTCTGTGCCTGTTCCCCTCTCTGACTCAGCCTGCCATGGCAGGAGGCCTAATGGCCCTACGTCCCCGGGCCTCCGGTGCTCTGCTTGTTACTAAGACTGGAAGCTTTACTCCTTCCTCTTTTTTTTTTTGGAAAACAATAACAAGCTAACTTAATCTAAAAGACTGAAAAAGAAACTCTAAAACACTTTAAGAATGTTAAATACGCTGACTCTGGCCGTAGCCTGAGCGGATTCCGTCTGCAGCCGATGGTGGTTAAAGAGGAACTGGCGGGGACCGGATCGCGCACGTGGCCGGGAGGGCACAAGGGAGCGGCGCGTGCCGGCGCATGTGCGGTCTGGCAGAAACTGCTGGAAAGATCCGATCTGCGGCGCCGCGGCAAGCCCAACACCTAACGTGGAGCACCCACGGGGACACTCATGGAAGAATATCTGTTAGTCTATAAAGTGCCACAGGACATCTTGTTGTTTTTAAAGATACAGACTAACTCAGCTACCTCTCAGATACTTGCAAACTCTGGGTGTCCTAGCCATATTCTAGGTTTTATGGGGACCTTTTCAATCCTGTTTGATTGATGGAAAGTCTTAGATGTTTCCCATATGGAAGCTGATATAGTTTGGATCTGATGATCATACTGCTTCTGAGTGCTGGACGAAGTTTGAAGTCGTAGGATATATTTAGTTAAAAATGGATCTCTTCATTTGATCTGAATTTGTCCATTTGATAGTTTCAATCTTTTGGACATGCTTCATCGGAATGATATCTAACTTCTTTTCAATCTTGACTCTCAGAAGCCATGTTTTGGTCCCACAGGCCAAAATCCTGATCACCAAAGCATTATAAATCCTCAGATTTGTCTCTCTGCTTATCAGCATATTCAATTTATAAAGGAAATTCTAAAGGTGTCATGTACTGACCACGCTTTTGCAGTCTGGGCATCATATTGTTTCTCAGTGCCACTTATATTAGCAATAGAGCAAAGATACGTGAAATCATTATCAATCTCGAGTAAGGATTAGTCTCAACCCAGTAAGATACTAGAGTCTGCTGCATGACCAAAATTGCCAATTATAAGAAGTTTGGTTTTATCCCAATTAATTTTCTGGCCAATGTTTGCTGCTGAGCTTTTAGGGATACAGGTGCCACAAATGGCTTATCCATTGATTTGGTAACTAGTGCTATATCATCAGCAAAAGTGAAGTAAGGAAGGATCTTACCAATGCTTATGCCAAAAAACACATTTACTTATTAGGCAGGAATGGTGCAAATAGCTGCTGTGTGCGCATTATAACAATTAAATCATGTGAGGATACAGTTTACATGAAAAACAATTGCAAGATAAAGCAATAATCCTTTCCATTTTCCTTGCTTTCCACACATCTCTCTTGAAAAGAGAAAGCAAGCAGTCCTCTAACACCTTAAAGACTAACAATTTTATTCAGTCTTTAAGATGTACTGGACTGCTTGCTTTGTTTTGCAAAGATACAGACTAACATGGCTTCCCCGAGACGATTTGAAAAAAAGGTTCATGCTAACATACGACATATGACAACACACAGTAACTAGGGATCTCCATTAATGTCCTTTAGTAGATGTGAATTAGACCCAGACCATAGTAGTAGGCATCCTTCAGTCTGCATAGACTATGGATCGCGCCCTTTAAAGTTTCAATTGAGGACTTCATTTACAGCATCTATTGTGACTATGAAGACCCACACGAGAGTGACAGTCCTTGCTGCATCTCTCGCAGACGTAGTGGGTGTCTGGCAAGTCCTTATTGTGCTTTCTGTGCGCTCGCTTCTCCTCTGCTAGCTGTCTGATCTTCAACTCGCCCTTCTGAAGGCCATTGTGTAATCCCTGCCTCCATCTGCTGCGGTCGTCTGCTAGATCTTCCCAGTTGTCCAGCTCGATGTCTACCTCTCTGAGGTCTCTCTTGCAGACATCTTTGTAACGCAACTGGGGGCGTCCAGGAGGTCTTTTGCCAGAGGCTAGCTCACCATACAGGATGCCTTTTGGAATCCTTCCATCGTTCATCCTGTGGACGTGGCCAAGCCAGCGGAGTCGATGCTGCCTGAGGAAGGTGTGCATGGTTGGGATTCCAGCTTGCTCGAGGACGGCGGTGTTGGTCACTCTATCCTTCCATGATATTCCAAGGATGTGCCTGAGGCAGCGCAAGTGGAAGACGTTCAGCCTCTTTTCCTGGCGGGCATACAGGGTCCAAGTCTCGCTGCCATAAAGGAGGGTGCTGAGGATGCAGGCTCTGTAGACTTGCATTTTGGTGAGAGTGTACAGCTTGTTGTTATTCCACACTCTCTTGCTGAGTCTGGACAGAGTTGTGGCCGCTTTTCCGATCCTCCTATTTAGCTCAGTGTTCAATGACAGGGTGTCAGTGATGGTGGACCCTAGGTAAACGAACTCGTGGACGACCTCTAACGTATAGTTGTCAATGCTGATTGATGGGGATTCAGCAACATCCTGACCGAGTACGTTCGTCTTCTTTAGGCTGATGGTAAGCCCAAAGTCCTTGCACGCTTTGGAGAACCGATCCAGCAGTTTTTGAAGCTGGTCTTCTGTGTGAGACACTACAGCAGCATCGTCTGCGAACAGCATGTCTCTGATGAGGACTTCTCGCACCTTAGACTTAGCTTTCAGCCTTGCAAGGTTAAACAGTTTCCCATCAGATCTTGTGTGCAGCAAGATGCCCTCTGTTGAAAATCCAAAGGCATGTTTCAGGAGGAGTGCCGACTTTGGTAATCTCAGAGGAATGTATGAGGGTATGAAGAAGGTATTAGGACCCACCCAGAACAAGATGGCACCTCTGAAATCCAAATCTGGTGAAGTCATCGCTGACAAAGCCAAACAGATGGAGCGCTGGGTTGAGCACTACTCCGAGCTGTACTCACGCGAGAATGTTGTGGTTGACACAGCCCTCGATGTCGTCGAGCTCCTACCAGTAATGGATGAACTGGACCAAGAACCGACTGTGGATGAAATGAAGACAGCCATCGACAGCATTGCAGCTGGAAAGGCCCCTGGTCAGGATGGTATACCACCAGAGGTAATCAAATGTGCCGCGGACACACTCCTGGAACCCCTGCATGAGCTACTGTGCATGTGCTGGAAAGAGGCTGAGTTTCCACAGGATATACGTGACGCTAACATTGTAACGTTGTATAAGAACAAAGGAGACAGAAGCGACTGCAACAACTACCATGGAATCTTCCTCCTAAGCGTCACTGGTAAACTGTTCGCTCGCGTCATCCTTGGCAGACTCCAGAAGATTGCTGAGAGGGTGTACCCCGAACCGCAGTGCGGATTCCGTGCAGAGAGGTCTACCGTTGATATGGTCTTCTCTCTAAGGCAGCTGCAGGAGAAGTGCAAGGAGCAGAGAAAGCCACTCTACATAGCCTTCATCGACTTGACCAAGGCTTTTGACTTGGTCAGCAGGGACGGTCTGTTCAAACTGCTCCACAAGATAGGCTGTCCTCCGCGGTTACTGAAGATGATCCAGTCGTTCCACGAAAACATGAGAGGAACCATCCAATATGACGGCGCATTATCGGATGCTTTCAGAATCAGGAGCGGCGTCAAACAAGGATGCGTGCTTGCTCCGACATTGTTCGGGATCTTCTTCGCACACCCAGACCAGAAAACGTAGATAAATTAAAAACAGAAAAACAATCAGCATGAAAAAACCTGGCATACTACAGTGTATTTTTTGCAAATGCAAGTAAATTTCTTTTCCATATTTAACAGCTTTTTTTTTCCTTCTTCATTTTTCACTATATGACTATCCAGGAGATTGCAGATCATTTAAACCTTAAATGGACAAAGTTTCATGTCTTACTTCAAATTTCTCAGGAACATGTAGTTTAGGAGAAGGAACTCCAACAAGCCAGTCAATCAGAACCATGATCACTATGGTCAGGAACACAGCAAAGTCACTGATTGTAGAACGTACCTAGAAGGGGAAAAAAAGTATGTTAAAATACAGTAATGCTAAAAATTCTATACTTAAGCATCTGTGAAAATAGATATTTTTTGAAACTTTAAATTAGCTGCTTTTTTAAAATGATCAAACAGATTAGATTTAGCCCCTATCACGGGCACTGCATCTTAGCTTCTCTCATATAACTTTATTGTCCACCCTCTAAATAGGGAATAAAATATCTAAAATCCTACCCTCGACTGATCTATGGGAGAAAACAAACTCTCCCAAAGGCACTGAAAGTGCTTGGATTCCACTAAACTTCAAAGACAATGGCAAGACATCAAAACAGGTCCCTCATCTCAACAAAGTAACTGCCTTCACTTCAAAATATAATTTACAATGGCCCTTCCAAGACCCTAATTTCTAGGCTTAACTTTCAGTCCCACCCTGAACACTACATATGCTGCATTTTACATTTGCTAAGGTGTGATTTTACTATGAAACAATAGCCATGATGCTCTTCTGCAAGATGCTTTTCCGCACAAATAGTGATGACTTTTCCAGCTTGCAAACTGTTGTGGAGACTGCCCATATAATAGAGCTGTAGCAGCCAATCAACAGTGACACTGGCCAATCTCACATTTCTCCTCTCTTTTGGGAGCTGGCTGGCTGCTCGACCATTCCTTTTTACATCTTGTTTCTACATTGTCTTCTTATTTCCAAGAATATACTTCAGAATTAACAGTTTTACTGAGTTCTGAAATCTGCACATGTATACTTCAGCTAATTTAAGTTATATGATAGGAAAGTTTGAAGCTGTGGAAAATGATCTGGTGAAAGCAAGTGTGTACAATATGTAGGTATGGATTTAATTTTCAATAGCATTTTTCCCCACTTTCTTTTGGCCACGTGGAATTAGAGCTTCAGGTACTTTATGCAACCAGCAAGGCTACATCAGCCCCTTCAAAGAGGCTGAGTGAAAGAATGTTGGTCCCAACACTCCTGTGTGGGATATCCTCCCCTTACCCCCACACATCTACACACAAGTAAGCTATCAACCCACCACCCCATGCCAATGGAAGGGGCAATACATGTGGAAGTCTAATCACTTTGTGATATCTGACTATGATCCTGCTTAGGTCTGTGAATATTTAGATTACTTGTTGTGAATAAAGTAAAGAATTTAAGAAAATGACAAGTTCAGTTAAGAATTTAAGACCTTTTAACCACTCCCAGCTCCCTCTGTCTGACTGGCTATATTTTTAATTTCTATTCTTAAATTTACAGCTTTATCAGCTAATTTTAAACCACTTATTTCTATTTTCACAGGATAATAATTTCAACAATATGCTCACTACAATGTTCAGAAACACAGTAAGTATTTTAAAAAAAAAAAACGCATGAAGAAATGTGAAGAACGACAAATGGCTGTGAATCCTAATTACCTTAGTAGGGAAATAACGTTTGGTCTTAAACTGCTTGAGAAAAGAGGACAGGAAAAATGTTGTAAAGAATAATATCACGGACCAAAACAGAACATCTGGTATATATGGGCCATGATGACCACAGGCTGATCCAAGAAATACACCATGAAACTTTTTGCATTCCTGAAAATAAAAATAGAAAGCTAAGAGACATTCTTTAAATACAAGTCATTGAAAAAGGGCATAGTAACTTGCAGCCCTCCCCCTTGAATTCATCAAAACCAAACACAACTGCACTCAAAAAGGCACTTCTAAACTGTGGTTTCAAATAACATGTGTTTGTGCCAAAACAGCATCAGAATCTACATCTGAACTTTCCAAGTTCCCAGGGCCTTTTCACCACAAGAAGAAAGGTGCCCCACCACAAAAGGCTTTACCTGCTGCCCCACCCCCAACAAAATCCCTGTTTCTATTGGCCAGAAACCGCCCAGTGGGTGCTGAGAATTTGTGCTGCACTACCCCTGCTCCAAGCAAAATCTTCCAGCTATCATTTCTAGGCAATAGGAGTCAATATAATTTCCAGCCAACAGGAGCAAAGAGATTTGGCTGGGGCCGGGGCAACACATGGAGTCTCCTTCCCCCCCTCCCTCCCCCACCTTCTACAGTGCTGAGAGGCACAAGGAGCAGGCAGCTGCTGTGTGTGTCACTGCTCTCTGCTGTAGGGGTGGGCTGAATTAAATGTTTTCCAGGTCAGATCCAGGGCTGCATCCCTTCCCTACCCTGCAGTAGTGGGTCTCGTAGCCTGGGTCATGGAACTTGATTCAATTGTGCTAGCTTTTGTGAAAACATAACAAAAACAGTATCTGCTACAACAGATTACAATCAAAGCATTAAAAAAGAGACAGCAAGTGGATACTGACAGAGAACACAAGAGAGAAATGAGACAACGGGTCACAGAGTTGACAGAAATATATCCACAATATAAGACATTCAATAGGATTTATCAAACCATTCTGCTAATAAATAACGAACTAATTTAAAGTGCGTAACATACAGCTGGAATACTGCCAAATTTTGGGCTATGTCAGTGGATCAGGGAAGATTACCAGTATCTGGGAAAGTTAAACATGTCATCTGGCTAGGCAGCTGAAGCCTAGAAGAGTCTGCTCCCAGAAAGCTACACCACAGATTTGTAAAGATAAGGTGAGCATCATAATATACACTGAAACTATACGCAAGGGAAGGGTTCAGGGAAAATTAGACACTATTTTCTGCGATGCAAGACACATCCAGCCTTCATCCCCAAAACATGTCTTTGAACAACACTGCCACAACCACAGACTTTAGAGATTATTAAACACAGTCGACAATGTTTCCTATTCAATACCTTGCACCTAACCTCCATGAGGTTGCTCCCATTTTGGAATATCAGTATAGCACTGTTGCGTCTTTCTACTCAGCCACAGAAATACTGAAAATTATCCAGGCAATTTCAGTATTGAAATTAAATCATTTCATCTTCCCTCCAAGTCTTTTTTCTTTTATCTCTTTCTAACCTTCCTTTCTCCACTACGCACTCTTACACAGTCTCAGGTACAGCTAGTTCATTTTTCCATTAACTTCTGTAGCAAAATTCCCCAAGTTCCATAACATAATTAATAACTTTAAACATTTATACTGTTGCATTCTGCCATGGAAAATAATCTTAGCATTTTCCCCAACTTATTTTTTGTTCCTCCTCAGCTAAATTCAAGCATACAATTCCTTCTTTACTCAGGTCATGCTCATTTAGCTTTTCATTCTACTGCTTTTCCTTCAACATATGCATTTTCTAAAAACAAAATCTTACAAACAATGAATTTAAGTTTTTATTTTTACGTGCAAAGTCTATATTGAAACTTCCTGCATAAACTAGGGTTGCCCTAAGTGAGGTAGTGACCATGCACTAAATGCTCTGAACACCTGCTCCTACAGAAGGTGGAAAACTAATCTTAATTTTGTTTCTAACCTACACTAAAAGGTGTCTGGGGAGAATCAGGAAAAAATTTCAGAGGTGATTGCTTATATACTAGAAAACCAAACAAACACCCTGATACTACCTTCTAGGACTCTGGATTATTCCTACACATTTTTTTAAAACTCGCATTTAGTTTTGGTCCAAGTACAGAGTACTGCAGTCGAAGACTTAGCTTTGTATCTTCCTCACTCCCAAACCATAAGACAATATGCAAATATACTGTAAACAATTTTCAGGCCCTAATGTAGCACAGCACTTAAGTACAAGCTTAACTTCACATATGTACTTAAGCCCACTGACGTCAATGAACCTTAAGCACATATACAAATCTTTTACTGAATTAAGGCCTCCAACCATATTAAAAATGAATGTTTCTCTGATACTAAAGTAATACTACAAGGCAATTACCAATACCAAAACAATCACGAAGCCTCTGGCAGAACTTGCACTGCCTGCCAAATACAGAGGAGCAAAAGGATAAGTGAGCAAGATTTAGATCAAGTCCTTATTATGAAATTGAGAATTATTGGCACAGATCATGACACAAAAAGAAGACATTACACCAACTCGGGAGGAAGAGAATTTATGAAAAATAAGGGACAGTGTTTTAATCTTTTGAGTTACTCACAGACACTGTGAGGTTAGACCACGTTATAGTATCCACAGATGTATTGGTCTTCAGCCACATCAGTAAAGTTTCATTGCTAGGGTTCTGAGGTTCAGAGCACACACATCTGAAAAATAAAATTAAGTATTCGTAAGCAGCTTCTCTTTCTTGTTTGTTTTTGAACTTTTAAACTCACAAAATAATTGTTGTTGTAATTTTAAGCTATTTACATTTGCAAAAAGTGAAAGTAGGTACAATAACTTCTATCCCACACTAATACATAAAAATAATAGAGTACAAGGCTCCTCCTATGCGAAGTACATGAGACCAAATGGCTTTATTAGAAAACTATTTACTGAAGAGTTCAAGGAAAAAGTGTTCCATTTATTTTTCTCTCAAATCTCAATACATTAAATATAAAAACTGCAAACAGCAGAGGTCTCTCTCCAGAAATAAATAGTGGGTACAGTAGACCCCCGAGTTACACAGGGGTTGCACTCCTCACAACCCCTACGTAACTCAAATTTTGCGCAAGTCAGGAGAGACAGGAACCAGGCGGCTGCCTGGTTCCCAGATCCCCTGGGCTTGCAGGAGCTGGAAAATGGGCCAGTTTCCTGGCTCCCAGAGTGGTGGAGAGCAGGAACCAGGCAACCGCCTGGTTCCCCTCTCCCTCCTAGCTTGTGGGACCTGGGTAACTGACCAAAACCAAAGCTCAAAACCAAGCCACAGGCTGGCTCCCAGCTCCCTGCCACTGGCAGGAGCAAGGCGCAGCTTCTCCCCAGCTCGGGGAAGGTAGGCAGAAGCTGTGCCACATCAGCTTCCTGTTCGCTAGGCTCCCTCAACTAGGGGAGCATGATGGGTGGAATAGCTTCTCCCCAGCTGGGGAAGCAAGGGGAGAAGCCCTGCTGCAGCAGCTGTCTCCCCTGATTCCCCCAGCTGGCAGGCTGGAGCTCTTTCGATTTGCACGTAACTCACATTAATGCAAGTTAAGCACAAACTGAAATTGTGCATGCCAGGGGATTACTGTACCAATAAAGCATTTCTATATAAAAAGGAATACCGCAAAGTTGAGGGGAAGAAAAGACAATTATTTCTATAACTTGGTGCTTACTATAACAAACATGAATATAACTGAACCTTTGACAAACATTTATTTTTCTTATCTGGTTTACATTGTACATTTGACAGACAATTCAGAGATAAAGTTTCACTTTTTAACCTGTTTAGTCAGTAAGTTTCACTCTTGTTATAAAGACCCTTATAAATATCAAGTCGAGAGCAGATATATCCAAAAAATTTTAAAAAAAACGAAGATATCATAGAGCACCTAATCTGAAAAGAAAATGATCTTAATGCATTCAGGTTGATGGCGTCTCCAACCAAAAAAATCTCACGTTATTAACCCGAAATTTATGCTTAAATTGTACCTTATGTTAGCAAATTCGTTTGCAAGTGAAATGCATTTTGGGATACCAGTACTCCATAATAGAACCTACTTGTAATACTACTGTGGGCTTTAATGGGCTGTGCAGGAATAAAAAGACAAGCACATTATTTCAAACAACAAGAGACAGGTAAAAAGAGAGTTGAACTAGTTGATAGGTTCATTGGAACACTATTCTTCTAAGCCTGGGTGACCGACATGTGGCACACAGGGCAGAATCTGGCCTATGGAGCCTTTTTATCCGGCCCATGGAGTTAGCAGCAGTGCCATTTTGAAAGCCGACAGGGTGGCTCCAAGCTGCATGTGGCTATTTCAGGAGCCATCTGCAGCTCCCACTGCTGGTGCTGTCACCACTCACTTCTCCATCTCCCTGTCCTGCTGCACCAAAAGAGTAGAACTCAATTTAATTGGTTTAATGGCCAGCAGTAGGGGACTAACCCTGCTGAACTGTACACGGGGGAAGGGAGTAGGAAGGTTGGGCGGAGCCGCACAGCTGCAGTGAGGAGGAGATGGCAGCCTGGAGCAGGTGCATCAGGGGGGTGGCAGCACACAGATTTCCTGTGTAAAGTAAGTTAATCCTGGATTCGGGGCTGCAAGGGGTAAAGCCTGGGGATGAGGGGACATGGTTTGGGGTTTAACCCTGGGGGCAATTTGGGGCTATTTTGTGTTCAGCCCCCCGGAACATGTAAAAAAATTGCTCTGTGGCCCCCGATGAAAAAAGTTTGCCACTCCTGTTGTAACCCTAAGACAGAAAATCAATCATAAGTAAAATTTAAAAATTATATATTTTGTGGCTGATAAAAGATAGGTGAATAAAGTATTACAAGGTACAAAAGTTCCATCATTTCCGTGTAAATTCATTCTATATAGTTATTTGCATGACTGAAAACTTTTGCCACTACAAAATATTTCAGTTGAAAACAAAATGTTCTCATTAACTTGTATATGTTATTTTAAGGTTTTAAGATTTACTACACCTTACCTGGAGTACAACAAAACAAACTGAGATTTGTAACAGCATAAGTATTCAAGCTGATGATAGAGCAAGAGGTGGTTTAAACATTTCAAACCAACAAGATTAAACATTTATTAGAGATAATATGTTATTTATATCATACCTACCAGGCCTCCTGTTATATAATACACACCAGAGATTGGACTATGTTTAAAGCTGAAATTTTATAACCATGTAACAAAAACATTCAAGACGCAAAAACTGGTATGTATTAATTTTTGACTTACATTTATACACTGACATTTTTCTAACAAACTGTAATATTTTTCATTCTTAATAAGATGGTAAAAAAAGGTAAAAAAACCCTGACACTTACGAATATAAAGTTAACTTATCCAGGTCATTGTGCATATTGAAGGCATATACTTCTCCCAAATGAAAAAGCTTTTCTAATGCTTCATAGATAAATATGATGCAAATGAGTGCTGCAAAAGCCTCCTCAGTAAATCGAGTGATGTAACAAACAAGGCTGCTTGCATCCGTTGCTACTAATACTATGCATAAAAATGCAGTCCACAGACCTATGCTGGTTCGTAGGGAGAGATAGGAAAGTCTATAGTCTCTGAAAAAAAGAAAACATGTTTACTAAAACTTTAAGGCCACCTGAAATGGCAAACCATTCCATCTTGAAAAGAAAAATAAGACACTTAATTTTGTCCCTGAACCTGTACACTCTTGCTGCTTCTTTATCTTGAGTCCAGGGCAGTCTTTGTATGAGGCAGAATCAGAAGTGAAACTGCCCTCCACTCCTTTTCTCATCCTAGGAATCAGAGCTGCTACTATGGAAATGGGTTGCTGGTATTCAAAGATACCCTAAGATCTGAAACATTAAGGCTACGTCTACACTAGCCAGCTACTTCGAAGTAGCCAGCACAATGTCGAAATAGCACGCGTCGCATCTACACGCGCCGTGTGCTATTTCGACATTCAAATCGACGTTAAGTGGTGAGACATCGAAATCGTTATTCCCATCAGAAGATGGGAATAGCGCCCTACTTCAACGTTGAATGTCAAAGTAGGGTGTGTGTAGACAATCCGCGTCCCGCTACTTCAAAATAGCAGGGTCCGCCATGGCAGCCATCAGCTGAGGGTTTGAGACGTGCTGGCCAGCCCCTTCGGGGCTCTATGATCTCTGCACCCAGCAGTTCTAAAAGCCGCACGGACCCGGAAACCCCATAGCAGGAAGCTGACAGCGTGCACGCAGTAGCCATGCCACGAGGTGTCCCTACACAACCCACAGGGACACCATGGCAGGCAGGCAGGCAGCCAGCCTCACGAGCACCTCCAGAGCTCTCCCTCTGGGCCGTCTCAGGGATCCCAGGCCTCCAGCCAGCAGAGTAGGAAGCGGGGCCCCTCCTGGACTGACCCTGAGCTCCGTGACCTGCTGGGGCTCTGGGGTGAGGAGGAGGTGCTGCACATCATGGGAAGCAAATGGCGGAACGTGGAGGCGTTCGCCCGGCTGGCCGAGGGCCTGGCCGCCCGGGGTCACCCTGCCCGCACTCCTGACCATGTCAGGAGTAAGGTCAAGGAGTTGCGGCAGGGTTACGCCCGGGCCTGGGACTCAGCCAGCCGGTTTGGGGCTGCCCCCACCGCTTGCCCCTATTACCGGGAGTTCAGGGCTATCCTGGGACCCCAGGGCACCTCCTCCCCACCAGCCACCCTTGACACCACGGCCGATGAGCCCCAGCTGGCCTCAGAGCCAGGGTCAAGTCTGGAGGCCAGCCCTGCCCCCCCCAGGGCTAGAGCCAGGACCCTCCACCCCAGCCACCAAGTGGTCCAGCGATGAGGGGGAGCTTGTGCTGGACATCCTACCACGCAGCTCCAGCCAGGTGTCTGGTAGATGGGCATCTCCTGATCCTGGCAGTGCACCATCAGGTACGTACCCCACAGGGCACAGATCCCCTGAGCACGGGACGGGGGCACCACTTGACCGGGGGCCCCCCACATCACCCCAGCCTGCAATGGCCCAGGCACACCACGGCACAGGGATGGTGCCACAGCCGCCAGTGCCCAGCAGCACCTCCACCCATGGACAGTGCCATGCCCCACCCCTGGTGGGAGGGGAGAGGGGCGGACCACTGGAAGGGGCCACCCACAGGATCACTGCACGCACCGATGGGGGGGTGGGACACAGGCCCTTGGGGGGATGGGGTGGGTCACGGGTCAAGGCTGGGTACTCACGGCCTCCCTTCCTCCTTTCCCCCTATTTCTGCAGCCGCACCATCCGTGGTCCCAGACAGCGCCCTGAGACCACCGGAGCACCAATGCCTGGGGTCGCCACCTGCATCGCAACGGGCCCACCCCTGCAGCACACATGACCCGGAGGTGGCTGTGGCCCTCAGGCGCCAGGCGGACCTCATGGAGTGGAGGCTCCAATTCAAGGAGCAGGAGACTGCCTGGCGTCGGGAGGCCTGGCGGGAGTTTATGGCCACCTTCAACCGGGTGGCCAACGCTTTTGAGGAGCTGGTGGCCCATCTGCCCCCCCCCCGATGTTCCCCATGCTGCCCTCCCCACCGCCCCACCTGCTGCCCCACCTGCTGTCCCGCCTGCCGCCCCACCCACCAGCTCCTCAGGGCAGGATCCACCCGGGGCCGAGGACCCACCTCGGCCATACCTCCCCATCCTCCCAGCCCCCCAGCTGGCCTCGCCGGGGACCCTGGCTGAGAGGAGGACCAGCCAGCCGAATGCAGCAGGGTTCACGCCCTTCCACCCCTGCCCCAGAATGATGGGCCGATGTGTGGCCTTCCCACGTCTCCCCCCTGTACATAGTTGTCCCCACCCTGTATATAGTTATTTATAGTTGACCCCCCCATACATAGTTTATTACAGATGTCCCCACTTGTATATAGTTATTATTGTTGTTTGAATCTGTTTTACTTGCTAATAATATTATATGCCAAAAAGAGACGACATTTTTGTTCCTGTAAATAATAATGATAGTTTTATTTTTTCCAAAAACCTGTGTCCCGTGTGCTTTTGGTGAGTGTGGGGCGTGGGTGCTGGGGCGGGGTGCAGGGATGGCCGGGGGGGTCGCTCACTGGGCCCCCTGGTCAAAGTACTCCCTTAGGGCCTCCTGGACCCGGACCCCGTCCTGGTGGGTCTCGCAGCTCGGGGCGGCGGCTGGCTGGGGGTAGGCTGTTGCGGCCTCCTGTGCCCAGCCCTGCATGAAGGCCCCGCCCCTTGTTTTCCACCAGGCTGTGGAGTGTGCAGCAGGCCCCCACAACCTGGGGGATGTTTGGGAGGCCCAGGTCTAGGCCTGCCAGGAGGCAACGCCAGTGGCCTTTCAGGCGCCCAAAGGCTCACTCGACCACTTGTCAGGCATGATTGAATCAGGCGTTGTAGTGCTCCTGGCTATCAGGGAGGTGGCCTGTATAGGGCCGCATAAGCCAGGGCTGGAGGGGGTATGCCGCATCTTCCACAAGGCAGAGGGGTGTGGTGGTGGTATCCCCCAGAGGGATCTCCCTCTGGGGGATGTAGGTCCCCGCCTGCAGTCGGCGGCATATTCCCGAATTCCGGAAAACGCAAGCGTCATGGGTAGAGCCAGGCCAGCCCATGTAGATGTCCTGAAAGCGGCCACGGCTGTTGACCATGGCCTGCAGGACCACAGAGTGGTAACCCCTCCTGTTGATGTAGCGCCCACCACTGTGGTCTGGGGCGTGGATGGAAATGTGGGTCCCACCAAGGGCTCCAAAGCAGTTGGAGAATCCCATGGCGGCGAATCCCTCAACGGCTGCATCCAGGTCCCCAACTCGGACGACCCTCTTCAGCAGCAGGGCATTGAGTGCACGCACCACCTGTGGGGAGGGAACATGGGTGCCTGTGAGGGTTTGCAGAGTGTGACCCCCTCACCCAGGCCCCCCTCATCTGGCCCCCCCCCACCCAGGCGGTTCAGCCCCAGGCCTTCTTACCTCCATGAGGATAGCCCCGACTGTTGCCTTTCCCACTCCAAACTGCTGTCCCATGGAGCGGTAGCTGTCTGAAGTGGCCGGCTTCCAGATAGCTATTGCGACCCTCTTCTCAACAGGGAGGGCGCGCCGCATCCAGGTGTCGTGGTGCCTGACTGCGGGGGTGAGCCACTGGCAGAGCTCCATGAAAGTCTGCCGGCTCATGTGGAAGTTCCGCAGCCACTGGTCATCATTCCATTCCCCCATAACCAGGTGCTCCCACCACTCGGTGCTGGAGGGGTAGCTCCAGAGTCGGAGGGGCACCGGGGGGGGGGGGGCAGGAGGGCCCGATGGTTGGGTGCATCTCCTGGTGCTCCTGGGGAGGGCTCCCATTCCAGAAACTGCTGGACAGCTGCCCAGGCAGCATCTAGAAGGGCACCTGTTCCACAGGAGGCAGCTTGTAGGGCTTCCAGCTGCTGCTGGACGTCCATGTCTGTGGGCTCAAGGTCTGTGAGGCTTGTATCACCAATGCAGGGCTGCTTGTGCGGTGCAGGCCGAGTGTACCTGGGAGGGGCCCTTTAAGGGAGTGGCTTGCAGCTGCCCCGGAAGGGCTAGTGTGCTCTGTGACCCGGTCCGCAGGCTTTCCTGGCCCCTTATTTCGAAAGAGGGGGCTTGTGTGTGTGGACGCTCCGTGTTTCCTTCTGGAGCAGCTCTTTTTGATGTTCCCCGGCACTACTTCGATGTTGACTGTCAACGTTGCCAGCCCTGGAGGACGTGTAGACAATAATCATCGAAGTAGCCTATTTCAATATTCTTACTTCGACGTAGCCCCCTAGTGCAGACGTAGCCCAAATGTTCTTTTATAATTTTCTGATTAGGAAGAATTATAATCCACATTTCTCAACTGTTCCAGAAAAACAAAGAGAAAACTAATGCTGCCAAAAAACATGGCTGAAAGTGAATGATCACTTATACTGATATAGAAACACCCTGAAGGAAATACAGGTTGAATCCCTCTTGTCCTGCACTCTTGTCCAGAAATATCTGCAATCTGGAATTATTTTATTTAATGAGGCGACCACTTGTCATGAGTGTGGCCAAGTTTCCTGTCATCCCATAAAGCTTCTTTACAACCACCAGTCCTAGGTCTCAGTGTTCTACGCTGTTATTTAGCTCTAATTTACCCCTTGTATGTCTTCTAAGGGCCCAGTAAACATTGGAAGTGCTGCTCCTGTGGTCTGGCAAATTCTCTCATTCGGCACCAGTCAGGTCTCGAGGGTGCCGGATGAGAGAGCTTCAGCCTGCACAAAAACACAATAGAAAACTTCCACAAGGCAATGGCGATACTCCTTTCTAATTTCATCTATGAAAGATTGTTACAATTTTTAAACATACATGTAGTTTCTAAACACTGTATTTTCAAGGCTGATACAGACAATATATCAAATTAGTTATGATTCCAAACTAAGGTTTAATCTATTTAAATTTGTAACTTGAGATGGGATAGAAACAGTATCTAGATACTATTCAAGGTAAAGGTTCAAGGTTTAGATTTGTGGCCAATCAGGATTAGGGTTCAGGCTGACATGTGACATCAACAAGATCTTGGGCTATTCTTGCAAAATGATGGTTACATCCAAACCAGAGCCAAAAGTCAATCCAATCCAAAGAAAAGACAGCTCTGAGAATTAAAAGCCAGTCAACTAAAATGTAAAGTGATCTGGCTTCAGTCTATGCCTTCCACTTTCATCTACTACACACCTAGCCAGAAGTCTGAGTCATCCTTAAGTTCAGAAGATGTATCCAGTCAAATATAAAAAAACAGAAATATTACTTACACGCAGAATTTAAATAATATTTTTTCAAATACAAGAACTGGTCCGGTGCTTCCCAGTATTGTAAGAGGTTGCCCAGCAAACAAAGAATAGGCAATCCCAGTTAACGAGGCTCCAAAAAGAGACTCTATTGCACTCTGGAGGGGGAAAAAATGTTGTAACAAGCTGTATTTATGGTTAACATTTGTCAACATGTTTGCATACATATGATTTTATAAATCACCAACTTAGAAATAAAATTAGGAATGAAAAATGTAAAAGCAATATTGATATTGACCTTTTATACATATAAGTTTTCAAACAGAATTGAAATAACAGCATATTAGGGTGAACAGTGAAATAACACAGTCAAAAGATCTGAACAACATAAAGCTATGCAAACCCACATGAACAAGTTATTCATTTTGAAGGCTAAGCAGGAAAGAACACAACAACAATTTTAATAAACACAAGGTCTATCAAAACTGTCTTTCTCTGTAAGAAAGATATTGCAGCAGACCTGTACCAAAACTTGATACAGTGCACTATATCTAAACTGCAGCAGTCAACCAAGCATTACAGAAGAAAAACCGTGACTGCGTATTACTGAACAACAATGGTTTACATATACATGACAATGAAAAGATGGAATAGTAAGCCAACATCCCACCTGGTAATGCATTTCTTGTTAATAAAATAAATTGTTATTGTCCTTGAATTACAGGCTTTCCTAAAATACTTTCCTCTTAAAATAAACATATAAAAAGTTAGAAACCACCACAAGAGAGAAAAAGCAGAACTTTGGATTTAAAACACATTTGAAGTTTTAAAAGTTACCTAAGACCGTTAAAATAAATTATAAGAAGACGAGTTTGTCATTAATGTTCTTGAAGTGCATTTTTTTTAAAAAAATTGCTATTCTGTAATTATTCATGCCTGAGAATGATAAAAATCAAGCAAACACGATTTAAGCCCCAATTCAGCAAAACACGTAAGCCCAGACTGTAATTTGCTAGATTGGGCCAATAAAGGAATTTCACATGTCACATATAAAAAGAAGATATATCAATTTGGCCTATTGCTCAAGTGTTAACCTCAAACTAGTACTCTAGTTCAGTCAATGCATTAACTTTTGGCTCTGAATCAAGATGGTGGCAGGGATGGGGAGTACTGTGAACGTGACATTCTCTGGGAATGTGAGGGAGGGGTTTTAACACAAACTTTGTACCTTACAAAGTCAGCTACTGCGCTTCAACATACATGTACAGTAACTAATTTATTATATTCATTGATTCACACCAAAGTATCTGAAGGCAGGAACAAGCCCATAAATAATCCCAGACAGCTAAAAAAAAAGAAGGTATTTAAAAATCAACCTTAAAGGAGCACTTTTTAAGAAGTTATGCATATAATATTTTTATGCCAACTACCTGAAAACATTCTTCCTAACCGTAGAGAAATAAAATTATGGCACAGTACAATAATGTAATTCATTTCTGGAAACAGATTTTATACCAGCCAACAGTTTGTTAAAATTCTTACATTAACAAACAAATATTCAGGCTTTCTTTAAAAAAAAAAAAAAGACCAGTTAAATAAGTCTTAGTATAAATAAATACTGAAATTCAAATGTAAAGATCTGCTCTGAAAAGCCTGGAGGAGATTTTTCATATTTTCAACAGAGGTATAATAAAAATCCTGGTGTTTTAAGGAGAAATTTGAGTACATACTGGTATCTTCCCTAAAAGAAAAGTCATTTTCACAACAATTTAAAAATGGAAAATACACTTCGTAAATTAATTTTAATTGAGGGCTATTAGCAAACTGATGTTGCAACACTGAATTTATACAATAGTAAAGCGGTGCGCAAAGTGGGGAATGAGCCCCAGGGTGGGGGTGGGAGATTTTGTCGGGGGCCCAGCACAATCGGCTGCTGGGTCTTAGGCTTATCTATTTTATTTAAAAAGCTGAAGTACTTTTTTATGTATGTCTATTCACATTTATAGACTGATTAATAAAGTTCCCACACTGTATGTGCTTATTTTCTTACATGTGCCAAAAGTTTTTTTTTTCCTTCCCCATAGAAGCATTACCAAAATTTCTGTCAGTGTGGACTACATTTGACAGGTTAGAGGGGCCCTGCTAATTGCAGAGATGAAAAGTAGGGCCTGATAGTTTGCTCACCCCTGCAATAGTGGATGAGACCATTTCCCCATTTCTGAAACCCAAAATGCTCTAAGAAAGTCATTGAGTTAAAATGGCTGTAGTTTGTACACTATCCACTATGGCATTACCAAGTTTCAAAAGATTTCTCTACAGCCAAATTTCAGGTTTACAATGAAGAGTATTTTCGGTTTATAAACCTTGGATGACATGTTTTAAGCTTATAAAAATAGTACACAGTTAGTGAAAGCACACTTATATTTTGTCCATAGTTTAAAAGCACAATTCTACTTCCTCTGCCAATGTATCATCAGTATTATCATCAACACAGACCTACTACTCAAGGCCATTAAGCTTTGTTAGTTACCCACCTGGAGCCTCTGACTTACCCCAAGTAGGCCTAAAGTACCACATTTTTAAAGCCAATTCTATTGTCCCTTTCCAAAAAGGAAATGAAAGCTCTTCCTCGATTCATGAAGCCATTCACCCAGTATGGCACAATATGCATTTTTACCTCAACTGTGCATCCTCTCCTGTTCACATTTTCCACAGCAATTACCTTTTGGGGAATGTCTGCTTTGGGACAGGCTAATCAAGTGCTGAGGATAAACTCTTCAAATGAAAGTATGAACAAATGAGACAAATGCACACAGTCACTTGCCTCTGAAGATCTAAAAGCCTGGCCACTACCATTCTTTGTACTCACTATTCTGCCTTGTGTAGCTTCTCCCAGGAGCCCTCCAAAAGTGATTACAGGAGACATACAGGCACAGTATAGGAAAAGAATCGAGGCCAGGCACTGCAGGCTTAATGCATCCTTGAAGTCACTCAAGAAAAAAGGTGCTTTCCTTTTGATGTCAAGTATCAAACCACCAAAAAGCCTAAATAGGTGAGATGAAACTCGTCAAACTGTACACTAAAGGATTCTAGCTAGTTTAAAACTATGGGCTACACAAGATTGCCAATGCTGATTGCCAGCAAAATGTTAACAAATTTCATAATCCAATTTGAAATGAAACACAGATCAAAATGTAAACTAATTTAGTCAATTCCTATTTAGAAATTGTAGAAAAATTTGGCTTATATTTAACCACACATTTTAAAATGCTGGCTAGCTATTTTGCATATATTGGGCTAGACACTGAAAAGATCCTGGCAAACCATTCTGCCCGAAAAATGTTTTCAGATGCTCACATCTGAATACAATGCTCATCAAAACACATAATAAAAAGAACAGTTAAAATACAGCTTCTAGGATCCTGCATTTCATACATTACAAATGTTTCAATGAAAGTTGTCAGCTCTCATGCTTAGATTTTGTTTTGCTTCTGTTTAGCCAAATTCTACCCCTAGAGAAGTTATTAATGCATTTAGAAAACCCCATCAACTGTCTCTCATAAGGAGAGGCTGCGTTTATTGAGGTACTTTGTAAATGAAGTAACAAGGAAAAATATGTTTAGTACAATCAATTCCTATGAGCAAAATATAAGTAAAAAGTGAAAATATTTTTGTAGGTGCCTAGAAAGTTGTCAGGTTCTTATTCAAAAATACTAGACAGGACCAAATATTTACAAATGATCCAGTTTGCTGTAAGCAATAAAGGGATTATTACAAACATAGCAAATCACAAATTTTTTTTTCAGAACAACTATTGTCATATTCAGATGAGTTTAATGTTTTAGCTCTCAGTATTGACAATGTCATTTCACTGTAAAAGAAATGAGTGCATAAACGTTACTGGAGCTGAAAACAAAGTCAGTTCATATGGTGACACTTTTCCAAAGAGAACTTATCACTAAATTCATGCTGTTGAAAATTCGTCTGTGGGATATTAATGCTTGAACCTCAACTCGTTTTTTTAAATTCCTAAAAGTCACTCCTTTGCCAGCTGTGAAACTTGTTATGTGATGCATCATATGAAGACTGGCTTCTGCTTTTAAAGTTTTTTTTTTTTCTTTTCTTTCTTTTTTTTCCTTCTGTGCAGGTCTCCAAAATAGTTTAAACATTGATTTGTACACATGCAATATTTTGAATATCTAGCCCAATATATATATAAATCTTCGACTTGTTGCAACTTCATGATAAATGCATGTTTTATAATAGTTTTAAAATTAAAAATGTATTTTGAAAATTCAGTCATCTAAAGAAGGCATCCTCATAGTATGAAATCCTTCACAAGCACATTGAGGATTACTGCCCCGGGGTCAATAATAAAGTCATCGGCAAGAACCAATCATTTGGAAAGGACAAAGGATGTGTTTCACCATGAAATTAAAAGCTTTTAATGTATCATTCTATAAAATGGCAATCAGTATTAGTTATTTATTGCATGTATTTCTTTGTGAGGTTTAGTATTTAGGGAAGCAAACCCACCTTCCAGTTCTCTGTAGCTCAGGTCCAGCATGATGGCTCTCCTCTTTGAGAGTCTCCCCTGTAGAAGTAGATCCATTTGGAAATTTAGGGATCTTTCTTTTCTCCTACATAAGGAAAACACAGAAAAATGTTTTACTTTAGGGCCACCTTTACTAATAAGCATCAGTTCAGGAAAGTTTGTAAAAACCCATTACTTCAAAAATGAAATAGTTTAAATATTTCAGGTCAAGGTATTTGATAAATACTTATAATAAAAACATGCAACATGATATCCAAGTGTAAGAATTCTCTCTACATACCACACATGGGTGATACTTACACATAAAGTTGTCAAACACCAATTAACTACTAATGCTCACTCTCTTAGGACGCATGGCTTCCGAAGAGTGAATTTAAAGCTCAATTAAAAATATACTGGAACGGCAAAATTTAACTATTATGTTTGACTCATCCACATCTAAAAATTATATATTATATATCAATTACTTATGTTCTGTCATGTGCATGCACACACAGTAACATAAGCACAAATGAACAAAAACAAACCTCATTTTGCAGACAGGTTTCTTTTTATATGGAAGAGTAAAAAAATTGCTTCTTACACTCAGCAAGGTCCACCAACAGCCACAGATATCACAGGCTTCCTTTGTACAACTCACACCTCAATATCAGTGCACCTACTTTTATTTTAAATCAAGATCAGGGCTGCAAGGAGCAAAAGGCTATGACAGTGGCTGTGTCTACACCAAGACAAAACTTCGAAATGGCCAGGCAAATGGCCACATCAATGAATAGTATATTGAATATTCAGCACCTCATTAGCATTAGGACGCTTTGAAAGAGCCTCTTTCAAACATGTGCAACTCGGCGCGGCTACATGGGGGTCCTTTTTGAAAGGACCCCACATATTTTGAAATCCCCTTATTCCCCTCAGCTGAGCAGAATAAGGGGATTTCAAAGTATTTGGGGCCCTTTCAAAAAGGAGCCCTGTGTAGCTGCGCCAAGCTGCGCATGTTCAAAAGCAGTGCTTTCGAAGCGCTGTGGCCGGAAGCATCTGAATATTCAGTTCAGCTTCTCATTACTATTCTTTGATATGGCCATTAGCACGGCCATTTCCAAGTGTTGTCTTAGTGTAGACACAGTCAATGGTAGGCAACCTGTAGCCCACTGAGGCTCTTCATGTGACATGCAAGACTTTTTGTTTACCCATGCCCAGTGGTCAGCAACCACAACAGCAAGAAGAGCCATATTTTTAATGCTGGTAAAATCTGCAATATTTAAGAGCCACAATTCATGTAAATACAAGATGCTCCTTAGTAAATATTAAACTATTTTTTAACCCCTATTTTAAGAACAGCACACACACAATGATCTGTAACGTGATACATGTTTATTGTAGGACAATCACCATTTACTGAATATAATCAGAAGGTAGTGGTTTTTTTTTTTTTTGGTTGGTTGGGTTTTTCTTTTTTTTTGGGGGTGGGATGGGGCAATTACAGCATTGGGAGCCACAAAGAAGTACTTAAAGAGACATGGGTTTCAAACCCATGCCCAGACGTGGGGTAGCTGGATTCTTCTGGCTTCCATCTGTGTAGGACTTTTTCCCTCACCAGCATTACTAAGATTACTAAGGCAGCATACATGTAAAAGAAGGGAATGTGATATGAGATGCATGCATATTGCACACAACATTGACTGGGAAAGCCATGCACACCTTCCACATGCAGCCAAAGCACTACTACATTTGAATCAGAACATCCTGCAAACTCTAGATACACAAGCAGTTAGCAAAACTATGCTATCCCTGTAGAATGTGTTGGTAATCTTGCAGGTCCCTGAGATGTGGCCCATGCACTAGCCTAAGTGCTCATTGCTGCTTTTACTTCATATTACCTAATATATACACAACATCTTTTAAATTTCTCATTCTCTTTAAACTACTTCAAGATTATTACTACCTGAGACTATAGCACCAATTCTACAAAGGGTGAGCCCCCCCATTCTTCACCATACCAGACCCCTGTTGCAGTAATTTCCCTCAATTATGAGAGTTCATTAATTATCCTTAGAGCCCTACTTCCTACCCTAACATGCTTGTAGGACAGAACATGATAGAAGCACAAAACACTTCAGAATAAGAAGCATATTTGGGATTCAATTGTTCATTCCAAACATTAATGCATTGCAGGATTATACTATCCATTTTTATTTTTCACATGTAATTCAGTGCTTTCATTTTCTTACCCAGATTTTCCCTAGCTAAATTTGCATTTATTTTTGTTTCAATTTGCCTTCAGAAAAACAGCAATATTCCAATTTATAATCATTAGATTCACATAGGGTAAGGGTTTTATCATAAAAATATAAAACTTCTGAGAGTTATTCAAATTGTTCTTAAAAAGTCTAATGTGCATATCATGATTAAAGAAATTGTTAATATTTGTTTCAAACAAAAAAGAGATAGCCAAGTTAAGATAATAAAGCTCATGTTATTTTACCAACTGTCAGATTTTCTTCTAAATTGGAGGGGGAGAGTACTGCTGCTCTAATAAATATTCAAATTTGTTTTTTGTTTTTATGTTATTATAGGCTTGCATTTGGAAATGTATTTTAGAAACAAATCAGGCTATAATATAGTAAAAGCTCTTACCTGGGAAGGGACACTTTTTGGTGGCTCAATGCGTATAGATGGATCCCACTCTCCTGGAGGCAGGACAGTCACTTGATCTAAAAATTCATCAATTCCTGATAACAGATCATTACGGTCTTTAGCTTTATAAGCAACATCATGAAAAACCTTTATTGGGGGGAAAAAAATACACACACAAAATGAATTCTGGGTAAGAGCAACACATTAATGGGACGCTTGAGTAAAAAGCACCTAAGTAAATTTTTCATGGGTGTCAAGTTGGCTTTTACTTGTGCATTTGCAATTTTGCATGGGAATGTTTGTACAAGCACTTTTAAAATGCTAACAACTGTGCGTATCTGGTGGTTTTGAACACATAAATTCTTTTAGGTATGTGCATAAGTCCTTGCCTTCATAACTGCATGCATGCATATATGTAAGTGTGACTCCAAGCATTTTTAAAATGTCTTAGCTAAGTAATAAATAAGATTGTGGTTTATTTCATCAACATTTCCAAATATCCACCTTTTGTTTACAATAGTTCGACTGATTACTTTTTGCATTTCTCTCACGCAATCAGTTGTTTCAATTCAGATTTTATAAAACGACAGAGATGCAGAGAGGATCAGAGAAACACGAACATACTCCTGAGTGAATTCTGCACTAATAAGTTAAATATTCTGCACCAAAACACTATAAAATTCTGAAACTCTGCATATTTTGTCAAAATAGCACAATAGAATTGTACCACTTTAATTATTTGCGAGCATGTATTTTGAAAATAAATTACCAAAATGAAAATGGTGTGATTATACACTTATTATGTTTGTTTTATTTTGATAAAGAGAAGATGCAGAACTTTGCAAATTCTGTCTGGTGAGCAAGTACTGATGCAGCTTCTCAGAGTTCCTACAAACCATTTTCTGCTACGAAGCAAGAGGAATTGGAGCGGGGAGGACATTTTTCTGCTTCACCGCAGTGGTGCAGAATTTCCCCAGAAAATAAAGAACAGTATTGGGAATCAGAACCTCCTCAGTTTAATCCTGTCAGCCATTTTTCCTATGAAAAAAATAGCAATCTACATCTGAGACATCACAGGGATACTGTGAAGATTAATTCATTTAGGCTGTGGCCACACTTGGCCAGACTTCGAAATGGCCATGCTAATGGCCAAATCAAAGAATACTAATGTGACAATGAATTGAATATTCAGCACCTCATTAGCATTCACACGCTTTTGAATGAGCGCAGCTCAGCGTGGCTACATGCAGGTCCTTTTCAAAAGGACCCCACGCATTTCGAAATCCCCTTATTCCCTTCAACTTTTTCTGTTTTGGAGTTTTACCCATTAAAAAATAAGAAGTTTAATTAGTATTAGAAATTGTTTTCAGAGGCAGATCATAAAAGAGCCGCCATGTGTAGTGGAAGTTCATCCCCAGAAATGCAGGTGTTCAAGGGGAGAAAAATTCTTGCATTTTTAAATATTCTATATTATTAAATGTTTATCTGATTCATTTTCTAAACACTGATTATGTTAGTTTTTATTCCGGATATGCTATTGTTTTCCTAAAAATATACACGTAAAACCAGCAGCCCTAACTACTTTTAAAAAAATTTCAGATAAATCTGGATCACACTTTTTCTAAATAGTTCTAAAATAATCAATTTCTGGATTTAAAAACCAAAAGTTTAAATCACTGTTACCTAAACAGATGCTAACATATCACTAAATTTACCTTTATAGTACTGAGAATTCAGCATTGAAAGAAAATCTACTATGCTTGGGGGCTGTATTATTTTGAATGAGAAATAAGAGAGATCCCGATCCCAGATCTTTTTAAAGACCTCATAGCACTTCACAGATGACTATAAGTATTTCAGCGCCCGGCAAAATTTCAAGATTGGCCACCACATTCTGCCCTTTGAAAAAATACCTATTCAGCAATTGAGTTTTGTACAACATTCTTAAAATTTCTGTCCCGAAGAGCTGTGGCACATTATAATGTATTCATTATATAAAGTTAATTTGGTTGCGCCATGTTTCTGAGAATTGCAAGTTGGAATGAGATTTCATTAAGCATAGCCAGTAAATGTATTTCAGAAGTCTTAGATCATGTAAGTTTTTTATTCAAAATTCAGGTTCACTTTCAATGAATTGTAAATATATACTACTTGCATCATCAGTCATAAGTGTTGCTATCGATCTTCCAATTTCGTGGTACTGTGGTGCCTTGCCAGCTGGACCCAGTAACAGAAACAAAAACCTGTATGAAAAATTAGACAGGAAACCAGGAAAAATGAGTTATTTCATCTTACACCTTAGGGTATCATTTAAACTGACATATGATTTCATAACAAAAAACAGTCACTCTCCTGTGGGAACTACAATTCATACCCAATATAAAACAAAACTTGTGCTAGGATATTTAAAAAGTTAAATGCTTGTAATTTAGCTCAGTTTCCACTTAATTATAATCATATACAGTAAGCCCTGGATTTAACAGACTTCTGAAATAATGAACACTGTCTGCTGCCCCCTCCTAAACAAATGCTGGAGACTCACCAGAGCTGCCACTGGGGCTGGAGG
Organism: Carettochelys insculpta; assembly: GCF_033958435.1. Classification (NCBI taxonomy): domain Eukaryota; kingdom Metazoa; phylum Chordata; order Testudines; family Carettochelyidae; genus Carettochelys; species Carettochelys insculpta. Next base: position 205,286,522 of record NC_134138.1, on the reverse strand, counting down.
AGTTGTCAGAACAGCTGAGGCCACCAGGGCTGAAGGGACCACCTGGGCTGGAGGGGCCAGAGGAGCAGGGGGTGAGGGGAGTGGGGGTGGAGGGAAAGAAGCTGTGGCGGTGCACAGTAGCTCCTCTTTCCCAGCCCTGTGTGCACGGAGCATGTCACCGCCCGGCCACCACTGCCTCCAACGGCGCTGAGCAGAAGCAATGGTGTCGGGGGCTGCTGACCGCTCGCAGTGCTGGGAGCACCACGCTTTACTTATGCGCAGGCTGCAGGAGGGTGGAGGGAGCCAGGCCACATTCATCTCCTCTCCTGTAATTGGGAGAGGGAGATGTGAGGTGAAGAATGGGGCAGGAGTGAGCGATGGGCTGGGAAGGTCAGTGTATCATCATACAGTATAACCATTTGGATGCAACGTACTTTCAGCATTAATGGACACCTCTTCCCCCTATTAGTCCGTTAAACTGAGGGTTCACTATCTGGCAAACACTTATGCATGTGCTTAAATGTACCCAGGTGTTGCCTCAGAAATGTCAAATAAAGTTGCAGACATGTTAAGTGTTTGAAGGAGTGGTGCCTTCTACACCACAAAGTCAAAATCAAAAGTGACACAAAACAGCAGCGCAGCCAAACATGGAAACTTAATTTTTCACCTATAATCTTAATATTTATTAAAAACAGATTATGCATTTTTCCTCCCTTTAGAGTACTTTCTATACTTTACACCAGGCGTGTCCAACCCGCAGGCCGCATGTAGCCCTGGACAGCTAGTAAAGATCGTAAGCTTTTAACATTATTATGTGATTTATATACATTAACTATATTATATATTTTATATGTGGCCCAAGACCATTCCTCTTCACTCAATGCGGCCCAGGCAAGCCAAAAGGTTGGACACCCATGCTTTACACTATACTCCTTTTCCCCTTTTGTAAAAACCCAACCACCCAAACCAAATCTAAGGCTATTTCTTCAAATAAACTATTATGAAATTTTAATTTGATGAGGCTTATAATTTTAGTACTATCAAAATGAATGTTTTAGCTACAGAAATAGACCATAAACATGTAAGTTACTGTAACTTTGGAACATTTTCCTGAAAAAATTAAGGTAATATTGACATTTTCTAAAAAGAATTCTCAAAACAATATAATAGTTAGAATATTGCCATGATTAGTTGGCCAACATTTTTATGTAATAATTATACTGAAAAGCACCATGTTTAACATCCACACTGTTCCTTTAAGAAAAGCAGACATTCTCTGAGGAAAGTGCAATTGCTTTTGAGATATAAAAATTTAACTATGTGTGCACAGGTTTTATCCTTTTCTAACAACCCAGCAATGCATATATTCTCTCTCTGATGGCAGATGGCAGCTCCAAATGAATTTTGTGAAAACGAATAAAATGAATTAGTCCTACTTTGACAGTGTGCTGTACAGATTAGCTTGAAAATAATTCCACATAATCCATCAAAATAGTCACATTTTTGTATTTAAAACTTATTTTTCATTTTTTCAAACTGCTTCCACCATTAAGTCCCAGAAGACACATTCTATTACAATAAAAATATTAACCTGCCCCCAGCAAGGGGCCTCAGAATACTAGTGCATTGCAGTCTGTCATACAACTTTCTGTGCCACAGGAGGTGATTTTCATCATCAGTGATATACACCAAAGAACTGCAAAGCTTCCCATAAAACCCTACCTTTGATAAGGATAAGGAAAGAAAAGGATTATTCCCATCCTTCACTTTGCACTTCCTAGCCATTAGAAAAAGGTATATGTGTATTTAATTTTGGAATCAAATTTAAAAAAAAAAAGCCCATCTTCACATGTAATTACAAACTAGAATGTAAACTCTGAAGATCACATGATTAACTTTCTTTACACTCTAGGGCTGCATCTACACTAGCAAGTTCTTCCGGAAAATTTGGCCCTTTTTCAAAAGGGCACAGGAAGTGTCTACACACAAAATGCGCCCTTTTGATCCGAAATTGAAAGAACATGGTTCTTCTTCCAGAAGCCCTCTTCCATGCCCAGATCAGGAAGACCACCTTCTTCTGAAAGTTTCTTTTGAAAAACCAAAGTGTGTAGATGCTCCACGGGCCCTTTTTTCAAAAGAGCAGTCCTCAGGGCTCCAGATTTTTAATCCCTGGCTCATTCTTTCAAAAGAACGGGGGATGCGTAGATCTTCTCTATCGGAAGAGTGGCTCAGTCTTTTGATCCACTTTTTTTGTGTATGGATGCACTCTTTCAAAAGAAGATTTTTCAGAAGAGATCTTCCATAAGAATTCCTTTCAAAAGATCGCTGTAGTGTAGACGTATCCTAGCTGTGTTTTCACAATACAGCACTCTACAGAGAGTACGCCAGTTTGGATTATGCATACTTCAAGACTTATTGGACTATATCTACTGCTGTGTTAACACTGGGGAAGTAAGTCAGTCTTCTTAGGTTATGTCTGCACTATACAAAAGTAAGTCAACCACAGATATGCAATACTAGCTATGTCAACTGTGTAGCTAGAATTGACTACCTACACTCAGATTACTGGCCATCTCTACTTAATAAGGTTGATGGGAGAATTTCTCCTGTCGACCTCCCTTACTCCACACATCTCATGAGGAGTATAGGGGTTGACTGTGACCCCTGAGAGGTTGATTTTCCACGTCCCTACTACACATGCAAAAATAGCAGCTGAGTGGGTTGATCTTCAAGGCTAGTGTAGACATACCTTAAGTCACACAGTTAAAATGGTGTAAGAAGAGGACCAACACCTAAGAGATCCATTCTTCCCACACCAACCTGGAATATCCATTTATAACTTTGTAAACAGTTCTAAAGATCACATCGTTATCAAAATATCATTATTCTTTAAAGTTCTGGGAAGAGGTTTAGATAGCCCTCATTACACTAATTCTGCAACTATTGCTTGTCATGTGAATCAAATTGATACTGTTCCTGTCCCAATGAATTTACAATTTGAACTTTGATCTCACTTCCGCATGGAAACTAAAGTACTATAATATGACTTCCAAGGATTTCTTTACCGTGTAGGAACAGGAACTTCCGTGAGACCTGAAAGCAGCACAGCTGGGGACAGCCTCACAAAAGCAATGATTGGTCTTTCCAAAAAATCTACTTCTCCCACCAACACATTTGATGCTTCCGCTCCTGTGGGAATTTTCCTCATGAAGTTCATATCAACCTGTTACATAGAGAAGAAACAATTGCTTATTTCTTTACAATTCTTATTGATAATTGTACAAATAATTTTTAAAAACTAAGAACAGAATAGACTGTTCGACTCGTTTTGATGAAAATGAAAAAAACTCACATGTACAAGGACAGAAAAAAGTCAAGCATGTGATGTATACAAAATATGTCTGTCAAAAGTGTTGTATTAGTATGTTTTTATTGTTAAATGTTAGAACTACATTTATTATATTCTAAAAAGTTTCAGGTACATAATCGCTTTTCCACAGTGACTTCTCAGGACAGAAATATTTTCTCTATGGTAGATGATGTTACTTGACAGCAAATCAACAAAACAATAACTAAGGAGAATTAATGTAATTATACGCAGCTTCCTGAATTTAGTTAATTTACATTTTATATATGGTATTTTAAATATTTTAAAGAAGAACAAATAACTTATGTTCATTCACAAAAAATAAAACAACTAAACTAGAATAGACACAATGTTCTGCATATAATTACAGAGGAAAGTTACGAAACTGTACAGCACATTAACTCTTTGTTTACAAACAGATAAACAGAAGGCACCAGAAACTAACACTAGTTACATTGTTTAGAAGACTTACAGCTGGCCTCTTGAGTCCCACACCAAGTGTGCCACAACTACAGTGCCAGGAGGCTGACTCCTGCCCAACAGGAGACAAGGCAGTGGACAGAAGTACAGGCCAAGCAAAAATATAAAAACTGTGAGAGAGTAGTAGAAATAAATGGCACCTGCCATGATCTGATGAGAACTATGTAAATTAGCTTTGCTTCAGCATAGTAATTTAATTTGACAATTAGTTTATTACTATCTTTTACTGTCTAGATAACAATACACAGGTGAATCTTGTTCTAAGAATCACAGTGGTTCTTATAACCTAAAACATTTAAATTACAGAAGATGGGAGACGTTATCAGTAGTACACAAAGTTCTCTGACAGAAGTAATACAACTGATGCTCTTATCGTTTATAGAACAAATGCAAGAAAGCCCTCTTTCTGAAAAGGGGTCTTAAGTTTCTTAAGTAAGAAAAACAAATTCACAAAGCTTAAGTCACATTATACAAAAACACCCACAAAACTTATGTTTTGTAAAACTTTTTACAGTGTATCGGGCCTGAAAATATTATGTATTGCTCAGTCAGCAGTTATAGTGACTTCTTATGTCAAGTTACATGAAGTATGGCACAACTGAAGTGGCAAAATTATCTAACAGTAGAAAGTCCAGATACATGTCAAAAGTAACCAAAACTCAATAGCTAATAAATTTAACCTATATTGCATTCTGATATGTTGTGGTTAACCCAAACTAAGGTAGAAATAGCAACCAGTTTAATTACACTCTGTTAGCATTGCCCTATTTACTAATCATTGAGAAAATACAGAATTTCATTTACCTTACTGAAATCAACAGTGCTGTTTTCTCTGCTTCCTCCTGTTCCATTACCTTTAACATCTCCACTTTTTCCAGCATCCAAATTTCCAGGTGCTGACTGTGGAGATGCTAGAAGTCCTAGAGTTAAACAAATTACACACTTTCAAAATGGAATTCACAGAAAATGTATCAAACAAGACAAACACTATGCAAAAACTCAACGTGGCAGCTTGCTAAAAGCAAACGAATGTGCAAGTTAATAAACAAAAGTGCTCCATATTAGTATCACATATCCAACATAAACAAGTTATTTCATTCTGGAAAGTAATTAAAATTGTTTAAAATAGTTAAAATCAGATGTTGCCTAAATGGTGGCCATTTGTAAAACAGTCAAGAAAAGAAAACAAGAATGACTTTTTAGGAAGAGGACAAACACAAAAATGAGAAGAACAAGAAGACGTGTGGCACCTTATAGACGAACAGATACATTGGAGCATAAGCTTTCATTATGATGAAGGGGGTCTTTGCCCATGAAAGCTTATGCTCCAAAATATGTTAGTGTATAAAGTGCCAGAAGACTTACTGTTGTTCTGGAAGCTACAGACTAATACAGCTACCTCTCTGGTACTTGTCAAAATGCAAAAATGGCAGTCCTAACCACCAATGCTTTGTGGACAGAGCCTACATTATACTGGTTCCTTGCTCTACATTTGAAAACCCTAGAAAATAATGAGATTCGGGCTTTGACCATGTCAGGGTTAAGACATCAGTGGTCAGTCAAGCTAGTGAAGTTTAACTGGATTTGAAGTAGTTTACCTTATCTACAATATGGCCCTGGGTAGACAAAGCATGTGGTGTTAAATCATGTTACCTAATACCTTGTAACATATCTGAAAGAATCTATTATAGACACAGCAACATACATTTTAACTATGCTAAATTGAATGAGTTAAAAGTTAGACCTCCTTCTAGGCCAGCGGTGGGGAATCCCTGGCCTACAGCCTAACTTGCCTGGATTTGTCCCCCAAGATTTGGGGCTTCCCTCCCCAGCACCTGGCCCACTGTGGAGCCCTGAGCCTCATGAGCCAAAGGCAGGCAAAGTCAGGGCCAGACCTGCCTGATGGGCTCTGCCTGGTAGCAGCAGAAAGCTGCTTTGCTGCCATTTCACCTTCCCCTCCCCTGGCTAGGGGAATGGCTTCATCCACTGCGCTGAAAGGCCGGAACTCCCACCCTCAGCCTGCTCCTGTACCTTCCTTCCTGCCCAGACCCCCACACCTGCTCCCCAGCAGCCTTTTCCCACACACTGAACCCTGAATCCCCAATTTCTGGTCCAACCCCAGACCCCTAAAAGAGTTAATCTGGGCTGGGGAAAGCCCCGAACCACAACGTCCCCTTCTCCACCCAACCCCACCACCTGCGTGTGGTACTAGACCTTGAGAGGGGTGAAGTATCTCAGTCAGGGGCCAAATAAGTGAGAATTCAAAGTTTTTGCTTCTCAGTTTTAAGTGGCCCCTGACTGTTCTTCCAGTGTCCGTAGCCCGACCAAAAAAGGTTCCCCATCTCTGCTCTAGGCTTTAACTCATCCAAAGCACACATTGCCCTGCCAATGCTCACCTCTTTCTGACCCTATAACAAAGAAGATTTAGAACCAAAAGTTCTATCATCTTTCAGATTCAAAATTGCAACTATCACTGTTCCAATTTATAAACTTTTAAGACATTCTAACAAAAACAATTATATTAAACAGGCTTTAATTTTCTTTGCAAAACCTATACTGTGCTAGCTATTAACGGTTAATTACAAATGTCAATATAAGTCAATTTATAGAATTATAGGGATGGAGGAGACCTCAGGAGGTCGAGTCTAACCTCATTAACATGGGGGGTAAAAAAGGGAAAAAAAAGAAAAGAAAAAGAAAAAAAATCACATTTCTCCATTTGATCTGCAGTATATATTATTCACCAGAAAGAGATAATCCACAAACCCACCAATCCAATCCAATCCAATCCATGAATCAGCAACACACTTAGTAGAAAAAAATTTTTAGAAAGCGTTTATCAGCTGAAAGAGGGATGTAACATAACTGCTATGTGTAGAAAACAACGTCTATATTTTAGTATATGGAAGGGAAAAAAGGCATTATATAGATTCAGAAAGGCCAAATTCAGGCCCTCTTCACTTTTTCGCTCCTAGAGTAATGAAAATAACCTAAATGCAAATTGTGAAAGACGTGAAATTGTGTTATTCTGCAGCTATATTCCAATCATCTTACCCATGTTCTAATGCACCTTGCTCATGAGAAGAGACCAATTAACCTCTAAATCTGAGGATGGATGGAAGAATTGGGAGGGGAAAGGTTGGGGAAAAATTTCACAGGCCACATTTCCTTTACTTATCCAGTGTACCTATAATATGCAAATTCTGTGGGTGTTCAGGTAGATTGTAAGGGACAAAAGTTACTTGTCTGCTGCATTTACAACTTTACAGAACAAGTACAGAGGGCCCCCTTTACATGTGACTAAGGACTGTGAATTTGCCATGTAAATTGAAATGATGTACAAAGGAGAATTTTCCCCAATAAGAATATATGTAAATACGGGGGCATAGGGATCTCCCATGGTCCCAGTGAGCTGCCACTCTTCAGGGGCTGCCCCCCCCAAGGCTCAGTGGGTGGCTTGTCAGCTTTCTCAAGCACCAGCAGCTCCCAGTGCAGCAAGGTGGTCAGTGGCGCTGGAAGAGGCAGGGACAGGGCAGCAATGGCGCCCTCTACCCGCCGAGCCTCGGCAGCTCCCAGGAGCCCTGAGGAAGCGGCAGGGATAGGACATGCACAGCCCTCCCCTCTCCACACTCCCTCCCTGGCAGTCCCCCCAGTTCCCGGGAGCCCCGAGGAAGCAGCAGGAATGCAGCAGTTGCAGCGCTTCTCCCCTGCCTTTCCTGAGCCTCAGTGACAGGGACGGTGCAGCCAAGGTGTTTCCCTGAGACCCGAGAAAGCAGCCACCTGTGCTCCCTGCCACTTCCCCAAGCAAGTATGATGTAAGAGCGGGGAATTTTCACATCTCTGGCCACAATACGTCCAAGACATAAGTGCAAAACAACGTACATCGGGGCAACATATAAAGGGGCCTGCCATATGCTGAATTTGATCCACTGAGAACCATGAATAAATAATAACTGTTAACTGTCATTTTGCCCGTTTCTCAATTTTTAGAGTTAGGATAATACTGATCTTTTTATGAGGGAAGCCAGAATTTCTCCAACTGTTTACGTCCAGTGTTCAAAATGACTTAATATAGAAATTATAGACATTCCTATCCTATTCAAATCCAAAGGATTATTAGCTTTAACTTTCTCATTTTACCTAAAACAGTCAAAGACTCTAACATTCAAAATTTATAATAAGCATTTTCATAACAATTTTCAATTTCTTTCTGTTTTTAAATCAAGCAATGCTGGAAAACACTTACTAAAAATAAATTTGTTTATTGTGGCTTAAGCAACATAATTGAATGTTATATTCACAAACTACATCACAAGCTCAACACCGAAGAGTTCTTCAGCACATTTACATACTTCTCCCCTCTGTTTAAAAAAAATATTTGGATTTAAAAAAATCTCAATTTACCTAAATCAAAAATCTCCATTTAGCTAAATCAAGTCTTGCACTGTATTTACTCTTCTGCCCTCCCCCGCCCCATCTCTGCTGCTTCTTGATGTATTTCAAGCTCCAAATGAGGTGTGTGGTAGACTGGTCAGTGTGTTATCACGTGTTTGTAATTCTGAGGTTCTATTGTATTTCTTCTTCATAAGGACTCTAATAGAAGATATGATAGAAAACAGTCCATTCGCTCATGATGTGAATATGATCCTCTTGTTAGACATTTTAATACACTGTAATTATATTTAAGTTTTGTAGCCAACACATTCTCAAAAGGTAACATGACATCTGTTGTATATGATTTGTTATTTTCTGAGTTATGGGTCCTATTTCATAGACTTTTGATAAGATCAACTAACCTCCCTAATGTGTCAGTACAGATGTATCTAGTATGTATCTAGTCCAGAACACTCTCATCCGGCAACATCTGTAATCCAGCATGATTTTAGTTAGTCCTTTGGAGGATGATCTATCATAACTGTAGCCAAGTTTTCTTTGGTCCAATAAAGTTTGTTTACTGCCACTTAATGTTCTGTGCTATTTAGGAGTAATTTACCCCTCAATGTTTTCTAAGAGCCCAGTAAGCAGCAGAAGTGTTGATAATGCTGCTAGACAATATTGACCTCCCGTGGCCGGCAATTAGCACATTCGGCACTGGTCAGGTCCCGGGGTGCCAGACTAGAGAGGTTCAATCTGTATTGCTTCTGGCTACCCATCTTCATTTGCTTTATTTAAAAAAAGATTTAACTGAAGCTTAGTTAAAGGTTAACTGAAGCTTAGTTCCTCACATTGTTTAAATTTGAATTCCCTTTGTTTTGTGGTTTAAATTGCTCTAACTTTAATTAGACGTTAGCATGCACTTCTTGCTCAGGCAAGATTTCTGGCAGGTTGAAGCCTTATTGTGACTTTGTTTTAATGACAGACTGTCATTTACTTCAACTTTGTAAATGTACTTTGTAAAAATAGTCTAAAGTTATTAATGGGTTTTTGAAGAGGCAGCGCTATATGACATAGCTCAACTATATTATGACACACTTATAATTCTACACACTATGTATCAATCTACATATACATTATCTACATATACTGTAACCAGCCTACAAAACTATCTGGAATTCTGGGACACACAGACATTCAAAACAGCTGAATAAAAAAATGATAATCAAGCCAACAAAATTGCAGCCTTTCACATCTCTAGATGGGAGACCTGCATGGCCATGCCTTTCCATGGTGTAACGGGCTGCAATTTCAGTCACCAGTACCAGATAGTACTCACCCAAGACTTCTGAAGTTATCAGACATGAAATTGTTCAGCTACTAATTGTGTATGTAATGTATTTTTTTGAATCAGCCTCTGTACCATATAAGTTCATGATAGCTAACCTAACACCAATTTTTTAAAAAGACTCCAGGTGTAAGCCTGGCAATTATAGACCTGTAAGCATAATTTCAGTGCAAGGTCAATTGGCTGAAACTATAGTAAAGAACAATTATCTCACAGACAAATGCAACTTGTTGGGGAAGTCAGTAATCAGTAATGCGGTAAGAGGGAAGGTTTCATCATGGAGCAGTAACCAGTCAAAAGACAAGAAAACAGTTTATTTTCAGAATGGAGAGAAAAACAGCTTGCTTCCCTGAAGATCTGTACTGAGACTTGCTCTATTCAATATACACCTATATGATCTGAAAAAGGGATAAACAGTGATGGGGCAAAGTCTGCCAATGATCCAAGTTTATTCAGTTAAGTCCAAAGTTGACTGCAGAGAGTTACAGAAGGATTTCACAAATACTAGGTGCCAGGGACAACAAAATGTCAGATAAAATTAAATGTTGATAAATGCAAAGTAATGCACATTGTGTATCTATAGCTGGGATTTTTTTTCCTAAAGCGACGTGGTTTAAATTAGCTGTTCCCACTCAAGAGCGAGCCTGGGATCATTATGGATAGTTTGTCGAGGACAGCTGCTCAACGTGAAATAACAGCGAAAAAAGCTAAAGTTAGGTATCTTTAGGAAAAGGGATAGATAATAAGACAGAAAATATAACATCACTATGCTACCCGTGGTATGCCCACTTCTATCATGCTACATGCAGATGTGGTTGCACCTCAATAAAGATACATTTGAAATTAAAAAAACGCAGTGTAGGCTAACAAAAACAATTAAGGTCATGGAACAGCTTCTGTACATGGAGATTAAAAAGAATGATACTGTTCAGTTCAGAAAGAGATGATTAAGGGTGTGGAATTTGCTAGAGGTCTATAAAATCATGAATGGTGTGGAGAAAGTGAACAAGAAACAGCTTTACTCCTTCATATGGCACACAAATCGGGGTCACCCACTGAAATTAATAGGCAGCAGGTTAAGAACAAACAGAAGGAAGTACTACTTTACACAATGCACAGTCAACCTGTGAAACTCTTTACCAGGGAATGTTGTGAAAGCCAAAAGCTATATCCAAAAAAATGAATTTTTTTCTTCTACTGAGATGTCTATCAACAGATCTCATCTTCTATGATGCTGCTGGTGAGTGACTAAACCAATCCTTGATTGGCAGAGCCTATTACAGATGTCACATAAAAGCTGTCAACTGCAAGTGTTGTACATTCTTGTCAGACCCTCGCTTTTCCAGTACTGCCTGGATATGCTGACTCTCACAGCAACCAACAGCCTGTATAGTGGTTTCCTGACAAGACAAACCTATCCTGAACTAGAATTTCCAGATCATTAGGAAATATACCACATGACTTCATGCTGGCCTTTAAGGTGTCTTTATAGCAATTATACTGACTACCTATAGGGGTGCTTTCCACCAGTAAGCTGGCCACAGAACACCATCTTTGGTATTCTTGTGTCATCCATCCTCATAACATGACCAATCTAGCAAAATCTGTTCATAAGCATTGCTTCAATGTCCATGAAACCACACAGCTTAAGAACCTCCGTTAGGAGTCATGTCCCACCAATTCATGCAGTTGATCTTCCTCAGTCAGCACATATGGAACTGAAAGAGTTTCAAAATATGGTAGTGATATATTGTTCATGACTGAGCAATACAGCAGGATATTCAGGACAACTGCCTTATAAACTCTGTACAAAGGTAGCAGTGTAATACCATGGTCACTCCATAGGTATTTGAACAATTCTCCAAAAGCAGCGCTGCGTTTGGCTAATTGAATAGATGCGTCATGATCCACTTTCATATAGAGTACAGTATACTTCCGAGGTAGCAGAACTTGTCAACAGCCTTAAGGACTGTAGCAGCAGCAGTGATCACTGGAATGCTGGGCTCTTTCCAAACAGGCTGGACACACAACTTCTGTCTTTTTGAGGCTCACTGTGAGACAAAAGTGGTGAGCAGAAGTAACAAAACAATCAAAAAAGTTCCTGTGCATCCTTCAATGAATAAGCCAACAATGCACAGGCATCAGCAAACAGGTCACACATAGTTGTAGTAGCCACTTTACTGTGAGCTTGAAGTCTCCAGATATTGAAAATACTGCCATCTGTTCAGAACTAAATAAGTATGCCCAATGGGCAGTACTTAAAAGCAACTAACAGCATCATTGAAAAGTAGATGTTGAACAGGAGAGGAGCAAGGACACATCCTTGCTTTGTACTGTTTGATATTTCAAAAGGTGCTAATATCTCCATTGTTTAGGATGTGACCAAGCATGCCGTCATGAAAAGATGGAGGAATGTTGATAAAACTTTTAGGACAGCCAATTCACCCAAGTATTTTCCAGAGCCCCTTTCTATTGACTGTGTCAAACGCCTTGGTCAAGTTGATAGAGGGATTACATAGATGTCCTGATGTTGCTCTCTACACTTCTCTTGTATCTGTCTGGCTGCACAAATCATATCGGCAGTGCCTCAAGCAGCACAAAATCCACAGTTGCTTTCGGGAACAATGCCATTTTTGAACACGTAGTGAAACCCAATTGTAAAGGATGCAGGCCAGAATCTTAAGAGCCATAGAGAGCAGAGAGATGCCTCAATGATCATCACAACATGCATGGTCGCCTTTACCTTTGTATGTGTGTACAACCAAGTCATCTTTGAAGTCCTGAGGGACTAGTTCCTTCTCCCAAATGGCACTAAATAAATGGGTGAGATGGTACATCAACTGGTCACCAGTAGCTTTATAAACTTCTGATGGAATTGTATCACTGCCAGGTGCCTTTCCAGACTTCATCTGGCTAATAACTTCTTTTACCTCAACAAGAGTTGGCTGTATGACTAACTGTAAATCATGAGCCCACAAAGAATCTCTTCAAAAATGCTGCTGTGAAAAGTTGAGGTCTGGTTCAATACTTTGTGAAAATCATCAGCCCAGTGGTCAAGGATTTTAGTACTATCTGTGATCAAAGTGAGGACATCAGCAAGGCGCACTGGTGTACAGCCAGCAATGCATGGCCCATAGGCTGCCTTCAGCCCATCACAGAATGCTTTAAGATTATGCCTATCAGCTACATCTTGGAGTTTAACTGCTTGATATTTCCACCAGTCCTCTTTCGTTTGCCATAATTTGACTTGCACTTCCTGCATGGCTCGAATATATGCTGATTTCCTGGATGCTTTCTCCTTATCATTTATCCAAGCCAGATGTGTCACATGCTTCTCATCAAGAAGTACTTGGGCATCACTGTACTTGTCATTAAACCAGTCCTTGTGCCTGTGTTTTTGGAAACAGAGGATCTCAACAGCAGTTCTGTAGGTTCTTTCAGGTAAATTCATGGAGGATAGTCAAGCCAGTTATTGGTTATTAGCCATGATTGTCAAGGACACAACCCTATGCCCTAGGTGTCCCTAAGCCTCTGACTACCAGATGCTGGAACCGGACAACCAAAGATGAATCCCTCGATAATTGCCCCATTTTGTTCATTCACTCTGAAGTATTTAGCATTGTCCATTGTTAGAAGACATGATACAGACCTATTGGGATCCTTGATCTGGGCCACTATGGCCATTCTTGAGCTCCTATGAACATCTCCAGACTAGTAGTAGCCCAAGTTGGCCAGAATTTGAAAGACTTAAGTGCACATCTATGCACTTAGATTACTAGTTCAGCAAAGCACACACTCGACTTCTAAACAGTGGAACAGACAAAAAGAGATTAGTGTATTTACAGACATATGAACTGAAAAATCCTCCTCAGATTTCTCCATTATAAATATGGGGGTACATGTCCGTGAAACTTAGAATCAATGTAACGTTGACTTGAATTCAGCTGCAGAGCTTTGTCTCTCTCAGTTTCTCTAAAACTGCATGGCATTCTCTCATTAAGGAAGAGATACCTATTTTAAGACTGCAGTCTTGAGTGCAAAGAGATTGACCATATGCAGTTGCTTAAGGCTGGTAGAGCATCTCTCATACTCCATGAAAAGTATAAAAGCATCCCTAGATTTTAGTGGAAGAATGATCATTATATGAATGCTCTGTTCATTAGGGGTGTTCTTCTATACTAAGGAGGCAGAGGACAAGATTTCTTTTTGCTTATATAAGGAAAGAGTCTTGTTCAGAGACTGAAAGGAATGACGTTAGGACAGATTTAGCTCTAGTTACTCTCTGAAGCGTGATATATTCATTAGTCTTAGATGGAGAATAGAGTAAAGATAGATAATTATGGCATTTAGCACTGATTATTCCCTCCACCACATGCCACTAACAAACTTCTGGCTCCTGGTTACCCTCAACCTGAGCCTGTATTAGAGATGCATCAGTAGTGTTGTCTGGCTGGGTAATGGGATGGATCTGTGTTTTAATGGTGCCCAGAGATAAAGGGCTTGTGCTGGATTGGCTAGTCTGGTTGAATGGTCATATCAGCCTCCCAGTTCCTCTTACTAAATACTAAGAGAGAAGGCCAAAGAGGTTGTGCCAGGCCAAATATTTGACTCTTAATTAAGAGAGTCCAGACCCACACAAATGGAGATCAGCTCCAGAATGATGAGAATAAGCAATTTCACATTTTGTAAACTTTCTGTTCTTCCTGGAAAGGAAATCCATCATTTCAAAGAAAAAAACTGAAGAACATAGAGGCAAAGAGAAAACTGACCTCTGCAAACAGACACAAATTAACCAGAACTACCAAAATCTTCAGTATCCAATTGGTGCTAATGCTAGGAAATGAGAGAAAAAACTCAAATGTTTTAGTTTCTGGGATAAAAAATGGATACTTAATCAACATAGAGGCATTTTCAGGGAAATATTTGTGTCTCATATCCACCATTGTCATTTGCATTATGTTTTTTTACAAGAGGCAAACAGCCTCAAAGTATTTCAGAAAGCAACAACATACCCAGGATCTGCCACTATAGTTACCTGGTTTCCTTTAGATAAATTAAATTATACTGCAAATTTTAAAAAGTAAAGGCAAGTGCACGTACTACCTCCCCTCTCCCCATCCGCTAAACAGCCATTAGCACTTGATACTGTCATAATGCATCACTGGAAAACTCAGACACGAATTATAGCATGCTGAATGCATTATCAAGATACACTACCTTCTGTTCGTAACAGTTCTGAGATTTTTAGACTATATAATTACCTAAAGCCTAAGGCTACCTCTACGCTACAGAGTTTTGTAGACAAAACCAGGGTGGGCTTTTTTTTTTGTTTTTGTTTTTAAGACAATACTCACGGAGCATCTGCACAAAAAATGCATTTTGTCGACAGAAACTGTCAACAAAAAAGCTGAGCAGATGCTCGGGGGCTGGGGGAGGAGCAGTTGTTGACAGAGTAGATCAAAAGACTGATCCGCTTTTAGGTGTAGAGGCAATCTGTTGACAGATTTTTCTAGTTTAGACGTAGACTACGAGAAAGTACACAAAACCAAAATCCATTGCGACACAAAAATACAACTAAATTACTACCCTAACTCCGTAGCTGTAACCCTGGTTTCTTCCTATCACTTAACATCTCAGTTCTATCCATATGTTGCACCAGGTTTGAATTAGACTATAAACTCTTCAGACAATGTCCCTTGTCTTTAAACCACAAGCTACATTTAAGTTAATATTTTCATTTATATTGATTCCAAGTCAGAGAAAGGAAAAGGCCACCATTTTTGACATCTTGCCTATTTAAAAGACAAATTTATTTAAAAATTGTTTATTTACATAATAAAAAGGCATTCTTTTTAATCACACCAAAAAAGAGTAAGTATGAAAAATTCTATTTTTCCATTGCTTCAAGGAGTTAAAATGCAATTAAATAGGTGAACTTCAACAAATTTGTGCTAATCTTTAACAGTAAAAATATTAGGAATAGATCTATTATGTTGCATATGAAATAATCACACTTCAGAAGAAATAAAGCATGCAGACAGAGGTAACAATTGTAAATAATACTAATTTATGCTCAAGCTATGTGCTCAACATTGCAATGCAAGTGACTGAGATTGAGAGCACTCCACACATGGACAATTTAAATTTGGATAATTGCCTGGGACATCATTATTATCCTCTGTCTTCTCTTCCTGAACTTCTAAGTCCTCCTCAGGTGGATGGATTACTACTGTGGGAATATCATCACTGGCAGGTGACACCAGCAGTTCCTTGCCCTGAAGCTGACTCGGCTGGGAACTTGTGGTTGCCAGGCGGCTGCTGCTAGGACTGGAGGGTGGTGTGTTTTGAGGGGTAGGCAGTGGCGTTGTACACCTTGAGTCTGCCGGGGTTCCAGCTCTTGAAGAAGGAAGAAGGTAATGGAGAAGAAGGGACAAACGGTTTTCTCCTTTGAGGGAAATATTTGAAGCAGAGAGACTTGTTCGCAAAGAGTGGTGGGAGGCCGAGAGGCCTTCCCCTGAGATAAAATAAATAAATGGAATACAATGAAGTTTACAGCAGGGAAACAAGCTTTTTTAAAAAGACATTATGCATGTACAATTTACACAGTAGACCGAACTCTTTAAGGGCAAAAAGTTCCACTTTCATGCAGGTGAGATAAGAGTCAAGCAAGATGTACGAGTGAATCAGATTTTTAGATATTAGAAAAGTCAGCATGTACCTTACTCACAAGTACCAACAGCACACAACGGGGAATGAGGAGAAAAGGATACGCCCAGCAATGGCTTTAAATATGTCCAGTAAGAATTCAGCATATGATTGTGAAATATTGACAACTAAAATAATTATTTCACTAAAGGTTAAAAAGGAAAAAAAAAAATCAAGTTTTAATATCATTTGTACTCAAAGTTGTTTTACAGGATAAGACATAATGCTTCAGTGACAATGTCAGGTTAGCAGATTTTGAAGGATTTCTACCACAAACTGAATACCATTAGTAACAGAGAGAAGGCCATGCTAGGCTATAGACTATCAAAACAAAAAACCAGTAGAGTAGCACTTTAAAGACTAACAAAATAATTTATTAGCTCACCTAATAAATTATTTTGTTAGTCTTTAAAGTGCTACTTTACTGCTTTCTTGCTTTGAATAGGATTACTTGGCCTGGTGAGAGAGCTTATGCAAATCATTTTACTTTTCTACGCCTAGTGTCTCTCTCGGTCATCTGTGAAATGGGGATAATGAAACTTTCTAACACACTATATCAAAGCTTAGAGAGGGGACGAAAGAAGTAGTTATTTTTGATATTTGATATTTCAGTAACATTTACAATGAAGGACTACAGCAGGCATCAGATTTCCAACTACTGAATCTAACCTGAAGGCAGCCAACAGTTCTGCAGCCCATTTGGTGGGGGGCGGGCCGGGCATGGCAAGGGAATTTTGTGCAGAAGATTAAACAAGTACACTCATCCCTCGCTATATGAGCACAATTGGTTCCCAAATTTCTGCTCGTAGGTGAAAACTTGTAAGCGCGACACTAAATTCTCATTAAAATAACATGTAAGTCTCCAATTCATTCCAAGTGCTTGTAACTTGACATAAACCAGTTGAGTTTGCGTTTAGGTACTTTTCTGACGTATTTGAATAGTTTGGCACCAGAAATAAGATGTTGTGTACGTATGTAGAGCAGGGATTCCCAACCTATGGGTCAGGACCCAAACATGGATCCCATTTGATTTGTTAAAGGTCACCAGCTGGGCAGTTCCCAGCTGCATGTGGCTATTAAAGAAGCCATTGGCAGTTTCTTAACACTGCTGCCTCAGGCAGATACCTATCAATAGTGATAGCTGCCATCTCTAGCAGCTCTATCACTAAAGAAAGCAATTACCTTATGCCTAAGTGCTGAAACCTTAACACTTGAATTAATTGCTGTGAGCAGGAAGGCTGGGGGAGCCACCCAGCATAGCAGCCCCAGTGAAGAGGCTGCGGGAGGAGGAGGAGTGTCTAAGGCTGGGGCTGTTGAGGGATGGGGGGCGGGTTGTAAGGCTGGGGGTGGTTTGGGGATGCTGAGGGGCTCTACAGCTGGGGGTGGTTTGGGGCTGCTGGGTGCAGACTGGGACATTTGGTGGGGGGGTTAAAACCTGGCCGAGGGTGAGGTTTGCAGGGCAGGCACGAGTGAGAGGTCTAATGCAGTAAACCCTGGAGTTACCCAGGAGTTGTTCCTGCAACCCCTGCATAACTCGAATTTTCCTGCTAGGGGAGTGGAGCCAGGAACCACCAGGGCTGGTCAGTTTCCTGGCTCCCAGAGTGTCAGGAGCTGGGAACCAGGGGCAGGCTGCTTCCAGTCTCCCCATGGTTAGTGGGGTCAGGAAACTGATCAGCTCATGGCTGGCCAGTTTCACGTTCCTGCCATTGCAGGGGAGGGAACCAGGCTAAGAGCCTTCTCCCTCTCTTCCCCCAGCCTAAAGGCTGTCAGACAGCTGCATGTCTGAGGGAAGGGAGGGAGAAGGCTCCAGCCGCAGGGCTATGGGCCTCCCTACCCCCGGCCATGGACCCTGCTCATATAAGCAGGAGAAGTTCACTTATATAGTGAACAAAGGTAGATGTGTGTGTCCCTCGTTTTAGTGAGTACCCATTAGTAAAGTTCTTGTTGAATGACGGATGAGTGTATGCTGAATTCCCCCAGGAGTAATATGTTCTATGTCTACACTTTGTACTGCAGTGAAATGTACAAATGCCAAACTATACTCCTCGTACATCTCTTTCACTACAAATCCCATTTGTCTATTTAACCTCCAAATCTCCCTCACTTCCCCACTATTCTAAGACAGAGAGTAGAGTCAAATGGATGCTTCCTATTCCATACCAGGGAAAAAGATTCTAAACGGTTCTCCATCTCCACACCACCATTTCCCTTAGGATGGGGGCGGGGGATGTCTGGAAAAGAGAGGCTGTAACTCCTCAGGTGTATGTGAATACATGCAAAATGACTGTTGCTCCATCTCAGAGCAAGAGTATTGTGAATTCTGCTGAAGACCTAGAGGTAAATATGCATCTCTCTCTCTCTCTCTCATATAGTATACCATCAGGCAGGGATCAAAATAATCTAGGACTCATTTAGTATGATCACATGCGTTATAAAGCGTATAAGATGAACCAACATACAAAACAACCCTAAAATCTTTTGGGGGAAAAGTGCCCATCAGTATAAAGGAAAATCTCAAATTTAAGAGGGTTTACCTGAAAAGTGCATTCTATAGATTCAAAAGTTATTCAAAATAGTTCCATTTTTAGTATTAATAATTTGCAATTGGGTCTTTAATGGCCCCGCTGCTTTGGTAGCAAATCAGACTAATAATGCACAATGTTCTATTTGATGTGTTGGAACTCAGAATCCAATGTAGTCTATAATATGAAAAGCAACTTCATGTGTTTTCAGGACACAGAAGATACCTTACATGCGTATCAAATTCTCTCAATCACTGTTTTCTAGAGATCAAGACGTATAGAATCTGCATATGTCATCTAGACTTGGAATCCTTCATTTTTCTAGCAAGTTTTACCACAAACTGAACAAAGCATCAGCCATTCAGTGCAGTTGAAGTCTGCACTGTCAGTTCAAAATTTAAGATTGTTTCCTTCCTTTTAGAAAGCAAGAAGTTGGAAACACATTAGAAAACATTCTTTTCTGTATGTGCTGACATCAGATGTCCTTGAGTTTTTCCAATCCTCAGTGTACATTAGGAAACTAGCTAGAAGATCTCTACTATACAAACCAAACACAGCACACACTAGCATTTAGAACAAACCAAGTAAATGTATGTTCCAAGACAGCAGGCATGACACTTCTTGCACCAGAATGCGCAAGAACCCAAATACTTTATTTAAAAGAGGAGCAGTTAATTGGTCTCCGTGATTGGTCCAACATGCCAGTCTTTACAAGGACAAAGCTCTCAAGTCAGCCAGTAAGTGTTGTGGCTGATGTGTCTGGAAATACAAAACAGACAATAAAGAACTCTGGCAGGAAGGCAGAACCCATAAAGGAAGAATAAAAGGTAAGATAGGCTGTTCTGGAATAGTAATTTTGGACCACAGAAATTGAATACCTGGAAGAAAAAAGTATCAGGATGCCGAAGTTTTGTTCAAAATTATCTGCAGCAGACATTGCATGTCTGGCAAAGATGTTTTTTTAGCTAGGTACTACTCTACTAGAACCTTAGCTAGCGGTAGATTTTTTTGTTGTTGTTTTTGGGTTTTTTTTGTTTGTTTTTAACAAATAAACTCTTTTTGGACAACCATACAAAAATAAAGCTCAAGTATTATGTACAGAATTAATACAAAATAAAAAATTAAAGAAGTTTCACTGATTATTAAGGCCATGCTGATTAAATAAGTCTCTAAAACAATAAAGAAAGGGGGCTGAATCAGGAGGTATGATCCAGTAGTCAGACACATGGATGTGCATGAAGCTTTGCCTGGCTAAGACAATTAAGATGACTTTAAAATGTCAAAGCATCTCCTGTGAAAGCACTAGGACCAAATTAATGTATTTCTGAAGCAGAGAAAACACTATTAATATACCTCAACTAGGGTTCCGTGTCTGTTACGGAGGTCTCATGAATCACGTATTCTGTGACTTTCCACAACCTCTATGACTTCTGCTGCAGCCACCAGTGTAGCTGATCAACAGCCCACTGCTCAAGTAGCCCAGGATGCTGCTGAAGTGGTTTGGCAGCCAACTGCTTGGGTAACCATAGTGACAGCCGCACCAGCCACTGCTAGAGCAGCCAGTGAACACTGCCTGAGCAGAGTTTCCAGGGTGTCCAGAGCAGGCACTGATCAGCAATCCCTGGCAGCTGGCTCTGCTGGCTCTCCAGTGTCCCCGTAAACTGAGCACTTGGCGGTCACCCAAAGGAGATTTAGGTGCTGCCCAAATGATTAGCAGAGCAGCCATAGCCAGCAACAAGTGTTTCTACTGATGGTGCACATCTACACATGCTTACTGCATTAACAAAATTTATTCCATACATGGATGGAAATGTTAAGAGGGAATACTGCCACTCTCCCTGAGCAGAAGTGGCCCCTCAGCAACAAATCACCCCAAAATTTAGTCAGGGTGTTTACAGTATAAGTCAGGGACACATCACAGGCTGTGAATTTTTGCTGAATGTCCATGATGTGTTCATGACTTATATTACACATACCCCTGAATAAATCATAGCCTTACTCACAAGAGAGAATTAAATCATATTATAGTGTAAATGAAGACCATGAATCAAGGCATCACAGCGGTCACAAGCAGCAAAACAAGATCTGACACATGCAAATTATAGGTACATGTCCAAACGCCACGGAAGAGCCACCACACAACTTTTACATACCAAGAAGGACTCAGAAAACGCATCCACTATTATCTGATGACTTCACCCTCCTCTCCCGCGTTATTGTATTGTTTTTAGCAGGTTAGAATAAATTGGATGCTACAACTTATCTCACCATTTCGTTCAAGCAAGTGAGGGTCAGAATGTTTCTTGCCTATATCTGCAAAGGACCGAACCAGGGGGATCCGACTGCTGAATTTCTTCTCATTCTGGTGATGGTGTCTCTTCAGCAGAGCTTCTCTGACACTCTCTCTTATGGACTCATCCAGCTGACTAGAAGCAATCATGTTGTCCAACACCATATCTATCATGAAAAAAAAATACTAAAATCAAATCTAAGTTAACTATATGCATACCCAACACAACCGCATTAACTCATCTGTGAAAAATCAGTCAAACTAATTTGTGAACAATCTTCAAACCTATTTTCTTGATCCTCCAGAAGAGGAATAGTCAAGAATATTGTGGGCTAACAGTTCAAGTCTGTGCATTTTGACTGAACGTTTCTTTGGATCATTAAACAGTATTTTTTGCAAAACACACATTTTTTAAATATGCAGTCTATACAAAAAAGTAGGCCATAGGTAACTACTTAACAAAATAGCTCATTACTTTTATTTCCACTTTCTACTTGTTGCAGCTTTTATTACAAAGAGGAGGTGTACATTCAAAGATAGTTCAAATAAATACCACTCTTCCATGGAAAGCAGTGCAGTAGCAAAATCTCCCATAGGCAAGACTTCATATGTGATCCAAAAAGAAGTATCTGTACAGCAACCTTAACTCAGGAGTTGCTCAATGTTTGACCACTTGATTTGACAACTCCATTGTTCTTTCAACATAGTTTATAACACATAAAAATGATTAGCCTAACCCTTCACTGCCTACATTTTCCTTTTCAAGAGGCCCTAAATTTCAAGATTCCTCACTGTACTTTTCGCTTCACTTGTTTGCACAGAATGAGGATGAGATGTAAAGTGTGGCAAAAGAGGTCAATTTGCAATATTTGGGTGGGATTTTTGATATTTTTAATCACACAAAAATGCACATTCAGCCATGTTTCCAAAAACACTTCAGATAAAAACTGAAGAATGAAAACCTGCCTATATGGCTGGGTAACCAACATTTTCTTTTATTGATTACTTCAAAGAACCTTGAAAGATGTCTAGACTAGTAGTTTAAACTCCACAAATTCAGTAACACAAGACATGGAAGAAATTTGTACGACCATTTATATGAAGACATTTGTATTATATTTTACCATTTCCAAAGCTCCCATTGGCTGGAAATGGTGACATGGTCAACAGGAGCTAGAAGTGGCCAGACCTGTGAATTAGCAGGTAAACACAGTATCCAGTGCCTCACCAGGGGCTAGCCCTGGAGAACCACATCTAGCCCACAAGCTACTTTTTGCCCACTCTGATATAGAATCTGTTGTATTAAGAGGATATAATGCTTTACAAAACAAACTATGGAGGGATCACTATCTACCATTGCAATACAGTCTCCTCTGAAGAGAAACATGGATTACTGCTTTACAGCACACAACAATCTTTACTGGTTAAGGTAGACTTTCAAGCATCTGTATTTAATCAAAAATGAAAAAGAATTAAGGTAGGCCATATATAATTATAAAACACACTATAGATTTAATAAGAAAGTTCCCCGGGATCTTCAAAATGTCCATAATGTCTGAAATTTCAGTAAGAGAAGTAGCTGTGTAGTCTGCATCTTAAAACAAAAAAGCAGGCATGTAGCTCTTTGAAGACTAACAAACTAAAATTTATTAGGTGATGAGCTTTTGTGGGGCAGACCCACTTCTTCAGTACGACACTAATCTCCAGATCTGTAGCGGATCTGCCCCATGAAATCTCATCACCTAATAAATTACTTTGTTAGTCTTTAAAGTGCTGCATGACTGATTTTTTGTTTTGTTGAAATGTTAGTAACACTGTGGTTACATCTACACTAGCCAAAAAACTTCGAAATGGCCATGCAAATGGGTCATTTTGAAGTTTACTAATGAAGCGCTGAAATACATTCAGCACCACATTAGCATGCAGGCGGCCACGGCACTTCGAAATTGACGCGGCTCGCCACCGCACAGCTCGTCCAGACGGGGCTCCTTTTTGAAAGGCCCCGGCTACTTCAAAGTCCCCTTACTCCTATGAGCAGGTGGGAACAAGGGGACTTCGAAATTGACATGGCTCATCCAGATGGGCTCCTTTTCGAAAGGCCCCTGGCTACTTCAAAGTGCCGTGGCCGCCCGCATGCTAATGAGGCGCTAAATATGTATTTCAGCACTTCATTAGTAAACTTTGAAATGGCCATTCGCATGGCCATTTCGAAGTTTTTGGCTAGCGTAGACACGGCCTGTGATGTTTTGATAGTCAAATGAAATGAGCCCTATAATGTTATTTTTTTTTTTGTATTAACATTAGGACTCGCCTCATTTGATTATCAAAGTATCACAGTGCACCTGTTCCTCTTTCAGATTCACTGATTATTATCCCTTTGGGAAAAGCCTATTCAGCAAGTCCCTTTTAGCAAATCTATACTAGACAAGTAACTCATTTTAAATGTTATTTATACTTATAAATGGTGGAACTTGCTGCCATAGGATGTCATTGGAGCCAAAAATTCAGCAAGGTTCAAAAATGGATTGAACATATATGAACAAGAAAAATAGCGAACTTTGTAATTAGAGCTGGTCCTAATTAATTGGCAGCCCAGGGCAAATGGAGGCCAGCAGGTGTGCCCTCCAGGCTGCTGAGTCCACCCATGGGAGTGTGACACAGCTGGCAGATGCACCCTCCCAGCTGCTGTACTGACAAATAATCTGAGACAAACTCTGTGGGCTTTATTTACTTCACGTACTAAATGCTCCCACTAAATAAGCTAAGATGAGAGCTCAATACAAATAACTAAGGAGTAGCATTTTCAAAAGCATCTACATCACTTACGAGAGTGCTTTTATTGTGCCAGTACACACTGAGTACCACCACCTCGGCAGCCCCAGGCAGGTTTCTTTTGTTTGAATGCACAAAAAAAGCTCTGCTTAAGAGATTCTGAGAATTCAATAATAAAACCTCTCACCCCCATCTTTTGGTTCCCCATGAATCTGCTGATCAGCAATAGGTCCATAATGAGTCAGAAAAATGCATCACTCAGTGAAACACAGATATCAAGAAACGGAAAGAAGTTAGCCCAAAGTACCTTAAAATAAAAGCCACTTGCTAGTCTCTCTGCGTGCGTGTGTGCGTGCGTGCGCGCGCGCAAAAAAACTCATAAGTTTTCAAGCCTGCTTCTACTTACTCAAAATTAATTCAGCTGATGACATTATATATGCTAAGTTAAACAAGATTTATTTCAGCTCATCTCTTATTACTCATAAATCAATAGTTTAAAATCAAGAGATCCAACAATGAACTGTGCTAACAGCAATAGCTAACGTCAGCTGAATAGTGCTTAACAATTTACAGCAAAAGCATCCCTCCACCATCCAAATATGTTCACATTTCACCTAGAGAGACAAGATGATGCACTTGTCATCCAACCAAAAATTAGAAGACAACTTAAGTTATACACAGTAAAGAAAAACCCATGGCTGGCCAGAGGCCTGTTGACTTGGATTCATGGGGCTCAGACTGCTGAGCTGTTTCATTGTTGTGTAAACTAACAAGCTTGGGTCTGAGCCTGGGCTCTAGGACTCTGTGAGCTGACAGGGTCCCAAAGCGTGGGCTCCAGCCTGAACCTGGAAGTACACATATCAATTAAAATAGCCGCACAGTTCAAGCCCAAATCAACTCACAGGGGCCAGCAACTCATGGTCTAGTTGCTTTGCGCCTGATCTACAACCCTGAATAAAGAGTCTCCACTAAGACTTCCCACATGAGTGAAGTCTGCAGAATCAGGCAAAGAAAACTATGATAGAACATAAAGATTACATATAAACTATTTTTGTGTTTCTAAATCACAAACTAGAATAACTAACTATGATTATATTTAAAAAAAAACTTGTTGCAACCTGCTATCTCATCTAGGGTGTTTGCTCTCATGTCTAACATGACCGTCCCATTCAGAATACAGCTTCTCAGTTCAAAGAGACTGTGCAGAGACAGAGTTGCCACATAAGGTTTGCTCCATCGATCACCACCATCTTCAACATCCTCTTCAAATTTTAGCCACCTGAAACATAAACACACGTTATAGCATATGTAGCAAAAAACTGAAGAGATTTTTCCCCTTTCCTTTCGACAGGCTGCAAAACAAAAGCCACATCTTCATGCCTCTTCTATCACCCAATCTCATACTTGACTTTGCTTTTTTCATGCCAATCCTTATGTTTGAAACACCAACCCGGATCCACAAAGGGATCTAGGTGTCAGAATTCTGAAAGCCCCAATGCCTAACTTCTAGGCACCTAAAAAAAACTGGAGTAACTATAGCATTCACATAGCCTGAATTCAGTATCTATTCCCCCCACACATGGCTTGGGGCAGAGAGTGGAGGAACATGAGTCTAAGACTGGAATCCATAAAAACCAGTCTGATTTTAGGCATCAGGAAGCTGCCTAAGCTAGCCAACGGGAAGTAGAGCACTTGGGATGTCAGAGACCGAGGTTCAATGCCTCCCTCAGCATCAGGGTAAGAAAGAATTTGAACATGAGTCTCCTTTCCCTCAAGACCATGCATTATCCACAGAGCTGTAAAGCATTCTCATGTGGACCTCCCTCAATCTCTCCTGTTGAAACTCTTCAATTTTGGATAAGAAACCAAAGTAGGGCGACTGGACCCTGGGTCTTCCAGCTACCAGATGTTGCCCTGATAATCACAATATAGCAGGGGTGGAGAAACCCTGGCCTGCGAGTGGTTTGTCTGGATCCAGGCCTTGAGGCTCCCCTCTCTGGCATCCAGTCCACAGCAGGGTGGAGAGTTTGGAGCCCCAAGCCTCACAGGCCTGAGCAGGCAAGCCAGGGCCAGATGGCAGAAAGTGGCTCTGGGCTTCACTGCCACTCCCTGCAGCCAAATGAAGGGAGGGGGAGCAGCAGCAACCTTGGCAGCCTGCCCTGAGGCTCCATACCACTGCCCTGATTGACCAGAATTCCAGCCAATCAGAGCAGCAGAAGCTGGTGCCTGGGAACAGAGGGTGGGGGGCAAGAGCCACGTGTGTCCGGGGGGTGGGAGGGAAAGGGGCAGGTAAGTGCGCCCTGTCACTCCAACACCACTCTCCTCAATTGCTCCTGTGTGCCCTCCCACCTAGACCCCCACCTGTACCAAGGATGATCAACCAAGAGTGAACACTGCCACACTCAGTTAATCTTTTAACTATGATTTGAAGCCATCAAAGAACAGGCTATGTCTATATTTGCCCGCTTCTTCGAAGGGGGCCTGGTAATCAGCCTGACCAGAGAATACTAATAAAGTACTGACATGAATATGCAGCACTTCCCAAAAATTTTTGGGAGTAAAGGCACTTTGAAGTACCTGTGGCTACACAGCATGCTGGCACATCAAAGTTGCCCGAGGGAGAATTAGTCTAATGAAGTGCTGCATATTTACGGCCGTACTTTATTAGTATACTCCGATCAGGCTGATTACCAGGCTCCCTCAGAAGAAGAGGGCAAGTGTAGACAGAGCCATAGTGTAGGGTTTTGGAGTCAAACATGTGAACAGTGTATAGTTTGAATATCCGGCAACCACCTGGGTCACGAATGTGAAAGAGTTTACTGTATAATTAAAGATAGCCTATACAGAACACTATCAAAATGCGTATGCACTAGGAGGGAAATTAAGATTGCACAGGGCAACGATAAATCTGGCATATGCTGATTTTCAAGTATTTGACTTTGCAACATCATTAACATCCTTTTAATGTAGTTTCATGTGTGCTATTACCTAGTTTAGTTTTTGTTTGTTTCTTGAAGGAAAAATATAATTAATTAGTAGCAATGACTTACCTTCTACATTTGTTAATCTTCCGTCACAGAAAAACAATACTACATAACTATAACTTTTGTATTCACTGTCAGATACACCTACACTGTTTGCATGGCTTCATTTCATCAACTGTATTTGCTGAAGTCAGCACAGCAACAATAAAGACCTCCAAGAAATTTTGTCCAGAGGCCTGGAGGTAAATTTTCACTGAAAAGCTCAGAGAATCAGACTTCCAAGATCAGTAGAAAAGGTTACATGGTATGGAATTAACTATGTTTCATTTACCTGGCAGTTTCTTTCCATTCATATTCTTCCCCATCCCTGAAGTACAATTCATCCATTTCAGTGAAGAGATCATGGGGAATGTGTTCCTCATCGTCATCCTCAGTGCCCAGAATAAACTGCACTCGCTGGGATGGGGTATCTTGAAGAAAAAAAGCAGTGATTTAGAAGATAATCATTTCTGCTGAACCATTACACCCTGCAATAATTGAAGTGTTACCCTCCCTCTTGGAGATGGAAACATGGAGTGCTGAAAATCTTTCATCAGAAGATGGGAACAGTTTAAAAACCAAACAAAGGTTTCCTAACAGTAGCTCCACAGCCCTTTTTAAAATTGTTATTATCTTTCTGAAAACAACAGGGGGAAGAGAAAAATAAGCTGTTTCTATACGCTAGTTAACTTGTTTAAATATTTATAAGCACTTGCCATAACGTCACACCTTGAAACAATCATCATCAAAACTGGTCAAATGAAAGAAGTCAAACTCAAAAGGCAAGACATTTTAGTCTGATATTTGCAAGTAAAATAGACCATATGTAAACAAAAAGGCAGTCCAGTAGCACTTTAAAGACTAACAGAATAATTTATAATACATTTATAATAAATTAATGTATTTATAATAAATATTATAATAATATAATTTATAAATATATATGATTATATATTATAAACTATTATACGAAATTATAAGAAATTATTTTGTTAGTCTTTAAAGTGCTACTGGACTGCCTTTTTGTTTTGATAGAATATAGACTAACAGGGCTATCTCTCTGTTACAGATCATATGTACTTTTTACGCTTTACCGACAGGCACACTTAGACAACTGACATTAAAGGAAAATAAGCACCAGGCAATAAATCATGGAAATATTATAATGGCTATCCATTTCAAGAGAGACAGGCAAAGTTGCACGTGGGATAACTTAAGCTGCTTAGATGAAAATATTCCCTTCGTTGAAGGGATAGGTCCACAGTGTGGATCATCACCAGTCTGCAGCTCCATGGGGCAGAAACAAACCTGACCAAAATATGGCCAAACAGACCTCACCTTCTGGAGACCCCCTTAGTTTCAAGATGCTTCCAAAACTAGCCTCTCTGAACCACAAAATAAAATAAATTTCTCATCCTGCATCAGCACCACGAAAAAATAATACTCAGCATGAGATGAACAAGAAGAGTTTAGCCATAAGCTAAACAGATCTGCCTATTTCAGGGAGGGCGAGATTTGCAGATCTCTCTCTTTCCAAAGAAAAGGTTCAGGAAGGCAATCACTGATTCTCCCATTCTCTGTCATGGTGAAGTCCACAGATCTTCAGTACAGGATTTCCTCAGCCATGATCAAATTCTTTGTTCTTCTTTGAGTGGTCCCTGTGGGTGCTCCACAATAGGTGTCGAGCTCGCCTGGTACTGCAGATCGGAAATCTTCCAGCAGTTTCTCCTGGATCGCGCATGCGCCGGCACGCGCCGCTCCCCTGCGCGCCCCCGGCCACGTGCGCGATCCGGTCCCTGCCAGTTCCTTCTCAACCGCCATCGGCTGCAGACGGAATCCGCTCAGGCTAAGGCCAGAGTCAGATTAGATAGTGTTTTTCTACGTGTAAATTGTTGTTTTTTTCAGTTACAAAAAAAAAAAAAAAAAAGAGAGAGAGAGAAAGCAAAGACAAAGAGAATATCAAACAAAAAAAAAAAAAAAAAGAGAGGAGCGGAGAAGAGAAGAGTGGACATGAAGGCCAGTTAGGCCACCCACTGCCCCGCAGGCCGGTGATTGCGATTTGGGTAAAAAGGCACAGATTAAGTGCTATGTACCCTATTAACAGCAAAGGACTCACCGCGATGACCTCTTCAGGTTTTAAAAAGTGTGAGTCATGCTGTGAAGCTATGCCGGCCTCCGATGGGCATAGTGAATGCATCCGCTGCCTGGGGGAAAATCACACATTACCCAGAAGTGTTCTCACTGTGCTAAGCTCACAGCCAGGGCCAGGAAAGACAGAGAAATGAGGCTCAAAATACTCTTGTTTGACAAGGCTCTCCAGCCGGACTTGCCGGAGAAGCCTCACCCAGAAGGGCCCTCTGGGTTGCATGAGAGGAAGGCAGCTTCTCTGACCCCCTCGGTACAGAAACGGAGGAAACTCTCCCCGTCTCGATCCTTGCTGCCAGTTTCAGCGAGCAGGACGAGCGGAGCACACAGCCCCCAGCCGCACACTCAGGCAAGTGGCAGCGCACGTGGCAGAGGCTGACCCTCCGGTTATACAACAGCCAGCACGCGCGGCACCTAGAGCGTCAGCGAGGCAAGCGTCGGACCCAGCGGCACCGCCACAGGTGGCACCGGCCCCCGTGGCACCAACGATGCAGGGGCGCCAGGCACAGAGCCTGCAGGCACCGGAGGAAGATACCCACGCAGCACCACAGCTGATTGTGCCGAGCGCAGCGCCGACAGCAGGGCCGAGATCCCTGGCACGGGAGGGGGCGGCGCCAGCTCCGCAGGGGAGGGGAAAGGCAGCAGCAAAAACCCGGCATCACAGCCCATCTCCGGACAGGGCTACGCTGCTGTTAGCACCAAGCCCTCCCCCTGTGATACACACACCACACCGAAGGCCTGGGTCTCCACCGGCCTATCCAGAACCTCCTGCTCCGTTCCTCCAACCAATGTCACCATGGCTTGGGCCACCTTCACCTTTTCTGGGTTTGGATCCCCTGGAGTACTATCACAAACAAGTTTCACCTCTATCTGTGTCGTCGCAGAGGTCTCGCTCTCCCAGACATCGGGGGTACAAACCCTGTGAGTGGTCTAGGTCTCCATCCCTGGGCCCTTGCCCATGCTACCATGGTCGTCCTTATCATGCTGGACACAGACACTGCAGGCCTACGCCCAGGGGCAGGTCCTCCCCGGCCGCTTAATACCCCCGTGGACACTCCCGATTGGGGACGGAAACACAGTTCTCTCAAGGGGAGTTAATTTTAGAACCCCGATACTTTCCTTCACAATCCTCCAGCGAGCAAGTGTATCATCAACCGCAGGAGCCCGAGGGTTCGAGGGAGGTTTACCCTAGTGGTTCCTCCTCATCCTCCCCAGATGAGGCCATGGCCCCCCGGGGATGTCTCTCCCCCAGATGACCTTAAACAGTTTCAGGAGCTGTTTAAAAGGGTGGCTTTCACGCAAGACATTCAAACGGCAGAGGTGCAGGAGAAACATCACAAACTCCTGAAAAATTTGAGACCCCCGGCTTCATCCAAAATTGTTATTCCGCTAGATGAAGCCATTATGGAGTCAGCCAACTACCATATGGCAGACTCCGGCCTCTGTTCCGCCTACAAACAAGAGAGCGGATAAGAAGTACTTCGTCCCGGCAAAGGGCATGGAGTTCCTCTTCAGTCACCCACAACCAAATTCTTTGGTGGTCAAATCGTCCCAGCAGAGGTCAAAGGCTACTCAGTACAAATCGGGGGGATTGGACAAAGATGCTAAGAAGCTAGAGCTGTTTGGCAGGAAGGTATATTCCTCTTCTACCCTGCTATTAAGAATGGCAAATTATGCAGCACACCTAGTAAACCATAATTTTGATAATTACTCCAGGCTTACTCCCCTCATGGATTCGCTTCCGGAAGACAAAAAGCCGGTGTTAAAGGCGATTGTAAGAAAGGGCTACGCAGCATCACGGACGGGAGTCCACATTGCCCTGGACATGGCAGATACGGCGGCACATTCAATGGCTACAGCAGTGGTCACGCGTAAAGAATCGTGGCTCCAGACATCGGGTATCCTGAGGGATCTACAGGTGAAGATCGTGGACCTTCCCTTTGATACACAAAAGCTGTTTGCAGACTCAACCAACTCGGTCCTGCACTCCAGTAAGGACTCGAGAGCTACACTTAGAACCTTGGGCATTTATACTCCTCCATACGGGAAGAAAAAATTTTATTCTCAGCAAAGACGCTACCCGTACCAACCACAGGGTGCTCAATATCAACGGGGCTACGACCAAGGGCGCCATCAACAGCAGCAACAGTACAGAACTCCCAGGCGACGTTCTCAACAAAGCCGTACGCCCTCGGGACAGGCCCAAAGGCAACAAGTTTGACGTGTATGTTGGGGGCTGCACTATCAATACCATCGCTCAATGCCACTCTCATCTCATGTTCCTTCATCGCCTCAGACAGTTCCACTCCCAATGGCAAAAGATCACCACAGACAAATGGGTGCTGGAGATCATAGCCACGGGTTACGCGATCCCCTTCCAGTCGCTCCCACCGACGAAGCCTCCCTCCAGGCCTCACCTCCGGGACGCTGCCCGCAAGGCGAGGCTCAAGCAGGAGGTGGATCACCTTATGCTCATAGGGGCGGTGGAAAAAGTGCCGGAAAAATTCCAGGGGAAAGATTTTTATTCACGCTACTTCCTAACAGAGAAGAAAAGAGGAGGCTAGAGGCCCATCTTAGATCTTCGGGGCCTCAACCGCTACTTGCACAAGCAACGTTTTCGGATGATCAGTTGCCTCGATACTCATGGCACTAGACGATGGAGATTGGTTTGCACCCCTCGACTTACAAGATGCTTAATTTCATATAACAATCCACCTGGCACACAGACGCTTCCTCCGCTTCACGGTTGGCAAGGAACATTTCCAGTACAGGGTTCTTCCGTTCAGCCTCTCCTCGGCCCCCAGAGTCTTTACTAAAACCTTGGCAGTGGTGTCAGCCTACCTGCACAGACAGGGGGTGTTTATTTTCCCATATCTGGACGACTGCCTGCTGAAAGGGGCCTCGAAGGCAGAGGTCTTACACATGATACGCGTCACAGCGGACACGTTTTCTTCGCTGGGCCTAGTCATCAACCTCGCAAAGTCAAAGACCAAACCCACAAAAGATATAGAGTTCACAGGGGCACGCATAAACTATCACAGCAAGGGTGTACCTACCCAACGCCCGCTTCCGCACCATCAGTTCGCTGGTGCAAGTCATCACATACAGCCCCACGGTGCCGGTCTTAACGTGCTTACAGCTGCTGGGCCACATGGCGGCGGCAACGTTTGTGGTACAGAACGCCAGATTGCACATGCGAAGCCTGCAGCATTGGCTGGCGAGTGTTTACAAACCGGCATCCCACACTGTCCACAGGGTGGTGTCGCCCACGACAGAGGTGCGCAGATCCCTGGCATGGTGGGAAAACCCGAAGAATCTGCTAGTAGGGGTGCCCTTTCACCAACCACAAATTTCTATTTTTCTTACTACCGACGCCTCCCACATAGGATGGGGAGCGCACATCGGCGACAAGGTGATGAAAGGGCTATGGTCCCCTGTGGAACAGACACTGCACATAAACATACTGGAGCTCAGA
Source organism: Carettochelys insculpta (assembly GCF_033958435.1). Classification (NCBI taxonomy): domain Eukaryota; kingdom Metazoa; phylum Chordata; order Testudines; family Carettochelyidae; genus Carettochelys; species Carettochelys insculpta. The sequence goes on along the minus strand of NC_134138.1, from coordinate 205,254,042 downwards.
GCAGTGTTCAACACCTGCAAACATTTTCGAGATTATCTACATGGCAAAGTAGTCAGGATCAATACCGACAATACCTCCACTATGTTTTACATCAATCGACAAGGAGGAGCACGATCCCGTGCCCTATGTGCGGAAGCAGTCCGATTGTGGAACTGGTGCATCGCAAACAACATTACGTTGAAAGCCTCGTACTTGCCGGGTGCTCACAACGTGAAAGCAGATCAGCTGAGCAGGTGCTTCGCACTCACGCACGAATGGCAGATCCACTCCGATCTGCTACGGCGCATTTGTCGTACATGGGGGTTTCCCCAGATCGATCTGTTTGCCACCCAGCACAACAAGAAGGGTCCCCAGTACTGCTCCAGGGCAGGAGTGGGGCGGGGGTCCCTGGGGGACGCAGTCATGATTTCATGGAGGGGCCCCCTACTTTACGCGTTTCCCCCCACAGCGCTTATCCACAAGGTCTTGCAGAAAGCCAGAAGGGAGAGAGCTCGCATGATACTCATAGTCCCAACGTGGGATCGGCAGCAATGGTTTCCCTTGCTTCTGTGCATGTCGGATCATCCACCACTTCCCCTACCGGTGGCGCCGGACTTACTCACGCAGGCTCAAGGGTCCATAGTGCACCCGCATCCTCAGGGTCTGCATCTACAAGCATGGCTAATCCACAGCTCAGCTCCTTAGAGAGCACGTGTACAGAGGGAGTACAACAAGTCCTGGAATGTAGCCAAAGGGCCTCCACCAGGAGGACTTACAAGCAGAAATGGACTCGATTCACAGCCTGGTGTTCTGCCAAGCAGTTAGTTCCCCTTGATGCTCCTATACCTGTAATACTAGAATAGTTATTGGACCTCAAGAGAGGCGGGCTTTCCCTATCCTTGCTAAAGGTCCACCTTGCCGCTGTATTAGCTTTTCGGCATACAGAAGAAGGGCCCACAGTATTTGCCCATCCTATTGTTACCAGGTTCTTGAAGGGGCTGGTAAACCTGTACCCCCCTCAGAAACCGCTTCCACCATCGTGGAATTTGGACTTGGTGCTCAGCATGCTATCGGGTCCACCTTTTGAACCATTAGCCACGGTTCCCCTACGTCTCCTTACGATAAAAACAACCTTCCTCCTTGCAATCACGTCAGCCCGCAGGGTGAGTGAGCTCGCAGCAGTGATGGCAACGCCGCCCTGCACAGTATTCTCAAAGGAGGCGGTCACCTTAAGGCTGCACCCAGGCTTCATTCCCAAAGTTTCTTCGGAGTTCCATCTTAACGAACCAATAGTTTTACCCTCGTTTTACCCGAAGCCTCACAGCTCCGGCAAGGAGGCACACCTGCATCTCCTAGATGTGAGGAGGGTGTTGGCCTTCTACATAAACAGAACTAAGTCCTTCCAGAAAACGGACAGGCTTCTAGTCTCTCTTGCTCCCAGGTCAAAAGGAGAAGGTCTCTCTTCACAAAGAATCTCAAAGCACATTGTGTCCTGTATAAAAATGTGCTACGAGCTTCGAAAAACTCCTTTGCTGGCCCCGCCAAGGGCTCACTCCACCAGGGTGGTGGCGGCGTCAACAGCCTTCTTCAAGGGCATCGCGTTAAGAGACATCTGTAGAGCGGTGACCTGGTCCTCCTACAACACCTTCGCCAAGCATTATGCCCTACATCGGGTATTCGAAGAGGATACCCGTCTGTCGACAGCAGTCCTCTCGGGGGCAAGCTGCACATAAACCGATTACCCACCTCCTTACTTGGGTTACTGCTGGGTAGTCACCTATTGTGGAGCACCCACGGGGACCACTCGAAGAAGAAAGAGAAGTTACTCACCTGTAGTAACGATGGTTCTTCGAGATGCGTCCCTGTGGGTGCTCCACCACCAGCCCATCCTCCCTGCTTCGGATCTCTGTCTAGTGTTTTTCAGGAGCATTCGAGGCAGTTGGTCAAGGAACTGGTGGGGACCGGATCGCGCACGTGGCTGGGGGCACGCAGGGGAGCAGCGCGCGCCGGAACATGCGCAATCCAGGAGAAACTGCTGGAAGATTTCCGATCTGCGGCGCCGGGCAAGCCCGACACCTATTGTGGAGCACCCACGGGGACACATCTCAAAGAACCATCGTTACTACAGGTGAGTAACTTCTCTTCCCCTCCCTAAACGACAGAGAAAGAATTCCCCGTACGCTCTCATGAATTACCACTGAGTCCGCAAAAGTCTGAGTACTTATGTAAAACTTGATAAACGTATGCAGGAATGACCAATTTGCAGATTTCATAAGGGGTCTGTCCTTTCTTCATCACTGCTTATACTGAGTGAGCATACTTCATCATTACATTCAGCTCCAGAAAATATGCTTTTCTTTCACTGTAAGAATGATCATACCCCTTGAGCCACCAAATTCTCAAAGAATGATCCTCAGCTTTTACATTGTCATCTTTTATGACCTCTCTAGCTCCCCTAAAGCAAACCCTCCTTGGAATCACTGCGAGGGGGAAAGCACATTGTCCCACAGCATTTCTCTCCTAGTCCTGCCTGCCTCTTTTCCTGCTGAGGCGATCTGACTGGCATGCATCTTGCTCAGCAAAGCTGGCCTATTCAGTCATGCCTGATTCTTTAGTAACAAGTCTCCAGGACCGGACGGCATTCACCCAAGGGTTCTGAAAGAACTCAAATGTGAAATTGTGGAGTTATTAACAGTGGTTTGTAACCTATCCTTTAAATCCACTTTGGTACCAAATGACTGGAAGACGGCCAATATAACACCAATATTTAAAAAAGGCTCTAGAGGAGACCCTGGCAATTATAGACCGATAAGTTTAACATCAGTACCAGGCAAATTAGTAGAAACACTAGTAAAGAATAAAATTGCAAGGCACGTAGAAGAGCACGAATTGTTGGGCAAAAGTCAGCATGGTTTCTGCAGAGGGAAGTCGTGTCTAACTAATCTATTAGAATTCTTTGAAGGAGTTAATAAACATGCGGACAAGGGGCACCCAGTGGACATAATATACCTAGATTTCCAGAAAGCCTTTGACACGGTCCCACACCAAAGGCTTTTATGGAAATTAGGTGGTCATGGGATAGGAGGAAAGATCCTTTCATGGATCGGGAATTGGTTAAAAGACAGAAAACAAAGGGTGGGAATAAATGGTAAATTTTCACAATGCAGGAGGGTAACTAGTGGTGTTCCCCAGGGGTCAGTCCTGGGACCGATCCTGTTCAACTTGTTCATCAATGATCTAGAAAATGAGGTAAGCAGTGAGGTGGCAAAGTTTGCAGATGACACCAAGTTGTTCAGGACAGTCAAAACCAAAAGGGATTGTGAAGAACTACAAAAAGATCTCAGCAAACTGAGTGATTGGGCAGCAAAATGGCAAATGAAATTTAACGTGGGTAAGTGTAAGGTAATGCATGTTGGAAAAAATAACCCAAATTACACGTACTACATGATGGGGTCAAATTTAGCTACGACAGATCAGGAAAGGGATCTTGGAGTTATAGTGGATAGTTCTCTGAAGACATCCACGCAGTGTGCAGCGGCAGTTAGTAAGGCAAATAGGATGTTAGGAATTATTAAAAAAGGGATCGATAATAAGACAAAAGATATCATACTTCCCCTATATAAAACTATGGTACGCCCACATCTTGAGTACTGCGTGCAGATGTGGTCTCCTCACCTCAAAAAAGATATATTGGCATTAGAAAAGGTTCAGAAAAGGGCGACTAAGATGATTAGGGGCTTGGAACGGGTCCCATATGGGGAAAGGCTAGAGAGACTGGGACTTTTCAGTTTGGAAAAGAGGCGATTGAGGGGCAATATGATAGAGGTATATAAAATCATGAATGGTGTGGAGAAAGTGAATATAGAAAAATTATTTACCTTTTCCCATAATACAAGAACTAGGGGACACCAAATGAAATTGATGGGTAGTAGGTTCAAAACTAATAAAAGGAAATTTTTCTTCACACAGCGCACAGTCAACCTGTGGAACTCCTTGCCCGAGGAGGCTGTGAAGGCCAGGACTCTATTAGGGTTTAAAAAAGAGCTTGATAAATTTTTGCAGGTTAGGTCCATAAATGGCTATTAGCCAAGGATAAAGCATGGTGCCCTAGCCATCAGAACAAGGGCAGGAGATGGATGGCAGGAGATAAATCACTTGATCATTGTCTTCTGTTCTCCTTCTCTGGGGCACCTGGCATTGGCCACCGTCGGCAGATGGGATGCTGGGCTGGATGGACCTTTGGTCTGACCCAGTATGGCCATTCTTATGTTCTTATGTTTTCCCTGACCAGATTAGGCTGTAAGGTTCTACCCACAGAGATGGCTGATGCTATGTCTACACTGGCTGCAGAAGACTGAACACTTACGTTCAAATTTTCCAAGGTGCCGTTTCAAGGTCAATGTTGACCCCAGAACTCATCGAGAGTCGCAAAGATTAAAGGATGTTGGAAGGAGGAGCGCTCTCATCGATATTCTTCGATGAGGACAGGGACGAATGTCAACAGCTACAAAATCAATTTTTGGTACGCAATTGGCATACCTAAAATTGCACAGGAGCCATCAACAATCCCAGTAAATGCAGACATAGACTGAGGCTCCTGTTAAACCAGGCATGTCCAACCCGCAGGCCACATGCGGCCCTGGGCTACATCTACACGTGCACGCTACATCGAAATAGCTTATTTCGATGTAGCGATATCAAATTAGTCTGTTTTGATGAAAAACGTCTACACATCCTCCAGGGCTCGCAACGTCGACATTCAACTTCGACGTTGGGCAGCACCACATCGAAATAGGCGCTGCGAGGGAACGTCTACACGCCAAAGTAGCACACATCGATATAAGGGTGCCAGGAACAGCTGCAGACAGGGTCATAGGGTGGACTCACCAGCAAGCCGCTCCCTGAAAGGGCCCCTCCCAGACACAGTTGCACTAAACAACACAAGATCCACAGAGCCGACAACTGGTTGCAGACCCTGTGCATGAAGCATGGATCCCCAGCTGTAGCAGCAGCAGCCAGAAGCCCTGGGCTAAGGGCTGCTGCACACGGTGACCAGAGAGCCCCGCAGGGGCTGGAAAGAGAGAGCGCCTCTCAACCCCTCAGCCATGGCGGACCCCGCTATTTCGATGTTGCGGGACGCGGATCGTCCACACGTGCCCTACTTCGACGTTCAACTTCGAAGTAGGGCGCTATTCCCATCCCCTCGTGGGGTTTGCGACTTCGACGTCTCGCCGCCTAATGTCGATTTCAACTTCGAAATAGCGCCCAACACGTGTAGCCATGACGGGTGTTATTTTGAAGTTGGCGCCGCTATTTTGAAGTAGCGTGCACATGTAGACACGGCCCTGGACAGCTAGTAATGTGGCCCCACATGATCGTAAACTTTTAACATTATTATGTGATTTATATACATTAACTATATTATATATTTTATATGCGGCCCCAGACAATTCCTCTCACTCAATGCAGCCCAGGCAAGCCAAAAGGTTGGACACCCATGTGTTAAACCATTCATTGTGATTGAGAGAAAGGGGAAAGCAGGAGACAAGTATTTCTTTTTTGTTCTGGTATTTCCTCATCCTAGCTCTCTCTTAGAAGCCTGTATTGGCAAACACTTCAGAATAAAGGTAGAACAGAAGGGACAATCTCCACACAGGTCAAATCTGGACCTGGATCACAGCTGGGCATTAGAGAAATTTGGCCAAACTGTTAGGCTAAAATTTTGAAAATAAGTTCAGAATTTTCCACTCTGCAGCAGGAAATTTGGACACAGCCAATGGCCACTATGCAGACAGGAACAAAAAGAGAGAGAGAACATTGAGGAAATGTCAAGGGGTAGGACCTCTCCTGCTTTCAGTCACCATGAGGCCTAATTTGGCCCCCAAGCTGCAAACAGGCTGCAGCACTCACTACAACAGCGCTATGGACCTCAGTACACAGTGCCAGCTAGCACACTATTGTTGGTCTGAATGCTGCAAAAAGAAAAAGCAACACAAGGCCACAAAATAATTAGGATTCTTGACATGTCAATCATCTATAGATTTCTAAAGTTTATATTTAAAAAAAAAAAAAAAAAAGTGACTTCCAGTAAACAAGAAACAGATCATCACCAAGGCTGCATCTACACTACACTTGCCTTTCAGAAGGGGAATGCAAATATTGCTGATCAGACATGCAATGTGATGATAATTTGCATATCACATGCCTCATTTGCATAATGACAGCGACTTGCTGTTCTGGAATTGCTGTTTTCAGGAAAAAAAACAAGCAGTGTAAACGGGGCTCTTTCAAAACAAACCCCATGTTCAAAAGGGCCCATCTTCCTCACATTTTTCCAGAAGGACAGGCTCTTTTGAAAATGGAGTTTGTTTTCAAATGAGCCGCATCAACACCGCTTGTTTTTCCCCCCCCAAAAACACCACTTCCAGAATAGCGCGTGACTGTCACTTTGCAAATGAGGTGACAATACGCAAATTATCACCTCATTTGCATTTCTGATTGGCCGCATTTGCATTCCCCTTCTGAAAGGGGAATATAGTGTAGATGCAGCCAAAAAATACTTGCACAGAGCCAAATAACTTGTGATTTAAAAAGAGCACAGACACAAAACCTCTGCCTACTATTAACACCAATTACTTTTAAAATGATCTCATGTTTTCATATCTGAAAAATTATAGTGAAGAAAACAGATCAAGGTTTAATAATGTAGATTAGCTGTTTTTGTGGGGGAGGAGGTTTAAGCAACATGAAAAAGCCACAAAGGTATAATTTGCTCACCATACGATGGAGAGTCTCGACCATCTTCCCGATCGGTTTCTCTCTCTTTTCTTCTTCTGTGATGCCTATGTCCACGATGCCTATGACGTCGACGGCCCTCCTTTCCAAATGGGACATGTAAACCAATGTACACAGCTCTGTGGCCTATCAAGTATAAAAGAAAGTAACAAGAATGTATGAAGAACTATCCTATCCAGACTTACAGCACTATGTTTAAAAAAAAAAAAGCTCAAATACTTAGCATCTTTACATCACTAACACCGCTACTCAGTTTCCTTCACTCTGTTACAAGGCTCAAAGAATTGGTGACTTAAAGTCTTTCCCAAAGTGGGTCACATATAGCAGTCTCTGCTCTTTCTTGCAACACTACAAAAGATCCAGTTACAGAATACTACATCAGTATTCCAGGTCAGAATATTCAATCCTGATTCTCAACATTGGGATGCAGACCTTTACACAGCTGAGATCACTGTAATGTGCCAAATGTGAGGCAAAAAGTCAAAGAACATGATACCACCCTCCTTTTGTCGGTTACAATGCATCACACCCGAATTCTAACCACAGAACTTCTGAGGCAGAGCTAGTGCAAGGATTGTTTGCAATATTCCTAAATAGGCATTCTGAGACCAGGTACCTATTTTCCCACTCAAGGGCCACTATACAAAAGGTGGTTCCATCTATCACTCAGATTTTGTAGTTCATTTTCTCCAACTGGAACAACTCCCTGGAATTCTGAGACCCATTCACAGCATAACATTGGTGGTCTAACTTTCAGTGGCATCATTTTAATTCATTACCTAAATATGGATTTGGAGGACTAGCTTTGGGCAGCCCACTTTGAAAACATCCTATAATATCAGCAGAGTCAATACAAAAACTACTACTACTTATTCTAAAAACTTATTTAATGCAAGTTAAATAAAGCAGCCCAAAATCAGAGCATATTGGTCTTTAAAATACCAAGGAAGCAAAGAAAGAAAAGAAATGCACAGCTGTAGCATTTATTGCTAATAGCAAACTATTTTCAAACAATTAGAAGTTTTTCTTTTTTCATGATTCAAAGCCTACATATTAATATAAGCAGACCCTACGAAAGCTGGAATTCTGAAAAATGTTATAAATACATTCTTGATATAAGACATGCAATGGAACATCAGCCATATATAAGTTTTCTGAAACAATCTCATGAAAATAGTAAAATGTAGCCAGACGTACAGGTGTTGATGTAGTATTTCAGGTCTTACTATAACAGGTACTACAGAAGAATACCTGTACAACAGAAACTAGAAACAATTCTTCTGTTAGACATATGCAAACTTAGAAGATTAACTGGAGCAAAATGCATTCTAAATATCAAATCAACTACAAAAAAATCTAAAGATGCAAATATTTTCACCTTTTCTTTTCACAATACTAAATCAGCATGTTTTTATTTTACAGGAGCACATGCCTTTGAGGTGAAAACCACGGGATTGAGCATCATACAGAGATTTTTACTGTGCTGTAGCAGCAGTCACACCAATTGACAAGGCGATGCACTCTAGATTGATAACTTAGCTTGCCATGCAGAGAAATGGAAACATGAAGTTTATTCAGAATGACTGAAGCCTCAGTGGCTCCGATGGATAATATAACTACTGGCAACACATGAGGAAAAATATTGTTTAATGTGGCTGCAATAATGCATCTTGTTAAAATGTAATTATGGGAAGCTTTAATTTACATATTTTAATAGTATACATTGATCCTATGATTTTGTGCTGGATCTCTCCTGTATCAAAGTGAAAAAGACAACATAATTAAGAAACAAACTTATTGTTGCCTCATGCTTTTAGTTCAGTTGTCTTTTAAAAATAACATACAGAAGAGGGCCAGCACACAAATTATATGATCAGCATATACTAGTCAAAAACAAACTAAAAATTTTCATAACATTACACGAGCCATGTTGTATGCTTTAATTTAGCTAGACACACGTGAAAGCAAATGTGTTATTTCAAGTAGTGGCTTTTTACACAGAGAGGTTAAACCTCTCTTGTCCAGCACCCTTGGGACTCACTGGTACTGGATGAGAGAATTTTCTGGACCACAGGAAGTCAATATTGTCTAGCACCTTACAAACACTTCCACAGCTTAGCGGGCTCTTAGAAGACATTTAGGGGTAAATTACAGATAAGTAACATCGCTGAGCACTGAGATGCAGGTCTGGTGGCTGAAAACAAATTGAATGGGACCAAGGGAAACTTGGCCACACCCACAATAAGTGCTCATCCAACTAACTAAAACCATGCCAGATTATGGATGTTGCTGGACAAGAGAATTCCAGATTAGAGAGGTTCGACCTCTACCAATAAAATCATTTGTCCTATTGCTTGTAATCGTGATTGTATTCCTTTAAAAATCTTGTTCATGTCACTAAACAAGTTCATGTGCATTTGCATTTTCCTTGGAAAAAGTTTTTTAAAAAAGGTTTTAAAATATTTAAAGGCATACAATAAGAGTTTTAAGTGTGTGGCTTTCAATTACCGTCATCCACAATAAAGAACAAAACATCACCCCCATTTTTCTAAATACTTTTCCTACCCAAGTAATTTTTTTCAGTACTAGCAAATCCAATATTTGTAGCAGCATGATAAGTTTAATGATAGCATAATGTGTTGCCATAAATGCACAAAAGCTTGTTTGAAATGAGCTGTAGAGAAAATCTAAAAACTTTTGGGGATTTTTTTTAACATGAAATAGTGGAGGTGCGCAGACACTTTCTACTATAATTGTCATTTAGATGGAAAAAACAGCTTTCCATCAAAAAAGTTGATTTTATCAAATAGCATCGTATTCCCCATTTCTTCCATACCTAAAGATGAACTAAGAATTATAAAAAATGAAAAAGTAAAAGTTCAATGCACATGATGAGCTGTGATTTCCAGCAAGGAAAAAAAAAATCTTGTTGCTCAGCATTATCTTCTCCAACCAACTGGAAAAGGAGGGTTATCTGTACCCCCTCAAAAATATATTGGAAAGTAATTTATGACGATAGCAAAGAATGGGGAGAAACAAAAATTAAAATACTTGCATCTATATTTACATCTAAAGGAAATTTAAAGAATTAAATTAACAGCTGAGATAGGAGTACAGAGATATAATTGAATTATATGACCTTCAAACCTCTACTTATACATACACTTGTGCACAGTATTGCTGATGCCAAGCTTGTTACAGAATTAGCTTAAACCAATAATCACCAGAATTAGTAGAATGCATGACTCTAAATTTAGTATACAGAACTCCAGAGGTAACTGTTTATTTTAATCCAACATGACTTAATCCAAGCTGAGATGCCAAAATCCTCCATTGGTATTTAGTATTTATGTTCATTATAAGTGTCAGTCAATTAAAATATATTCCAGAAGTTTTCTAAATGTTATCACATTTCTCTTCACACAAAAAAGATCAGTTTGCATGAAATAGAAATCTTACCATTCAATTACTAATACGTAACACAAAAGTTGCTGCAAAACAATAAACTAATCTATTTGTGGTGGTGTCCAAAGCCACTAGCAGAGAACAGCTTAAAGTTATTATAGAAAACATGAGCTTTCCTTTAAGCAATTAGTTCGGTAATTTAAGAGCTTTAAATATTTCATAAGCATTTATACTCTGATGCTAAAAGTCAGCATGGTATGGTTTAAAAATTAGGTAGTTTTAAATAGAAGCTCAGATTTGTACCATTAAAACATTTAGCAGTATGAAAGAATATTCCAAGGCTGATTTTGAATTAAATGTGGTATTTTACATGATGTACATTTTTAATAAAAACTAGACAAATATTCACCTGTATTCCCCTAAAACAGTCCTCCCCAGAATAGCAGATGGTTCCCTTGGGAAGGTGTTATACTGGTCTAGATAGGTACAGCACAGGAACTATCTGGAGTTGAAAAAGCAAAGCTACATACCCTGAATGCATTCCTATATTCTAGCATAGGAAGTTTTTAAAACATACCTTTCGCTTCATGCTCTATCAATGGTGGCCCTCAATACATCTAACTGCAGGAGAAGCTTGTACACATAGGTCTACAGACTGACCAACTCAAGCTTTAGGGCACCCCCTCACAAAACAACTCTGAGCAGCTGCAAGGTACAGACAGAATGCAGCCAGGGGAGTGCTGCAAACTACAACAAAACTGAATAAGAGAAAAGAGTTAAAAAAAAAAAATGGTGAGAAAGGAAACCAGACTAACGAAAAAAGAAAATAGGCAAATAACTGGACAGAAAAGTAGACATTGAGCTCCAAGTGCTCCCCTTGCACCTTCACTTTCAACAACACTGGAGTACCACATATTCCTCAAACTTCCACTTTGCACTGCTGGGTGGAACTCAGCAGTGATCCAAAGAGTTCTGATTTCTTGTTAATTTCTTCAGCGCAGTTAGAAATGTGTCCATGGAGCCACACAGACTATGTATCAAATGCACAACTACAGCAACTGATGAGTAATATTTTAATTAACTTTTGCCCACAATTTCCACAGTATTAAGTTGCAAGTAAAGTTTGAAATTTACAGTACAGCTTTTTAATTATTATTATTTCTTTTCTAAGTGAGGACACAATCACGCAAGCAACCATATCACAGATGATTTCACCAAATTTCCTTCAAAAATCAAGTGGCCTAGAAGTAGTCACAAATACTTGTCATTTTCCAAATTAAAAGATCAAATATAAGATGTTTAATAAACCCTGGTGGTAATTTCCAGCACAAATGTTGCTATAGAAAGGCTTCACTCCCAGGGTAGTTTTTAATGGCCTATAACAAAAAAAGCCTTCACCATTTTTTTTCGGTCTCTGCATAATAGTTCTCCTTTATCTTCAGAGAAAAGATTGCCACACTGAAGTCAAACCAACTCTACCAACATATTTAGGTAGACTAAAATAAGGGTTTATATTGGAACATAGCTGCAAATCCTCACTACGGAGAGCACACAGCACCTCTACAATGCCATTCATTCCAGACTTCCCAAGAACTGTTGCCCCATAATTCTGATTTTTTTTATTTTCTGATAATTCTCAAGTATGATGGAAATAACCACACTTTAAACAAAAGTAATTTGTGTTAAATCCATCACAACTTTGCTGCTAAAATCATTTTCCCAGCCTATCCCTTTAATCATTGCATACCTCTCCGCATTCCTCCACTGTATACAACACATGCGGCTTCTATCCACTTTCAAGGCCTTTAACAGTCAATCCTTAACCACATCTATCCTCTCTCATTCACCACTGAGCTGTTGAAGCTTGCCTGGCATCATCCACTTTTTAAAATTTTCAAACAAGCACCTTCACACTTTTTCCCCATGCTGTCCCACAGGCTTGGGAGGACATGTTAACTTTCCCAAGTTACCTCCTATTCACGTTCAAATCCTTCCATAAAACTCTCTTTTACAAGGATGCTTAAAACAATTTGACATCAGTTAGGCAGCTGATGTACTAAAATTACTGCCTATCATACTTAAATTGATTACTTGTACTCTCAATGGTCTATGTTGCCTCTTACCTGAAGACTGTGAGCTCCTCGTGGTAGGGACCTTCTTTTCATTCTGTGTTTGTACAATGCTTAACACAATGCGCTATGACTTGTCTATGGCTAGGACTCATAGGCACTATCATAATAACAATAACTTACTTTAAAACAACTTAGAAATAATTTTGTCTCTCTCAAGCATAGCTTCTGCCTCAGTTCTATTTTACAGTGCAGCTATGGGCTTCAGTATGCAATACTTAGAGAAGGAGTGAGTTTGTTTTTAAGTTTTAAATTCAACTTTGCTTTAAGAATTAGTAAGAGACACAGATACAGATGGCATGGAAATTTCCCAAAAGGGATTTTTGGAGACAGGTTTAAGTATAAACAAAGTTGTCTCTACCAGAGATACTCTCATGAAATGATTGTAATAGGAGTTCAACATCTAAACTCTCTTATTTTCTGATTTTTTTCCCCTCTACGCTACGCCTACACTGAGTTGAGTCTGGCTTTGTTTCCTAAAATAAAATTCCTTGCTCTTAAGACATCTTAATTCAAACAAGTGGTTATTCAATTCAGAGTGGGTTTTGACTTTTAGCTGTACTCAAACCTTAATGACAGATGTTATGGAAATGTTTATTCTGTCTCTAATCACCTCCTGTCCTGCTAAAAGAATCTTCTGCTTGGAAACACACTGTTTAAAGTGCTGACCTCCTAATCTGAGATTCATTAGAAAAAGGAAAGGAAGAAATAAAAAACTTACTTACAACTCATGTTTGTGTTTGCAGGTCAAATCACTTAACTAACTAAAACCCAAAAAGAGAGAGTAATTTTATGTGAACTGAAATAACTGCAACAACTCCCTTCTCTCCACTTAAAAGTATGCTTTCCTCTCCAAATAAGGGAGTTGTTTTATTAAATGGACTAAAGTATCACATGAATTCCCATATATTACAAGTGAAAGGAATGCAATGAAACTATGTTTATACTATTTTATTTAGTTATGGATTCCATTTTCAAAATGTTTGTAGTATTTATAGCTTCAATCTGTATAGCAGTTCTTCAGGCTGTATCTACACTACAAGCTAGCAATGCAAATTCCAGCAACAGACAGACAATAGATCTGCCACTATCAAATATTAAACCAGGCACAAGCTGCTGATCCAATTAGTCACAGATGTGTTATTCCAAACTATTCCTCAGCTGTTGACCTCTTTCCTTTAGAGACAGGATTCTCACAGAAGATCACGTTTTACTATCACTTAAAGAGCCTCCTCCATAGAGTGCTGCAAGGATTTATTTTGAAAAGTAGAGAGAACAATATTTACAAATATCAGAGGGGTAGCCGTGTTAGTCTGGATCTGTAGAGCAACGAAGGGTCCTGTGGCACCTTATAGACTAACAGAAAAGTTTAGAGCATGAGCTTTCGTGAGTAAACTCACTTCTTCAGGTGCATCTGAAGAAGTGAGTTTACTCACGAAAGCTCATGCTCTAAACTTTTCTGTTAGTCTATAAGGTGCCACAGGACCCTTCGTTGCAATATTTACAAAGTTTCAGAGAGGCAGTTATGCTAGCCTGTTTCAGTAAAAACAACAAGGAGGCCTGTGGCACCTGAGAGACAAACCAATTTATCCTCTTTTAATTTGCTTTGCGCGCTGGAGCCCACTTCATCAGCTGCATGAAGTGGAAACTACAGTTTGGCAGGGATATATACACATGCAAAAAGTGGCATGTTACATTACTATGCAGAGGAAAATTTCTAGGGCTTACTTTAAAAAAGGAATGAACTAACAACCAGAATGCTGACATTTGCTTTGATGGCTACTTTACTGTTGATCCTCTCTATATTTCCCCCTAGTTACCCATCTGAAAAACGTGTTTTTCTTATTTATAATGAGGAATAATTTGCTTGAGCTTACTGCTATAAAGGCTACATTTGCTAGAAGTTCAAGAAATTGAATTTTAGCCAATCTGTGAATAATATAAATTCTCATTTTTCAAGAGCTAAATTCATCTCTCATGAGAAAGTTCTGAAATTTTGATGTAACTATGGATAATTCTAAAGCACGAAGTTCTAATATTATACAGATGTAATTATCGTACCTGGAAAATCCATCCTTTAGCATTAATTACATTAGTCATTTATATTTTAGTCAATTTAGTATCAGCATTCAGGTTCTGTCTCAGCTGACTGACTCCTTTGGCTTCTTTAGCTATTGCAGTTAAGTTTGACTAACACTTCCCATTGTAAGACCCTGTATTGCAGCTACTTTTGAAACATTGCAAAAATTTAGCAATTTGGGATGAATTTTCCATGCAGGATGTGTGCCTCAGTCTGAATTTTCACAACTGTATAGTTAAACGCACTATTATTTGCAACAAAGTCTTCAAATATGGCATGGGACCAACATGGTGTCAGATGTGTTTTGACATTTTTATATTTAAAAAAAATCCATATTTGGTCTAGTTATAAACCTTTCTTTTGGGGGAAAAATACCTCAGTTCATATGTGCAATTCGCCTGAGTACTACTGGAACTGCTGTGTCGCCTAACTCTCTGGCCTGATGTACCTTTTACAAATCTTTATGGTCAGAAAAGCTAGTCCCAGCCTGCTCACGCACAGCTACTAGTCTTGTAAAAAATCACTCTCAGATGTTTATATGAATACTGTCCCAGCTGTTCATGAATAGGATCAGAGTGATACGTGCAGATCCCTCAGTCCCAGGCTTGCCCCCTACTCCCAAAACGTGCACCCAGGAGAGATTCAGTTGGTGCCCAGCTCATTGAGCAAGATCATGATTAGTTCATGATTCCAACAAAGGGTAATGGATATACACCAACCTCAGAGGCTCAAGTGGAGGCTTCCTTAACACATCAAACACACACAATCTTACATAAACCAAGTTTTTTTTTTTATTAGAGAGAGACAGATTTTAGGTAATTATAGGTGATATAGCAAAAGAAATAAAAGGATAAACATATAAAGTACACTCAGCCCTCACTATACAAGCACAACTGGTTCCCAACTTTCTGCTCGTAGGCAAAAACTAGCAAGAGGGACACTAAATTATCATTTCATACACATTCAAGTCTCTGATTGGTTTCTAGTGCTCGTAACTCAGGGAAGGAGTGGCAGCATGTGGCACTGCTTTTGAAAGGTACGTGAACCTTTGGTTGGGAGGAGGGGGTTGGGGAGGGTTAAAGGCTGGGGGCAGTCTGGGGCCCAAAAGCAGGAGGGAGGGTTAAAACCTTGTAGCGGCTCTGGTGGAGGAGATGGCAGATCATTCCTCCGGGCTGCAGCAGTAATATCTGTGGGAGGGGTGCAGCAGGCTGGGGAGTTTGGGGACTGGGCTGTGGTGGGAGGGGGCCGGGGTGAGCAAAGACCTGTGGGCCGGGCCGGGCCGGGCCCACAGATCTCCCCAACCCCTAGCCAGGGACCCCACTGCTGGCTCATATAAGCAGGGGAAGTTCACTTGTTTTGTGAACACAGGTATGCATGTATGTCCCTCATTTTAGTAAGTACTTGTAAGTCAAGTACTCGTTAAATGAGGGATGAGTGTAATTCCTAAACTTTACCATGGCTAACAACCTGTAAGCTGAGCGTTTGGGCGGCCATCCAGGAAATATTCAGGTGCTGCCCAGCTGACTGGCAATGTGCCCAGAACCAGCAATATGTGTTTGTACTGGTAGTGCACATGTCTTGGTGCATAACAAAATGTATGCCACACATGGATGGAAATAATTAGACCTAACATTGGTCCCAGCCCCCTCCCTGGGGTTCTCCTTTGTTCTTTCTAACTTGAGCAGATGTGGGTGAGGGGAAGGATAGAATGGAAGAGATGATGAGTATATCACATGTCCTTCCTTTTTATACTTTGGCCCTCTGTACAGGAAAGTCTTTCCTGGGTCATGGGGTCAGAAAGTTCAATGACATGCATGAGCTGCCATTTGTCCTTCAGGTGACAGCATTACTGGGAGCATTATTGAAATACGATGTAGTAAATCATATAGTAAAGCTCATAGCACCACATACAATGTTGATATACATTTTAACAGGACAATGATGTTCACTAAATTACGAGTTTTCAAATGATACCTCAAGGCATCTGTTGGGCATGTGCTCGTGCGCGTACGAGCACACAGCCATATACAAAAGCAACGAGGGGTCCTGTGGCACCTTGTAGACTAACAGAAATGTATGAGCATAAGCTTTCATGGGCAAAGACCCACTTCGTCAGATGCAGGAAATGGGTCTTTGCCCACAAAGTGGGTCTTTGCCCATGAAAGCTTATGCAGATCCAGACTAACACAGCTACCCCTCTGATACTTGCAACCATATACAAGCAGCAAGATGGGACAGAATGTCACAGCACACACTCACACTTCAAGTATAGCTGCTAAATTCTTTGAAAATAGCATCTGTCATGGGCCTATCCAGCCAAGTGTTACTGTTTCTGTGGGGTCGTGTATGGCTGCTAGTGAGCATTTGCTTCAGATTGGAGGGCTGCCTGTAGGTGAGAACTGCCCTGCCTCCCAAGGTCTGTGAGAGTGAAGGGACTGTTTTCCAAGACAGGTTATACATTGTCAATGATGCACTGGAGGGCAGCTGGTTGGGGGCACACTAACCCGGGTTCCTATCCCTGTAACAAACCCCACTGCCAACTCTGTCCACACACAAGAGATACCATTACAGGACCTAACCACACCATCGGGGGCTCATCCACCCTAACGTGATATTTGCCATGTACCAGTAATGCCACTCTGCCATGTGTATTGGACAAACCAGACAATCTCTGCACCACAAGATAAATGGACACAATCAGACATCAAGGTAACATACAAAAACCAGTAGTCAGAGAACAGGGGGGGAGGAGTAGCTCAGTGGTTTGGGCACTGCCCTGCCAAACCCAGGGTTGTGAGCTCAATCCTCAAGGAAGCCACTGAGGGATTGGGGCAAATAGATATCAGGGATGGTACTTGGTCCTGCTGAGAGGGCAGGGGACTGGACTAGATGACTTCCTGAGGTCCCTTCCAGTTCTGGGAGATGTATATCTCCAATTATAAAAACATTTTAACTTCCCTGCGCACTTGGTAACAGATTTAAAAATAGCCATCCTTTCCCTCCTCCCACCCCCACCCAAAAAAAAACACCTTCAAAGCCAGACCAAAACAGAGAAACAGCAGAGCTGCAATTCATTTGCAAATTTAACATAGTCAAATTAGGACTGAATAAGGACTTAGAATGGCTCTCTCATTTCAAAGGCAATTTTCCCTCTCTTGGTATTCACACCTCTCCAACTGCTAGGAGTGAGCCATGTCCACCCTGACTGACTTGACCTTGGGAACACTGGTCCTACATTTGATAATTAACTCCCTTCTTTTAATACGCTAGTACAGGGGTCAGCAACCTTTCCAAGGCCAAGTGCCAAAATTTAACCTCTATGTACAGTCCGAATGCTGGTGATACTTCTTAAAGTCACTAGTAGTCCTACTTACAACAGCTTCATTAATAAATTAAGATGCAGAGCTTTTCCATTTAGGTGGTGGTTAGTAGCATTAGCTGGTCTTTTCTTAATCCACAGGCAACATGGATTTGAGCAAGCTCCCTGCTGCATGCAGGAGGAGAGGTGAGGCTGAGCTCCTGCCCTGTGTGCCAGTGAAAACTGGCTCACGTGCCACTCTTGGCACACATGCTGGGGGTTGCTGACCCCTGTGCTAACGTATCCTTACCTCTGTGATTTCCACTCCATGCATCTGACAGCGTTTTTAATCATGAAGGCTTATGCTCAAATAAATATGTTATTCTTTAAGGTCCCACAGGACTCCATTTTCATGGAAATCATTCAGCGAAGAGACTAGCTTATGTGCATGGGCTTAATCAGGGCTGTGTATTGAAGTAGGCTGTTGCCTACAGCACACCTGCCTCATTTGATGGAAAAGTATGAAAGCATATAATAAATAAGGCAAGAGAATGCAATAAGACAAAGCACGGTCTCATGACTGAAGTACCTGAATGCTAACCTGGAAAGCTGAATTCTATTCCTGAAACAAAGACCTTTCGCAGTTCTAGGCAAGTCCTTTAAAACTCATGTGTCACAGGTGGCCACTAAGTAGTCCAGAGCATTCACTGCTCCAACTGAAATCCATGGGAGTTGTGCTTTCGTCTTATGAAATGCTAACTACTCTGAAAAATGAGTCCATAGGTGACTCACACTGGGCATCGAAAGTCAGTGGACACTTTTGACCTTACCCGGTGCCTCAGTCCTCCATATGTAAAAATGTAATTAGTGCCACTCCCTAACTTCACATGGGTGTTGTTAAAATAAAGTTGATAATATCTGAGGACTCAGCTGCTACAAGTATCATGGAAAACCGATGAGGAAATCAGTATTTCTGACTTCAGGGCAGAGTTTGAATAGGAGGATATGAAGATAAGGCAAAATATGAATAGCACGTCAGTAAGTGAGCACTGCCCATCCTGTACACTAAATAATGTAGGATTCATGGGAACGTATAGTGTGCAATCACATAATTTAAGACTATAAAAATGCATATGTACAAGCATTATTTCTGACTTTCATTAGCTTGATATTGTTAAAGTTTTGGTAATTTGTCTGCAATCTATAGAGAAGCTCTGAAGGTTGCTGACCACAGTTATCAGTCCTATTTACTTTAAGTGTGAAGAATTCTAATTTGCATACGTTGCTAGTACAACAACAAATACAAATCAATATTTTGCTTAAGTTATACAAAGCTCTTAATCTAGGTCCAGTACAACTGAGTAATCATGGGACCTCCAAGCAAGTGAAGATCGAACACATTGTTCTTGTTCTCTGTTTTATAGGAATTAGGCCTGTGGCCAGGCACTCTCAGTTCAGAGCTCCTCATGTATACGGCATCCCCTTAGAGATGTCTAAGTTCCTCAGGGTCGTCCTCAAGAATGACTGCAAGATCTTTGTAGTCATGTAAATGTTTAATCATTATTCCTTTTTGCTTTTCCTTACAGAGTTATGTTCTTTCCACTCAGTTTGGCTGTTAAAGATGGAAGTAACTGTAGTAGCCCATAACTCAATAACAGGCTGTTAAGGAAACATTCATTTGCATTTTCAGAATGCAAATAAAACTCATCTCAGGCTACATCTACACTAGGATTTTATTAAATTCAATTTTATAAATCTGGGTTTTACAAATGCTCATTATCCTCACCTCCCCAGAAAGTCAGGTTAGTGCTGCCACACTGAAAGCCAAACATTGACTGTTGCACTAGTGCATTGTGGGAACCTATCCCACAGTTTCCTCAGCCCCCTAGCATTCTGGGTTTTTTCAGTGGTGCATTATCGGAAAAGAATGTCCCGCAGGTGGTTGGGGGTACGTGATGTCATTTTCCCCACACTGCATTGCCCTTATTCCCCTCCCATGGAAAGCAAACAGCTATGTTTTTCAGAAGGAAAATCAGTGAATCCCAGGCGAAACAAAGCCAAATAGGCTTCAGAAGGTGACTGAATCATGTAAACTAGTTGCTCAGCTGCTTTTCCCCCATAAAAAGAACACCTTTAGTTAGAACTTTTGCCTGATCAGTCAACTAGTGCACCAGGCAGAGGACTGTCATACCCACATGCCAGAACAATTCTGTGCCCTAGGATCACTCAGGTGACTGTGCCACCTCACCTGGCCCTTCAGCTCCCCCTTGAAAGCACCCCTGCTCATTCAGAATGGTATGATTTTTTATGTTATCAGACAAGCAGTGCACCAGGAAGGGGACGGTCATGTTGTCCTGGGATTGCCCAGGTGACTGTGCCATCTCAACTGGCTCTCCAGCCACTTTTCCCCCCTTGAAACCAGAAACATCCTCCCAGAAAATATTACAGAAACTGATTACTGCCTGTGATATTCTCCCCCTCTCCCCCGTAATTGAAAACAAACAGCCAAAGGAATTTTTGCACCATTTTTCCCAAAGTGTGCCCCTGACTCAGGCCTGCAGCTCAGCCATAATCATGAATGGAAAGAAAAGAATTTGTGGTGCATTGAGTTAGAAAGGATTTTTAGCTTCCCACTTCACAAACATGTCCAACATGGGGCACAGAGTCCATCAGAAACTACTTGGAAATCTTCTATGGGGCTGAGGGAATTGTGGGATAGCTTCCCACAATGCACTTCTGCAACAATCAGTCTTTGACAATTGAGTGTGGCTGCAATAAGTCAACTTTGTGGGGAATTCATGGGGAGGTGAGGATAGTCAAATTCGAATTTATAAAATGCAGCATTCCAAAACTGATTTTAATACAATAGAATTTATCTCAGTGTAGACATAGCTTGATACAGACAACCATATCATGGCACTGAACAGGGCATCTGCAGCCTAAGCCCCTAGGGCATAGTGTTATGCGGAGATGTGTGAAAATGCCCGGGTAGCAGATACCTTTGGAGAAGCTGCTGGAAGAAGATACTGATCTGATGGAATAAATGTATATCAAAGATGGGTGCGTTACCCTCACACAATTGGTAACAAGCTTTTATACAGTCAGAGTCCCTTCTGGAGAGCCACTAAACTGAAATTGCTGCACCCGGGATATACTGCAACAAAAATGAAAAAAAGTCTCTGAAATTTTCTAAAGGTCTTTGCTCACACATCAAGTGTACAGAGGATACTTCCCTGTTGTTCTCATGAGGACTGGGACAAAAATGTTGGAAGGTGAATAAGCTGATTCATGTAAAATACAGACTTCACTTTAGGGGTGATCTTTGATAGTGATCTGAGCGTGACCTTGTCAGGGAAGAACACACTAAAAAAGAAGCTTTGATGGTGCATCTCTGTCTTCCCTATACTTCTGGTCATAGTGATAGAAATCAATATCATTTTAATGAGAAGGTGAGTTAGTGGGAAAAATGCCATGGTTTCAAATGGCAGTCTATATTAAGTCTCTTTAAATCTAGAGAGAAGCCCCCTGGGGGTGGGGGAGGGCACAGTGGTTTGCTATGCTTTTAAGATCTCTTTTTCTACTTGGGTGAAAGAAGGTTCCAATGGTGGAATGTTTCAACGGCTGACAGATGAACTTTCAGTGAGCTAAGAGAAAGGCCTGCTTTAAGGTTAACAGGTTGGAATTAGATATGGAACCTCTTCCATTTCTGAAGATACGGGATGAATAGTGCCTTTTCTACTGTGTAATGCCACCTCCCATACCTCCTCAGAGCAAGATGTTCCTATATGCTGGACCCATGAAGGAGTCACTGAGTCACCGGACCTACAGACTAGACTACAGAATGTGATCCTCATTCTGCAAGAGGAGTTATGGAGTGATGAGTAGTCACTCATTGGTGGACACAGTGCCAGTTGCAACAGATAAGGGTACCACATCTGGGCAATCAAAATGATGTTTTCTTTTTATCTTCAACAAGACTTTCAGCAATAGAATCAATGCGAGAAAAAGCATAACGAAGGCCTTTATTCCAAGGAAGGAGAAGACCATCATCTGGGAGAGTCATACAATTCCCAACTTTGAGCACTACTGTAGACACTTTTTGTTCTCGTGAGTAGCAAACAAGTCCAGTCCAGTGCACCCCATTGTCAGACTATGTCGTGCAAAACTGCCAACTACTTTGCACTCATGATGATGTGAAAAGTTGCAGCTGAGACTTTCAGCCATTGTGTTTTATATTCCCAGCAGGCACACCACTGAAATTAGGACTTTGTGGGAGATGCAACATTTCAACACCTTCAGTATTTCTAGGCTCAGGGAACGAGACCTGGCACCCACCTGTCAGTTTATTTAGTAAATGTAGGCTACGTTGTCTGTCATGACCTTTCAAGTGTGTCCCTGATCAGTAACAGGAACTGAGCACGTACCTTTCTGATAGCTTGTTTCTCAACTCAAGCAAGTGGATATGGAGGCATATCTGTGCTGGAGAGAGTATTTGTCGCATAGTATATAACCACCCATTCAATTAGGAATGTGTTGGTGGTCAGGAGAATGAAGGGGGAAGACTGAGTGAACAGACGTTCCCATAAGGACCTTTACCGGGTCCTTCCACTAGTCTAAGGATTGCTCCAGAAGCTGAGGGCAATGTCCGGCCAACATCT
The DNA here is from genome assembly GCF_033958435.1 of Carettochelys insculpta. NCBI lineage: Eukaryota > Metazoa > Chordata > Testudines > Carettochelyidae > Carettochelys > Carettochelys insculpta. The sequence goes on along the minus strand of NC_134138.1, from coordinate 205,231,698 downwards.
GGTGGGCTGGATTATACTTTATTAATGAGGAGAGACTAAGCAATCTTATGCAGAGGAGGTGGCTCCTGCATGAATGCAGTCAAGATTGCCTTCAGTGAATTCTAGCCTTTGATCTTCTGCTATGGCTGATTTTTGTTCACTGATCTGTAGGCCTAGATTCAGAAATGGGTCATGTGCATTGAGTGGCTTGTTGGGCCTCTATGAAGGATTTTAGAATCATAGAACACTAGGACTGGAAGGGACCTTGAGAGGTCATCGAGTCCAGCCCCCTGCCCCAATAGTGGGACCAAGTACTATCTAACCTGTTCTTCAATATCTCCAGAGATGGAGATTCCACAACCTCCCTAGGCAATTTATTCCACTGTTTGACCACCCTGACAGTTAGGAACTTTTTCCTAATGTCCAACCTAAACCTCCCTTGCTGCAGTTTAAGCCCATTGCTTCTTGTTCTATCCTCAGAGGCCAAGAAGAACCAATTTTCTCCCTCCTCCTTATGACGCCCGTTTAGATACCTGAAAACTGCTATCATGTCTCCCCTCAATCTTCTCTTTTCCAAATTAAAAAAGCCCAATTCTTTCAGCCTTTCTTCATAGGTCACGTTCTCTAGACCTTTTATCATTCTTGTTGCTCTTTTCTGGACCCTCTCTAATTTCTCCACATCTTTCTTGAACTGTGGTGCCCAGAACTGGACACAATACTCCAGAGGCCTAACCAGCGCTGAGTAGAGTGGAAGAATGACTTCTCGTGTCTTGTTCACAACACACCTGTTAATGCATCCCAGATTCATGTTTGCTTTTTTTGCAACAGCATCACACTGTTGACTCATTTAGCTTGTGGTTCACTATAACCCCTAGACCTCTCCCCATTCTGTATGTGTGAAATTGATTGTTCCTTTCTAAGTGGAGCACTTTGCATTTGTCCTTATTAAACTTCATCCTGTTTACCTCAGACCATTTCTCCAATTTATCCAGATCCTTTTGAATTATGACTCTATCCTCCAAAGCAGCTGCAATCCCTCCCAGCTTGGTATCATCTGCAAACTTAATAAGCGTGCTCTCTCTGCTAATATCTAAATCATTGATGAAGATATTGAACAGAACCAGTCCTAATACAGACCCTGCGGAACCCTACTTGTTATACTTTTCCAGCAGGATTGAGAACCATTAAGAACCACTCTCTGGCTATGGTTATCCAGCCAGTTATGCACCCACCTTATAGTAGCCTCATCTAAATTGTATTTGCTTAGGTGTTTTTTTTTTTTTTTTTTTATAAGAATATCATGAGACCCCGTACCAAATGCTTAGTAAAGTCTAGGTAGACCACATCTACCGCTTTTCCCCTATCCACAAAGCTTGTTATCCTATCAAAGAAAGCTATCAAATTAGTTTAACATGATTTGTTCTTTACAAATCCATGCTGGCTGTTCCCTATCACCTTATCACCTTCCAAGTGCTTGCAGATGATTTCTTTAATTACCTGCTCCATTATCTTTCCTGGCACTGAAGTTAAGCTGACTGGCCTGTAGTTTCCTGAGTTATTCTTATTCTCCTTTTTATAGATGGGCACTATGTTTGCCCTCTTCCAGTCTTCTGGAATCTCTCCTGTCTCCCATGATTTTCCAAAGATGAAAGATAAAGGCTCAGATACCTCCTCTATCAGCTCCTTGAGTATTCTAGGATGCATTTCATCAGGCCCTGGTGACTTGCAGACATCTAATTTTCCTAAGTGATTTTTAGCTTTTTTTTTTTTTTTTTATTTCAATTTCTAACCCCACCCCTTTCCCACTAGCATTCACTATGTTGGGCACTCTTTCATCAGACTTCTCAGTGAAGACTGAAACAAAGAAGTCATTAAGCATCTCTGTCATTTCCAGGTTCCCTGTTTCTCCCTCCTCACTGAGCAATGGCCCTACCCTGTCCCTGGTCTTCCTCTTGTTTCTAATATATTTATAAAAAGCCTTCTTGTTTCCCTTTATGCCTGTAGCTAGTTTGAGCTCATTTTGTGCCTTAGCCCTTCTAATCTTGCTCCTGCATTCTTGTGGTGTTTGCCTATATTCATCCTTTGCAATTTGTCCTTGTTTCCATTTTTTACATGATTCCTTTTTTATTTTGAGATCATGCAAGAACTCCTAGTTAAGCCAAGGCAGTCTTTTGCCTTGCTCTGAGAAGTCAATTTATCCAGACAGTAATAAAACCAGTACACCCTCAAACACATAAGTGGACTGATACTACCAAGAGAACCTTGCAAGACATCCTGGGGGCCCATAAGAGTCCAAAAAGGAGTATGCTAACGGCAGCAGCCCTGGCCCACCATGAATTTGAGGTAACAACTGTGACTTCGTATGACAAATGTGGAAGTGTGCATCTTGAAGACTGAGGGCTGAAACCCAAATTTTCTTCTTCTAATACTGCTATGATTGTTAACTGAGTGACCATCTTCAACTTTTGAGCTTTGACATCTCCGTGGAGCACCCTTAAGTCCAACAGGGGTCTCCAATATCCCTTTTTATTTGGTATCAGGAAGTAACAAAAGTAGATGAACAGGCACAGGTTCTATAGCTCCTTCTCCAAGGAGATGGTTTACCCTTTGATGTAGTCAACTCTTGCGAGAAGTATCCCTGTAGAGGGACAGGTATAGGAGCGCGAAGGCAGAAATGGATGGCATATTGGTTTTGAATCACTCCCAACTCCCACTTTTCACAGATTAGTCTGTTTTCTGGGGCTACAGACTGGGGCATGGTCATCTCTGAAAGGAGTGGTTCTCCCCCATGGAAAGGTGAAGAATGTATTCTATAGGTGCCTTGACCAAGCCATCAAAAGCATTGCTTCATGGTTGAAGGCTGAAACAAAGTCAGTTGCTGCCTTGACTGTTTTTACTTAGGGAACCTTGATTTTTCTCTCTGTAGCTCATAGGATCTCTGTGACAAGTACTGAGGCATATACTGTGATGACTGGGAGGTTTGAATGGCAGTTAAGGGCTATATTTTCTCTTTTAGGCCAGCATGTGTTTCCCTAGAGAATGAAGGGTCACCTGAGAATCCATCAATGTGGGAAGGGATGAACAGCTTTGCTCCTGATGAACAGCTTTCTTCCCTCAAAGGCGAGGTACACACCATGGTTTGGATCTCTTTAAGTAAGTCAGATTACTGTACCCTGAAGCCCATCAATCACAGCCATGGAAACCAAAAGTTTTGCTACCTCTGCCACATCTAACATGGACTGGAATGATGTTTTCTCCCTCAGCTGGTCCCCAGTGAGGTCACAAATTAGGTCTGTGTGGAGTGGAGGCACTGATCAATAAGAGAACCTGTTTTCATATTTTTCTGATAGTTATATTTTAACAAACAGATCTGGTAATTAGCCCACCAGAACAGAAGAGTGTACACTTTCCTACCAAACTGGTATAAAAATTTTTCAGTCATATGGGGAGAATTTAAACTTCATTGGCCATCCTTAGGCTGAACTACATCCACAATAATGGAATTTGGAGATGGGTGGGTGGGTAGGAAAATAAAAATGCTGTGAACTTCAACACTAAATGTTTTTTGCCTGCCTACTTGCATGTTGTGGGGAAGGGATGCAAGAGTCTGCCATATAACTCTGGCAAAATCCAGGAGCACCTGATTAACTGGAAAGGTCTCCCTTGCAGAGGTAGAGAGTAAAATGTCCACCAGTATAAGGTAAAGCTCAGTCTTTTCATGAAGCTGTATCTGCATGATATCTGTCACCCTCTGAGTGAAGTCCTGAAATCATTTAAAAGTCACCCACCATGAATAGTGGAGAGGTATCGCTACCTCATCAGGTTAGGACAACAAGAGATGAACTTGACGGCTATCTTCCCTTTCTACTTCAGCTTCAACTTCCTCCACCAACTGCTCAGGAGGTTCCAAACCCTTTGACCCTACAATTGAAGTAGGATGCTTTCTGCCTTTTCATATGCCATGTTGGGAGCCTAGAAGGCTTGTTACTTCTGGGCCAGCTAGGAGCCCCAGTAAGGTTACTGAAGGTAAGAGGGGCAAGCAAGCAATACACCTGGTGTCTGTGATAAAAGTGGGACCCATTTGGCCAGTAGGATGAGCAGTAGGAACCCAAGTCCTCTTGCTCATCTGAATCTGGTCTGATGAAGACAAAGATGGCATGTGGCATAGAGCTATCATTGAATCCAGTGCTCTCAGAGAACTTGGCACCAGAGTCCCAGAACTAAGTAGTGGGAAATCCAGCACACTGGACACCAAGAAATCTGTTGCGCGGTGGAAATCTAACAAATGTCAGTGTCAGTTGGTGCCAAGAGGCTTGTACTGACTGAGCTGCGATACAAACTTCATCATATGGTCCATTGGTGCCAGTACCACATCAGTATAAGCTTTCCCTATTACATGCTTTTCAAGGCCCCTCACCCTCACCTCAGTACTTGTACTTCTCTTTGCCCAAACCCATAGTGTTTTTGGACAGACCAACTTGCTCTGTTGGCTCAGCAGCTTGTCAGACCTGAGTACCAGCTTTAGACGGCATCAATGCTGGCAATATCAATGATACTGGTGGAGCCAGAGATCATTTCTGGCTTGATTAAGGCTCACTACAAAGATTTGCAGACATTTTCTTCGAAATCTTGAGTGAATGGATTATCTCCTTGGAACATCCTGCCTTCATCGTATAGGGTCACAGTGACAGCTCCTGCCGGGACTCAGATGTTGAAAAGCAGACTACATGAACAGTTAAGCCTTACTTTTGTCCTTCCTGGACAGAGATTTAGCTGATAGTATCAACCACACTTTTTTTGGATTGTGCTTTTTCCACGCAGGCAGCAAATGCACTGGGATGAATTCTCTTCTGCTGAGCCACTCTTTGGAGCCTGGAAAGCCAGCCACATCCTTGTTCAAGGGGGAACTCTCCACACTGGGGCTCCCCCCTCCTTTCTGGGTAAGGGGCATAAGCAACCAAAAACAAACAAGATGCCAAAAGACAAAGGCTGAAAGGGAAGCTAAATTTTGCAACACTATAGGGAGTTAATTCATGAACTAACAGCTCTTAGCTCAGTCTCTACCTAAGGGTGATTGAGAAAGAACTCAGGAGGAAATGCCTGTGCACACTGGCTAGCCTTGCGAGTGCAGGCACACACATCCACACAGCAGAGCACCCACAGAGACACTACTTGGGAAATAACCTGTTATTTTATTATGGTAGTACACAAAAGTCAGGAGCAGAGCAGTATTGTGCTAGGTATGTATGTATACATTGCATCAGCCTCAACAGTCTTGTAAAGACAACACTTAGCTTTTATTTTTACCATTATGTTGTTTACCCTAGATTAAGCAGATATAGGTGACGCTTTGGCATGTTTGTGCCCTACTGCTCACACAATTGCTTTTACCAGTGAATTGTACCAGTGGAGATTCTTCAACATGCTAATATAAACAAAGTTACCAAACACATAAATTGTATTAACAATTTTAAGTGACAGCAACGTTCAGGTTAAAGATACTAGCATGGTTTCCTCAGTGTTTACAAGCCATCCGTAGGTCGTTCCACACTCCACGATCTCATTTTCCATTACTACTTCTTTCTGTGCGTGTTATGTCACAGGCTAACAAAACTACTATCAAGCTGCACATGAATTTGCAAGAGCATTAAATGTACAATACAATGAAGAGAATACTGTACTGACACTGTACAGTATCAGCTCAACAGACATTGGTTTGTTTATGTCTCCTTCCCTGCTTAAAATACCAAAGGATAAGGGTCTTAGACAACACTACCATTAACTTGTGTACACAAGAGCACAGGATGCTTGTCACCAGAGTGAGGGAGAGATATGAAGTCAATAGTACAGCAAGTATATTTCAAGTGAATTAACACATTTCTGGAGGTGATCCAAATTCCTAGAACCCCATATAATGCCACAGAAATAGTTACACATTTTAGAACATTTATTTATGGGATGTTCTGTACATGCATGGAAGACAATACTTAAAATGGCTATGGAAAGAAATTTCTCCAGCAAGACAAACTAATGAAAAGATTTAGTACCCCATATTTTCTAAAAGTGTTACCTGTGTACCACTGAATTCCACCAACCCCCATTTAGTGTCTACTCATCTTTCTAATCTCATTATTGTTGTTGATCAAGCTCTGCAGGTTCACTTGAGTTTACTGTCAAAATAGATGGCATCCTCCACAGTATTCTTAAAGGTGAGCACCCTCTGGAGTGGCATTCCCATGCAGTATAATAGGTGCCACCAGCCCTGCATCCTTTCAATTCTTTCTTGCAGCAGGGAAGGAGGGAGGGAAACTAGAAATTATGCCTATCCAATGTAGACCAGAGGAAAGGATAGTATCTCAGAAGATAGAAATATGGAAGTATGAATCCTTCAAATCAAGGTTGGCATACCAGTCTTCTAGATTCAGGGAGTGAATGATGGAGGCTAGGGCGACCAAGCAAAACCTCAACTTCTTGAGAGACTTGATGAGGCAATGCAGGCCTAAGATGGGTATAAGGTATCCTTTTGCTTTCTTAATTAGAACTTCACAGGAGTAGAATCCTCTCCCTTCTATGTTCCACAGGGTCATTTCCAATGCTCCTAGGCAAATGAGGTTTTCAGCCTCCTGAATGAGTTGCTCATGACAGGGGTCCCTGAAGGGGAAGGTGAGAGGGGAAAAAGGTGGAAGGCATGCTCAAATAAAAATTGCAAGGAGTAGTCTGAAGAAACTGTCTAGGACCTGTAACCATGACACACAATCAGCCCAGGCAGAAAGGGTGAAGGCAGTTGAGGAGGCTTGTAATCAGTGAATTGGCTGAGGTGCAGTCCTTGAGTGCACCCTCAAAATGATTGCTTCTGGCCTCCCTGACTTCTTGGAGAATTAAGCTGAGCAGTCAGATGGGAGAAGAACATGTAGCAGATCCTTGGCTCCTTAGTTTTGCAGTTGCTCTAATAAAAGCCAGACCTAGTATCCCCCTAGAGACCAGGCTGATATCAAGAAGGAAGAGGTCAAAACACCTTCCTGGACTGCTGAGGGTTGTGCACGCCAAGCGAGTGGAGGGTGGCTTAGGAGTCCTTGAGTCCCTGAAGCCTAGAGAACAGCCCAAAGAACAGCCTCAAAACCTCAAATGAGAAGTCCTGGAACATGGCCTAAATCTCCTGAGACAGACCAAAAGCTGTATCAAAGTGTAATGTGCTGTAAAAGTATGAAGTGAAGACCAGGTGGCTGTCCTACAGACGTCCTGGATAGGCACCTGTGCCAAATACGCCAGAGAAAATGCCTGTGCTCTCTTGGAGTGCACCCTAACCAGTGGGGGAGGAACCCCCGCAAGTTTGTAACATTCCTTGATGCAGGTCACTATCCAGGAGGAAATCCGCTGGGAGGAGACAGGAAGGCCCGCCATCCTATCAGCAACTGCCACACAGAGTTGCTGAGTTCTTCTATAGGGCCTACTCCTGGCCGTATAGAAGGCCAGTGCCCTTCTAACATCCAACATATGTAAACACTGCTCCCTCAGGGAAGTGTCTTGGTTAACATGAAACGCAGAGACCACCTTAGGTAAAAATGTGGGGTGAGGTCTCAGCCTAACCTTATCCTTGTGAAACACTGTGTACAAGGGGTCCAATGAAAGTGCCCTCAACTCACATACCCTCCTGGCTGTGGTGACTGCCACCAAAAACATGGTTTTGAAACTCAAATAGTGGGGAGCAGGTAGCCAGGGACTCAAAGGGGGCCTCCATAAGCTTGGCTAACAGCAAACTGAGATCCGTTAGGGGAAATGGTGCCCAAACCTGGGGTTTGATTCTTTCTAAACCTTTCAGAAACTTTTTTACTACAGGGCCTGAGAACACAGAAGATGGCTAAGATAGCAGCTAAGTGCTCCTTAACTGAGGAGAGGGACAAGCCCTCCTGTACTAGACCCCATAGGTAATCTAAAATCAACGGGATGGGGGCTTGCAAGGGAGATAGCCCTCTTTGAGGCAACCACACCAAAAACCTTTTCCACTTAGCCAAATTAGTCACCCTCATGGAGGGTTTTCTATTATTTAGCAATACTTCCTTCATGGAATCCAAACAGGCCACCTCCAGGTCACTCAGCCACAGAGCATCAACACTGTGAGGTGCTGTAACTGGAGATTGGTACGTTGCAGTCTCCCCTCTTGCTGTGTCAGCAGTTCCTGCTGGATCAGCAATGTCATTGGCTTGCAGCTCAACAGGTGCAGGAGGGCTGAGTACCAGTGCTGACTGGCCCATGCCAGTACCACCAAGATGATCAATGCCCCTTCTGAGTGAATCTTGAGAAGGACCCTGTGAACTAGCGGAATCAGAGGAAACGCACACATCAGCCTGCCGGATCAAGGGACACTGAAGGCATCTGCCCAGGACCCCGGGCTCTGATTGCAGCAGGAGCAAAACATCTCACATTTTGCACTGAGGTGAAAGCTGAACAGGTCCACCTGGGGATACCCCCACCTCTGGAAAATAAAATTAACAACCTCCGGGTTAAGAGCGTTCTCATTCCTATGGGACGTAGCAAGGGTGGAAGCAGGGGTCTGCCAAACTGTTTTAGCTGTAGTGGCAATTGTTTTGATTATGGGCAGAGCCACCCTGGTGGGGCCTACGGAGGAAAAAATGTTCATGACAGGGTCCATTTCATCCCGAATCCTACCATCCTCCAATACAGGTGAGGCCGATGAGCCCGCCACCACCTCACCCAGGGAGGAAGATGATGATGATAGCCCTTGAGCCTCCATTTGGCAGGGAAGGGCAGCAGTACTCTGCTCAGTCATTTGGCCACCATGGGGAGTACCAGGAACCTGGGAGGCACCGTAGGTGGAGCTGGTATAGGCACTGGCTGGCCAGAAAACCCTGCAACTTGTGGCACAAACGACACCGGTACCGCTCCATGTACTTGTGTTGGTGCTGGGCTGGTGCCTGCCCCATGGGCACTGGAGGTACAATCAACCATGGCACCGGCACCAAAGAAGTCCAGCCCTGCTGCAAAGGCAGCGCCAATGACGGTGGCAAGGTCAACGGCAATGAAGTACATGCAGGTGGCTCCACGATGACTGCCGCTTCCTGTCTTTTCTTCTGGTGCTGGGGCACCCAGCGAAACCAACAGCACCGAGTGCAGGATCAGCAGGGTCCCTGGCACCGTTAAAGGCACTCCTATTCCCTGGCTCTACACCTCGTGAAATGCCCCCAGCGTCCAGAAGGGCCACTGTTGAATTGCCTGTGAAACTGGCAGCCAACCTGTATAGTCTGAGAGAAGATTACAGTGCCTGCCACGGCTATGGTGTGACCTTCATGAGATCCCACTGCATCCGGAGCTCCAGCAGAATAAGTCCAACTCTGACGTCAATTCGGAGGTGGATCACCATGGTGGGGCCATCGAGTTGGCACTGATGTCATGCACACCGAAGACAGTGCTGGTGCCAGAGTATAGGCCACCTGAAAGTGGTCCACAGTCTGCTAGGTCAGCACTGAAGCGCTCCGCACCAAATATGGTGGTCGGTGCCAGCATCAACATGACTGCAGGGGTTGGAGCCAGCGTAACATCCATGATCCCCGATCGCTCCAATTCAGTGCAATGGCGCCTGTCCTGCGTGGACAGAGAAGGACCTGGCACGTCATCTGAAAAAGTCCTTGTTCTCCTCGAAATGCCTCTGGCATTGAATGCAAGTCCATCACCTGCGGGCTCCCACTCTGCACTTGCTTCAAAGTACGTGCCTCCTGCCCTTTGATAGTGTGCACCAGAGCCTTGGACTTGAGGCCATCCTGCTTTGACTACTGCAAGCGATGCCTCTCTTGCTTTCTCCTCTTCTTCGGCACTGGAGACTGACTCCGATGGCGCCAAGAAGGTGATGGTGCATGCACCTACTTCTGGTGCCAGGAGTCCTCAGGCAGCACCATGGGTGATGGCACTGGTGCACTTTAAACCGAGGAAGCTCCACTCTCCACTCCTGCTGGAGACTCTTGAGGCTTAAGAGCCACCTCCATTAAGAGGAGTTTAAGGCGTTGGGCCCTATCTTTCAAAGTTCTGGCCTTAAAGGCCTTACAAATTGAACAGCAATCACACAAGTGTCCTTCCCCCAAGCAAATTGAACAGGCTGAATGGGGGTGGGGGTCAGTTTTGGGCATACATTTGCCACGTTTTAAACCGGTCTTAAAGCCTGGGGAACCAGGCATTCCCCAGTGCCGAGGCACCCAGGGGGTTGGAAAGCCCGGCCTCAGCTATTAGTTAAAACACTAAGACTAACAATCAAATACTAAAATTATTTGCTCTTCTTCAAGAACTATTTACACTACAATAGGCTACTAGCTAATTATTTGAACAGGGAAAGCAAGTGCTCAAACTACCGGCAGCACAAAGAGAAGGAACTGAGTGGGGGGGAGGGGAGTGCATATATTGGTTGCCATATGGGCACCACTCCAGCTGGCACCACACCAACCCTATGGCTACTGGCTAGGGCAAAAAAGCTTCCAGCGACTGACCGTACACCAGTGCACACCCAACTTGGAATGGACATGAGCAATCACTCTAAGAAGAAGATTCAGATCTTAAACAGTTTTTACACAGGCAAAAATCTGTGGCAGAGACAAAAAAAACAGAACCAAGACCCTCAAGCCCTCTACCTTAGTCATTCATCTTTCCTCATCTCTGGTAGGTAGTAGAGATAGGGAAACATTATAATGAGAAGATTGTATTCAGATATAAATTAAAATTACCTCCTTATGGTGTGTCTACAATTATGGGAAGATAGACATGCTGGTGGTTGATTTTCCAAGGTTTGATTTAGCATGACTAGTGAGAACAAATTCCAGAAATTTTTTCAATGTATCATGGCAGTTTTTTTAAAGAAATCTTTTTATAAGGGAAGTTAGCACTAAGTAATGTACTGAGGATATAAAACATTTGTTAAGCTTGCTGTCACATTCCTAGACTTTTATTGTGTAGTCACTGATTAATGTGAATGCATATGAAGAACAATGAGAGCTACGTAGCGCACTGAAGGGAAACAGACCTCTCATACTGTAAAGTAATATTAAGATTTTTGAAAAACTTACTCTCTAGTTCTTCTTTCTCAAAGTTTGTGTTGATAGTAGAGCTAGTTTTGCCCATATCCACAACAGCTTCTTCATCATGACCCTACAGAAACAAAACACAATATTGATTCGTTTCACTTTAGATAACCGAACCAGAAATCCAAACTCATTTCTACCACAATAATGCTAAAGAATGCGTTATACAGTACAATTATTACATATAATTTATAAATAACTGATTTTCAAATTCCTGCTTCAGAAGCTGTTTCACAACCATTTTCTGGTGCAGTAAATCCAACTCTTGGAGAAGGAGGAGGAACAGCAGCAGGAGGAAGAAGTGGAATCATATGTAAAAATTCCTTGTCATTTTCTGTAAGAAATCCTTTTACTACTGAAAAATTCACTGCATGTACAAAGTATCACTATATTGAAAATTAGGTGTCCTATGCACTTTATAAACAACTGGCATTACCAAAGAGTAAAGGAGAATTTCCAAAATATTTCCCTTGGAATGAGAAGATCCCACACAGTATCTTTCGTATATATGCATTTGTAATTTGATTGCATGCCTGTCTAATGATCAAGCACAACTGGATCCAATTGCCCTGTCAACAGTACAAAAGTCTTTAGAACCCAATTTTGGCTAATGCCGATTAAATAAAATAAAGGTAGAGTAGGGATGCAGCATGGTGACTTATTTGTATTCTAGTAGCCTCACTTCCGCCATGTCTGTACTAGACATGAAGTCAGTCACAGACTGGTGATTTTAGCTATGCCAATTATGTAGCTAAAAATCAACGTACCTACACTTGGCTAAGTTGTCTGTCTTAACAGGGAAGGTTGACGAAAGAGTTTCTCCCATTGACCTTCCTTACTCCTGACCTTTAGCAAGGAGTACAGTGATTGACTTTGACCCCTGAGAGCTCCATTTTGCACATGCATGAAATCAAACCCTGGAGAATCGACCCTGAGCAGGTGAATCTTCTACAGTAGCACAGATTAGCCCTTTGTGATAGGATCTACACAAACATAATGCAAGATGATAATAACTGGCAAAGAACTAATTATAAGACAAGTAAAGATAGAGATAGATGTGGAGGGAGCACAAGCACACAATGAGACTGTAGCACAACATGCTAGACAGTGGTCTCAACACACCAGCAGCCTAATCTTTGTCAAGTTCTCTGTTGGCACCATAACTAAAAAGAGTTTTAAGGAGGGATTTCAAGATAGATAATGAGATTGCTTTCCACATAAACTCGGGATCTTCTCCCACAGATGAAGTGCACCATGGGAGAACGCACAAAGGTGCTTGTTTGAAATTTGGACAAATGAGCAATGAAGACTGACACCTGGCTGATCAGAGGCAGGGGGGTAAGCCTTTGGATGTTGAACAAGAGGTTGGTAGGTGAAGTATGGGCTAAGACCTTAAAGGTGAAAGGAAATACCTTCTGTCTCCAGGTCATTATGCCACCAAATAAATACACTGCAATTTTGTTGATCTTCATAAAATACCAGACCAAAAAAACTTCAGATTTTAGAAAGTTAAAGTTTTCAAGACAATACAGGAAAAAACCTGGAAAATGCTTCCATCATCAGTGCATATATCCCAACACACAATGCTGTCAAGAACATCAAGGAATGGATCTGTAAAGACCTTGACAAATCTTGACCAACATACCCAAGGAGGACAAGGTAATTTTCCTCAGAGATTTTAACATAAAAGAGTTGGACATGAGTCAGATCTCTGCAATACCACCATCCGAAATGAAGCAGCAGGAAAGACCTACTCCAACAGCATCCTCCTACTGAGCAAATATGTAGCACATAGTCTGATCATTACAACCACCTGGAGACACCCTTACTCCACACACTAGCATTTTCTTGACTATATTATTGTTAGAGCTCAAGATCAGAATGATGGCTATGCACAGAATCAGTGACTGATGGACAGACCATTGTTTTACCATCATGAATTTCCAGATTGTCTCAAGGCATCACAAGCAGACAAAAATCAGTACAAAAGAAATGCAAAAAATCAAGTCTCTTAAAGATACAACAACTTGGCAGAAACTTCAGCAATATGTCCGGGAGAGCTTCACTGCTATTCCTATAGCTGATGTTGAGAATTTCTGGAAGGGCTTAAAGACTGTCCTCCTCTCAGCATGTGCTCAGTCCATAGCTCTGCCACCTGCCCTCGTGAATTCTGGTTTGATGAGATTGATGTGGAGGATTCAAGACCTACTTGACCAGAAAAGAAAAGCTCATCGCATATAACAAAACATAATCACAACTGGTTTATGTATTTTAAGGGCAGCAAAACCAGATGGAAGGACAAGTTGAGTTACTTCTGAATGGTGAGTCAGCTCTCTCTGATGCCACCATCAAATCTATACTTCAGTGATAGGAAAGAATCTTTTCCTGATCACCACCCCTTGGCCATTTCTACACAGGCCACTTCCAGGAAGTGGCATGCTAATACATGAAGTGAAAAGATGCTAATGAGGCACAGATGTAAATTCCCCATGCCTCATTAGCATAACATCACGTGATTTGGAGTCCAGAAGACCATTCTTCTGGACTCCAAAATGCCGTGTAGAAGTGCAGCCCCTGGAGGGGCATCCAGAAGGACATGCTTCTTCCGGAGGCCTCTTCTTCCCAAAAATTTTCAGGAAGAAGGGGCCTCTGGAAGAAGGACTTCCCTCCAGAAACCCCCCCGGGGCCGCACTTCTACACAGCATTTTGGAGTCCGGAAAAATGGTCTTCCGGACTCCAAATCATGTGATGTTATGCTAATGAGGCACGGGGAATTTACATCGGTGCCTCATTAGCATCTTTCGCTCTGTGTATTAGCATGCCACTTCCAAAGGAAGTGGCCTGTGTCGAAACAGCCCTTGTCTTTGAAGAAGTAACACAAGCTATTACACAGACCAAGAACAAGGTAGCACGGCCAGATGGCATACCAGCTGTGAAGTCTAAAAGTTTGGAATTGAAGAACTGCTATGGAAGCTGCACAAATTTTCTCTTTGTATTTGGTATAAGAAAATTTCAGAAGACCTGAGAAATGACTGCTCTTACAGTCTCTAAAAAGGGGAATTAAGTCAAAATATGGTAATTACTGAGACACTGCCTTGTTATCTATAGCGAGGAAAAATTCATGTTCATGTCCTCTTAAACCAACTTACTCTTGCTGAGGAAATATTGCTAGAATCTCAGTGTGGATTTAGACCATCCCACAGAACAACTAACATGATCTTTGTTTCCTGCCAAATCCAGAAAAAGTCTAGGAAGCAAAATCAGGACCTGTACGCGGCCCTCACTGATTTGACAAAGGCCATTAATCATAAAGCCCTGTGGAATGTACTGGCCAAATTTATCTAGGCCCTAAACTTTCTCCATGACGAGACCATCAGATCTCCATGATTACATCATTCTCTGTAGTGGCCTTGAGATAGACTCTTCCCCAAAACTGGGGTTAAGCAAGCATGCATTACTGCCACAATCCTGTTCTCCCTATATTCAGCAGCCATTTTGGTCCTTGGCAAATATCACCTCCCCAATGGAGTCAACATTTAAGAGATAACAGGTATCAATTTTAATCCTCAACTTCTCTGGTCAAAATCTTCAGGGCATCCATTACTGACCTCCAGTATGCTGATGATTTTGCCATTCTCAAACACTTGAGCAGAACCTTAAGCCTATGTTGGATACATCTACACGAGTTTATCATTCTCACTCAGTATCAAGAAAAATAAAGTGCCCTAAGACTGCTTCTGGCCTTGCACATGACCCATTACAAATCACCATCAAGGGACAGACTTAGGAGACAGTTGAGCACTTTTGCTACTGAGACAGTGAACTTTCTCAAAACACTAAAACTGAGAGAGATCCAGCACAGGCTCCAGGGCACAAGTGCTTCCTTGGGGAAATTGTTCCAACGCACTTTCACAAACCGTGACCCTTGGCAGAACACAAAGATACAAGTCTATAAAACAACTATTACTGTTACACTACCATATGGATGCAAATCCTGGATGACCTATTGACAGCACTTCAAAAGTCTGAAGAGGTATGACCAACAATGCTGCTAGAAGATCCTTCACATCCAGGGGAAAGAACGCTGAGCCAATGTCATCATCACTGAAGTAATGACTCTTGGGCACCAGCTCCGATGGGTGGACATTGTGTGCAGATGCCAGACATACTTTCCCCCCCCAAAAAAAAAAAAAAAAAAAAAAATCCTTTACTCTCAGCTTACTCATAGTCAAACATCCCATGGTGGTCAGAGCCTACAAAGCCCCACCAAAAGCTTATCTCAAGAAACTTATGTGCACATCACAAGCCGTGAAGAGCAAGCCTCCCCCCCCCATTGACCCCTATGACTCCACTTCCTCCATTAGGCCTGCTTCTAGGAGAAGTGCTTTCTCTTTACAGCTTTGAGAGCAGAAAGGAAAAAAAGGAAGGAAGGAAAGAGAAAACTCTTTCCAAGCAGGAAATATCTCTGCCAACTTGTGGGAGGATCTCTGGTTTGGAGTCAGACTTCTCAATCATCTCAGGAACCACATGTATATCCGTGGCAGAGATCATCTAGAGAAGTAGTCAGTCATTCTCCTCTATTCAGCACTGGTGAGGCCACATCTGGAATATTGTGTCCAGTTTTGGGCCCCCCAGCATAAAAAGGATGTGGATTTGCTGGAGCACGTTCAGCGGAGGGGAACAAAAATGATTAAGGGCCTGGAGCACAAGACCTACGAGGATAGGCTGAGAGATCTGGGTTTGTTTAGTTTACAGAAGAGAAGACTTAGGGGTGATTTAATAGCAGCCTTCAACTTCCTGAAGGGGGGCTCTGAAGAGGAGGGTGAGAAACTGTTCTCAGTGGTGTCAGATGACAGAACAAGGAGTAATGGTCTGAAGTGGAAGAAGGAGAGGTGTAGGTTAAATACTAGGAAAAACTACTTCACCAGGAGGGTAGTGAAGCATTGGAATGCATTGCCTAAAGAGGTGGTGGATTCTCCACCCCTCGAGGTTTTTAAGTCCCAGCTGGACAAGGTCCTGGCTGGGATGACTCAGTGGGAGTTGATCCTGCTTGAAGCAGGGGGCTGGACTAAATGACCTCCTGAGGTCCCTTCCAGACCTATGATTCTGTGAGCATCCTCAAATTGAGATATCACTGATGACAGTGACATCAAAACCCTCTCTCCACCAGCAACTGACTCTGAATTTCCCAAACTGAACATCCATCTCAAAATAACTTAGTAGGAATGAATCAAAATTAATTATGCCTGGAGTATAGTCCAAGAGGACAAAAAACAAAAACAAAAACAGTCCAATGTGTGATGTTGCACTATCAATAAACAAATTAAACATCCATCTCCCCAGTTAACTTCCTTCAATTAAAGTATTTATATCAGGTATAAGATTTTTAGAGAAAAGTGTGATTTTTCAAGTCAGCTGCACTGCTTCAAATACAGTGCTTGTAGACAAGTCCAATGTAACAAAGAAAAAGTTCCAGAGCATCAAATCAGGTCACCAAGAAAATCCACAGTGTGATAGCAGACAGAACAAGAGTTTGTTCTAAAAAACCTACCAGTGGGATAATTCTCATTCTGCCACTGTATTCTGCGGTATCACTTAAACGGTCATAACTATTTACCATCCTTTGCTCCTAATGACACATATGACAGAGGTACTTTGCCAATTTTGCACATACAGAAGTCTTCAAAATCGCCACCACGTGAATGTAGCACATCTACTGAGATTAGATTACCAAAAGGCACGCGTGCCCTTGTAAACTTCCACCTCTCCGTTACACTGCTATATTAGCGTATCCAATTTATACAGACTTTTCCAAGAATAAACTACTAGCAACCACAAACATCCTACTTGCAGAAATCATATCATTCATAACCTTCACCATTTGGAAAGACAATACTGCATTAGGCATCATTTCTTCATGGATGGTTAATAAAATTATAGTTAGAACCAAGAAACAAATATTTTAAACCTAGGTCAGGGTTTGGCAACCAAAATAACTAGAAGAATGTTTTGCTTTTTTTTTTAATCCAGTAAAAAAAACCTCAATAATTCAAGAGCCACAATGCACATGAATACAAGATGGTCTCTAATAAGTAACATCAAACTATACTTTCTGTAACCCTTATTTTAAGAATACCATGCACACTGATTTGTAATGTGATACATGTTTACTGTAGGACATTCACAAACATTACATATTCTATTTCCTCACACTTATCACGGGCACTTTCTCATGCTCCTCTACCAACATCATATATGCCATCATGTGCCAACAATGCCCAGATGCTTTGTATATTGGACACACTTCTAACTCCCTTAGACAAAGGGTTAATGGGCACAAAGCAGACATCAAAACACTCTAGATCCACAAACCAGTTAGTCAACATTTTAATGGCATGGGGCATTCCATTAATGACCTAGAGGTATGTGTGTTACTGGGGAGGGGGGAGGAACACAACCTTTCGCACCACTATTCAAAGAGAAGCAGCTGCACTGGCTTTTATATTCAAATTCGGCACATTAACATGTGGTTTGAACCAGGATGTGAACTTTCTGAGTCACTATAGGGGCTCGTCTGCATACTTGGCTCAGTCTAATTCTTGACCTTTTTCTGCCACCCCTCCACTCTCTGCTTTGCTCACCTTGATCTTTTTTTTTTCCCTGATTTGTCCTCCTTGCTTACTGTTTTTGGTTCTCTGTGCCTTAAATATTGAGTCTGTTCTGGTATGGCTATGGTCTGAAGAAGTGGGTCTGTCCCACGAAAGCTCACCTAATAAATTATTTTGCTAGTCTTTAAAGTGCTACTTGACTGCTTTTTGTTCTCATCTGTTTGTACCACTATCTCCCTTTTACTCCCAAACCTACGTCAATTATGCCATTTTTACTTCCCCTTTAATTTCGGGGGGGGGGGGGTGTTCCTTAAAAATGTATGTTGCCCTTCACAGCAGGCATGACAAGCTTCCTTTTCGAAAATCAAGACTTTATAAGCAACATGATCAAAAACACAAGTACAGTATCATAACCCACAATGCACATATTAAAGGAGTTACCTGATGGTTTGAAATCACATAGAATTTGCTCTTTGGATATGAGCTGTTCATTGTTTGGCTTTTAGACATTCACCTCTTATCAAAAATAACGAGGAAGGGTTGGGGGCGTGTTTTAAACTTTGTAATTACAGCATTGGAAGCCACAAAGAAGTCCTTAAAGAATCACATGCAGCTCTGGAGCCTGAAGACCCCTGACCTAGGTCACACTGTTTGGTTAACTACAACAGTAATTTCAATACACAGTGCCTCCCTTTCTAAAAATAGATTTTTAATGTTTTTTATATATGATAGAGGCTTCCAATAATCAAATTCTGACAGGCAAGTTTATGGATAAAGCTGAAGAGGCAGCTGTCATGGCTTCACATTAAAAAAGTCATGGCAAACGAATGCATTCTACTTCACTTTCCTTTCTGTTTACATGGATAGGCTACGTCTACACTACATGAACTTCTTTCAAAAGATCATTCTGGAAGCTCTCATCTGAAAAAAAATCTTCTTTCAAAAGAGCACATCCCCACACAAAAAAGCAAGTAAAAATCAATCCACTCTTTCAGTAGAGTGTCCACACAGCCCCCACTCTTTCCAAACAGGCCAGGAATTGAAAAATCCAACACCATGAGGATTGTTCTTTTGAAAAATGGCGTGTGGAGGTTTTTCTTTTTTTTTTTGGAAAGACACTTTTGGGGGGAAAAAAAAAATCATGCTTCCTGATCTGAGTGTGGAAAACGGCGTCTGGAAGAAGAGCCATGTTCTTTTGATTTTAGATCAAAAGAGCACATTGTGTGTGTAGACGTTCCACATGTTCTTTTGAAAAAGGGCTGGATCTTCTGAAGGAACTTGCTAGTGCAGACACAGTCATAAAGAGTAATCTAACTAGTACTGTGTGAATCTAGCTTCCCCTTCTCTGACAAGTCCATATAAACAGACAGAAGGAAATTAGTGTTATCAACTGTCCCTTTGCAGTCTTCAGTGGTTTCTATGGGTAAAAAAATTACTTGTACTGATTCTACATACCCACAGAAAGAAGAAAAAGAGGAGTGGAGACAGAAAAAGTTAAAACTCTTTCTGAACATCAGTAGATACATTTTTATAAGGAGTTAGAATTAAATGCTTTGAAAAGTTTCTTCCTCCTTTATAGGTTATTAGCTTTTTTTACTCATGATTTTCTTATAAGCAATGACTATTCTGACTCAAAAAATGTTGGGAAGGCGAGAAAGGACAGCGTGTTCTAGTGCATTTTTCACAATTCTTCTCACTTGCTATTTCTAAAAGCAGAGCAGCAAATTGTTCATCTTAAAGTCTGTGAAAGTATCCACAGATGAATTCCTGTAGTCCCTGGGAGGATTCGGCTGCTGAGCCCTAGAAATGTGCAAGAAGGCTTACTCACTTTCCCAGGCTGCTGAGACCCATGCAAGTATTAAAAGGTCTGTACTCATTAAAGACAAGATGGTCTTTGATACACACAGCAAGATTTATAATGTCTCTTTCCCCAACTTACACTCCAGTGATAAGACTACATGAGAAACTGAGTCCTACCTCTGTGTTCTGGATAGCATGGACTTCCCAGTGTTGTTTGCTCTCAGTGGTGGAATCCAAGGTTCTGAAGAACTGAACTGAGACCCCCTTCAGCCCTTTGAGAGACAGAGCTCTTTTCTCCAGCAGACTGTGAATAAGAGCAGGCAAGGTACAAGTCTCATTTTCCTCCTTTCCCAACTGCTCTGGACAATGCCACCATCCTTCCCTTCACTCAAGCCAGTAACTTGAGCATCATCTAACTCAACTCTCTTGGTTCTCATATTTAGGCCGCAGCTATATCTTGCCCATTATGTCTCTATAACACCTCTTAACATGGCCTTTCCTACCCATCCGTATAGCTAAGAACTCTCAAAATCTCAATTACTGCCACATCCTTCTCACTGGTCTTGACAAATGCAATTTTCCCAGCTCATATCCATTCAGAATGTTGCTAAGTAGATCATTTTCCCAACCTATCACTTTGACCATCCTTCTCTTTGAATCCCTCCGCTCTCCCTTCACCTCTTTCACACCAACCATAAGCTGAAGCTGCATTCATTTTCCAGCCTTTTCATGGCCTATATGCCATACTTATAACATCTCATTCACTAGCAAGCTGTTATTGTTACTCACTGCTAACTGGCCCATGACACCAACTGCTGGAATTAATGTTGAAGATGAAAACACTAATTTAATGACATATTCCTTTTCAGGCCAAACACCAAACGGCATTTGATACAAAATTTCTCTAAATATGCCTGACAGCATAAAAATTAAGCAGTCGCTATATCCAATACAGCAAAAAAGTATTTATAAGTACGTAGTCAGCATATTCACAAAGAGGCCACAGCTGGGAAAATGGTCTTACACTGTGATGCTTTAGCATGATCAAGTAGAGTCTGAAAATGAACACTCGAATTCATAACTTTTTCTACTCTTCAACAAATGAAGCCACTGCTGTTTATTCACTTTGGCTAAGAACAATGACACGCAACTCACCCTTAGTTCCATTCCTAATCCAGATAAGATGTACAAACTTTCTTCCCAAAGCCTTTCCTCCCTACCTCTTTCTCGTCATCTTTTTCATCTGGTAGTTAAGATCACACAGATGCTAGTTTTCGATATAACAGGTATGGCAGCTGGGAAGGAACATTCTCTGTCTTATTTATACTCATTAGCAATCACTATCATCAGTCAGAGCAGTTTTCTTTTTCTAGAAAATTTCCCTTTTTTCCCATTAGTTACTTTTTTAACCAAGTATTGGAGGGGTAGCCGTGTTAGTCTGGATTTGTAACAGCAACGAAGGGTCCTGTGGCACCTTACAGACTAACAGAGAAGTTTTGAGCATGAGCTTTCGTGAGCACAGACTCCAATACATAAAACTCATTATCTTCAAGGCCTTTCTTTACAGCGCACATAATTCCTGAGCCAAACTTAAACTAACCCTAATTCTTTAATTTCATATTTATTGTACACCAGCACCAATTCCACACTTGTTATGCTTTCAAACAAGCAAACATCCATGCTTTCTTCGAAGATGATTCATGCTGGGTGGTACTCCCAGTAAATATCCACACAGCTACCTCATTATCCACCTTCAGATCCCTCACCAGAATTCTATTGTGCATACCACCTTCTAAACCAACACACACACACACTCTTCATATCTACTAGGATTCTGGTTTGCAGAAGCCAAAGTCTATTTTGCTAACCAAAGTTAATTCACTATTGACTTGTACCCACTTTACCTGTCTACATATATCTGTCCTCTAAGGCTTGAGCAACACTCTGGAGTTAAGTAGATTGCAGATACACAATTCTTGCTATGGCAATTGCGTAGCTAGAATCAACTTACCTGTGACCATCTTACCTGGCTGTCTACACAGAAGGAGGTCAACGGTAAAAAAATCTCCTGTTGAACTCCCTTACTCCTCACGATATTGAGGAATACAGGGGTTGACTGCTGATCCGATTGTTTGATTTCGCGCATCTCTACCAGGCACACGAAACTGAACTCTGAAAGATCGGCCCTCAACGGGTCAGTCTTCCTGGTAGTGTAGCCACACCCTTAGACTTTAAGCGTCTTAGAGTGGGCCTATGTTGTTCTAGCACAGCACCTAACAAAATGGGGTACTGGTCCATAACTAGAGCTCCTAAGCGTTCTGGTGATAACAACCATGGTGTATATTTTTGACTCTCTTCTCACAATATTTAGACTATAGCCAGATTTTTTTATTCTTCAGTGCACTTTTCTTAAAGCTAGACATTTAATGAGCTACTCTCTAAAAGATAATTTATGTTTAGGTCAAATTATATACTCTTCTGTCTAAAGAATATTTCAGTAATATTGTTTGTACATGTTATATTTATAAGGTGATTAAAAATAACTAATCCAGAATAGCATGCATCTTGGCAGACTTCAGCCATTTCCTAAACAAGCTCAGCTGTCCACTGAGAACACGTACTAATGCATGCTCTGGCCCAATGCTCAATAATGACGCACAGAAAATTAAATCTGAAATGAACTTTTCCACTCTGTCATCTGTACAGTCTCTTCTCACCATGTAACTGGTCTAATGTTATGTGGTCCCAAACTCAGGACGGTTTTCAAATGGGCGTACTGCCCAAACTTTGCAGAGTAACAACTTAAAATAATACATCTTGCCAGTAACGCACAAAACAGTGTTATTCCAACAGATTTACAGTCTAGAAAATAATAAATCAGTTATCACATTCTGATGGACAATGACCACCACCTGTTTTGAAACTATTAGTCTTGAGTTACTCTTACATAACTGTGGACCCTAGAAAGGATAAACTCACTTACACAAAAGTTTTTCCCCCTCCCCCTTTCTCCCAATTTTAAATTTGAGCCAGTACTCTTCTGCCCCATACACAGTTCCACAAAGCCAAAGGCAATTTTGTTTGGACTGCAGTGTTTTCAGTACTTGCATGGACACAGATTTAAGTTTCCATTTAAGTCAAACACAAGCTGTGTATTTGATATTCTTTCTATAGCAGGGATCAAGGCCTGTGTGAAAGACGGGCATCTGAGGTTCAAACAAAGACAAGGTAATATTAGTCTGATTATAGAGGGAAATCCCAGATGGAATGTCAGACTATCCCCTTGTAGGGAGAGGGACTTTGCTGCCTTTAAACAATTCACGTTCACAACTTTCTGAGTTAACTGGATCCTGAGCAGTCTGCAGATATTCAAGAAGCAGCAGTTACCACCTTCATTTACAAGGAGTTTATTATCTTTCCCAGGGATGAAGTGACTTTAAACGCAATATTCCATGCTTTTATCACCTCTAGTCTAGAATAACGTCAAGCTCTGCATTTAGGATCTCACACACAAACCCATCTATCAGTTCAGCTGGTGCAACTATTTGTTTCCTTTACAGCAGTGTTTCTTAAACTATGCTCCATGGAACACTGGTGTTCCATGAACAACTGGCAGGTGTGCCTTGAGCATCTGGAAGAAATACTCTGATGGCATATATTTTCTATTAAAACCAGATACGGTGTTACTTCTTCTTTGCTATAATACCTGATTAAATTACTGCATTTTAATTTTGCTGCATATGTTCTTGTCTGGGTCTGACTTTTTTTAAGAAAATTGTCATAGGTGATCTGCACTAAAAAAATATTGTTTGGTAGTCTGTGGTCTCAAAACATTTAAGTAACTTTAAACTGCTTTAGAGAATACTCTGTGTGTGTGTGTGTGTGTGTGTGTGTCCCCTGTACTCTTATTTTCTAGTAAATAATTCAGTATAATTCAAGATCTTGGTTTTTATCTATATGACAGAATTCATGTAAAAAATGGACTTGAAAGATTTTTCTCTGAAAACCTTATTCTTTGACTACATAGAAATTTTTGCCAGGAAAAAAAAAAAAAAAATCACTGTTTTAGATAAAATGTTGTATTGCCTACCACACCTCAAACAAAACAAAAAGTTCTGGTTTAAAAAAAAAAGGAGGCTACTGTTGTTTTTCTGCCAGTTGTATTGAATAGCCATACAAGATAAAAGATCTGTGCCCTTGCTACCTTACAGGGAAGAAAGTGGTAGGTAACCAGATTTTTTTTTTTTTTATAAAGACAAGTCCTTGACTCCAAAATTTATCTGCTTCTTCTTACCCTGACAGAACCCAAACATATTGCTGAGCAGTAGGGCATGCTATAAGGCAGGCATGTCAAACTCAAAGTCTACTGAGGGCCACACAAACAAGAATGGATAGCTTTCAAGGTCACCAAAGAAAAATGTATTTCTATCAGAAAGCCTTAATTTATTATAGATTATGTTTTAGGTATGTTTTATAATATTTTTCAGGTCTTGATTGAATACAGTAATTTTAATTGAGAATTTAATACTTAAAATTCACATTGTTTTATAATTTTATTAATAGTTCATAAAATCTGACATGTAAAATTGTTATTTGCTAATATATAATTTTTAATTTAAACAGAAATTTAAGGTACCCCACACCCCAGCCAGATCCCTGCCCTGGGGCTGCCAGGGTTTGCCTAGCCCCAGCTAGGTCCCTGAGGCTGAAGCTGCTGGCAGGACTCTGTACTTCATTCATCTCCCAGCACCAGGGCTGCTGTGGTTTCCCTGGCCAAGTCCCTAGAACTGAAGCTGCCCACAGGGCTCCGTGCCACAGCCAGTTCTCAGCCCAGGGGCTGCAGATAAATTTGATGGGGCCGCACACAACCCAGTTTGACGTGCGGCCCCATCAAATTTATCTGCAGCCCCTGGGCTGAGAGCTGGCTGTGGCACAGAGCCCTGTGGGCAGCTTCAGCTCTAGGGACTTGGCCAGGGAAACCACAGCAGCCCTGAGTTGAGGGAAAGTCATCTTTTATCTATCTTCTGCATCATGATTTTTATGTTGACACTAAACAACACTGACCTAAGTTTAAAAGCACCCAGAACCACTTGTAAATGCATATTTAGCATATTAAAATAAACGAATACAGGACTTCCCCATAAATTGTTCTTTTAAGTGTAAACCATTCATAGCTTCAGGAGGTTTGAAATGATATGCAGTCACTAAGGAGAGTGGAATAGTCCGTTCACACTTCCTAAAACAGTATTTTTTAAACAGAAATAGGTAACTAATTTAGTCACCCTGTTTACTATCTGTGCTTGTAGAGTGTTGATAATGTGCTTGGTGCTATAAAGAACAAAGAAAATGGCCTTTTTAGGCTTATCACTGAATGCTGAATACAAATGGTGAAGTAGTCCAGCAGACAACTGAACATTACACACATTATCTCTCATTTTGAAAAGAAGTCAGAAGACTTGTCGCTATCTGCGCTTTCACTTTGACTGCACAATTCACATGAATAAAAACCATAAAAGGAAGTCACAAAAACTGAACTCTCAACTTAGCTGTTAACAACCTTTTTAAAATCTCATTTGCTATGTATGCTTTACAAACTACTTCAGCTTTTTAAAGTATTAGTAGCATAACTTACAGTGCACTCTCTCTCCATTCCCTAAAGACTTAAACCGTCAGAAACCTAAGCTTCCAAATGACAAACATCTATGTACACATTACAACCAGCATATGTAGACGGGCCTACAAGTCAAAAAATTATGCCAGTTACAGTAATAAGTACTCAACTTTTTTTCCTTTTTGAGAACAATGCAGTTTACGAAACCAGTCTCCCAGAACTGTCAACTAATTGGAAATTTCAAATACTATCCTATCCTGTCTACCCAACCTGTCCTCCACAATTTTCCTAACTTAGTACTGGTAGCATCACACCAATGGTAGTGCCTATGGAAACTCTACAACAGACCAGGTTCCAGCAGCCACCTGCGGTTTGGGGCTCTTTTGTTTTATTAATGTCCTATTTACAGGACTGCTTGAAGCAGGATCTGATAACATGGCAGTTATATCATGGGCATCCATCAGCACTAATTCTATATTAGAACTCTGCCATTATCACCAATTGAGTTTTACCAGCACGAAATTTTAGGTAAGAAAAACCTGAAGATAAAGAACCTTGCCCTAAAGCAGGGATGAGCAAACTTTTTGTGTTGGGCCCCACTTTTTGTACCTGCAGTTAGCAGGGCCCTACCAACCTGTCTAATGTAATCCAAACCAATGGACATTTCAGTTATGATCATATGGAAAAAAAAATCCTTTCAGCATGTGTAAGAAAATAAGTATGTAAGCTTTATCAATTGGTATACAAATGTGAATACACATACATAAAACCAGTAACATATTTCAATGTTTTTAATGAGATGGATGAGCCTGAGACCCAGCAGACAATGTGTTGCACACCCCTTATGAAATTCCATGCCCCTCCGAGGGAGCACACTCCCCACTCTTCTCACCCTTGCCCTAAAGGCTAAGAGTGACTATGTAATAATGGTATTATGGGATTCAATATTTATTAACTCATTTAAATACCAATGTTGCTCACTTAATAAGCAAAGATTTTTCTGGGACCAGCCCTGTAGAACAAAACTTGGGACCTGAAAAACAAAAGTAAGTTTGCTCTGTTAAGGGTGTCATCACCAGTACATTTTGCTGTCTTCATACCTGTAGAAGGACCCTTTCACCTTAACTACAATCTTGTTCCAAGGTTCACAATAGGATCCATCCTTTAAAATCCTTCACTTGGGCTACAGTTATACTAGTGAGTTTTGTTGACAAAACGGATGGACCATCCACACAAAACTCAGCACGTTTATTGGCAGCATTCTGCCTCTCAGCCATGAGCTATAATACTGCTGTCAACAGAGTCTGCTGACAAAAGAGCTGTGTGGACATTCTGGGGGGCCTTCTCTCAACAGACAGGGCATCCAGGACAATGGGCAGCCCTGTCTGCTGTGCTACCAGGTGCCTGTTCTGTTGAGAGTGCGATCGGACAGTCCAGTCACTCTGTCAGCAAAGGAGAGCACTCTTACGATTGGCTTGTGTGTGTGGCTGCACTCTGTTGACAGAAGTTTTGTCAGGAAATCTCTTTAACGGTGACTTCTGTCGACAGATGGTTGTAGGGTAACCATAGTCTTAGTTTAAAAGCAACAACTACAGCAGAACTTCAATGAAGCTTCTAATGCTAATCCAAGGCTATGTCTACACTAGCCAAAAATTTCGCAATGGCCATGCAAATGGCCATTTCGAAGTTTATTAATGAAGCACTGAAGTACATATTCAGCACCTCATTAGCATGCGGGTGGCCATGGCGCTTCAAAATTGATGCGGCTCACCGCCGCGTGGCTCGTCCAGATGGGGCTCCTTTTCGAAAGGACCCCGGCTACTTCGAAGTGCCGTGGCTGCCCGCATGCTAATGAGGCACTGAATATGTATTTCAGCACTTCATTAGTGAACTTCGAAATGGCCATTTGCATGGCCATTTTGAAGTTTTTGGCTAGTGTAGACATGGCCCAAAGGTAACTTCTTCTAGTGCTATTTAGAAGAATTATATACTTGTTTACATGAAAATATGTATAATCCTTCTTAGAAAAGAGTTTACGAACAGGTCATTTTCACATTTATACCCGTAAACACCTTCAGTATACAAACTGCTCTTAAGTAACATATAATCCAAAAGGTTCTCCCAATCAGGGAGCACCAGACAAACAAAATGACCATCCACGTCCCACAGAGTTCACACTCTAGAATTGTGATGAAATGCAACACATGGAAAAGCCATAAAACAATTGCAAAAGTATAGGACAGAAGAAGGACATGACAGACCCGCCTGCTAACATCAACTGATAGCCAGATAATTAGACACAGGTGGTCACTGTCTCTAACCAAACACCAACGAACAGGGAATAAGGGAAATGTGAAGTCAGAGGTTCCTTTTGAAGTGCTGGTGTCTACACTGCACTTTCACTTTCAAAATGACCCCACTTTGAAGTCCACATCTTGCGGGAATATGCAAATGAGGCATGGAATATTTAAATCCCCACCTCATCTGCAATTTTGATCCCACGCATTTACATACTCTCTCCGAAAGGGAGGGTGTGTGTAGACATGGCCTTAATATATTGCTCACAAACATTTAGTAGTATTTAGTAATAGTTTAAATTTACAGGATCATCACTGACCTTTCCAATGCTAGTCATTGAACAAATAGTACCATAGATGTCAAACTACATAATCTTTTAGAGAGCTTTTCCATTAGAGAGGCAACTCCAGATTAAACATGTAGGAAACAACCTATGCCTTGTCATTTAAAACTAAGCAGATTACCTTCCAACATCAAATCAGATTTAACCAGTATCTAATTAAGCAAAAGTAAGTCCCCGATGATATATGCATGATGGTGAGATAATGTTGATACAAAGTTTTGTATTCAGAGCCAAAAGCAACAGCATAATGGAATTTAAAAAAAAAAAATAAAAAAAAATAAATTACTCTACTCTAGAGCCCCATAGCAAATAAGACCATTGGAACTAGATGTATTTTACAACATTCGAATGGGGATTTCAACAGACATTTAAACAGTATTGTAGTGTCAGTAGTGATGGATTATTGCAATTAAAATCAAAAAGTCAACTAAACCTGCTAAATGCTCCAGTGGGCTTTTAACTTAAATCTCAGGGAAATTTCACTCATCTTTTGTTTCCATTGGGTTCCAATTAAACTGCAATCCCTGTTGAATACTTCACTAAGGTAAGTGCCTGTGATAAAAGCTTCAGGCAAAAAACAAGAGCCCATAACATCAGAAGCTCAGTACTTCAATGAACTCCAAACTAAGGACATTTTAAAACATATTACTAAAGTCTTAAAGACAATATTTAAAACAAATCAAAAGAACAATTTCTTTACAAAGACACTGAACTTTCCAAGATACTATAATATAGGCAGAATATTGCTGGAAAACAGTTTGGTGGTGATACTTAAGATCCTGAAACCCTCCACAAACTGCTTGCCACAAAGTTGCATATAATTACTTATTATTATTCCATAGTCAAATAAACAAACTTCAGTGAAGAAAAACAAAATTGTAAACTGTTGATCAAAAAAAATCTTAGTCAAAATTTCTCTCAAGCCACAAGGACTTACTTTTACCAGATTAGGATCACAAACCATTCAATCAAAAAGCTTCCACTTACACAGAAATGTCTAAACAAATACATAACGCTACAAATTTTATTTCAATCCATGGTTCTTTCAAAAGGTAATTACTTGCACAATCAAGAACACAAGGATGTGATACTGTTCTAAAACAGCTTTGGTAAATATCCCCTGCTTTTCTTAAGTCTGTTATCAAAATACACATTAAAGAAATGTGTGTTTTAAAAAGTTATACCACATTTTTATGTACAGGTAGCAGCTTCTTCTCATGAGGAGCTCGTTCCATATCGATGTGGAGAAGCAGTCGATGTCCTTGTACAAGATACAGTAATGTAACGAGTCTCTTGAACTACAGATTGTATATACATGACTGATTTAGAACACTGGACTTCACACAGATGCACTCCAGCAAGTTGTTCTCTATCCTAGAGCCAATCACTATCATGCAAGACTACATAACTTCCCAAGCCAATAACTGCAACGACCACAGGGTCACAGAATAGCAGAATTGAGGAACATAGCATGCCTTTGATTCCAACGGATGGAATACCAAAAAAGGAACTATGAAATTTGAGACTTCAGGTTTTCTGAAAAAGGAGCTGCTAAAAACAACTCTGAAGTGGCAAGGTTATTATTTTTAATAAGATTCAAGATTTCTTTAACACTATAAAGAAAGCAGAGAATCGTAAAATTGAATGTCTTCCAAGTGTGTTTGTACTCCTCTTACAAGCCTTTTCAATGAATATTCATTCTGAAGACAGTTCCTGGCTCCACTACCAGACCCTCAGAAATCAAAACATTCCTGTTAGGAAACATACACCAAGGATTTCTAAAATGCATGTTCTTTATATTTCATTCCTTAGAAGAGATGGATTTAAAGGTTACTGACCTTGTTTAGTTGGGTTAAAAAAATACTCCATTAGCAGGAACTAATTTGTTCTTGTTTATGGACTACAAATTAACAACCAGAAAAAAAACTTAAGCAAGATAACTAACTAGAATCGTAACTAATTCAGTCATATTACTGAAACAAAAATACCAAAGTGAAAAAAATTGTTCTTAGATTACCCTAACCAACTTAATCATGTAAATCCAGAACTCTGCAACATATTTCCCTATTTTACACTACAGACCACAAGCTTCATCACCCTCTGATCACTAGGGCCATGATGTTATCACATACATTGAAAAAAGACTATGTTAAATCTTAGAAGGGACCATAAAAATACATTTGATTGGGAGGCGGGGGCAGTGAAACTTGACAGTTGTAGAGCCACTCATAACTGGCCCATCTGCCCGGCTGTCGCCATCAACAGAGAAGCAAATGGACCAAATCTGAGTAGCTTACATAACACAGGGTCACAGTGCAACTCATGTTTGGTCCATCCACCACTCCACAGATTAAATTTTCTGTGGCAATTAACTTTGAGACATCTGGAGTCTGACTCTTCAGAATACTTGGCACCTTAGTAATTTAAATATTCAGAGGAGTTAATTAATGCTCAGTGCCAGTCATACCCAAGATGCCAAGCAAACAGGCACCCAGAAAATTAGCAACACAATGGTCACCTGTGAAAGATTTGATTTGTGACTTGAGAAGAATCATATTTAACAAAAAAAAAACAAAAACAAAAAAAAAAAACCCACGCCACACACACCTGTAGCAGAAACAAGAATAGATTCTAGTTCTCCAAGGGAGAATTTCATTGCCTTTGCTATCTTCTCTTCCTTCATCATTCACTATATACCTTCCAACTTCTGCAACAAACCAATAAAGGGTCTTATAGGACTCTTTCATTACACAATTCGTTCATTCCCAGAGCAGTACATCCTGTGCATTGAATGAGGCACAGGTTCCATGGAGGAAAAAAAAAGTATGTATTCGGATTGATGATTACCTATTCTGTTCATTTCCTCTGAGGCACATGGCATTGGCCACTGACAGAAGACAGAAGACTAGGCTCGATGGACTGTGGCCATATGGGATCAGACCAATTCTTACATATTCATATACTTAATACTATCATGAATAAATACTCAAATAAGCTGAATTGAGATTGCCCACACAATCTTGATTCTGTCAACTTCTAACTTCTGAGCGCTGGACTTTGCAAACTTATCACAGGAATTTTCATTTTTAAAACTGTTTTAAACAATTTTGATACTGAAAAACAAATATTGACACCCCACACACACTGGCAGCAGTAGAGCTTGAATTGCTAGATAGATGACAGTCATTTACCACTTCAGCTAACAATGTAATTGGCAGAAATACAATGCTAAATCTGCATGGCATAAGTTATTTAAAGGACATAAAGGCAACACTGGGCAAAACTTTAAGTCCTTGCTCCCCCAAAAAGTTTCTCAATAAAACAGTTAATATTTTAAACAAGTAATGTATTTTTCCCTTATCTTCATTCATTTCTGACCTGCTTCCCCAAAAATAAAAAAAATCAGCTGAGGGAGAGAGACACAACATGGACAAATTTAGCCTGAAATGGTTTAATAAGCTACTAACAGGATCTTATAATAGGTGCGAGTGCCATCTACAGTTAAGCTTGCTAAGCTACACTGCCTATAATTATATACTGTAGTTACAGTACATATAACCAATGTATCCCAGAAAGTTTTTATCACCTGACTAAGCATAAGTTTTAAATAAATTCACATTTGCTCTCAGTTTTTGTAAACCCATGCAAACTCATGAGCTGAAGAAAATGGCCACAGAGGGAAGCTGGAGGGGAGCAGCCCCTGGAGCCTGACCCGTCCCCAAACGGCTTGCAAGCTGCATGAGGCAACTGGAAGGGGACAGATCTGGAGCCTGGCCCTCCCCAAACACCCTGCAGGCTGCTGGAGGTTGGAACCTGCCCCCGCCCCCTCCCAGGCAGTCTGATGCTTGTGAGGGAGGAGACGTCCACAGGAGGCTGTGGGCAGGCCCCAGAGACTCACACCCCCTGCAGCCTGAGGGGTAAATGGAAGCCGCTAGAGTCTGGAGGCAGGCCCCAGAGACTCACTCCCAGCCCTCTACCCACCCAGACTGGAGGCCAGTGGCACCCCCCACAGCCTAACACCCATTTCTACAGCCCACAAATCATGTATCTGTCGGAGGGGCAGCCCCCAGGCCTGGTCCACAACCCCCAACACCCAGTAGGCCACAGGGGGAACTGGGTGTGAGGGTGAAGCCCCCAGAGCCTGGCTGTGCATCCAGATGGTCTGGCCAGCTCCTGAAGCACTAAACAGGCTGAGGTATGGAGGGCGCTGCTGGAAGCTGGGTGTAGCCCCCACAGTACCACTCCCCCACAGACCAATGTAGGGCTGTGGTGGGACCGAAACAGCTGGAGGCCAGGATCAGCCCACCAAGCACTGCCTCACCCCCTGCAGGCCTCAAGATGGGATGGCCAATACCCCAAAACACAGACCCCCACCCCCCCGGAGAAGCTGCAGGCCTGGGGGCAGCTGGAGGCTGCCCTAGAGCACTCTCCCTCCCACTCACAGGATGCAAGCCAGGATGCCGGGGAGGAGGGGAAGCTGCAGACTGGGGCCAGCTCACAGAGCTCCAGCCCCCACCTGACAAGCACACAGTCCTGGATCCCTTCCTCCCAGGAGTCATTGGACGGGGAGTGCGGCCCCAGCCTCCACAGGGGGAGCTGCCACTGTAGCAGCATCACCATCACAGGTGGCTGCAGTAACACCCCACATACACATCCCACCCCACTTTCCTGAGACCCCTGCCCTGATTTCTTCAGCCCCACACCTTGCTGTGAGCTCCCACCCCATCCCTCTCCTCATTCCTGTACCCTCACTCAAGTGTTCATTTTCGAAAAATACTCTTATTCAAAAATAAAAAGATTTTTCAAAAAACATCTTTAGTTAAATAGTCAAGCAATGCCAGATACCTCTTCTAGTTTATATATAGTTGAATTGTCCATAAGAAAAGTAAATGCTGATCTCCACATGGTATGTTTTGCAAAACATATTTTTGCATATGAACTTCTACAGAACACCACACAAAACAGATCTGCCCACATGGTCTGCTTTAACCCACTTCCTTCCCAATAATGCATCCACACCGCACTGAGTTTTGTTTTTTTTTTTTACATAAGCACACAGCATTGCGTAAGATACCCTGCAGTGCATTATTCTGCTATTGTGTTCTATGAATTCTGGAGGTTGACGGTCAAACTGGGAAATTCTCATAATTCTTCTCCTAGCACTCACCTGACTGCTACCCTTCCAAGCTACACTCCCCCTCCCCACCCTCCACTCATACAGCCAAATGTCAAGAGTCGGCTGCCTCCCCTCTTTGGGTAAAGGAGGCAGTGGCAGCAGATGAATCAAGCAGCTTCTTCTTTAACAACTCTTCTTGGACCAGCTTCACTTGGAGTGCCATTTCTGGGCATGGAAACTAACACTGACTGTCAAGAAAGCAGAGTGATGTAAACTGAGATGGCCCATAGCATCAGCAAAATTTCAGGATTACAAAGGCCACTCTCCTCGATACCTGCTTAGCGGTCAGGCTGGAGTTGTGGCAGCAGACTATCAACATGAAAATTCCCTTTGGCATAGAGAAAAACCTAGGCCACTGCCACTGGAAGCTCAACAATGTCTACTGGTCAATGGCTAACCAGTCTGGTGTTGGTAAATCGCCTGTTAACGCTATTACCAACACACACCTCCCCATATTAAGATCATGCTGATGCACCTAAACATAAACCCTGGCAACACACAGGAGGTTACTGACAGATCTGCATGATAAGCCCACCCAAAATTGTACTTGGCCCACCCTTGGACCCTAGATGTCTATTGCTTCCTCATCCCACCTCACAAACAGCACATCTGAGACTTCAACAGGCAGGGCAGAAGTATTTCTCCATGCTCAGGGCCAACAACATGTGGCTGCGGGTGCTGCCACCACTGATTCCTCTTACAGCTCTGGA
The DNA here is from genome assembly GCF_033958435.1 of Carettochelys insculpta. Lineage (NCBI taxonomy): Eukaryota > Metazoa > Chordata > Testudines > Carettochelyidae > Carettochelys > Carettochelys insculpta. The sequence goes on along the minus strand of NC_134138.1, from coordinate 205,198,092 downwards.
GGCTGCCACTGCTTAAAAAAAATTAAGTTCAGTTGCTGCTACTAAACCAACTCAACTCAGTTTTGTTTGTTTGTTTTTTGTTTAAGCAGCGGCAGCCTCCGGAGCCACTAGCTGTGGAAGGGAGACCCAGAAGAGAAAGCCGTGGTGGGGCAGGGAGTCACCTGTGCTGCACGTGGGGGGAAATCTAAGCCTGCAGGACAGCTGAGGAGAGGGGCAGCTGAGCCTGCCACTACCACTCAGCTGCACTGAGATGGGGGAAGCAGAGGGGGTTAGGGGATGGCAGCCATAGAAGATCATCAGCAGGTCTTGTCATGAAGCAGACTAACCCTGGGGATGGTGGGGGGGGGTGGGCGGCAAGGGTGAATTGGGGATGAGAGGGATGAAGCCTGAGGGTGCAGGTAACAACTTTCTAATTGGTACAAATCCTTGTGTGTGCACTGTTCATAAAAAACAGGGGTGACAAGAAGGAGGGTCTGACGTTATTTATTAAGGACTGTCTCGGATTCACGTGCATTGTGGCTCTTGAAGTATTGATTTTGTAACTAAATATGAAAAAAATGGCTCTTCTCACTATTTCAATTGCAGACCCCCTGTCCGTGGTTCCTCAAGGACTGGCTTTTCACCAATATTTGTGTGGGATAACATAGAAAGAGCCATGATTCCATTATCTTTAGAAATTAAGGCTTACCATTTTCTCCCAGGACTACTATGGTCATCAATGGCATTGTGATTCCCTCTGCCACCCTAAAAGACCCATCTTGCTCTGAACTCCCCTGACCCATGAAGCCTTTTATTGGATAATTAAAGAAAGAGAAAGGAGTGATTTAATTATATCCCTAATAGTTTCAGATTGGCACTGGAGTGCATATGAGAAAAGTAAAAAAAGGAGGTAAAGATGCCTAATGGGCAGGTTGCTGAGTAATATCTGCCTTACACAACAACTGTTTACTGAATTCTGAGCACCTGCAAAAGCAAACAAGAGCACTTCATTAATGGATGGAAAAGAGAAGTAAAAAGTTTATTAGAACAGTCACAGATGAGTTCAGAATTGCAAAATTCATTATAGCCACAGCAAAGGATGCTGTCTGAGTCCACACTGAGACTACAAACTAAAGTTGAAAACAAGTTTTAAGATAGGATGGAGGAATAGCTCAGTGGTTTGATCATTACCCTGTTAAACCCAGGGTTGTGAGTTCAATCCTTAAGGAAGCCATTTAGGGATTGGGGTGAACAGATGTCAGGGATGGTGTGTGGCCCTGCCAAGAGCGCAGGGTAGTGGACTAGACCTCCTGAGGTCCCTTCCAGTTCTAGGAGAGGTGTATCTCCAATTATTCTTGAACAAAATTTTTTTACTCTTTTAAGGGTCTCATTCAATGCTGTTTAGAATCATAGAACCCTAAGGCTGGAAAGGACCTTAGCAGGTCACCTAGTCCAGCCCCCAGCCTGAAGCAGAATCAGCCCTAACTAAATCATCCCAACCCGGACCTTGTCAAGCCAGGACTTAAAAACCTCTACGGATGGAGATTACACCACCTCTCTAGGTAACACATTCCAGTGCTTCACCACTCTCCTGGTGAAACAGTTTTTCCTCAATACCCAACCTGCACCTCTCCCTCTAACTTCTGACCATTGCTCCTTGTTCTCCCATCCATCATTACTGAGAACAGCCTCTCTCTGTCATCATTAGACCTCCCCTTCAGGAAGCTGAAGGCTACTATCAAATCCCCCCTCACTCTTCTCTTCTGCAATCTAAATAAGCCCAAGTCCCTCAGCCTCTCCACACAGGTCAGGAGCTCCAGCCCCCTTATTTTTGTTGCCCTGCGCGGGACCTGCTCCAGTACATCCAAATTTTTTCTATACATGGGGGCTGGAGTACACAATACTCTAGATGAGGCCTCAGAAGTGCCAAACACAGGGGAATAACTACTTCTCTAGATCTGCTGGAAATACTTCAGCTAATGCACCCCAATATGCCATTAGTCTTCTTGGCTACAAGGACACAGTGCTGACTCATATCCAGCCTCTAATCCACTATATTCCCCAAGTCCTTTTCTGCTGCACTGCTACCTAACAAGGACTCTGCACTTGTTCTTGTTGAACCTCATCAGATTTCTTTTGGCTCAATTCTCCAATTTATCTAGGTCACTCTGGACCCTATCCCTACCCTCCAACATATCTACATGTCCCCCTTGCTTTGTGTCAAATTTGCTGGGGGTCCAACCCATCCCCTCATCCACGTCATTAATAAAGATGCTGAACAATACTGGCCCTAGAAACGACCCTTACGGCATCCCACTTGAAACTGATAGCCAACGACACATTGAGCCATTGATCACAACCCACTGGACCCAAACATCTAGCCAGCTCACTATCCATCTTACAGTCTGTGTATCCAGTCCATATGTCCTTAACTTATGGGCAAGAATGTTGTGGGAAACTGTATCAAAAGCTTCTCTAAAGTCATGGTATATCACATCCATTGACTTTCCTGTGTCCACAGAGCCACTTACATCATCATAGAAGCCAATCAGGTTGTTTGGGCATGACTTGCCCTTGGTCAATCCATGCTGATTATTATTCTTAATCATTTTCCCCTCTTCCAAGTGCTTCAAAATGGATTCCTTGAGGATCCCCTCCATGATTCTTCCAGGGACTGAGGTAAGGCTGACCAGACTATAGTTCCCTGGGTAGGCCTCCTTTCTTCCCCCCCACCCCCCCCCCCCGCTTTTTTTTTTTTTTTTAAAAAAGATGGGCACTGCATTTGTTTCTAATAATCCGAGACCTCTCCCGATCTCCCTGAGTTTTCAAAGATAGTAGCCAAAGGCTCTGCAATGATATCTGCCAATTCCTTCAGTACCCTTGGATGCATTAAACCCAGAGCTGCAGATTTGTGTCCTTCTAGCTTTTCTAAATAACTCTCAACTTGTTGTTTCCCCGCCAAGGGCTGCCAACTTCCTTCCCTACTGCATTGCCTAGTTCCATAGTTTGGGACCTGACCTTGTTGGTGAAAATGGAGACAAAAAAAGCATTGGAGTACTTTAGCCTTTTTTGCATCACCTGTCTACCTTCCTCATCCAGTAATGGCCCCACACCCTCCCTTTTAAGCCTCTTCTTGTTAACCTGTCTGTTGAAACCCTTCTTGTTGCCCTTCACATTCCTTGCTATATGCAATTCCAATTGTGTTTTCACTCTCCTGACTACCCCCACAACATTCTCCAGCCATATATTTATACTCCTCCTCAGTCATCTGTCCAAGTTTCCACTTCTTACATGCCTCCTTTTTGGAGTTTAAGCTCATCAAGGATTTCCCTTGTAAGCCAAGCTGGTTGCCTACCATATCTGTTTTTCCTACTGCACATCGGGATGGTTTGTTTCCGTGCCTTCAGTAAGACTTCTTTAAAATACTGCCAGGTCTCCTAACTCCTTTCCCCTTCATATTTGCTCCCCAGGGCTTCATGCCTATCAGGTCTCTCAGGGAATCGAAGCATTCACTTCTGAAATCAAGGATCTGTATTTTACTGCTCACTTTTCTTCCTTTTGTCAGAATCCTGAACTCTACTGCCTCATGATCACTGCAGCCAAGGTTGCCACACACTTCTCTCTCTCCTACTAGTTCTCCCCTATTTAGGAGCAGCAGATCGGGTGGCGCACGGCCCCTGGTTGGTTCTCTCAACATGGGTATCAGGAAGTTATCCCCAACATTCTCCAAAAACTTCCTGGATTGTCTGTGTGCTGCTGTATTGGTCTCCCAACAAATATCTGAGTGATTAGAGTCTCCCATGAGAATCAGGGCCCGTGATTTGGAAGCTTCTCTTAGTTGTCAGAAGAAATTATCTACCTGATCTGGTTGTCTATAGCAGACACTAACCACATCATCATCATCGTTACTTCTGCCTCTAAGCTTAACCCAAAGACACTCAACTAGCTTTTCTCCCTCCATATAATGGAGCTCTGAGCAATCTTACTGCTCTCGCCTATATATCACAACTCCTCCTTCTTTTCTCCCCCACTTGTCCTTCCTGAACAGTTTATACCCTTCCACGACACTGTTCCAGTTATGCAAGTCATCCCATCAAGTCTCCATTATTCCAAACACCTCATACTTTGACTGTGCCAAGGCCTCCAATTGCTCCTGTTTGTTTCCCAGACTTCTTGCATTCATGTACAAATACCTTAGATAATTAGCTGACTGGCCTACTTTCTCCTTTCAAACCCGGGGTCCTCCTTTGTTGTACCTTCTTCCTTCCCCACTTTCCTCACAGCTCGTTTCACCATCCACCAACGAATATAGTTTGAAGTCCTCCTCACTAGATTTGCAAGCCTGCCTGCAAAGATGCTCTTTCCTCTCTTCGCTGGGTGAATCCCATCACTTCCTAGCATTCCTTGTTCCCAAAACAGAATCCCATGGTCGAAGAAACCAAACCCCTCTCTCCAACACCACCTATACAACCACACATTTACTTCCACATATGATTTTGTGGTTTCTGCAACAATTTTGTAACAACACATTTAATTATGTTTCTCACACAGGTAATTTTATGAAAAGGTATTGAATCTCTGTCAGTATCAGCACTTGTGAAGAAAAAAAATATTGCAGATTTTTATTGAATACAAATCACAACAAAAGCAGCGTAATCTTTAGAAGTCCTAACAGTACATGCTTGGTTATGCTGCTATGGTCACAAATGTGTACATAGGGGTTTCTGACTGTTGTTCTTTCTTCAGGCACAGAAAGGTGACAGAAGAAGCCATCATTTTCCATTACAGGTGAGCAAGTGGGAGTACTGTTATCTTCTATTTTCATTGTCTTGTGCTGTGAGGGAGGAAAGTGATGGCAACTAGAAAGTGGGGATATATAGTGCTGCTCTCAGCATCCACTGTCTTCCTGGGATGTAAACACATGGCCGAGGCTGGAAATGAACATTACATCAAAACACTCTTCAGGAGGACTGTCTGTTTCTGCATCAGCTCCTGCAGCCATTTCTACATGTCCCTATCTTTCTCCACGCTCTCCCTTGTCAATTCTCGTTCTTCCACAGTCTCTCCATGAAGAGACTCTCCCCTCTGTAGGTCTGTCTTTTTCAATTCTTGGATGCAGAACCAAGAGTCTCTTAATTCACACACACATCTGTCAGGTGTTCAAGGGATGATACTCCTTTCTGTGGGGGCTCGGGCACAAGGTTCAGGAACTGGGAGAAATGACAAACAGAAGTAGTTATTGTGTTAATCATACTCTTCCTGACAACTACAGTAAAGCATCTCTCCTTCCTCAGTTCTGCTTATCAAATCACACAGCTATCATGCCTATAGACTTCCCAAGCAACACAACTATATGTTTCAGAAAGTAAAAGTAATCCAAAATTTCAAGCGCAGTTATTCAAAAATGGTTCCAAGGTTGTCATGCCGAGGGCGGTTGTGGGGATAAGCTCCCATAGCCTATAAAATCCCCTCAATGGCGCACGTCTCAAAAAGCCTCTGACAACCATGTCCATCTCCTGGCCTTCTCGTGTGGCTTAGTTTTTAAGCCTGGCGGAACCATTTCTACTGACAGACAGGAGAAGGGGCAAAAGGCAGCACAGCGGCGCCTTAAAACCGGTTGCTTCGGGCAGGTGAGGCTCGTTAGCCTTGGTCGGTCGCTCACCTAGGAGAAGGTAAACTCTGATTTCAAACCCCCGCTGCCTTGCGGTCACACCCATTCTAGGGAAGGGCTTCGGGAGTTAACCCCGAGGAAAAATCCGGAGTTGGAGACCCAAAGGCAGCCTGATGTTATTTTTGACATCTTCCTGGCAACTCCTGCGATGCTGCTGATGCCAAACCGTACCGGCTCGCCGTTCCTTTGGATTCATCAGCAACATGGAGAGAGTGGATCTGCTACATGGGCAACAGCTCATCCTCCATACAAAATCTGCCCAGGCATGTGCCCTGGAGAGGACACGCCAGCATCGCCTCACAGCATCAGCATAACATGGGAAGCAACAGTATACCGGTTATAAGTCATAGCTCGTTGGCGAAGAGTTTGATGCCAGGGGTTGCTTCCGATGGTGGGAGGGGTCATCGTAGCCTCATTGGACAGCTACCGCCTGCCTCAAACTGGGCAGCCCCCAGCCAATAAGGTGCTGTCTTGCCACAGTCCATTTGCTTCACTGGGTGCATGGAGCTAAGGGATCAATCCCAACAGGTGGTCTGAAATCCGTGCATGAAACAAAAAGAAAAATACAAAAGCGCCCAGTTCTCAGACTCGGCACCTAGAATGTTAGAACCATGATAACTGGACTTTCAGACAACCATGAAGACATAGATGATATCTGCAAGACAGTGGTTATTAACAACGAACTGAGAAGGTTAAAAATGGACATTGTCGCTCTTCAAGAGACAAGATTCTCATCTTCCGGCAGTCTAAAAGGAGAAAGATTTCACTTTTTTCTGGATGGGAAAACCCCCTAGTGAGACCACAGAGCACAGCGTGGGTTTCGCAATCAAGAATAGTCTGATTGGCTCCATCGCACCACCCACAGGGCGCTTGGAAAGGCTTATACAACTCCAGGTGCAAACATCTGCAGGCCTGACCAATATCATCAGTGCCTATACTCCAACACTGGCCTCTTCCCAAGAAACTAAGGACAAGTTTATGATGAGCTCAGCATTGCAATCGAAGAAATTCCAACTCGGGAGCCACTGATCATTCTTGGGGATTTAAACGCAAGAGTTGGTGCTGACCACTGGCCGCTTGTGGTAAAGTCCAAAGGACAGCCAGGCGCTGTGCTAATGACTACTGGCTTCAGCTCTGCTCCAGAATCCACACCTGTGCAGACAATGGCAACATAAAGGGCATGTATGATGGAATCAGGGAAGCCATTGCACCAATTCAAAATAAGACTGCTCCCCTGAAGGCACTCAATGGAGAGATCCTTAAGGACCACTCCAAACAGATGGAAAGGTGGGTGGAGCATTACTCAGAGTTGTATGCTTCAGAGAACAGTCACAAAAGCAGCAATGAATGTCACTAGGTGCCTTCCAACTTTGTCAGAGCTCGACAATGTACCAACAGCGCTGGAGGTCAGCTAGGCACTTGACGCACTGGCAGTTGGGAAAGCCCCAGGTAAAGATGACATTCCATCAGAAATTCTCAAGTGTGCTAAGAGCAGCCTGATTCCAGAACTGCATGGGCTGCTGTGTCAGTGTTGGAAGGAGCGGAAAGTACCACAAGACATGAGAGATGCCAACATAGTCACTCTTTACAAGAACAAGCGTAACAGGATTGACTGTAACAACTATCATGGTATACCCCTCCTTATTATCGTTGGAAAGCTCTTTGCCCGGGTAGTGTTAAAAAGAGGCTCCAAGTCCTTGCAGAACAAGTCTATCCTGAGTCACAGTGTGGGTTTAGAGCTAAAAGATCTACCATCGATATGATATTTTCCCTTAGGCAGCTGCAGAAAAAGTGCAGGAAACAGCAAAGGCGACTATGCATTGCATTCATCGACCTAACCAAGGCTTTTGACCTTGTTAGCAGAAATGGTCTTTTTCAAATTCTGGAAAAGATTGGCCGTCCCCACCACCCTGCTCAATATTATCAAGTGTTTCCATGAAGACAATGACTCCCTTCATGTCCATGATGGAGCCACCTCCAAACCTTTCAGTATCCACAGTGGAGTGAAGCAGGGTTGCATTCTGGCCCCTACACTTTTTGGAATATTTTCTTCCGTCCTGCTCAAATATGCCTTTGGTTCAGCCACAACAGGCATTTACCTTCACACGAGATCTGATGGCAAGCTCTTCCAGCTGTCTAGGCTAAAAGCAAGGACCAAAGTGCAAACAAGGTGCTTGCGAGACTTCCTCTTTGCGGATGATGCAGCTATTACAACTCATACGCAGGAGGAGCTACAGCACCTCATGAATCGCGTTGCGGATGCCTGCAAAGAGTTCAGGTTTATTATCAATATCAAGAAAACGCAAGTGATGAGTCAGGACACTAACCATCCGCTTGCCATAAGCGGTACGATCACCAGCTGGAAGTTGTCCACGAGTTCGTTTACCTGGGCTCCACAATATCCAACAACCTCTCCCTTAAAAGAGGGATTAAAAAACGTATCGGAATGGCTGCCACCACACTATCCAGGCTAACAAAAAGAGTATGGTCCAACAGGAAACTCAGAGCACACCAAAGCACAAGTCTACAGAGCCTGCATACTGAGTACCCTCCTGTATGGCTGTGAAACTTGGACGCTGAGCTCCAAGTATGAAAAGAGGCTCAAGTCATTTCATATGTGTTCCCTGAGATGCATCCTGGGAATCTCCTGGCAGGACAAGGTGACCAACAACACGGTGCTCGAACGAGCAGGGACTGCCACCATGCACAGTTAGATCAAGTAGAGATGCCTGCGATGGCCAGGTCATATCTCCCGCATGCAGGACGGTTGCAATGCGTAAGGATTTGCTCTATAGTGAACTGGCGACAGGGACTCAGCCGGTTGGAAGACCTCATCTCCACTACAAAGATGTGTGCAAGCGTGACTTGAAGGCTGCTAACATCAGCACTGCCACCTGGGAGACACTCACCACCGATCGATGCCTGTGGAAGCAACGGGTGAAAAAGGACTGTCCCACTAAGAAGACAACCTCAGGCAACAAGCAGAAGAGAAAAGAACCCTGAGGAAGTCCCGCCCCCAGTCCATCAACCAGGGCTCAGTGTTCTCCTGTACCCTGTGCAGAAAAGACTGTCACTCAAGAATCGGACTTTACAGCCATGCTAGACGCTGCTGTCAATCCAACCCTGGGTGCAACAACACACCATAGTCCTCCAGGACTGAGAGATGCCTACCTATTCATCTACCTCATCTGAGTAAAAGATAGACAAGAATCTGGATATGCATGCCTACCACCTGTAAGGAGTTATAGTTACAACTCACATCCCTCCAATTGCTTGTTTCACTTTTGTAAGTAAAGACTAATCTTCAATGGCTAATTCCAAACTCTTCAGTGATACTATGGCAATATACCTGCTGACATTTTCTTGTGATTTTGCTTGTTGTTCGATGCCTTAAATAGGGTACAACTAGATTACTTTAAAGGGATCACAATCAATGATTATATAAATATCAGTATTCTGATAGTGCTTTTTATCTTGCCTGTGAATAACTGACATAAATCATTCCTCCCTTCCATAAGGCGTCTATCAAATTGCTTGCTACTACTAAGTTCAAGTTACGTAATCAGATGATGAAGCTAACAAACAACAGCTTTCCGTTCTTTTATGAAGAGTTTCATAATAAACCACACTGAAAACTGGCAGTAACTTTGGCTTATTCTGAAAGTTGTGCTATTTTACACCCTGTTAACTCTGCAGTCTTCCCTATTTCTTCTGGCTTAAATTGTTGTTTTCAATTGTTTCCACCACAAGAGCAGCCTTTGTTAAGGTTTCTGTGATTGAACTTTCATGGAAATGGCTCAACTTCAAATTAACATTTTAAAGCTGCCAAAGTAAAGCACAGAACATATCCTGCTCATGGATTCTCATTACAGATATGAACAAAATATTTAAGTTTAAAAGATGGAATTCTGAAGTACTTTTAAAAATTCTTAAGTATTACACTAATTTATTTGGTCAGGAGCAAAGTAATTTGAGGGAAATATGCAGAGGACAGAATGTGTACATGTTCTACAGTTGCTAGCTTTTCTCCAAGAAAGGCTTTCTTCTCTGAAGCTAATGGGTCTAAAAGGAGAGCCATTTTCCTCAATAAGAGGAATTGGATGGGTCAGGGATAGCTGGACAAGGAACCTTTCATCACTAGAATATCATCTCAACTATGGTCTTCATTAACAGTGACCAAGAATCATTACGATCAAATCTGTTTGGTGGCCTGTGATAAACTGCTGATCATGGTCTAATTATTAAAAACAACCACACTATCATCATACTCATCAGCAAAGAGACAGGTGACTGATTTGACTGCAAGAGGACATTCTTCCATTAAAAGAATAACACTTTAATGCAGTAGTATGGAAAAGGTTATATTTATATCACTGATAGGGCTTTGGTGTTCAGAGTTGCAAATCCAAACACCTTTTACAATCACCTTATATCAGTGGTGTACAGTTTACATATACAGTAAACGTTTTCATATCCTGCAACCCCAGGACCTGGAGATTGCCAGATATTAAAAAATGCTGCTTAACAGAGAGGCAGCTGTGAGATTCCCTGGTGGGGGTGGGGGAGCAGGGGACCCCACCAGCCCCACAGCTGGGAGCTGGCTGGGGCATGAAGCCCTGCTGGCAGCTCCAGCCCTGGGGAGCTGGCCAGGGTGCCGCACTCGGGGGAACTTCAGCAGCCCTGGGACTGGGAGAAGAACTCTGCAGGAGTGCAGGGCTGTGCTGGCTGGTGGCCTGAGATGTAGGGATCTGCCAGTGGCCCCAGGCTCTGCTGCAGCATGGGGCAATGCCAGCACACAGGGCTCTGCCAGTCACCCAGGGCACGGGGAATCTGCTGCCAGACAAGATGTGGAGGAACCCAGAAGCCCCAGGGAGAACTCTGCCAGGAACAGAGCTTCGCCAGGGCCATGGGAACTCCAGCAGTCCAGGGGCTGAGAGCTGGCAGCTCCAGTCCCAAGAACCAGGGAGGGAGGAGGAGCAGAGCTGGTAAGGATTGGTGCCTGTTAATTGGGAGTTCTGGTTTAACTAATACCAGATAAGGAGTTCATTGTAGTAGACATACTCTGCATGCCCTGTGTGTATCAGCAACAATTCTTGAAGATTAATATAAATGAAAGGTATGGAAATACAGAAAACTTTTATAAGTCACAAATCACAGCCACAAATTATCACAAATAACATTACTACATGACAAACTGTGTACATGTTAAAATATAGGCAGATTTTCATTCCTCCATCTCTGTCATTCTGACCAGTTCCCCTAAATTCTGCACTCCCAATTCACAGTCATTAACATGTAAACAATATGGGACACTACATCAGGCTAAAGAGTTACCCATTCACCTATTAGGAACACTTGGGTGGCTAAAATAATTTAATTTTTTTAAACAAGACATTTTTAGTTATTCAAATACAGAAACGTGTCAGTATTTGTTTTGAAACATGTGCACTGATTTGTTTTACTTAATTTATAAAGTGAACTAATAGCCCAGCATTTTAGCTAAACCGGATATTCATCCTTTGGAGAAAAAAAAAAAAATCATGAAAAAGCTCCCAACTCTTTTAATAGGTATAGCCATACAGACTTCAAGGTGCAACTATAAAAATGTTACAACTTCTTAGTTCAAATGGCCCATTACTTCCAACTTATGGTAAAGAATCAAAATCGATCAATCAATCTTCACATTAAAATTCACAATAATATTCTTAATGTTATTTGTGTTCTTCCAGGTTGAGACAAAAGGTGTTGCTAGCAAGATGGCAGGAGTCCACCTGCCCAAAAAACACCAAATAAATTATCAAAACAAAAAGCAGTCAAGTAGCACTTTAAAGACTAGCAAAATAATTTATTAGGTGAGCTTTCGTGGGACAGACCCACTTCTTCAGACCATCTCTTCTGGTCTGGCTATGGTCTGAAGAAGTGGGTCTGTCCCACGAAAGCTCACCTAATAAATAATTTTGCTAGTCTTTAAAGTGCTACTTGACTGCTTTTTGTTTTGATAGTCTATGGACTAGCACAGCTCCCTCTCTGTTACTATTCAAATAAATTATAAATGTATACTTGCTACTCACAAAGAACATACAAGGTGTAACTTTTTGTTGTTGATGTTGATAATGAAAAGTAACCAAAACAATTACTGAATCATGATTATTACCCATACAAAAACACACACTTGAGAAAACAAATATTTCTAGCTTACTAGACACCTGTGCACTGACCGGGTTAGAATTAATGCCAATAGTTCTTGAACTTGCATTCAACTTCTCCCAGACACACTCCAACATTTTGCCTTTCATCTTCCAAGGGCTTTACAAATATTAACTGGGTGTGGCTTAATTCAAAGTTTTAAATAATTGACAGATAATTTCCATGTTTATTTTTAACTATTTAAATATTCATAACTGGGAAAAAAATCAAGAGTCAGAATTGTCCATAGATTCTGAGATTCAAAAGTTACACATTGGATAAGTTTCTTACACAACAGGGTCATTACTCATTATGCTGATGACAAAGCAGAAAATTGTGACTTGCCCACGGCCATAGGAAAAAAAATCTTTGGAAAAGCCAAGATTAGAACTCAGGATTTCTAGATTTGTAAAGCAGTTGAAGAATTGTAGATTATATTCCCTCTTTAGTTTCCTGAGCACAGAATTTAAACATAGGAACCCTCAATTTCTAGTTCTCACTCCGACACTGATTTCCTCTGTGGCTTTGAGCACATCATAGCTTCTACTTCTTCCTCTGAAAAACAGGATATAAAAGACTGAATATTTATATATCCCCTTGTTTAAAAAAAAATATGAAGCGGCTTGTCTGAAACTCATAAGCAATAATTATGCCCTGCAGCTGGTCAGTTTTTAACTTCATCTAACAGTTACAAGATGTGGACAGCAATAAGCCATGCTTTATGACCTCACAACTAGCCTTCAGGCATTCTTTTCTTACACAAGTGATATATTACAACCACTGAAATTTGTTTTGAGTTTGTAAACGGATCCAACACTTTGTCAGTCATTTGCTTCTAAATATATCCCCATTCAAAAAACAATTAAGAAATCCTCCGTGCACAGCTGCAAGTAACTTTAAATGCATTTACTAACACACACCAAACCACTATGCTGAAAGGAGTAGGGGAAGGTTTGGAAGGGGTTGTTTGGTGGGAGCGGGGGATACTCAGATCATTTCAGTAAGTCAATGAAAATAATTCAGATTGCCTTTTAGGGAGAAGCACTTAAGCCTACAGAACTTGCTTTGAAGTAAAAAAGTACATGTGTAGTAATACAATCTTTATAGGTATAAATAATAATAGGTTAGCACAGGAAAACACTAAAACGAACTTCAAATGAAAAATATGTCAGCTTTAATGCTCTAAGACATAAAAGGGTTCCTTTATAAACTACAGTTTTTGAAAAAGTTACAGGTCTTTGCATTCCACATACTATGGCACTCCTGTGAAGTGACTTCTAATCACTACTGTAGTGTTTAATAAAAGAAAGCCACTTTTCACAAACAGGTAAACAGAGTAAGTGACTTGCCCAAGGCCACACACGAAGCTGCAAAAAAATGTCAACCACAGATCCTAGATTTCCAAAGTCCCATCTTACAATTCATAGGCTGGTGAAAAATTTAAATTAGGAAAAAGGCTTAAGGATCAGAAGAAAAGTGAAGGCTAGACTCCCATCTTAGATTTGTGTTATGGAAAACAAGATATCTTGAGAGTTTTCTTACAATGGTAGTATCTAATTATTTAATTGAAAATTAAACTTGCCTACTTAACAGTGGGGCAAAAGAAGCTTTCCTAGATGAGAGGTAAAGATCAACATCATCAATTTTGAACATGCATTTATTATTTCACTTCCATCCTTTCTGGTTGCAAAAATAAACTTTTGAATGTGAAATGAATGTAAAATGATGTATAGCAATGTTTCTCTATGGGTTTCATCTTAGATGTTTTCTAATCTGCAACAGTGAGAAATCTAAGTTTTCACAATTTCATGGCTACTCTTCAGAACAACAAGTCGTCTTGGGGCACCTTACAGGCAAGCAGATTATTTTGGAGCATAAGCTTTCATGGGCAAAGACCCGCTTCATCAGATGCATGACTTGGGGCATGGTTTCAGAGAGGTATTTAAAAAGAGTGGGGTCCCAGTAAGAGGGAGGGCCAGAGCTGACAAGGTCTATTCAGCAAGGTGCAAATGGCCCAGTATCAACAGTACTTATCAAAAGAGGAAAAAACAAGTCAGATCAGACAGGGGGATGTTAGTCTAAAAGGTGCCACAGAACTTCTTGTTGTTCTTGAAGCTACAGACTAACACGGCTACCTCTCTGATACTTCGGAACTTTGTGAGCAGCCATGAAACAAAGAATAGTGTCAACGTCATTCTGCTGCAGCTTCTGAAGAGTATAAACAACAATAACACAGGAACCAATTTACTAGAGAGAAGGATCAGGAGGGAAAAGAACAAACTAAAAACCATATCAACAGCAAACTGGGAGATGGTATAAATTTCCTTTTCAGGATACACTCTCTGGTGGAGACTGAAGAAGGGATACACATGCATTTAAAAATATAATATTCCCTCCAGCACCTAGAAGGAAGAATCTATTCTAGATAAACTAACAGATGATGGAACTGCTAAACACAGTCCAAGATAGAATGCTTATGCAGAAGTCTCAGTGCACTGCTGCCTCCCAGGAAGTGTGCCATGGGTAGGGGACTGGACTTTTCACAAGAACATCTCCCCCTAGGGAATGGCACCCTTCACAATTCATGCTATGACATCTAGCTAGTAGATATCTGGTGGACTATTTCAATCCCTAAAGAAAGATATTCTATATATCTATGACTGCCTGCCTCTTTCCAAAACAAAGGAACATGAACTATGCTACATTTGGTGTATCTAGAGCTACTCCTGATTTTGATTCATCAACAACTTACAGATATATGACCAAAAGACTTATGTGGACAGTATCAGTCTTTATGGTATCTGCTATTGTCTGTTTGCAGGTATTTGCATGTCCAAATATAAGATCTTACATACATGACATCTATGGAAAAAAGAAAATAAACTTTTGTAAAGCAAGGTATTTACATACCTACAGATTTTTAAATTCATATTATGAAAAAATCTAGATGCAACAAAGAGTTCATGGACTTGGTTTTAGACTCTGACAAAATGTCAATATCTTGTCTCTAGTCGCACATGACAAAAAAGTAAGATCAGATTTGTGATTGAGCACTTCATAAAAAATAGTCATTTTAAAGTATTTAGTGCAATTCCTCATTTCTCTACAAACAGGGATTTGAATAGAAAGAAAGCCAGACACCAGGAATAACTTGTTTGTAGCGCTGGACAAGAAAGTTTTAAGGTGCTCATTTAAAAAAAAAAGGGACAATAATAGCACTACTCAGTAAAGTACCTTGAATTTATAAGGATGAAATTAATCTTCAATTTTGTATGCCTGTCCATCTAAACAGGAGGGTAGCTTTGTACCAACAATTCTGAGTTTCTATAGAAGTAGACTAGAATTTTTCCTCAAGTTAAGCTGACCTGAAGTCAGGCAGAGTTAGTCAAGCTGTAAATGAAGAGCTCAGGAACTAGCACCAATTCTGGCCCTGTAACTTGAATCAGTATTATGCCCTCCTATGTGTCTTTTTAAAAAAAAAAAAAAAAAAAAAAAAAAAAAAGCAGCTCCAAGGAAAGGAAATCTCAATAATATACACACACACATCTATTCAGAAGCATATATTTAGTTACAAGTCTGTGGACTCAGCCACAAAGTCTGTTCCCACAACCAGCAAGGTCCTAGGGATTCAGAAGCAAAGCATAAGACAAACCATACTATCAGGGACATAACTTAACAGGGGCTGCCTCTGGGACCAAGTGGCAAAGATCTAGCAAAGAGAGTGAGAGGAAAAAAACCTGAGCACACCCAGGGCTGTATTAATTTCTCTGGGAATTTCAGCAGGATCAGGAGAAGTTAGTCTTTTTCTTCATAGAATCCTACGGCTGGATGGGATCTTTGGTGGTCATCTACTCCAGCCACCTGCCTGAAGCAGGATCAACCCTAACTAAATCATCCCAACCAGGACTCTCTCTAGCCGGGACTTAAAAACCTCTAGGGATGGACACTACACCACTTCTCTAGGTAAAGTATTCCAGTGCTTCTCCACTCTCCTGCAAAGTTGTTCTTAATATCTAACCTACACATCTCCCTCTATGACTTCAGACCATTGCTCCTTGTCCTGCTGTTTGTCACTACTGAAAACAGCCTGTCTCCATCCTCTTTAGAGCCACCCTCCAGGAAGTTGAAGCCTGCTATCAAATCCCCTCATGCTTCTCTTCTGCAATATAAATAAGCCCAAATCCCCCAGCCTCTTCTCACAGATCATCTGCTCCAGCCCCCTAATCATTTTCATTGTCCTCCACTGGACCCACTCCACTGCGTCCACATCATTTCTATACTGGGGCGGGGGGGGGGGGGGGCGCAGAACTGGACACAATACTCCAGATGAGGCCTCAGAAGTGCCAAACACAGGGGAATAACTACTTCTCTAGATCTGCTGGAAATACTTCAGCTAATGCACCCCAATATGCCATTAGCCTTCTTGGCTACAAGGCACAGTGCTGACTCATACCCAGCCTCTCATCCACTATATTTCCCATGTCCTTTTCTGCTGCACTACTACTTAGCCAGTTGGTCCCCAGCCTGCACCATTCTTGGGATTCTTCTTTCCCAAGTGCAGGACTCTGCACTTCTTGTTGAACTTCAGATTATTTTTGGCACAATACTCCAATATATCAAGGTCACTCCGGACCCTATCCCTACCCTCCAACATATGTACATGTCTCCCCAGCTTTGTGTTATCTGCAAGTTTGCTGAGCGTGCAATCCAGCCCCTCATCCGGGTCATTAATAAAGATGTTGAACAATACCAGTCCTAGAACTGATCCTTGGGGCAGAAACTGACCGCAAACCACACATTGAGCCATTGGTCACAACCCACTGGGCCCAACTATCTAGCCAGCTTCCTATACATTCTATAGTCCATGCCTCCAATCCATACTTCCTTTACTTACAGGCAAGAATATTGTGGGAGACTATCAAAAGCTTTTCTAAAGTCATGGTATATCACATCCATTGACTTCCGTGTGTCCACAGAGCCACTTACCTCATCATAGACACTAATAAGATTGGTCGGGCATGACTTGCCCTTGGTCAATCCATGCTGACGATTCTTGATCACTTTCCCCCCCTTCCACGTGCTTCAAAATGGATTCCTTGAGGATCCCCTCCACAATTTCTCTGGGGACCGAGATGAAGTTGACTAGTCTATAGTTCCCTGGATTGTCCTCCTCTCCTTTTTTAAAAGGCAGGCGCTGCATTTGCCTTTTTCCAAGCATCAGGGACCTCTCCCGATCTCCACAAGTTTTCAAAGATAACAACCAAAGGCTCTACAATGACATCTCCCAATTCCCTCACTACCCTTGGATGCATTAAACCCAGATCCACGGATTTGTGTTTCTAGCTTTTTTTAAATAGCTCTTCAGCTGTTCTTTCCCCACTGAGGTCTGCACACCTCCTTCCCAAGCTGCATTACCTACTGCCACAGTCTAGGAACTGACCTTGTCCGTGAAGATGAAGGTGTAAAAAAGCATTGAATACTTCAGCCTTTCCCACATCATCTGTCACCAGGTTACCTCCCTCATCCAGTAATGGCCCCACACCCTCGCTTTTAACCCTCTGCTTGTCAACTTGTCTGTTGAAATTCTTCTTGTTGCACTTCGCATTCCTTGCTACATGCAATTCCCATTGTGCTTTCGCTTTTCTGATTAACCCCCAGCATTCTCCAGCCAGTCATCTGTCCAAGTTTCCACTTATTATATGCAACCTTTTGAGTTTAAGCTCAAAGATTTCCCTTGTAAGCCAAGCTAGTTGCCTATCATATAGGCCTTCAATGAGACTTCTTTAAAATACTGCCAGTTCTCCTGAACTCCTTTCCCCTTCATATTTGCTTCCCAGAGGATTGTGCCCATCAGATATCTCGGAGTTGACATCTGCTCTTCTGAAATCCAAGGTCTCTATTTTACTGCTCGTCTTCCTTCCTTTGTCAAGATCCTGAACTCTGCCATCTCATGAGTGTTGCATACCAGGTTGCCACGCTCTTCTATTTCTCCTATTAGTTCTTCCCTGTTTGGAGCAGCAGGTCAAGCTGCACACGGCCCCTGGTCAGTTCCTTCAATATCAATGCTGTTCCTTCCCCCACCCTGCCTTAATCATGGATTCTGGCAAATTATTCTTTGCCTTAGATTATCTTATGTTACTGTGTATGTATGTATTGAATATTTGTGATTTATTCATTTGATATCATAGGGCAAGAGAGAGAAAGGCAGACTCCTTGTGGTACATGTTTTCCATATTAAGTGTTAATACTGTAAACATGTTTTACAAAAATAAACTAGGTCAAGAGAGACATTTCAATATTTGATTTGGGGAAGGGCTGCCTTTTTAAAAAAAATAATTCGTGTTTTAAAAACTGTATTTTACAATTTATATAAAGCTGAAATATAGCACTTTATGTACTAAAAGATGATAATATCAATTTTGGCCTGTGCTTTTTTTTACATCTGTAAGAATGAACTGTTTTTTGATCCTCTCTCACCAAGTAATTCGTATCAATGAAAAGATATCACATTCACGTATTGTCATATCAAGATGACTTTATACTACACTGAAAGACTGCTTAATGGATTACTTTTTCCACTGACAGAATAATAGATTGACTCACTGTGCTCTGATGTATGCCAAAAAATACTAAAAATAAAACAGTGTCTGCTTAATCTGCTCATACCTGATCATGCATAAAAATACATCCATATGAATTAAACTTTATTGTGGTCAATCTCCAGGATCAGGTAGGAACCATCACAACAAAAACAGACATCAAATGAGATTAGGTTATAATATTACAACTATTAATAACCACCCCATTACCCCATGGCCTCTTCTGTGGTCTTTCCTCTGGTTGGAGAGCTCTGCTAATTTCAGGGATGAGAAGTGGGGCCTGATATAAAACGTTTGCTCACCCCTCTCTAGCCTATAGTAGCCCTAACATGATCCATCTAACATCTTGTCTCAGTTTCAATGCCTAGGAGATAGGCTAGAGTTTCTGATGGCAAACGCTAGACTGGCATCCTCTGTAGAACACAACATTTGGCATTTCTTGTTCGAGGCTGTAGCTAAGAGAGTTGATGGATATCCCTACTTGTCTAAGACACTCTGCAATACTGCTTCCTTGATCTACCACTCAGTTATCTAAGATCATCTGCTAGCAAGCTTTGAAAGTTTGTAAAATGCAAAGCCAGCTGTATCCTCCAGTTACAAACACACTAAGCCCAGATTCAAATGGCTTCCTAACTGAATGGAAATCACCTTGCTCCTCATCTTTTAAATCTGCATTATGGATCTCTGGAGTAGGCACAGGAATCTTGTTGCATGCCAGGTGGATGGCTCCCAGTTTTAAGACAATTATGCGCCCATTAGCCTGAAAGTGAACTAGGTGACAAACAAACATAATCCCTTAGTGGAGGCACTTGTCATGAGAGTATGGTAGATAAAACTGCAGAAGGGTACCCATAAAGTGGTGGATATTTCTCCAGTTTAACCATGAGAGGACTTCTTTAAGATAATGACCAAACAGTGTTTGCAGACACCAATTTAAATCATCCTTTCAATAAGGGAAAGCCAAATCTAAAACTGAATCAACAGGGCATTAGAAAATACGTCACAAGGATCTTAAGCATGCTCTTTATCTCTGGGTGAGCTCAAAGTTGGTTGATGAAATCCACAAGAGTTTGGAATCTTTCCAGGTCAGTGATTGCTTATCTTCCACAAGAAACTATCAGTTACCATGAACTCTCAGCTACGAGATGGAACAAGAGTAGATCTCTTGGTCTTTGAGATCCTCTACAGACAAGAGCTTTAAAGTTATTTGACGCAAATGGATCACCTGCTAGGAGTGACTTTTCCCAGATTATCACATTTATGATATCTGGATAGGCCCGGAACTCTGGACTGCTGAAGTGATTTGCTATGACTGCAAAGTACATGGTGAACAGCTTCAGTGCTATGAAAAAAACCTTAAGAAATAGAACCCACTGCTAAGTGTGCCTACTAAGAAAATGAGGTATTTCCTGTGAACCAGATGTATGCTGCTGATATAAAGGTGCTGAATGGAATGTCAATTGCCTTTCTTCTTTGAATAAGAAAACAAGAACACAAACCCTGGCTTTTGAATTATGCCTCTTCCAGTAGACTAAGAAACAGGAGAGACTACATTTCTCGCTTCAACAGTAACTCATAAAGTGGGCCCCTGAACAGGGGTAGTGAAGAAGGGAAGGGATTGGAAACATATGTAACTGCACATCACCATATCCCTTCAGAAAAAAAAGTGGTTGTAACTAAAATGGGGAGGTGGAACAAGGCAGATATGCTAAAAAGATTGTGCCAGATTCTTGAATGTGACAAAGAATTCCGTCAAGAGGAATATACTGAAGTGTTGTAGCTAAAGAAAGAGGCAGTAAGTGAACTGTATTAGAATTTCTGCTTCTCCTTCTTCAGTACAGGCGTATCACAGGGAGGAGGTTGTTCCAGGTTTGACTTTCGTCCGCGAGCAACACAGTGACCATGGAGTTTGGGCAGCTCCAAAAGACGAGACCAGCAGTCAACGGCAGCTGAGGAACCAACAGTGACCCCTTCTCATCTGGGAAATTCCTTGGTTCAGGGCCAGTCAAGTTCTAAGAGTGCCAAGGAGATACAACCTGCAGAATGATTTGAATTAACAAATCCAGCCCAATCTTTCATTCTGAATCTCTTGTTTTTTACTCATTTCTGAAAAATTCCTGAGCAGTACTGTAAGCTTTTATCTTTATTTTCTGGTTTTAAAAAGCACACATTTTATAAGCATACATGAAAACAAATATAAATGTTCTAGTATAGGCCAGCTCCCAACCGAAGGCTGTCAGAGGACTGAAATAAGACACAAATCCTGAAAGAAAATTTTGAAAGCAAGTAGATTAGACGCTAGTAAGTGTCAAACAGAGCAGAATCCTGTCCTACTAATGGAAAAAATAATTTTGCTCAAGAGCATAATATGGAAAGACAGGGGATACCTTGCACACTCAGTAAATAAGTTAGAAATAAGAAAATCTCAGAGATCTACACTACGCCTACGCTAGAGATCTGTTGAAAGAAGCCCTTTTGGCATAATAGCTTCAAAAAAAAAAAAAAAAAAAAAAAAAAGAGGTTCATCCACAAACAGAAAAGTGGATCAAAAGAGTGATCCGCTCTTTTGAAAGAGCACATCCACACAGCCCCTGCTCTTTTGAAAGAACGGACAAGAGAACGAAAAAAAAATCAAGGGCTGCGAGGACTGCTCTTTCAAAAGAAGGGCCCTGCAGAGCATCCACACCCTTCTTTTGAAAGGGGGAACTCTTCATGAAATGGGAAAGGAAGAGCAATTTCAAAAGGAGCGCCATGCTCTTTCAATTTAACTTTCAAAAGAACACTGTGTGTGTAGATGCTCTGCATCTGTCAAAAGAGCCCCCTTCAACCGCAAAACCTTGTGAAAGAACTTGTAGTGTAGATGTAGCCTCAGAGCTACAAACACCTCAGGAATAGAGGTGTTCATAACCCCGTAAACTTTTGAAAAAATAACCATAATGCAGTAAAATTCCTTTAATCCGGCCTCTGATGGTCCAAAAACCTGATAATCTGGCATCTTGCAAAAAAAACAGTCCCATTTATGATAATCCAGCAAAAGTTGATGGTCCAGCATACAGAAGTCCCCTGAGATACAGGCACCTCAAAATTCCCATAAGTCAGGTCCTTGAGTGGTGGGTTGGGGCCATAGGAGGGAGTCGGGGGGGTTAAGTCTGGGGTGGATTAGGGCTACAGAGAGGCCACGGGTTGGAGTTGAGCTGGGGCGCACAGGGGTTGAAGCAGTGGTGCACAGAGGTGGTGAAGAAGCTGGAGGCAGGCAGCAGTGTTTGAATGAGGGCATGGGGTTTATGGCGATGTCCAACAGTCCAGACAATTTGGTAATCCAGCACCCATCTGGTCCAGGATATGCCAGATTAAAGGAATTTTACTGTACTTCATTCAACTGAATATTCATTTAATTCAGCTTTGAAGCTTTACTGAGCAGAAGAAAAATGCTACTTCCCCTCTTTAGAAGTTTATGTATGTATTTGGTTCGGGTTTTTTTTTTTTTTCGGTCTCAGATGCTGCCTGTGTACTTCCAGTTCCAGTGAGGTGTGTAGTTAACTGATCAGTTCATAACTCTGAGGTTCTACTGTATTCTTCACAGAAGAGATTGCAGTTTTAAAAAGAATCCTAAATTAGTATACTAACAGTAGCAGCAGCAGCATGTTTGAATGTTAACATTTATTATTTGTGCAGCCTCTGCCAGTAGGTGTTCACAATATGAAAAGCTCTTTTGGGCATAAACTTGCTTGTTGGACACAGCTGTCCCATTGTAGCAGTGTAGATATACTTAGGTTGTACAGACTTTACAGGACACCTCCTCACCTATGGAAGAGATCAAGTAGTAATGGAGTATATCCCAAAGAAGGAACAAGAAAAAAAATTATTGAACTAAACAGAAAATATTTTTTTTTAAAAATTCATTACACAACTATGCATTGACATAAGTACCAAAATGGCTCCATCTATCTGATGAGATGCACATTTGCATATTTCAATACCGGATACATCTGAACAGAAAAATAACTTTTCATAATTACTTTAAAAATCTAAATATTTACTCAGTTCTCCATAACGCTTCTATTATACACACTTAAGACCAGAGACATTTGATAGTTTGTCTATATTTTAGGGAGCTGTTCCGCATGCTTTGTAAGAGCTTTTTTTAAAAATTCCAGCAACAACATTGCTAGGATGCAATGACAGCCCAAGGACAAAAAACATGAACTGCAATAAAACTTTGTTACTTTTTTAAAATTAAAAAAGTAATCAATAAGTAAATTAAGCCAAACAGAAATCAGAAGCTTTATGGAAAGTAATGCATTCTCTTATACGCCATCTTAAGATGAGGCAAAACAACAGGCATCAACAGCAACACAGCTCAGCTGCAGAGCATGTCCTTCAAAAACCGGAGAAAGCACACAGTGCAAGAGTAGATGTGCGAATCTGTCAATGCCATTGCTCATCTCTTCTCTAGATAAAGAACTCCATCCCAGAGGCGGATGTCTACATCTAAAAGTTTGGTCTGCATAGCAATATCATTCAGAGCTACAAAAACAGAAACACACCACAGTGTACTGGATACTAAGGTCAACCTAGCCCCCCGCTGTTTAACTGGATAAATAAATAGATAGATAAATGGAATCTCAGGGCAGCAGATTTACTATAACCTGTAAAAATAACTCCTCCATCACTGTCTCAAGTGTGTAACTGCAGCAGCACAGGACTCTTGCAGAGTAGATAGACTGTAAGAATCTGACAATTTTTGAAAGTATTGGAGTCTCTTTAAAAAAATAATAATAAGATTTGCCTTAGTCTTTGGTAAAGAAGCCCCAGATCATCCAGATTCTGACAAATTAGACAGAGGTAGTATAGAAAATTGTTAAGTTAAGTTTCAAATAGTCCACAGTAATAAAGTAGTTCTTTCAACAGGAAATATTCACTTATGAATAAACAATACAGTTGAACCTCTCATCAGGCACCCTTGGGACCTCACCAGTGCTGGATGAGATTTTCCTGGACAAGGGGAGGTCAATATTTTCTAGCACATTAACACCACTTCCTTTGCTTACTGGGCTCTTAGAAGACATTTAGTGATAAAGTACAGCTAAATAACAGCACAGAAAACTGAGATCCAGGATTGGTAGTTGTAAAACATTATGGGAGTATGGGAAACTTGGCTATGCCCATAATAACTGGTCATCTAGCTAACTAACAACATCATGTCAGATTATGGAGTTTGCTGGAGGAGAGAGTGTTCTGGATTAGAGAGGTTCATCCTGTATTCTTACTTTCTCCCTTTAAATCCCTGGATGGATAGTAACTCAAAGCTAGAGGTGGCAGAGCACACTCACAGTTGCAGACTCAGTTGTTAAAGGTCCTATGCACTCCAAAGCTTCAAGTTAAGCACTAGTTAAGCGGTTCAGTTGTTCAACCTACCAAGCCATGTGGATCACCAATTTTGCCTGTTAGTAGTGCTTTTATAAACCATCAGATTAGTATGAACTTCATATGGACCAGGCTCTTTTTAACAGTTGAGCTCAGAGTGCTAACTTAAAACATTAGCTCAAGTCCTAGCTTATTCTGAAGAAGCTGATTAAGAATTATTTCCACACTTGCATAGTGAGATAGTTACATACTGCTAGTGCATTTTTAAAAATACCTTAACATAAAAATCCTATTTATCTAAACTACGCCAATCACTTGCTTTTCACATAGCAACTCACGGTATTTTACAAAACAGAAAAACTTTGTTGAAACTAAGCTAAAATTGGTAACAATTAAATGGGCAAAGTGTGCCCTGTCACTCCCCCCCCCACCACCACCTTTCACGCTCACACATATGGCCTCTTTTCATCTTGAGAGACAATGAGGCTCTATGGGCAGTGTTTGAGTCTGCAGCCTCTCTCATAGTTTATCCGTTCAATATTGGATTTGCATGATCGACTGCAATAACTGTATGCCAGTCTATTTCCAAATTCCTGAATCGAAGAGTTTTTCCTTCTCAGACAAAGTTCTTTTACACATATACATCAAAGGATGATGTGCCCTGTCACAGCAGTCGTCACCAGGTATTTTGATCTGACGATGTAGATTCCCAGGATTTTGGATTGATGATGAATTTTTTCCATGATGTTTTTGCATATATCCTTGAATCTTAGCTTTGGTCTTCCTCTTGTTCTCAGCCCACATGACAGTTCACCAAAGAGGATTTCTTTGGCAAGACGTTCATCACCCATTCTTCTCACGTGAACCAACCATCATAGTCTTCTGCTGTTGAGGATTGCTATGAGGCTGGGTATGCCAGATCTTGACAGGACATCTGCATTTGAAACTTCATCTTGCCAGCTGATATTCACAATCTGCAGAGGCAGTGAATATGGAAGCTGCTCAATTTTTTCTCCTGGTTTGAGTAGGAGGTCCATGCCTCAGAACCATATAGCAGGATATTCAATACACATACCTGGTAAATTAGTATCTTTGATTTCACTGTCAGCTTCAGATTGTTCCATGTCGTTCCCTAAATCTGCCAAAAATAATAGCTGACTTCCCGATCCTGATGTTCAGTTCTTTGTCCATGGATACATTTGTGGTGACAGTAGATCCAAGGTAACAATTGCTGAACCACATTTAATGGGCTGTTATCTAAAATGACACTGGGTCTCTGAGGTATACCTTGAGTGAATACCACAGCTTTCTTCATGCTTACATCAAGGCAAAACAGCTTCCAGGCTCTGGACAGAGACTCCATCAGTGCCTATAGCATGTCTTCATTACGAGCGACAAGAGCTCCCTCATCTGCAAAGAGGGGTTCCCTAATGAGGACTTTCTTGACCTTAGTTTTGGCTTTGAGTCTTGCCAGGTTGTAGAGAGAGCCATCTAATTTTGCATGGAGAATACATCACTGCATGAGTTTAAATGCAGAATTTAATAGAACTGAGAAGAATATGCTGAAGAGAATAGGGGCAACAACACACCCTTGTTTGACTCCACTGTTCATTGCAAATGGTTCCAATGTAGATCCATCATACTGCACTGTTGCTTTCATGAAAGAACCACACCTTAGTTAACGTCTCCCAGCCTGGTTAAACCTAGTTAGTTAAGCCTCCCAGCCTGATTAATCAAATTCCGTGTAGAGGGGCTCAAGCTAGCACACTAGAAACCACTGA
Organism: Carettochelys insculpta; assembly: GCF_033958435.1. NCBI lineage: Eukaryota > Metazoa > Chordata > Testudines > Carettochelyidae > Carettochelys > Carettochelys insculpta. The sequence continues at coordinate 205,172,509 of NC_134138.1, read as the reverse complement.
ATAGATATTGCAGCTCTGGTGGAGACTCTGGCTAGCCACCCAAACTCAAGTCCAGCAGGTCTTGAGCATGAGTGGCTAGCTGAAATCTCCACTAGAGCAGCAACATCCACACTGCTATATTTATTGCAGTAGATTCATACCAACGGAGGCCCAGCTGTCTACTCAAGCTGGGATTCACACTCCCAGTTGCACTGTAGACTTATATATGGAGCTAATCTAGTCCTATGTCATGTAATACCTTTTCAGAAAAAAAGGTAAACTATATACCTAAGAACATCTAACCTATAAAATTATCAAGCAATAAGCCAAGAAAGTGTAGTTAGTCCATGAAATAATTTGGGACAAATTCTAAAGGAGCACAGTAAATCAAGGCTAGAAGAGACCGAAAAAAATCCTTATTGTGATAAAGTGGACGAGTCAAGCACAAGTATTACAAAACTGATAATTAGGGGGAATTTGAAAGTATTGACATGTTTCTCAAGAAGTGGCAGGGAGTAAATTTTGATTCCATGGCCTCTTATTTGGGTTGCCATTACCACAATGGAATTTAAACCAGAAACGTTTCTGCTGCTTTTTAATCATGTATTTTCCTAGCATCCCCTTTCAAAGAAGTGTTGTAGCCCAATATGCATGGCAAGCTATCACTGCTTTAAAAACTACTCTGATCACAGATTTGTTGAAATACATGGAGGTATATCACCAGTTTTGGAGCAGCCACTCTGATACTATTTTCAATACTCCTTTTTTCTGCACTGATTCCATTAGTATTCCTCCATGTGTGAAATACTGCAAAGACAAATCAAAGTACTGAATAGATTTAGGACCTCTAACCTGAGATTTTAAGCAATAAACAGATTAAGCACCCCAACAAACAAAAAACAAAAACCACAATTGTCCCTCAAGTTATGCAAGGGTTGTATTCCCACGCACCCTCACATAACTCAAATTTCACATAAGCCAAGAGAGCGGCTTTTTCCCCCCCAGCGGAACACAGGTTCTGCAGCCAGGGAAGCAACAGGAGCACCCACAGCTCCTTTTGAAAGGTTAAGCCCTGGGGTTGGGAGGGGAGGGGGGCACAGCTGGGGAGGGTTAAGTCTGGCAGTGGGTTTGGGCCATGGGGCAGTGGGTTAAGCCTGGGGTGGGTTAGGACTGCAGGGAGGTTGAGTAGGTAGAGCTGAGCCAGGGTAATGCAGCCCTGCTGCTGGGGGGGTGTTGAGCCAGGGCCAGGGGGAGTGGTATGGTGGTGGGATTTGAGTTGCACTTAGCTTGCATAAATGTGAGTTAAGCATAACTTGAAAATCGCACATTTCAAGGAATTACTGTAATTGAAACTGGCATTTACCCAACACCAGAAATAGTTATTTGAGTCTATGGGTTTATCTAAATGGAGAGGTGTATGATTTCTAAAGCACACCAGCTTGTGCTTGAACTGGTCTGGGTGGATGCAAGTGGTTAAGGCAATGCTGTTTTGAAGAGTTCAGTGATAAAAGGACAGTAAGGGAGTAGCTCTCCAAGTGTGGGATTCACCCCGTAGAAGGGTTTGGAGGATCGTTTGGGGAGGTGGGGAGACAAGCAGTGGTGCAGAAGCCAGCCCACACAATAGACAAGGAGGGAGCACCAAATTTACAGTCCTGCTCCACCTTCACTCCCTCTCTATACCACCACAGCTCCATTCTGCCCTGACCATTTCCATCCTCAGCAGCAGCTCCACACCACACACCGCTCTGGCCCCAAACAAACTTTGCCCTCATTTCTCCTCTGCCCCACGCAGACCATTTCTGCCCCAAACCCCAGCTCCACCAATAGGAAGCCCTGGCTGTACAGTAACAGAGGAAAAAACAGGGACACCGTCTGTTATTAGGGGGAGGGGTGGAGGAAAGACATGGAGGAGTTTGAGTACCCTTGCACTAAGGAATGTTACAAAGATTACTTATGGACACATACGCTACTGTAACAAACAGACAACATACATTACTCACCACAGTATATACACAACAGAGAAACACCCCCCCACCCAACACCTGATTTTTTGATTTCTGCATAAAACCCAAATCACCAAAACCCAACTCCAAAAAAATGAAATAAACCCCCAAAAAGCTCCAAATTTTAAATATATCTAAGTTATGTATAAAAGCAACTGATACATAATACATACCTATGAAGCTGCCAGAACTGTTTCAACTGAAACAGGTAAGTGTTCAACTGAAAGCTTGAGTTTGATCTCATTTGTTCTAATAAACCAAGTATCAGAGTCACTTTCATTCAGTTAGAGAGATCAATAAGTTACTTTCTACAATAGAGACTGATGAAGATGATTAGGTAAGGCAGAAAAACATCCAAAGAAAGTCAATAAAATTTAATTATGTCATTTCTAGCAAGGTACTGATATTAGATGGCATTTCTGTCACATATATATTTATATTGGTCAAGGAGCCATGCAGCCTCCCACTGCCCCAGCCCCTGCCCCCACCTCCTCTCCCTGCCTCCACTCCCTGGACTGTCTGGATGATGTCATTCCATTGCCCTGGGGCGGGGGGTGGATATATACAGTGAGAAAAAGTGTTGAAAAATATCAATCCTTATTAAAGGAGCATCCATGAAATAATTTAAGAGCCTGTGTCCAACACTAACATAGCTTTCAGAAACTTGTAGTGGTCCTAGCAACAGGAACCAACAGTCAAAAGAAAAAAAGATTCCTCATTCTATCCATTTTACCTCTAAAGCTATTGTTTAGTGAGTGCATGGCTGGTTACCACTCTTAAGATCTGCAGACACATATTCTAATAAAAATAAGGTGAGGCATGTTACTGTAGTATTTTTAAATCAAGCAAGCCAGCCAGTGAATCTTCCAAGTCACACTGTGTCCCCCCAGTAACACTTTCAACCTCAACATCTTCCAGCAGCAGGCCATGGAATGAGAACAGATCCCACAAAAATAAATTCATTGGCTCTTACAGGGAGTGAGAGAAGAAACAAAGTCTTTGGTCTATACTCCCCCCCACATTCTTAGAATTGGAAGACCAGAGTTCTTAGAAAACAGTATTAAGATTCTCTGGACAAATCAAACAGTCAAACATTGCTCAGTCTCAGAAAATGTGGTTAAGACACCACCTAAATAACAACAAGCATCTTTAAGTGGAATGTTACTGAATTAGTTTTCCCCAGAATAGGACATAAGCATCAAGGAACATGAGACCCTTAAAACTGAATGGACTGCTAGTGGCTACCTGGCTATGGCCAGAGCAGAGTCAGCCTATGATCAAAAGTTATTCAAAAAGGAAAATAACTCACACCAACACATAAAATGAGGCAGTGAATAAGCGTAAAAGAGTTTTTGTCAGATTTGTTTAAATCAGTGCAACACACATGGTCTCAGCAATCAAATGATAGGAGACTATATAGAGAAACTTTGGACAAACTTCAGGCCAGTCACAAAAGGAATGTGTACTGGTAACTGCTGTCAAAAAAGAATTGGAAAATGCATACATATCACTGACAACAGCTATCTGTCCTCAACAAGGAGGGATTTTGCTCTTCTGTTAGTACACAAAAGTACATCAGACAGTTTGTACATCAAAACTAGGACACTCATCAGACAATAATGACAATTTCTGCATTCACAGAAGTATTCCTCTCAAGTACGTTACAGCAAAATGGAGACAGCTCCTCTACATGGCAGTTACGCTAAAATAAAGGGGCAAGAATGCAGGGCAGGTATTCTCCAACCTTCCACAAATTCTCTTTGTAGACACTCCCTGCCACTCTGGCCTCAGAGAGACCTCACTCCTGTCTCACTAACGCTGTGGGCACACTAGCCCCTCCTTCTGGAGGGGCTATGGAAATGTGGCACTTTACTATATGCTAATGGAGCACTTTCATGAATATGCAGTGCCTCATTAGCATAATGGCAGCCACGTGCACTTCAAAACTGCCATTTTCAAAACTCAGCCACCCGTGTAGCCAGGGGGCCTTTCGAAATAACCCCCTGATTTCAAAAGCCCATTATTCCCATCTGGTTTTAGGAGAAATGGCTTTTGAAATCAGGGGTCCATGTCTAAAGGCCCCCTGGCTACACGGGCAGCTGTGTTTCGAAACCAGCAGTTTCCAAGCACGTGCAGCTGCCATTATACTAATGAGGCACTGCATATTCATGGAAGCACCTCTCAGCATATTCTGAAGTTCCACATTACCATAGCCCCTCCAAAAGGAGGGGCTAGTGTGATCACAGCCGAAGAGATTCTCTAACAGTGCATCTTTGGAGAAGTAAAGAAGATTGTGCAGATTCCCCAGCACTCCACTTCATCATGTGCACCTGTCCCACAATGAGTTTTCCACATTAGTCTCACTAAGCATAGCGTGCGTGGGGGGGGGGGGGGGGGGGGGGGGGGGAAAGAGGGGAGAGAGAAGAGATGCCTTTCCTTCAGCATACTAGTGTGCTTAGGTATCTCTGGCAAAGAGAATAATATTCTTCAGCAGTACAGATTGCACCTCACAAATCTGAGACTTTTCCACTGACAAAGAACAAGCTATCCAAATTCCCCCTTACACTGGCATTACTAAGATGACACCGTGACTTCTGCTGGTATAGAAATAGCATCACAAGAAGACTCATACCCCTAATCAACCTTCATGTATCAGCTAAACTTTCTAGCATAACACCTGGTCCAAGAGCTTGCCTGATGATCAGCACAATACCCACGTTCACCTGCTCAAGTCACTTACTCCACCATTTCTCCATTTTCTTGCCTCTAACGACAGGTATGACTTAACTTCTGCCTACCTTTTTGCTAGCCTCTTTCACATAGTCTTTCTGACCACTTTTTACTCTTCTTAACCTCTACCAACATTCTTTTCCCTCCACCCCTCCCCTGGCAACCTTTTATGTCTGGAACCCTTCTTTACCCCATCTCACAAAAGAACCAAAACACCAGGCAGTCTCTATATTAAAAAAGCCTTAACTCTGCTTAGGAAGCCCTTTCTGCTTCATCACCAGGTAAAGTTCATAAGTCCCTCTCTTGGTGTTCTGTCTCCAATAATATCCTTGCCCAATGCATGCGCAACCTACAAAGCTTCTCAAGCCACCTGGTTTAGAACTAATCTGTGTCACTGAACAACCTGTATAGACATACCCTGAAAAAAAGAGGTGCGTTAATTCCTGTTGCCATTTACTTCCTGGTAGTCACAACATGTTAGCTAACTGAAAGTAAAAACAGTTTGTAATTTTAATTAGTCTTGACCATATTATTAGTCTTAAAGCTATGAACTGTCTTCCCTTCAGTAGGCATTTACCTCGAAACTCCTATCAAGCTAATAAGTAAACAGCTTTTTTCATAACGGAAGAAAACAAGACCATAGAAAAGTGATGAACATTCCTTTATGTTAGGCTCTTATGGGGCGGGGAGATATTATACCAGTCTTGAACTTTTGCTGACCTTCAACACAAATGACAGGAATACATTGAAAATACATTAATAGATTTCTAAACCATATAAAAAAAAAACCAAAACAATCACATAGCAGAGATCTGAAGAAGTGGGTTTGTCCCACAAAAGCTCATCACCAAGAAGTTATTCTGTTAGTCTTTAAAGTGCTACAGGACTGCTTTTTATAGTTTTGACAGAATACAGACTAACAGGGCTATCTTTTTGTTACTAAACCATATCAAGTTATTGACACTGTTGTAATTACAGGAGAAATAGGTAAGTATATTGACAGAAAATAAGCGCTTCACTCGTTCCAATATTTATAAAAAAATCTAAGTTATTTTTAAAAGGTAAGAAGGAAAACCCCAACAGCCTTGTGCAAAACAAAATAAAATTTCCAAGGTTTTTTTTTTTTTCCAGTTATCAAAATGTTTCCTACAAAGAGTGGAAACTACACATCCCTCCTGTTTTGACACCAACAATATACTGCTATGCAACCTGCTTGGAGAAGGCATTGAGAGGACAGCAGAATAAGAACAAAGAGGCTTAATAAAATCCTGACTTTGAGTCATCTAAAGGGAAGGAGGGAGGGGAGAGAGAGAGAGAGGAAATTACAACTAGTGAGCCACATGTATTTTTCAGTAGCACAGGAAGTCAGGGGAACACGTCTGCCTCACTTCACCACCAACTGTGAAAGGAAATGAACCAAATCAATGTAGCTTTATCCTTCCCCTCAGACCCTCACTGATATTGCTGAGATACAGGGGATTGGGAATCACATCCACCACCACCCGATCCGAATAAGGTTGTGTACCATGAGAACAAGAAAAATAAAACCACAGTTAGTTCTCTTGTATGCGCACATCTCTTCTCCCTCCCCACCCCAACCTCGGAAAAGGGGCAGCAGCTGCCTTAAGTGCAGAGAAGAGCCGATCACCCTTTGCCCTCCCAGCGAGTGCACTAGCCCTGCCTCGGTTTCCCCAGAGCGAGGGATGGGAAGGAGGGACGCAGCCTGTTCCTCGCTCTCCTACACGAGCATGGGCAGGAGACCGAAGCGGGCAGTAATAAGACAAGGCTGGAACAAAGGAACCAGCTCGCCCCGCTCCACCGCCTTCCCCGTCCCACACCGCCGTTCACACAAAAGCCGGGGAGGGGGGGACCACAGGGGAGGGAGCAGCCTGTCGCACTAGGCGCGGGGCTGGCGGGAGACCGGCTGCAAGCCCAGAGCCGCCCCCGCCCCGCCGACGCGCGCGCGCACTCGCTCGCCAACCCCCCGCGTGCGCCGGGGCCGCGGAGGGCTGAGGCCAGGAGGGCACCTGGCGCGCGCACCGCGCAGCCCTGGGACGAGACACCTGTGTGCGCGAAGAGCCCGCGCGGCGCGGCGCGGGAAGCTAATCTGTCCCCTCAGACACGAGGGTACCCGGCAGCGCCGCTTCCGTGTTCCTACCGGGCGGGGGCGGGGGCGGGGGCGGGGGCGGGGGCGGGGGGAGGGGGAAATAGTCTTCCCGGGCGGCAGCCGGCGACAAAAGCCCGCGGCCCCGGCCCCGGCCGGCCAGGCACGCACAAAGCGGACAGAGCTCAGCGGCTCCCCTGGCGCCGCGTTACCGTGGTAAGTAGCGGTCTCATCTGCTCGCCCGCCCGCTCCGCCTCCATGGCGCTCCGGCTGCGCGCGCCCCGCCGGCCGGCTGAGAGGAGCGAGGATGGCCAGTGGCTCCGCGCTCCGGGCGGCCGCGCAAGGCGAAGGAAGCGCCGCTGCCCAGCCGAGGACGAGGCCACATGAACTCGCCACGCTCCCCCTTTACCCCCCTCGCCTCCCTCTGGCAGAGCCCCGCCCACACCACGCGATCGGCAGCATCTCCAGCCAATCGCAGTGGGAGGGCAGCTCCGCCCCGCCGTCCCGGAGCAACAGGAGAGGCGCTGACGGGCGGCAGGGGGCGCCGGGCGGGAGGACAGGCGGGAGAGCGGGCAGAGCCCACAGCACCCGTCACTTCCCCATTCCCATCACCGGCTCTCAGCCGTCTGGGGCACAAACTCCCAGAGCCCTGCCCTGCCCTGCCCCGCTCCTTCCCAAAGCCCCACCTCCCACTCTTCCCCCTTTCACTTTCACTGGGCTGGGGCATGGGGTTGGGGTACAGGCCCTGGCCAGGCAGCGCTTACTCCAGGTGGGTCCCAGAAGCAAGCAGCACAGCCAGCTCCTAGACTCAGGGTGAGCACTGGCCAACTGTGTGTGGGCACCACCACCACAGCACCCATTGGCTGTGGGTCCCATCAAATGGGAGCTGCAGAATCAGCACTAAGGGGAGGGGCAGCGCCTGGGGAGCCACCCCTGCACTCAAAGCTGGATATGCCCCTCTCTTCCAGGAGCCACACAGAGCCAGGGCAGGTAGGGAGCCTGCCTGAGCCCTGCTGGGCCACTGACCAGACTTTTAGTGTCCCTGTTAAAATCGTCCAGATTGTGTCCAGTAGCCACTGGGAAATTGATTCCGATTCCCGGAGACTCCCTGCCAATCCATGAGGGTCAGCAAAACCTACATTTGAAGTTTCTGGCCCCTTTTCCCCTCTATAGTGTCCATTTGCAGTACTCCAGGGTGAGAGGGATGGAAAGTAGGCACAGATTCGGAGTGCTAGGCGTAAGCAGACTAAGCAATAGCTTGGGCCCCAAGCAACTCCAGGGGCCCCATTTGCTTTTTCAGTATGTGGGGGATAAGCCAGTTTGGGGCTCCCAATGGATTCACACTGCCTCTGCAATGGCTCCAGAACAGACTGGAGTTGTCAGAGATGGACCAATTACAGGATGCTGGAACATAAAAATTCCACAGGCCCTTGCTCCCCAATGAAGGCAATCATCCACTATGTTGAGGAGCTGCACAAGCTACATTTTCTGTTTTAGTTTATAGCCTAGAGCTCTAGGCTGAACTTTCTGGTGATGTAGTAAACCTCACTACACAGGAAAAAACCTGTTATTTTCACAGACGTGTTGCTTAGGTACTTAGCCAGGATAGATGTCGTGTTCAGTGGTCAATGCAAGATTTTTGCAACCATGTCAAAACAAGCTTTTGTGCAAGGGCAAAGAGCACAAAAATGTACTTAAATTGTCAATACAAGTTTGAAAGAAAAATTATAAAATGTAATTTAAACAATTTATTTTAAAAGACAAAAGCAAATTTATCCATACAGAAGGTTTGACCCAGATTGTCACTAATTTGTTTCAAAAGCCAAAAAATAAATTTTACTTGTACAAATTACTTGTTTGACACATATTACCAGTGAGGCTCATTGAAAGATTATGGCCTTGTGTTTTATATTGATAAATGCTCGTATTCGCTGAGATAAAAGTTTTAAATGAAATATTCATTATCGTAGAAGTCAAATATACTGTTACATGGTACTAGCAAAACACTAATACTCAAGGGACTCCCGCTCTGCTATGGCAAAGATGACAGTGTACATGGATGTCTAGCCTTTTCAACACTTTTGCTATATGCTATGTGTCTACATCTTCAGCTACATGTCTACATCAAGCATCTGTAGTTTCAGTCTGTTCTGGAGCCATGCAAGCAATTACTATAATGATGATAAGTTTTCTCACAGGCAAGGCTGTGTGCATGGTATCATAGAACTGTAAAGAACCTTGAGAGGTCCTCAAGCCCAGTCCCCTGCACCCATGGTAAGTAGAACCAGGGCTTTTTTTTCTGGTGGAATGCACCAGAACGGAGTTCTGGCACCTTTTTTTCTATTGTAACACTAGGACAGTTTTCACTGCTGTTTTGCAGCAGCACAGGAACTGGGCAGAAACCCCCACCACCTCTCAGCAGTGCAAGGACCAGGACAGGAGCTCCCACTACCCCTCAGCACTGCAGGGACCAGGGCAGGAGTCCCCACTGCCTCACAGCAGCCTGGGACCAGGGCATTAAAATTAAACACCATAATGCCTATGAGGAATTATCAGACTTGAGTTCCAGCATCTTTTTTTCTAGAACCAAACACCATCTAGACCAGGGTGGACAATAATTTTTGATCAGTGGCCACTCCAATAGTTTGGTAAGTGGTCAAGGGCTGCTCTTTTATTCAAAGTGGATGCAGGATCTGAGACGGAGGCTGGGTGCAGAAGGGTTCTCGGGGTAGGGGACTGAGGTGCAGGACAGTGGGAAATCTGAGAGGGAGTTTGGCTGAAGGAGGGGGTTATGACTTGGGGCTGGGAATGTGTGCAGGAGAAGATTCTAGCATGAGGGAGGCACAGAAGAGAGGGCATGCAGGGTCTGGGAAGGAGTTGGGCTGCAGTGCCAGAAGTAGACTCTGGCCAGAAGGCACTTACTTAAGCAACTCCTGGTCAGCAGCACTCTCAGGCAGGCTTCCTTGATTGCCAGCAGCCCCAGCCCAGAGCCTGGTCCATGTAGCTCACTATGCTGAGGGGAAAGGCTTCCTGCTCCAACACCCAGCAAAATCTCTCAGCTCCTATAGCCAGAAACTGGCCAATGGGAGCTGAGAAATTTTGTTGCACTATCCTTACCCTAAGCAAATTCTCGTAGTTCCCATTGGTCAGCTTTGTGTGTCCAGCCAATAGGATCTGAGAGAACTTCCTAAAGGGTTGTGGCAGCACTTAAAGCACCACCCCCTCTGCAGCCCTAGGGGTCTGCTGCGGACCATATTAAAAAGCCTGGGGGACCAGATCCAGCCTCCAGGGTCTATCTTGCCTGCCCCGATCTAGACCATTCCTGACAGGTGTTTGTCTAACCTGTTTTTAAAAAATCTCCAGTGATGGAGATTCCACCACCTCCCTAGGCAACTGTCCCAGTGCTTAACTGTCCTGACAGTTAGGCTACAGCTACATTTACCTGGAAGGTTGATGGCTGCTGTGCAGTTTTTGATATGCCAATTTCATACCAAAAATCAACTTTGCAGCCTTCAACTTCCACGGCTGTTTTCGCAGCAGAAAGTCAACAGGAGTGCTCCTCCCATCCACCTTTCTTAATCCTTGCAGCTCGCAAGGAGTTCCAGGATCGACATTGACCGAGAACGCACCGTTTCACACATGCACAAAATGGTGTCCTGGAAGATCAAACCTAAGCGGTCAATCTTCCAGAGTTAGTGTAGCTGTAGACTTAGACAGTTTTTCCTAATGTCCCTTGCTGCAATTTAACCCCATTGCTTCTTGTCCTACCCTCAAAGGTGAAAGAAAATATATTTTTTCTCCTTTCTCCATACAACATCCTTGTAGGTACTTAAAAGCTGTTTTTTTACTCTCTCAGCCTTCTCTTATCCAGACAAAACAAACTCAGTTCTTTCAATCTGTTGTCACAGGTCACGTTTACTAGATTTTAAATCATTTTTGGTATTCTTCTCAGGACCTTCTCCAATTTCTCCACATCTTTCCTGAAATGTGGCACCCAGAACTAGACACAATACTCCAGCAGAGGCCTAATCAACAAAGAGTAAAGCAGAAGAATTACTTCTCGAGTCTTTCTTCCAACACTCCTGTTAATACTTAGCAGAATGATGGATGGTTGGTTAGTTTGTTGGTTGGTTGGTTTTGCAAGTCACACTTGACTCATATTTACCTTGTGGTCCATTATGACCCCAGATCCTTTTCTGCAGTACTCCTTACTATACAGTAATTTCGCATTTTGTACGTGTGAAAGTGAGCACTTTGCATTTGTCCTTATTGAATTTCATCCTGTTTACCTCAGATCATTTCTTCAGTTTGTCTAGATCATTTTGAATCAGTCAACAGAAGGCAGCCATTTTCTCAGGAGAGTTAGGTCTCTTCTATACAAGGCATAACGCCTCTGTCAACAGAGTCTCTCAACAGAAAAATAGTACAGACACGCCGGGGGCCCTCTGTCGACAGAGAGGGCTTCCAGTTCACCAGGCTGCCCTGCTTGCAGAGCTTGCAGTCGGCCATTCTGTTGAGAAACGGCTGGGCAGTCTGGCCTCTTTCTGTTAACACAGCAGATTGCTCTTTCGAGCCATTTTTGTATTTAGACACAATCTGTCGACAGAGGTTTTGTCAGAAAATCTCTCCTGACAGTCACTTGTGTTCACAGATGGCTGTAGTGTAGACATAGCCTTTGTGTCTTACAGACAAGTACCAAAGCACAAAACAACATAGATACATCCCTGCTCTGGTCACTGACAATGAATTAACATTTAATTCACTACATCATTCACTCAGTGCAACTGTGTCCGTGTGGTCTGATCATCAGCTCCGGGGTTCTAAAATGATACTCAGTCTCCAATTAAAATAGTGCAAGATGTTGCCAGTTTCCAATATGCAACCTCAGTATGCATGCACTGAAATCTGACGTATTATTTGCATATCTAGTTAAAATTTTGATGAAGTTCTTGACACAACTGGACAAAGTAAACTCTGACTAATCCTAGTCATCTTTTAAGGAAATGGTGGTCAAACATGTCTAAAGAAATCCTCTTTGTAAATAGCAGGCATCAGGACTGCTTTGATGAAACTGATGCTGAGATACTCTTGATGTCCATACGTTCCCTTCACTTGCTAGGGATAAATGAGAAAAAACTCATCTATTAAAAGGGCAGCTTATTCACAATATGAAATGTGCAAACTAAGGCTATGTCTATACTAGGCTAAGAAAGTCAACAGCAGATATGCAATTCTAGCTATACCAGTTGTGTAGCTAAAATCAACCTATCTGTGCTCAGCTAACTTGTCTGTCTGTGCAGGAGAAGGTCTATGGGAGAGTTTCTCCCCTCAACCTCCCTTACTCCTCACATCTTGCAAGAAGTAGAGGGATTGACTGCGACCCCCAAAAGTTCAATTTTGTGCGTCCATACTAGGCATGCAAAATCGAGCGTCAGGTCTGTCAAAAAACAAACAGCTGTGTCTACACTGCCTCTTGTCAACAGTAAAGGGACGGGGAAAGAAAAAAGTCTCTCACAGAGGAGGAAGTTTTTTGTCATTGAAACTGGGCATTTTTCTCAACAAGAGTCATGTTGCAGTGTGTACGCTCTGTTTTGTTGCCAAAAGGCAGATTTGGGTAACAAAACTTCATAGGGTAGACAAGGGGTCAGCAACCCCCAGCACATGTGCCAAACCTCCCAGCATATGGGTGACTCCTAGTACGTGGCACAGCAGCAGTCGTCACCTGCTTCCATGTGCTCACCACTCCCCAGCATGCGGGCACAGGGAAAGCCCCATTGGGCCTCACAGATAGAGGGGAACATGCAGGCAGGCTAGCTTGTTGTGCTGCCAGCTGACGTTAAAGGTTACTGTAGGGTGCTCTGCAAAGCAAAAGTAACTTTTCTGCTTTCCTGCCTTGCAGCTAAGTGACCCCAGCTGGGCACCAGAATGACCTTGCTGTATGCCCGGGGCTTGTTGCGAGCCTTGACTCTGGTCATCCCATTCTCCCAACCAAGAAATGTGGGAAGGCAGCATGGATATGACCTCCTCATACCAGCCTGTGACTTCCTCCCACCTCCATCTTGCTAGACAGGCAATGCAGGCCAGTGTTCAGTTCTGTTTGCTAGGTTGAGAAGAAAACCTCAGAATGTGAACTAGACATGACCAGAGCAGAGATAGTTATGTTTGCTTTCAAAGAGTCTAAGCAGGGGTTGGCATCCTCAGCACACATGCCACGCTTGGTGTGTGAGCCACTTTTCAGCTGTCCACCTGGGGTGCTGTGCCCCAGGCCAGCAGAGACAGTCCACCTGGGGCTCTGCACCCCTGGTCACCTGGGCTGCCTGCCTGGGGACCAGCGGTGGCTCCCTGCCTGGGGCAGCAGCAGCTCTGTGCCCCAGCTGCTGGAGATCCCCACTCAGGGCACCAGTGGTTCCCCACCCAGGCTGCCAGGCTCCCAACCAAGGGCCAGTGGCAGCTCCACTTTCAGTCAGTATGACTGCCTGACAAATTGGCTGAGCCCCAGCCCCTACAAACTCTGCAGCCGAGGAACCTTGGCTCAGCAACATCTGTGGTCCCACCGGACCACAGATACTGCCAGACCAGAGAATCCAAGATCAGAGAGGCTCAACCTGCATTAAAATCCAGGCATTTTTAGATATTTAAAAAACTCAGACAGCCAGAGATTTAAAGACTGAAAGGGTAACACTGTGCATTTTAGTTTATTAATGAAGCTGTTGTAAGTAGGACTGTGAGGTTGTGTCTACACTTGGCCAAAATTTCGAAAGGGCCATGCTAATGGCCAAACTGGAGAATACTAATGAGGCGCTGAAATGAATCTTCAGCACCTTATTAGCATGCTGCTGGCCACGGCACTTCGAAAGGGGATTTTGACGTTTGTGGGGTCCTTTTGAAAAGGGCCCCGTGTAGACAAGCCGCGGGTGATCAAAATGCGGCACTTTGAAGTGCTGTGGCCGGCAGCATGCTAATGAGGCGCTGAATAGTCATTTCAGCACCTCATTAGTATTCTCCAATTTGGCCATTAGCGTGGCCCTTTCGAAATTTTGGCCAAGTGTAGACATGGCCTGAGTGACTTTAAAAAGTATCACCGGCATTTGGAACGTATACAGAACTCAAAAGGTCAAATTTCGGCACTCCACCTCAGAAAGGTTGCTGACCCCTGAGGTAGACAAAGGTTTGGAAAATGGAACCAAGCAGTTGGTCTTTGGGAAGAGTGCTTGACCAGAGGTGTGGTCAGCCATCTTGCTGGAAGAAGCATATGGTAAGAATGTTACTCAATACTTAGACCAGGGATAGGCAACCCTTTTTGTGTCAGGGGCCACTGATCCACAGAAAAAGCAGTAAGGGGCCACATGTAAATCAAAAGGAAAAAAAATCTCATGGGTGTGGCCCCAACTGATATGCAGGAAAAAAAAAGAGAGACACTCACTTCACTCATGCAATTTGGGACACCAGGGCACCTCACACTCCAGCCTGGTGGAGGGGTGCCAAGGCTCAGGACTTCCCCTAAGGGCTCTTCTGGGGCCCCAAGGCTAGTAGATTTTGTCAGCATCCCCTGGGTCTGTGGTGGGGCCAAAAAGGAGGGGTTCAGATTGTCAGAGAAGGCTGCCAAGATTGGGGATGCAAAGTCTGGATGAGTGGTAGGGAGTAGGAGTAGGGTGGGCTGGGGAGGCTGAGCAGGAGATAGAGCACAGGAGCAGGCTGGGGAGGCAGGGTCTGGGCTGAAGGAGGGGAATGAAGGAATTTGGTGGGTGTACAAGATCTGAACAGGAAGCAGGAGCAGAATGGGTCAGGGTGGAGTGGTGGGGTCCAGGCAAGGGATGCAGATAGGGTGCCCATACCTCCCTATCCCAAATACAGGACAGGGAGTGGAGTAGGGGTGACTCCCCAGCTACAGCTGCCAACGGCTGCTGCACTGGAAGACATCCCTGGCTGCCCCATGCCTTGGGGTGCCGGGAATGGGGCAGCAGCCACCCCCGTGTGCTCCCAGCTTCCCTGGGGAGCAAAGGGTATAAAGTCTTTAAGCCAGTGCAGGAGACAGAGCTTCCCTGCACAGTCATTCCTGGCACAGTAACACTTCACCCACCAGGCAGAGGCTACAAGCCAGATCCAGCTGGCAGCTTGTCTTCATCTGGCCCCATAAGGCTTGGTGTTCCCATTCCCAGAACAGGGAGCTGCATCGACACTCCAGCCACATGGGAGAGTCAGCACCCCCTATGTGACTGGAGCACCAGCACGAGCTCACTGTGCTGCGGCTGGTGGGGGAAGCCCTGACCAATGCGGGGTGGATCAAGGCAGGTTGTAAATTCCCCATCTTGGACCTGGTCAATAGCCTATTAAAGTTTTGGCATTGGAAAGTGTTTTCATATTTCATTTTAATTTGTTTGTAAACATTTCAGTCTTTATCCCTTATATTTTATCTCACTTTAAATTTCTCTTTTGTAATTAAATAAGCTCATTTTACTTTTAAGCTAACCCCATCCACTTTTGTGCTTGAACTGAAGCAATTGTTAACTCTAGTTGAAGTGGTAAGTTGTGCATTTTGTCCCTTTAGAAGCACAAACAAACAACTTCTGAATGGTCCAGGGAAGGGCTGGATAGGGCACAGCACACAGTTTTGGAGAAAAGTAGCAATCTGGGGGATTGGGGTCATCTTGCAGTGATTGTGTTGCTGCAGGAAGCAAATTGCAGAAGTGAGAGTACTGGATCAGGATGGCACAGAATACATACACAGAATGTATGTTTGTTGCTGACTGTGAGCTTCCCAGGCAGGGAGCTATAGCAACAGAGCATCTGAAGCACCCCTCACTGGTCTGGATTGCACCCCGCAACATGTATCTGAGTGTGCTATTGCATATGGAAATATAGAAACCTCATATGTGACACTTCCTTCAGATAAATCTCTCATCTTTACAGTTACTGCAAGACAGCTGAACAACTCTATTGACATTCACTGTCCTATCACTACTAACTTTTGATTTGATCCTCTTACTTAGAGTTGCTAATGTCATGGGCTATGGCTACCCTTGCCCCCTACTTCGAAGGGGGCCTGGTAATCAGCCTGATGGGAGATTACTAATGAAGTGCTGCAATGAATATACAGCACTTCATTAAGCTAATTCTCTCTGCGGCAACTTCAAAGTGTTAAACTTCGACATGCCGGCATGCCGTGTAGCCACGGGCATTTCAAAGTACCCTCAATCCCCACGCAGGGGACAAGTGTAGACATAGCCATGGTGTTGAACTTGCACAGTGGTTCAAATAATCCAGTGGTAGTTGAATTTAACCTGTCTTCCACAAGCTGTTTCATAGTTTTGATTTCTGTATCATTCTCATTAACAACCTTGGCAGTCACTTTTGCAAAGACAACAGTGGATTGTCATGGAATCAGTTGACAATGTGAACATTTATTTTGTCATCCTGCATGTGATGTGATGCAGCCTTCTGTTTTCCTTGTGAAACACCTGAGTCTACTATAACATGTATTACCTTCCTGGATGTTGTGATGCGGAGTGCTCAAAAGCAGTGATGAACCATTTAGTCAAGGTTCCTGATTTCAGAGTGGAACCCCCATACTCCCTTTTATTTTACTGTCACAGTATACTGTTTAAGTGCCATGTCTGTGTAGACTTTGCTGAATTTATTTCTAGACAAACCCACAGCACTACACAAACTGTTCATGAATCACATGAGCATAATCTGGCAGAAGCTACATATAATTAACGCAAAGAGGTACACAAGAGGTGTAGTTGGCACAGTAAAAAAAAAAACAGTGGTATCATCTCTGCAGTTATCACAGGATGCGGGTCCAGTTGCTTTCATGTTCTGCTATAATGACATATATTAATTAGGGTGTTAACTGTTTTAATGTAATCATCCCAGAATGGAAAGGTTTTGGCAAATGCTGTTCCGGAAGTGTGGAATTTGTGCAATATGTCCTATACATTCTTAAGTGTATCACTGAGTTGGGAAAGCATTGTATTACGCTTGTTGCCTCGTTGTTTAATACTGTATTAATACCGTATTTGGACATTCCTGGAGCTTACTGTTGGCAAGATCTACATCACTGTCAATCTCCTTGTCTAGTATCCATTCACAAAATGCCTGCCACCATACTATGGACAGACTCTCCATTACAAGCTTATGGGTTCACAGCTTTATGAGTTGCCTTTAAGTGGACTGTTCAGTGTATTGTTACCATACCCCTGCAGTTCTCAGAAGATGTTTTCCAGACCACTCTTTTCATATTTCCTTCCAATTACAGCCAGCAATGTCTGTTGTACGTGGAAACTATCCATTCTCTGGACTTTTTCTGAAATTCACCTGGGCATCACCACTGAAGCTCTCTGGCCCTACAATAGATAGTCTCATCAAATGCTGATATGCTATAATCTTGGCCAAGTGTCATATATTTTGCTGACATTCTTCACAGCAGTGAAATCTATACTCCATTCAATAGGTGATGCTGGCAGCACTGGGCAGTACCCAACAGACATTGTTGATATGGTAGACAAATTCATCACATTAAAAACTGTCCAACCTGATACTTGCTGAGCACTCATAATTTCAAATACAACCTCAAATAGCTAGGTTGGACAACATCTTAGAATTATCAAGGTTGTTGGCTTGCTGACAAGCCTCAACATCAAGCTAAAATGAAAACACCTTTTGTCCTTGTTTTGTACTTTATTTTAATAATATAACATTTTAGAGCTTTTTTAGAAATTGTATTATAAACAAATAATAAACTACACACAGATAACATACTTAAATTATATTTGCCATTATGAAATCAATTTATAAGTATACATCTGTTAAAGGAGAGTCATTACTTTGTGAAGGGAATTTGACATGATTCACAAAAGCATCCATAATTCTCAAATGTACCAATGCATAATATCCTCCCTGCACCCACCAAACAAAAATCAGTCTTGGGTCTTAATCCCTTCATTAAAATGTGTTATGCCATTTCTGAAAGATTGCAGCTACAAATTTCAAATTTAGGCAGGGTTTTCCTTTTGGGCCCACAGACTCTAAACCACCCTCACAACAAGGATTCTAATATTCTCTAGCTTTGTGGTACAAAATTCATTAGTTAGTCTGCGTGTGTACAGTACTTCAATTTTTGAAAATTTCCATCTAATAGTATCCCTCTCACACCCACTATAATTGGTGACATTTGTGTTCATTTGACAAAGGTGACAAAAAGATCTAGAGGAATGGAAATGAAATAAGCAAGAATTCATACCACCATTCATTAAAGTACTGAAGAGAGAGTATTTTAGGTGGGCTGTTAGTTCGAGTTTTCTTAATGCCTTCCATATAATAAACTATATTCAGTTGCTTATAATTTTTCAAATGTTAAAGAATTTTAGATGAAATTTTCTGTGTCAGGTACCTTCCCCAGACTGATATTTTATAAATCTCTGCCAAAATAATTCAGCCATTTCCAAGAAAGTAGTAGCACTAGTGAGCCTCTTCCACACCTACATCTTGGAGCATAAGCCATTGACTACCATTCCAAGAAAGGGGCCAGGAAAAAAATGCCTTGTTTTGCCCACATTAAAAATTCTGACTACCTTGTGTTTGAACAGTGTTAGTGCTCCCATTGTTTGCAGCAGAAACTTAAAACATTTGACTGAGGGAGGAAGCAAATATTAATTCCAAAGATGTGTCTTTTGCTGTCCCTGCTCAAATTTTACCAACTTATAAGCATTTGAAAAGTTCGTTTACACAGAGCAGAGATTTCTTTCTAATGGTAAAAGTGCTTTAATGTAAACTGTAATTTCTTTTTTCTCTACTTGATCTCTGGAATAACTAAAGTAAAACAGCTAAGTCTCAATCCACCAAAGAATTCAGGCTTAAATTCTTTGCTGGATCATGGTCTCATTTGAGCACCACTGAACCCCCTCACAACAAGAATTGACCCTCAAGTTTCAACTACAATGTTGCTGGGTCCTTCACTCTTACCCAACCACTTACTGCTCTGTGCTCATAGTTGATTGATATATACATCTGCTATCCAATTAACATTTTAAACAAACACTTCCAGTGGTTTTCAACGTCATCTCTTTGTGTGTAAGTCATTAGCCCTCTAGATTATGGCCCTATCATAAAATTCTGGGCAAATCATTTAACCCCTTTATGTCTCAATATCATCAGCTGCAAAATAGGAATAATAAAGCTGTGTTATTCTAGTTCTATCTGTAAAGTGTTTACAGATCCACAAAGGAAAGATACAGGGTATCTGAAAGGAATTGTGCAACCTGGAACTTTAATCCTTTCCAATAAGGCTGTTTTAGCAGATTATATTCTTCCCACACAATGTCCTTCCCTTACCCCAGGGGAGTTACATCACACCCTGTTGCTGCAAAGCCAAACTCTAAATGTGTTTGGTCACCCTCTGGGCTCACTGCCAAACTTCCAATTAAGTATGTGTCAATTTTCTAAATGTAACCCAAAAAAATGCCTTTAGAGTTAGTATTTCCAGGGAGAGTTAAGCTCTGAAGATTTCTAGAATGCAGTCAGAACTCATAACTCTGTAAGAGTCACCATAATCTATTTTCATTAATTTCAATCTCAAGTTGTTCAGTATTAATATAAATGCTTGAGATACTGCCACAAACTTCACCTCAGATGAGTACTTCTTTCATTCACAATATGATTAATAGTTTATTTTTTCATTGTGTTATATACTAAGTAAAAATAAGTAAAAAATATTTAAAAGTAGTCGTATTTG
The DNA here is from genome assembly GCF_033958435.1 of Carettochelys insculpta. Taxonomy (NCBI): domain Eukaryota; kingdom Metazoa; phylum Chordata; order Testudines; family Carettochelyidae; genus Carettochelys; species Carettochelys insculpta. The sequence continues at coordinate 205,152,960 of NC_134138.1, read as the reverse complement.
TGCAACCACCGGGTTTCCAAATTAAGTATCTTTTTTTAAAACAGCAAAGGCACCAGTTTGTAGTTGGTGCTAAGACCTATATTTTTAATACCCTAAATGATGACTTTGGCCATTTAAGTCAACAGGTGACACAAGGCTAAAAACCATAAGCTTAAGTTCAAAAATTTATTCTTAAGGTTTAAGAAATTTCAGTCTTTGGACAGTGTTTGGCTATATCTACACTAGAAGGACCTGTCTACAGAAGTTACTGTCATTAGAGATGTTCCAACAAAACTTTTGTTGACAATCACATCTACACATAAAAGTGAATCGATCTTTTGATTTGCTCTGTTGATAAAAAGGCCCCCCAGAGCATCTACATGGCCTTTCTGTCCATGGTTTCCGTTAACAAAATGCATTTTGTGTGTAGATGCCCCGAGTTCTGTTGACAAAACCCCAGTTTTGGCTACAAAACTCTCTAGTGTAGACATAGCCTGTGTGTGTAGGGTAGGACATCTGTCTTAAAAACACCTTGATTAATCTCTTAAACATGTAAGACTTAAACTGACCTTTAATCCTAAATTATTACTTAATGACAGTTTAAATATATTGTTTTTCTTATGGTTTACCCAAGTCCATTATATATTGCCTTCTCTCTCTTTTGTATTTGAGGAACAAACTATAGATTGCCATTCTGTGTTTGAAAAAATTAGGAAAACTTCACTTCTAAAGGGAAAAAGGTGTGAAAAGAGAACTAAGAAATGTATCAGTAAACCTGGAAGGCAGCTCTTTAGCTTGAGACTTGTTCATAGGGAACTGGTTTGAATGTTGTTTCTTGAGGAGCACAGAATGAATAATTAAAAACTTGCCTGCAAATGAAGGACATGAGTAATACATATGACATTACATGTGCCATCAGGTTATGTTTTATCTGATATTCTTGGGGAAGAATGTTGGCTGGCAGCTTACATTCCTCCCATATCACCCTCCCACAGTACTTGAGGTTTTGCTAAAACGCTTCTTATTGTATTATCTACATGTCACGTGCATCCACTTCTATGGTTACCTCTCGAAAAAAATTAAGTCCATCATGCTGAGACACCCAGATCTGTTCTTTTCCACTCATGCAGAAGAAGATTCTTCTCTCACTATAAATACAACATAATCTCTCTAGTAAGAAAAAGCAAGACTCTGAAAGAAGGAACATGCAGAATCAATTCCCATGCTCACCCAAAACGCAGACGCAGAAAGAGAGACTTCAATCTACTTATTCCTTCTCCCATACTGACTATGTCTATGCTACAGTGATCTTTCTTCTGGAAAATCTCTTCTGAAAGAACTTCTTTCAAAGGGTGAGTCCACACACAAAAATTGGATCAAAAGAGTGATCTGCTCTTTTGCAAGAAAGTGTCCGCACAGCTCCTGCTCTTTTGAAAGAATGGGACAGGGATCGAAAAATCAGGCGCCGTGAGGACTGCTCTTTCAAAAAAAAAAAAGGGGGGGGCGGTCCATGGAGCACCTACATGTGTTTTCTTTTGAAAGAAGCTTTCAAAAGAAAGTGCTGTTCCTGAATCAGGAGTGAAAGAGCACTTCTGAAAGGAGTGCAGCATTCTTTCAATTTAATTTCGAAAGAATGCTTTTTGTGTGTAGACACTCCGCTGGATATTTTGAAAGAGCCCCTTCTTTCAAAAGAACTTGCTAGTGTAGATGCAGCCACTGAGAGCCTAGAATGACATTCTGCCCCTTTTCCTTCCTTTGCAGGCATTAAAATCAATGAGGACAATGGAAAGTATATGATCATATTAGGTGGGAAGCAAACTATGGAAATACTGAACATATGGATATTACATACCCTGCACTCCACAAAATGTTACTCCACGTTTATGTTATCTCTGTGCAAGAGGCACTACTCAGTCAATTGAATCACTATATAGATCACATAAGCACAGAAAAACATAGCTCCCCTTTATAAGCACACAAAAATATAGCTCCTATTATTGGTAATGAGCAAGACTGATGCCAGGGCTATCTACAAGTTCTGAAGACCTGATGTAATCTTCCTGGCTGTAATTACTCTGGTATTCCCCATTAATGGGATTTCTTCTCCACTGCAAAGCGAGCTCTGAGCGAAAGTAATACATCCTGTAATACCCTTCTAAAACAACTTTCACAGGGTTTATCTACTTCCATGCACAACAGGACCATCCTCTTTCCACCCGAGCCCCCACATCCTCCATGGAGTATGAAGAAAAGGATGAGTTATACCAGTGTTTCTCAACCTTTTTTAATAAAGAACCCCTTATTTTAAAAAAAGGTAAGTACCCCAACACTTCTCTTGCATACCCCCTAAGGGTATGCCTACCACCGTTTGAGAGACGTTGTCATACGGTAATCTTAGGTCTTGAAACTAGTGCCAGTCAACCTTTCCAGAGTACTGTACCTGTACTTTTCAGGAGTCAGATCCGTTTTGCATACCCTTAAGTTACACCTCACTTAAAAAAACTACTTACTTACAAAAATATGCACAAATATCACAGAAGACTGCTACTTGAAAACAAGCTGACTTTCTACCATCTTCTTATCAAATAAGTGAATTGGAATGGAACTATTTTACGTACATTTCAGCATAATGTATATGAAGCAGTAGAAACAAGCCACTGTCTGAATGAACTTTTAGATTGTACTGACTTTACTAGTGTTCTTATGTAGTCTCTTGTAAAATTAGACAAATACAGTAAAATTTCTTTAATCTGTCCTCTTATGATTAGGAAATCCTGATGGTCTGGCATCTGGCAAAAAATAGTCCCATTTATGGAGATAATCCGGCAAAATTTGATGGTCCAGCACACAGTAGTTCCCTGAGATGCGTGTAAGTCACTTAAGTCGGGGGGGCTTGGGTGGTGGCTTTGGGCCATGGAAGGGGGCAGGAGGGTTAAGCCTGGGGTGGGTTAGGGCTGCAGAGGGGCCGGGGGTGGAGATGAGCCAGGGCATGCAGGGGTTGGAGACAGAAAGTGCAGGGATTGGAGCCAGGGTGTGCGGCTGTTTGTCTTTTGGAGGCTTGATTTAGGCAACAATCAGAAATAATCTGAAGGGTTCTTAATTTGATATACCTTTTCTAAGGGTTATTAAAGAGGCTAGATGGATGCTAATTTGATATTAACTAGAGAAGAAATATTAGGGAAGAGTGGAATTTGCAAAGTGCCCAAATGCTTCAGAAGCAAAAGTTTTATTGAATTTCAACAGGATGGCTCTTTTGAGTTTATCTATATATTTTCTATATTTTGCCTTAGCTAAAACATTTAAATGTGATACACTTACAATGTACAAATTTGTAACAATGAACTACAGTTATCTGTAACTGTATGAGTGGTTTTGTGGGACTTATTTTGCAATCTGGGCCAAAGTCTGCACACACAGCAAACTAATCCTAGTGACATCAGTGGATTTACTGCAGATTTACACTGGTATAATCTAAAAGCAGAACTTGTCCTGTTTTTACATCAGATTTTCATAGCTACCAGAGTGCTACATACAGAACAGCAGTACTATTTGGCTCTTACATTTAAATGTTATCCACATGCCCTTTTTTTGTTGGTCTTCACTGACTAAATCCTTTTAGTATCTGAAGAGGATGGGAATAATTAGGTAATCCCTAGTCTGCAATCTTAAAAATCTGGCACAGAGTCTAATGGCTGGCACTAAGAAAAGATGCCTCTGGCTTGCGTTATTTTGATAGGAGTCAGAGCATGCACTCATTCACCTTATTTACATTGCAAAACTACCATACCCTCACCATCTAACATAAGTCATCTCACAGACAACAAATGAGCAGAGCCACGTAATACTTTCAGTGCGAAATACAGCAGGTAAATGGATACACCTCTTCCACAAAGAAAGCACACTACATTCAAATATTGCTGGCCAAGACAAACAGGCATTAATCAGTTTCCACCGCCCAGTGAATTTCTACTGTAAAGTAATTGTCAGACACTATGGCCCACATTTTCAAGAGGACCTAAGTAATTTAGGAGCCTAAGCTTCACTTTTAAAAGAAGCTAGGTCACTTGTGCCCAGATTCCCTCAACATCCCTACCCACAGCCCTGCCCCCATTCTACCCCTTCCCCCAAGCTTTCAGCCTTGCCTCTCCCCTCCTCCACTCCACCCCACTCCCCTTCAAACCCCTTCCCTAACCTTCACCCTCATCCTCCCACACCCCTGCCCTGTCCCCACCTTCTCCCCCAATGCACACTCTCTTCCTGCTTCTCCCCCTCCTTTTCTGAGCATCCAGTTGCTGTGAAATAGCTCTTTTAGGTGGGCAGGAGGCACTGGCAGGATGCAGGAGGAGCTGGTCAGCAGGGCTGCTGGTGGGTGAGAAGTGCAGGGTGCATGGGGGAGTTTGGCTGCAGGTGGGTGTGGAGCACCTGCTAATTTTTCCCAGAGCACCCACAGACTCAGCACCTATGGGTAGGAGGTCCTGCAGGCCAAGCCTAAACATCTACGTTGCAAGTAAACAGCCCCTTAACCATGGGCAGTGGGTGAACCCCTGACTTGGAGAGCCCTTCCAGCCTCAAGCCTTCCCCTCAATGCCCCATCCCTTTCACACCCACCAGAGCCTAGACCCACTATGGTTGCTGGCCCCTGCACAGAGCCACAAGCCCCCCATCTCTCATGGCCACTGGCCTCTGCCCCAGGCTAGCCTCCCAGACAGCCTCCCCTGGTTCCAGAGCACTGGGTGGGACGGCCCCAACCTCCTCAGGCCACATCACTCAGCTCAACCCCCGCACAGCATGATTCCCTGCCACTGAAGGCCTGTCCCACTCCCCACCACCACCCATGAGCCGCAGTGCTGGGCAGGCAGCACAGCTAGAGTAGTCCCAGAGCCAGCAAGACAGGCCATGTGGGCAGCAGAGCCCCCAGTTTGCCTCACCCAGCCTCTGGCAGGGAACAGGAGGCAGGAGGGGGCCTAAAGGAAGAGCAGGACAGGAACACGTCAGGCCGTTTGGGAAGGCAGAGCCTTCCTATGCCTATCATAGAATCATAGAACACTAGGACTGGAAGGTACCTAGAGAGGTCATCGAGTCCAGCCCCCTGCCCTCATGGCAGGACCAAGTACTGTCTAGACCATCCCTGACAGACATTGAGCTAACCTGTTATTAAATCTCTCCAGTGATGGAGATTCCACAACCTCCCTAGGCAATTTATTCCAGTGTTTGACCGCCCTGACAGTTAGGAACTTTTTCCTAATGTCCAACCTAAACCTCCCTTGCTGCAGTTTAAGCCCATTGCTTCTTGTTCTATCCTCAGAGGCCAAGAAGAACAAGTTTTCTCCCTCTTCCTTATGACTCCCTTTCAGATACCTGAAAACCGCTATCATGTCTCCCCTCAATCTTCTTTTTTCCAAACTAAACAAGCCCAATTCCTTCAGCCTTTCTTCATAGGTCATGTTCTCTAGACCTTTGATCATTCTTGTTGCTCTTTTCTGGACCCTTTCCAATTTCTCCACATCTTTCTTGAAATGCGGTGCCCAGAACTGGACACAATACTCCAAGTGAGGCCTAACCAGTGCAGAGTAGAGCGGAAGAATGACTTCTCGTGTCTTGTTGACAACACACCTGTTAACGCATCTCAGAATCATGTTTGCTTTTTTTGCAAGAGCATCACACCGTTGACTCATATTTAATTTGTGGTCCACTATAACCCCTAGATCCCTTTCTGCCATACTCCTTCCTAGAGTGTCCCTTCACATTCTGTATGTGTGAAACTGATTCTTCCTTCCTAAGTGGAGCACTTTGCAATTGTCTTTATTAAACTTCATCCTATTTACCTCAGACCATTTCTTCAGTTTGTCCAGATCATTTTGAATTTTGACCCTATCCTCCAAAGCAGTTGCAAACCCTCCTAGCTTGTTATCATCTGCAAACTTAATAAGTGTACTTTCTATGCCAATATCTAAATTGTTGATGAAGATATTGAACAGAATCGGTCCCAGTACAGACCCCTGCAGAACCCCACTTGTTATACCTTTCCAGCAGGATTGAGAACTATGATATCTTCCACCCAGTGCTGGGTTTAAATGGCACCGGTGGTGCCATGGAGGTTGGCCATACTCAGGTGGGGCCCTGGCCTGCTCTGCTTGCACTATGCCCTGAGACTCCACCAGCCTTCTGGCTCCCTCCAGCCTCACCCACCACTTGCTCCTCTTGACCTCTGTGCCAGACAGCCAAAGGCTCCTCTCCAGCCCTGTGCACATCCATCTCTGGGCAGCCTCTGCTTCCTGCCACTTGTGCCCCCCTGCAGAAGCCTGGTCAGTCACTGCTCACTGCCAGCTGCAACAGAGACCTTTTAGTTTGGCTGTGCCTCTCAGGCAAGTGGATCCTGACGGAGTCCTGGCCTGGCTGCTGGCATCACTCCCAAAGGGGTGCAGGGGAAGGGGAATTCCTGCCCCAGGACCAGCCCTAGCTGCACTTGCAGCTCAGGTCGGCAGACACAGTTCCCTCCAAGAGAGCTGATGGGGGTGGCCGGGAGACAGGTGTGGGTCTCTGGGGAGCCTGAGTGAGGAAGCTGGGCTGTGAGGGGCAGAGGAGATCTCTCTGTCGGGGGAGCACTAGGGAGTAGAAGTTCCGTGCGGGGTGATTGGCAGCTGTGGTGAGACTGTGGGCAGGGGATGCTGGACAGGGACAGTGATGTGCAGTGTGCTGTGCATTTCTGTCAGAATCTGGAGGGCAGCATGCTGGGCATAGTAGATCTGGGGGGCTCTGCCCACAGGAATATGGGGGAGGGATGTATGGCACAGCATGGGCACACCTCTGAATGTAAGGGGCATACTGGCAAAACAAGGCCACCTGCGCCACTGAGTGCCTGGCTCGTTCTGGGTTGTAACTAGCGCCCTTGTACTGGGCTGGGTGGATTGGGGCCAGGGAGTGACTCCCCCATGCCATACTCCATTGCCTCGGTGAGAGCCACCAAATATGGCACCAGGCCCAGAAAAGGTTAATGCAGCCCTAGTCACCCATGCCCTTAAGCCAAGCCCCACAAGGCTGAGCCAGCTCGTATGGTCCAGGAGTAGGTGTCTAATTCCAGTGTAGCCTTACCATGATGCAACATCAGCACCACACACCACTGGCAGTGGTGTACAGTGTACAGTGATTTGCAGACTGTAGCTGCTCTGTGGTATGTAGCTACATGTGTCACTAAAAGACTCTGGCACCAGGGGAAGGCTGTAGCAGACTTCCACTGCCAGAGCCTTTTACTGTGGGGCAAAAGGCTCTTTTATCAAGGGGGAAACAGCGGGGAAAGCTCCCTGCCAGAACTTTTCCCCAGGATGCTGCACAGCTAAAAATACCAGCACACCAGGGGATGCACGGCTTGGGCGAGTAGAGAGACGTAGCAGGATAGGTACTTGTGTATAGCCCCACAATTGTCATGTATGTCCTTAACCTACTTGCCTAAGCCATGCCTCACTGGCTATGCTGCTATTCATACTCACGGTGTGGGGGTGGGGGATGGCCGCCTTTGTATACTACATGCCACCAAAAGAAATGTGCAGTCACACCTTTATCCAGCTTGGGCACTGGACACAGAAAAATTAAAAAGTTTCTATCGAAATTACTAGAGATTAAAATCTAAGTATTTCACTGGCCTATCCAATATATTCTTTTTAACCTTGGCTAGCTGTTACAGTATAGGAGAATCTTTACTAGAAAACCAATTAGCTGCCAGATGTCTTTCAGCTACTTCAGATTTAATCTTAAGCCTTCTATTCTTTTTCTGGGAGCCTGAGAACAACAAATAGTGACCTCTCTGATTAATCCAATATACTAAGAAGACAGAACATAATCAACACAGAGAATCTCTCTCAATGAGGTCAGTGACACTAGTTTAAGAATATAATTTAGTGCAATCAATCTGGGCACCAAAGCATAAAAATATCTACCCTTTTAAAAGCTACTAAGTCTGTGAAAATATTCTTTTTAACTCTGTCAATATCTATAATATTTTCTCTTAGCAGGAAATGTTTTGCATGTAGGTTATACTTTGCCTATATATCTATTTTCCCACATCTGCCACTTTAAACTGCTTTTTAAAAATTAGCAAATGGCCACACCTCAGACAGCTGAAACCTGGCACACAGAGTTATATACTGTTCATCTTAAGAATTAATTAAGTAAAAGTCCCTTGAATTTACTCAGGGCTGGTCTACACTAGGAGATAGTCAAATTTAAGGCTTTATGGTTGGTTTTAAAAACTCTCCCTCTACACCTCAGTGCTCAATAAGTCAATTCTAAGTGGCTGTACCACCAACTTCTGTATTGCTGACTTCCCACTGAAGTTAATCAAAAAACTGAATTTGCAGTGTAAAGCTAAAACAATGTTGATTAACCAAGTTTGAAATTGATTTTAACCCCAGAAACTCCCACAATGCCCCTTGAGGTGCCCTTTCAGATTATTGCTCCAAGTAGGAAACAGGAAGCCTGGCCTTTTGAGTTCATTTCTTTATAATCAATGTGGTGATCGCATCTGGCCACTTCAGAGAGCACCAGCATGGAGCCATCAGGAGAACCAGCATCTCGGTTTGTCTTGTGGGCTAGCCCCATCCCCAACACAGCATATGGTGGCTTGGCTAGGAGGAACAGACAGCGGCACATGAGACAGTGGGGCATCATGTCCTGCACAGGGTGAAGGCTTCTTCCCTGCACAGGATGTATCAGGAGAGGCCGAGATATTTTTTTCAGTGCTTCAAATTTGTATGTGGAGGCCCCACTCCCCCAAAAGTGCCATGCAGTTGGGGGGTCTAGCCCCCCACCCCCCCAGCACCATGCAGCAGGCCAGCCCCAACCCCACCACACTGCATTGTGGCTAGGCTGTAGGGGTCATGCTTATGTGAGAGGCTGATAAACTTCTTTTCTGCAGTTCACATTTGTATGGGGGCAGCCCCCCAACCCCCACAGGGGCCATGCAGTCAGGGGTCTATCCCCCACCCAACTACACCACGTGGCTAGCCCCCACCCCAATACAATCACATGCCTGTGGTGCAATGCAGACCATGCTGCCAGGCAGCACCATGTCCTGGGTTGCATGTGGTGAAGGCTCAAAATGCAGGAAAGATTTGGTGGAGGCTGTTGCTGAGGGGAAGTTCCCCCCTGAAGCAAAGCTTTTGGGGGCTGGCTGTCACCACAGGGAAGTCTCCCCCTGCAGCAAAGATCTGTGGGGGGGCTGTCACCTTGATCATCAACAGAAGCCCCTGTCTACTCCCCCTGGGGGGCCTTATCTATGTCCTGGTGCCTTCAGCATGCTAACAGGAGCCTCTGAAGAGCCCCTGGTTCCTGAGGCTTGGGATTCCAGCCCCACAAACAACCATACTGTGGGCTGGCCCCTCCCTCCCCCTCCCCCCACTTCCCATAGTGTGTGGCTCAGGGGAGTCGCACAGTCTCTGCTAACAACAAGAAGTCCTGTGGCACCTTACAGACTAACAGATATTTTGGAGCATAAGCTTTCATGGGCAAAGACCCACTTCATCAGATGCATGAGTAGGGGGAGTGGTTTCAGAGGGGTATTTAAAGAGTGGGGTCCCAGTAAGAGGGAGGCCCAGAACTGACAAGGTCTATTCAGCAAGGTGGAAATGGCCCAGTATCAACGGTACTCCTATTTGCTGCATTTTCACCAGGAGAAAACACCTCCCTGACCTGCTGCCTTGTCCCATAAAATGTGTTCTTTCCCCAGGGGAGAACTGAGGTACCTGTTAGCATGGCACAGTCAGAACAGGGAAAGGCATCCTTGCTATTCACAGGCAAAATAATTCTTGAGTGGGGACAACAGGTGCCCAGCCTCAATGAACGCAAGTAAATTTACAACTTTCATGAAATACTCCTAGATTATTGTAGCCTGAGCAACTTTACCAATCTGTTTGGCTACTGTACAGTTTTCTCAGGAGGCTCACACTCAAGGTGTACTTTTCACAGGAGACCACTGAGGTTCCTTTTTGCATGACACAAACACCTGGAGAACAGACACCCAAAGATGTGGGACTGACAGGTCCCTGGCTTGCTGCACTGTGAACGGAGCTTGTGTGCTCTCTCTTCCTTCCCTCTCGCACACAGACATTTACTTTACTACATACCTAAGCCCTCTGGCATTCCCTCCCTACCTTGCTGCATGTGACCTGGCTTTAATCGGACTGAAAGTATTATTTCACTGGGTGCCTGTTCACATGATTTTCAACAAGGGAAGAGGGCCTAACCACTAGAAAACAAAGCACCCTGTCTTTCCTTCTCTTCTTCTAAGTGATGCTAACTTCTGGATTCCCCACTTTTCCTAATTTCCTTCTGAAGATTGGCCATTTGGTTTCAAAGGTTGGGGAGTGAAGGCAAGTCTGGGAAGATGAGAGTGGATGCTATTGGGGCACATTTGGTTAAAAGTTCCGTGATGCAGACAACTCAAAAAATATGTCATTGGAGAAAAAATCTTCTGAAAAATGGCTGTTTGATTTGAGGGCAATGCAATGTGGGAAGATGACATCACACTCCCACAACCACTTACAGGGGATTTTTTTCCCATAATGCAGCAGCAAAAAAAACCAGAATGCAATGGGGTTCAGGAGACTGTGGGATATGTTCCCACAATGCACTGCTGCAACAGTCCAACTTTGGCAATTAGTGGGGACGCATTAAATTAACTTTGTAGGCACGTGCAGACACTCAGTTTCGACTTTATAAAATCCAGTGTTACAAATTCGACTTCATTAATTTCAACTTTATTTCATAACACAGACATAGCCTTATTAGCCTAGGTCCTCAAAAGAGAAAACCGCACTGACAGTTTTACACACTGACGCCTAACTGGCAACATTTCTTGCACAAGAAAGACTCCATACTGGTACAAGAAGATTTTATATTTTCAGAGACTGCTCATTAGACAAGGGATACAGAATCTTGCACAATGCCTGCATGTTCTTGGTTTTAATCCTATGCTCTGAATCCCTCATTCACAGGAGCACTCAGAAAATTAACACAGATCCAAAACACTATTCATGCAGGACAAATTAAAAAGAATTCACACTTTAGAGAATGATTTTTAGAATTATGCACTTAGGTTCATATGCCAGGGGCCAGATCCTGGCCCTCATTCCTTTTGTGTCTCCTCAAATGTGTGAAGTAAACCAAAAACCAGTTTAACCAGCTGATTGGGGGTTCCCAAGACAAAATGGGCATGGCCAGAGAATAGGGCGCATTGTCAGAGCACAGCTGGATTTCAGATCTCACTGACTGCTGAAATAGCCCTATGAGATGATGGTTTGCTGAGGACTCTTTCGAGCAGCCCTATTGCTCCTCTAAGTTGTGCCAGAACCAACTCATTCCCCCGTCAGCCTGAGGATGGCATACTCTTTGCATCTTCACCAACTCTATCCTAAGGATTGTCCAGGTCTAACAACTGGGCCATTATTTTGCATATTATCAGTATATCAAAGGCAATTATAATAACTGAGCATATGAATACAGTAACCAGGAGTTTTTGCACAATTATTCCAAGTATGAACTAAAGTGAAGAAATGAAAATAGCTATGTAAGTACAAACCACTATTATTAATAAAAGGCTACTCATAATCTACTCCCCGTTGCACCAGCACAACTCCAAATCTCAGTTACATGGGTGAAGTCAGTGAATTTGGCTCACTGTAGACAGAGCCTATGACAAGAGACTTTCTTGTAAGCAACCCAACTTTTACCATAGTGTGAAGTTTACCTTAGTCAAAATCATTACTGGGTCAGCTAAATAAATAAAGACAGGGAAAAGTCCCACTTAGTGGTATATGAAGTTATTTTTCCTTTTCACAAACACTCCTATCATTATTTCCTGAATGCTTCCAATATCTTTTGTTTATTAGTGTTTTGATTAGATAACTCAGGAAGCTGAAACTACACCTATTCCTCCTCCATAAAAAACACTGATAAACTATTGATATAAATAAAGGGAAAAGCTACCCCTGCACCAGAAAAGAAAAAAAAAAAACGAGAAAATAATTTAAGCTCTTAATTACTCAGCATCAGTCACCTCTGACTTGGCAATAGCAAAAATTAATTTTAAAGGTGTGTCTGCTTTCCAAAGCACAGAGCAAATTACTCAGTACCTGTAACATTTAGAAGCATGTAGTATAACAGCATTAAATTGCTCAATGGTGCTTAGCAAAGGCCAGCACAATGTAAAATTCAAAGGGGGTAAGTATTAGAGTAAATCAGAATAAATTATTGCACTGGCTATACAATGCAATCTGGCAACAAGGCAAAAACAAAAAACAAAAACCCGCTCTCCCACATATAAAGCTCTTTGTCTAAAGACAGGAGAATCAGTTCACTTCAGCCATATGATCATCTACTGTAATTAACTGCTAAAAAGCTAGACCTGTAAATAATCCAAGGTTTATAATCAAGACTCTAGTTTGTTGAAAACAGCAGATTTATTCTGAATATATTTGAGTTGCAGGGTGTTAAGCTTTCCAAATTGTGTGTGATCATCCTTTCTGAAGAGAACACGTTCAAGACAGAGATTGTTCTTGTTAGCGGTTAGATACATACCTCTTATTTAATCTGTAACTATATCCCTATAATAAGGCAATCAGTAGCTAGAGAAACCAAGAGGATCTTTACTTGAAAGGAATTTTGCTTCATGTAAAATTATACTAGACAAAAATCTGGATAAATAAGGATGCATACAGCTAAACTGGTTAAACATATAAAAACAAATTGTTCTGAATGTTGGGAGCCTGATCCTTGAAACCTTGTCCCTGAGGGAAGTCTCCTTCATTTCTACTTATCTGAGTAATGTGATATATAGTGAGGCATTAACATAGATTTCTTAATGTTGAATAGTGACAGAGCGATAGCCATGTTAGTCTGTATTCTATGAAAACAAAAAAGCAGTCATGGAGCACTTTAAAGACTAACAAAATAATTTATTAGGTGATGAACTTTCATGGGACAGACCCACTGCTTCAAATCGAGTCTGTTCTGGTATTGCTATGATCAGTTTCACACATACAAAATGGGGAGAGACTGTCTAGGAACAACTACAGCAGAAAGGGATCTAGGTATTATAGTGGACCACAAGCTAAATATGAGTCTACAGCGTGATGCTGTTGCAAAAAGAGCAAACATGATTCTGAGATGTATTAACAGGTGTGTTGTCAACAAGCACAAGAAGTCACTCTTCCGCTCTACTCTGCACTGGTTAGGCCTCACTTGGAGTATTGTGTCCAGTTCTGGGCACCGTATTTCAAGAAAGATGTGGAGAAATTGGAAAGGGTCCAGAAAAGAGCAACAAGAATGATCAAAGGTCTAGAGAACATGACCTATGAAGAAAGGCTGAAGGAATTGGGCTTGTTTAGTTTGGAAAAAAGAAGATTGAGGGGAGACATGATAGCGGTTTTCAGGTATCTGAAAGGGTGTCATAAGGAAAAGGGAGAAAATTTGTTCTTCTTGGCCTCTGAGGATAGAACAAGAAGCAATGGGCTTAAACTGCAGCAAGGGAGGTTTAGGTTGGACATTAGGAAAAAGTTCCTAACTATCAGGGCAGTCAAACACTGGAATAAATTGCCTAGGGAGGTTGTGGAATCTCCATCGCTGGAGAGATTTAAGAACAGGTTAGCTCAATGTCTATCAGGGATGGTCTAGACAGTACTTGGTCCTGCCATGAGGGCAGGGGGCTGGACTCGATGACCTCTCAAGGTTCCTTGCAGTCCTAGTATTATATGATTCTATGATTCTAGCTATCCACAAAGAAACTGAACCTTTCATTCAATCAGACACATGCTGCTCATCATACGGTCTCTCACGATATTCTTATCAAAAAACTAGGCAAATACAATTTAGATGAGGCTACTATAAGGTGGGTGCATAACTGGCTGGATAACCGTACCCAGAGAGTAGTTCTTAATGGTTCTCAATCCTGCTGGAAAAGTATAACAAGTGGGGTTCCGCAGGGGTCTGTGTTAGGACCGGTTCTGGTCAATGTCTTCATCAATGATTTAGATATTTGCATAGAAAGTACGCTTAATAAGTTTGCAGATGATACCAAGTTGGGAGGGGTTGCAACTGCTTTGGAGGATAGGGTCATAATTCAAAATGATCTGGATAAATTGGAGAAATGGTCTGAGGTAAACAGGATGAAGTTTACTAAGGACAAATGCAAAGTGCTCCACTTGGGAAGGAACAATCAGTTTCACACATACAGAATGGGGAGAGACTGTCTAGGAACGACTACAGCAGAAAGGGATCTAGGGATTATAGTGGAGCACAAGCTAAATATGAGCCAGCAGTGTGATGCTGTTGCAAAAAAAGCAAACATGATTCTGGGATGCATTAACAGGTGTGTTGCAAACAAGCACGAGAAGTCACTCTTCCACTCTACTCTGCGCTGGTTAGGCCTCACTTGGAGTATTGTGTCCAGTTCTGGGCACCGCAGTTCAAAAAAGATGTGGAGAAACTAGAGAGGGTCTAGAAAAGAGCGACAAGAATGATTAAAGGTCTAGAGAATGTAACCTATGAAAAAAGGTTGAAAGAATTGGGCTTGTTTAGTTTGGAAAAGAGAAGATTGAGGGGAGACATGATAGCGGTTTTCAGGTATCTGAAAGGGAGTCATAAGGAGGAAGGAGAAAACTTGTTCTTCTTGGCCTCCGAGAATAGAACAAGAGGCAACGGGCTTAAACTGTAGCAAGGGAGGTTTAGGTTAGACATTAGGAAAAAGTTCCTAACTGTCAGGGCGGTCAAACACTGGAATAAATTGCCAAGGGAGGTTGTGGAATCTCCATCACTGGAGATATTTAAGAACAGGTTAGATAGATGTCTATCAGGGATGGTTTAGATAGTACTTGGTCCTGCCATTGGGGCAGAGGGCTGGACTTGATGGCCTCTCAAGGTCCCTTCCAGTCCTAGTGTTCTATGATTCTATGATTCAACAATAAGTTTATCCATGATAGGATAGAAGAAGCACTGTGTGAGAAATTTGTTTCTGGCACTCAAATCTCAGACAGTATTATCCATATAAATGTCATCAAAAATTGGTTGCTCAGTCATCGTGTGGTCTCATTATAATTAGATGGTATGAGATGTTTTGCAGTTGCCTCAAATACAAGAAATTTATCGCAGGTATCACGAAAGTGTACTAAAAGACCATCATAAATTCAAGATAGTGCACAACTCAATGGCAGGATCCTGCTGAGCTTTATTCATTAGTCTTTTGTAGTAAATCATTTTAAATGACACACATCAAAGCTGTCTCAAACTGATCCAGCTTCCTATTTGCCTCACAGACAGTTGCTGGTGGTTGTCAATCACTTTCAGCTATGTACATCAAAGTCTAACGAATTTCAGAATAGTTCATATAAACTGCTCTTGTGGCGTCACTCCGTGCTCACCACCTTTGTGATTCACTTCATACAACACAGGTATTTTGCTTCATGTTGTTTACTAATTTACATAATCTCTGGAGTAAAGTTGATAAGAATTTAAACTCCACATTAGCTGCTGATAATGGACCACGTCTTCCGTGACTGAACTGACCTTGCCTGCTCTGGCTCTCCTCTTGATTGGGACACCCTCCTTTTCATGAGCCTGTAAATTTGGACCCTCCTCTGAACCCTGCACTCATGCATTTGATGAAGCAAGTCTTTGCCCACAAAAGCTTATGCGCCAAAATATCCGTCAGTCTATAAGGTGCCACAGGACTTTTTGTTGTTTTGAAGATACAGACTAACTCGGCTCCCCCGCTGATAAGAATGTAAGAGTGACTGCAAAATCCCCAAAAACCTGACTGCTTCAGGGCAAAACTCAACAGCAGATGATTCAACCAAATTCAGACTATAGGGAGCACATCTAACCCATTCAGGTTTTATGATGTTAACAGTATGGCTATCTTGAATCCATGAATAAATGCCAGCCACATTGCTGGTGTTATATGACTGTGACATGAAGCTTGCAAAATGAGTGCCATGAAATTTGACAATATCCTGCCATGGGAATGAACTGAAGAAGTCACTCAACCACATTCCCATTATTTTGTACATAATGAACCACCACTGTAAGCTGATCACTGTGACTAATATCAGAGGATGAATCAATACTGATTCCATAATACCTTGCCTTCTTGATTTCAGATATTATCTGCACCATAACTTTACATCCCAACATATAAATAAATTCATTGCATATGGTTGACAGATAATAAGAAACATTCCCTCTTCTTGGATTGCCATGTCATTGCATGTGTTCCAAGAGAAATGGATCAAATTCAGCTAGAAGTTTAACACAACCAAGGTAGTTTCCATTGTTAGGGCAGCCATGCACTTCAGTGTCCCCACGAAAGACTATTCCTCCTTCAGCAAGGAATCCAGCGCTCAACAGTGTTACTGTAGTACAAATATTGGCTACATCTACACTAGGACACTAAGGCTACGTCTACACGTGCACCCAACTTCGAAATAGCTTATTTCGATGTTGCGACATCGAAATAGGCTATTTCGATGAATAACGTCTACACGTCCTCCAGGGCTGGCAACGTCGATGTTCAACTTCAACGTTGCTCAGCCCAACATCGAAATAGGCACAGCGAGGGAACGTCTACACGCCAAAGTAGCACACATCGAAATAAGGGAGCCAGGCACAGCTGCAGACAGGGTCACGGGGCGGACTCAACAGCAAGTCGCTCCCTTAAAGGGCCCCTCCCAGACACATTTTCATTAAACAGTGCAAGATACACAGAGCCAACAACTAGTTGCAGACCCTGTATATGCAGCACGGACCCCCAGCTGCAGCAGCAGCAGCCAGAAGCCCTGGGCTAAGGGCTGCTGCCCACGGTGACCACAGAGCCCCGCAAGGGCTGGAGAGAGAGTATCTCTCAACCCCCCAGCTGATGGCCGCCATGGAGGACCCCGCTATTTCGATGTTGCGGGACGCGGATCGTCTACACGTCCCTACTTCGATGTTGAACATCGAAGTAGGGCGCTATTCCCATCCGCTCATGGGGTTAGCGACTTCGACATCTCGCCGCCTAACGTCGATTTCAACTTCGAAATAGCGCCCAACACGTGTAGACGTGACGGGCGCTATTTCGAAGTTACTGCCGCTACTTCGAAGTAGCGTGCACGTGTAGACGCAGCCTTAGTCAAAGAAGGCTATTTCGAAATAACAACATCAAAATAGGCTACTTCAACACCTATCATCCACACATCCTTTGGGGCTGATGCCATCGATGGTCAACGTCAAATGGCAACGGGGAATGTGGAAGGAAGAGTGGAGCGTCCATACACGCAAGCACCCTGCTTCGAAATAAGAGGCCAAGAAAGCCCGCAGATGGGGTCAAAGGTCAGACTAGCCCTTCTGGGGCAACAGCATGCCACTCCCTGAAAGGACCCCTCCCAGACACACTTGGCCTGCGCTGCACGAGCCCTGCGTTGGTGACACAAGCCTCACAGATCTCAAGCCCGCAGACATGGATGTCCAGCAGCAGCTGGAAGCCCTCCAAACTGCCTCCTGCAGGGCAGGCGCCCTGTTAGACAGTGCACAGGCAGCCGCCCAGCAGCCCCTGGCAGGGGATCCCTTCCGGGGCACAAGGGGATGCCCCGGTCCATTGGGCCCTCCTGCTCCCTCCCTGCCAGGTGCCCCACCGCCTCTGGAGCTACTCCTCCAGCACCAAGTGGTGGGAGCATCTGGTCATGGGGGAATGGGATGACGGCCACTGGCTGCAGAACTTCCACATGAGCCGGCAGACCTTGATGGAGCTCTGCCAGTAGCTCACCCCCGCCTTGAGGCACCAGGACACCTGGATACAGCGCGCCCTCACCGTCAAGCAGAGGGTCGCAATAGCAGTTTGGAATCCGGCCACTCCGACAGCTACAGCTCCGTGGGTCAGCGGTTTGGCATTGGCAAGGCCACAGTCAGGGCTGTCATGATGGAGGTAAGGAGGCCTGGGCCTGAACCCACTGGGGAGTGGGGGGCCTTGGTAGGGCCTGAGGAGGGAGGTTGGGGGGCCTGGGGAGGGGGGCCTGAGGAGGGGTTCCGGGTGGGGGGCGCACTCTGCATACCCTCACAGGCATCCATGTCCCCTCCCCGCAGGTGGTGCATGCGCTCAATGCCCTGCTGCTGCAGAGGGTCATATGAGTTGGGGACCTGGACGCAGCCCTCACAGGATTCACCGCCATGGGATTCCCTAACTGCTTCGGGGCCCTTGATGGGACCCACATCCCCATCCGAGCCCTGGACCACAGTGGTGGGCGCTATATAAACAGGAAGGGCTATCACTCCGTGGTCCTGCAGGCCACGGTGGACAGCTGTGGCTACTTCCAGGACGCATATGTGGGCTGGCCCAGCTGTACCCATGACGCTCATGTGTTCTGCACTTCAGGACTATGCTGCCAGCTGGAGGCGGGCACCTACATCCCCCAGAGGGATACCACCATACCTCTCTGCCTCATGACGGATGCGGCCTACCCCCTCCAGCCCTGGCTTATGCGCCCCTACACGGGCCACCTCAATGCCAGACAGGAGCGCTACAACACCCAACTGAACCACACCCGCCAAGTGGTCGAGTGGGCCTTCGTGCACCTGAAGAGCCAGTGGCGTTGCCTCCTGGCCCACCTAGACGTGGGCCTCCCAAACATCCACCAATGGAAAGCAAGGGGGAGGCCTTCATGCAGGTCCGGGCACTGGAGGCTGGAACAGGCTACCCCCAGCTGGCTGCTGCCCCTAGCCGCCAGGCCCACCAGGATGGGGTCTGGGTCCAGGAGGCCTTGTGGTAGTACTTTGACCAGGGGATCTAGTGAGCGCCACCCAGGCCATCCCTGGTGGGTCCCCTGCACACCACCCCTAGCACCCACACCCTGCCCCCATTGAAAGCACATGCGACACAGGGTTTTTGAAAAATAAAACTGCTTCATTGTTGAACTAACCAAAAACCTCACCTCTGGGCATATAAAACTAATAACAAATAGCATCATGGAAAATAACTATATATGGGGGGGACAACTATAATAACCATATACGGAGGTTCTCTGTGTCTTAAATATTGAGTCTGTTCTGGTCTGGCTATGATCTGAAGAAGTGGGTCTGTCCCACGAAAGCTCACCTAATAAACTATTTTGCTAGTCTTTAAAGTGCTACTTGACTGCTTTTTGTTTTGATAGTGTATAGACTAGCATGGCTTCCTCTCTGTTACTATATATGGAGGGGGACAACTATATACATGGGGGAGACGTGGGCAGGCCAGCCATTGGCCCATCATTCTGGGGCGGGGGTGTATGGGTGTGACCCCCGCCGTGTCCGGGTGGCTGGTCCCTCCCTCAGCCGGGGTCCCCAGCAAGGCTGGCTGGGGGCCAGTAGGATGGGGAGGTACAGCTGGGGCAGGTCCTCATCCTGTTCGTCGGCCCCAGTGGGCTCCTGCCCTGCGGAGCTGGTGGGTGGGGCAGCAGGCGGGACATCAGGCGAGGCAGAAGGCAGGCCATCAGGCGGGGCAGCAGATGGGGCAGCAGGGAGGACAACGGGGGGCGGGGCAGGTGGGCCACCAGTTCCTCGAAGGAGGAGGCCACCTGGTTAAAGATGGCCATAAAAGTCCCACCAGGCCTCCCAGCGCCAGGCGGCCTCCTGCTCCTCGAAGTGGAGCCTCCACTCCATGATGTCCGCCTGGGAGTGTGCCCTGTGGGGTATGTACCCAACAGTCCACTGCCATGGTCAGGGGAGGCCCATCTGGCGGATGCCCAGCTGGAGCTGCAGGAAGGGATGTTCAGCACAAGCTCCCCATCCTCCCTGGACCACTCCATGGCCAGGGTGGAGGGTCCTGGCTCTGGCCCTGGGGGTACAGGGCTGGACTCCAGACCCGACTCTGGCTCCCAGGCCTGCTGGGGCTCCTCGGCCATGGTGTCAAGGGTGGCTGGAGGGCAGGAGGTGTCCCAGGAGCCCAGGATAACCTTGAACTCCCAGTAATAGGGGCAAGCGGCAGGGGCAGCCCCAGACCAGCTGGCCAAGGCCCGGGCCCTGGAGTAACCCTGCCGCAACTCCTTGATCTTACTCCTGACATGGTCAGGAGTGCGGGCAGGGTGACCCTGGGCAGCCAGGCCCTCGGGCAGCCTGGCAAATGCTTCCATGTTCTGCTGCTTGCTCCCCATTACGTGGAGCACCTCCTCCTCACCCCAGAGCCCCAGCAGGGCACGAAGCTCAGAGTCGGTCCAGGAGGGGCCCCGCTTCCTGCTCCACTGGCTGGAGGCCTGGAAGCCCTGGGATAGCTCGGGATGGGGAGCCCTGGGGATGCTTGTGGGGCTGGCTTGCTGCCATGGTCTCCCTCTGGGCCATGCAGGGGTGCCTTGTGGCACGGCTGCTGCCTGCACAGTCTCAGCTTCCTGCTACGGGGTTTCCAGGTCCGTGCAGCATTAAGAACCTCTGGGTGCAGAGATCATAGAGCCCCGCAGGGGCTGGACAGCACGTTTCCACCTAACAGCTGATTGCCACCATGGCAGACCCCACTATTTCGAAGTAGCAGGACGCGTCCTATGTCGACATTAGACGTCGATGTAGGGTGCTATTCCCATCTTCTGATAGGAATAGCGATTTCAACGTCTCACCGTCTATCTTCGATTTCAACTTCGAAGTAGCATGTGCCGTGTGTAGACGCAGCGCGTGCTATTTTGAAGTTGGGCTTGCCACTTCGACATTGCGTTCTAGTGTAGACGCACCTATTACGGCACAAAACTTAGTAAATGGAACAGAGTCTGCATAAAATAGATATAGTCCACAAAAAATCATTTTGGAGCTAAGGGACAGAATTCTCAGTCCTAAAGAGCACAGCAGCCAGGCTGCAGTCACTCATTCTGCAAACACTTAGGTATACGCTCAGCATTTTATCATGAGTAGTCGCTCTGTTTTCATTGAGATTATTCACAGTAGTAGAGTTAAGCATGTACATGCTTGTTGGCAGGGCTGTGGTATAATAATAGACACAGCATGAAGTAAAGCATATGCTGTAGTGGATGCTCCCTCATCTAAAGGTAATTCTAGTCCAACGGGTCTATGAAACACATGTTCACTGGCTTTGTATGGTGTCTTCCACTCAGTGGTACCCTGTTTAGAAATCTTCATAGCACAAGGGAGGGGGAGCTAGAGTTCCGTTGTGGCAGAGTCTCTGTTGTTGCTGCCCTAGCACCTATGCAGCCTACACACAGCTTTAAGGTCTGCCCTGGTTACGTGTACCATGACTGCATTTGGTACTCATAAAAATCTATTGGCTTTTTGAAAGTCATTTGTTCAGTTCAGAGACAATAAATATTAAGCTATGGTTTCATGGACTATGAAAACATACACTCGGAATGAAATCACACAGGCTTTAACTGACTGTTTAACCCTCACAATCCTGGTATTTCCCAGCCCTCCAGCCAAACAAATAGATAGGTCTGCAGCCTCTGAAGCGCTAGGCTCCAAAGTGTGGGGCCTCTCCATGCCCAGGCTCTTTGTCACAATTTATTAAGATCAGCTGTTGATTTCACGATTTTATAACGTGAAGTGACTCATCAAATTCTAAAGAGGACTGAACCATCCAAACCAGATTTCAGACTGGAAAATTCAAAATACATCTGACTGAGTGCATGTTCTGCTCTTTAACTGCTGGACCTGAGGAGAGGTGAGCTAGTGGTTAAAGCACAGGACTGGTGCAGAAGTGCTAGGGGTTACATTAGTGACTATGCTGCTGTGAGACCTTGACCAATTAATCTGGCCTAAATGATCAACAGTGATGGTGGCAAGCTGCTGGGATTCCTCCAGCTGTGAGACACTCTGCTACCCTCTCAGTGCCAGGAAAGGGGAGTTTTGTTCCTGATACATTTAACTCCCTGACACATAAAATAGATGGTCTAACTCGCTAGCAAACTCCTCAGGCTCTCCCTGCCCAAACCCTGCCTAGTGGGGAACCATCAGTGAACTCCTGTCCCCAAGATCCTGAGAGGTGCCTCTCTGTAACACACAGCCCCCTTCTTGCACATTCATAGCAGATATTACGTTTGCTGCTCCTTTCAAGAGGCAGGCAGGTTGTTATCATGACTGGAGCTAATCAATTCAATCATTCTGTGAGAAAATTCCTGTACAACAGCTGGCTCATCTGTGTCTCCCTGCCCTGCCACCGCTGAGACAGCAGAACTAAACTGAATTGGTTTAATGGTCAGCAGGGCGGCAGTAGGTATCTGGCCATTAAACCAACTGAATTAAGTTCCATTATTTCAGTGGCAGCAAGGCAGCGAGCAGCAGAAAGCCCCTTGCTCACCCGCCTACCCAAGCAGCCACACCCCTCAGGCAGGCATGGCTCGGCACACCCCTGCCAGCAGCACACCTCCACAACAGCCTTCCTTCCACTGGACCTACATGGCTGTCTGGCATAGGCTCCCCAGCCAGCACCACAAATGGGTTAGTCCTGGAGGCTGGTTTGGGGCTGAGGCAGGTTAATCGGAGGGCCGGGGGGGGCATGTTTGGGGCTGAAAGGGGGTCAGCCTGGGGGCATGGGGTTGGGTTTGGGTCTGAGAGGGGTTAAGCCTGGTGATGAGGGGAGGGTTTCCAGGGTGGGGGGTAAAGCTGAGGATAGGTGGGCAGATTTGGAGGCTGAAGCAGGTAAGCCTAGAGATGGGGGTCAGGTTTGGGAGCCAAGGGTGGTAGAGCCTGGGAATGGGGTTCAACAAAATTCTTTTGAGTTTAAAAGGGTCCTGTGGCCAAGTAAAACTGGGAAATGCCGCCTCAGGTAAAGGAAAACTTAGGGGTTCTCATCCTTCTTTTTATAGACCAGTAAGTCTTCAAAAAGTCTCTCTCTCTCAAAGTTCACTGACCCTGTCACAAGCAGCAGAAAGTCATCCTAAGGTTGTAATCTCCATCTCCACGCTGAGATTGTTAAATGATCAATTCTTCCTTCACTTGCACGCCTTGTGATTTTGTTTGCCTGAAATGTGCTTTGCTGTGTCTCTGGTCACACTTTGCTCTGTTAACATGAGAGACGCATTCCTTTGTCTGGACAAAAAACTTTATTGACTCCCCCTGACATGGCTGGTTTAAACGCAATTTAGCTGCAATTCTAGCACATCTGTATAATCTTATGTGGGTTTACAGTGCATACATCACACTATAATATTAGTGATCAATAAGTTACTCATTTTCCATTGATATATTACATGAAATCTTTTAAGTACAGATTATAAAAATAGCAATTTAGGGTAACAGAGCTGGCCAGGCTAGCTGAAACAAGGGTTGGATTTATTCCCGGAGGTTTCATCACATGACAATTTTTTAATTTAACATTAACCTTTAATTCCTGGAGACTACAGGACTACACAAAGTTAAACTGGTTAATTCAATTGGTACTAAAACTGAGTGAAACCAATCCTGTCAACCTCTAAGCCATCACAATTATAAAGATAGACTCTGTGCTGATAGGTATGCACATAATGTGCCAGCTCAGTGCATTGTTAGGTAATATTGTAATGTCATACAATAACCTATTTGCATCACATGCTTCATTTCAGAATACAGAATTATTTCAGCCATCAGGATGTCAAGCTATTTGGTGGGTGGGATCTTTACAGAAGAGAGAAACTGGGAAGTCTGTTTAAATAAATTATAATTCAATAATGCTGAGGTGTGTGTAAAACATACCAACAAAAGCTTACCCTGTGTGGGGAAAAAAGGCACAAGGGCCTGTTTGTAAAACTTAGGTTTCACTGCACAACTCACCTGAGTGACTGATGCACAAGTGTGATCCCTTGAGTTGGTCTGGCTTGCATAAGCCACTCTTCAAAGCCACACTGACAGCGTTCAAACTGGTGCTGCTCTCAGGAGCATGAAGCAATACGCCATCTGGGGGCACATCTCATGATTCTTATTACTTCTCTAAACTGAGCTGCTCTCAGAATTCTTTCCCAGTGTATCGTCAGAGAAACTGTTTTTCTAAACACATGCCAAAATGGTCTTAGAATGCCATTTCATTAAGCCAGTTGTTTATGGCATGGCACATCGATTGCTGTACATGACCTTGTTTCACTAAGCCCATTGCCACACTGCCACAGACAATCAACCCAGTCAGGGCTGATCTTTCATGGTTTTCTTTCGCACATGAGCGAAATGGTGCTTTCCAGGGTCAAAGTCAACCCTGGAACTCCTTGCAAGTGGCAACGATTAAGGATGGTCAATGGGAGAAACACTCCCGTCTACCTTCTTCTGTGAGGACCGCCACAGCAGTTGACCGCTGATAAGTCGATTTTAGCTACACAATTGGCATAGCTAAAATCACATATCAGCGGTCGAGTGTTATGTCTCATATAGACATAGCCTTAGTCAAAATGCATGAATGCACCCCAGAAGAGTGACCTGAGCTTTAATATGTCTTGATTTTTTTATTTTTTTCCAGGAACAGGTAGCAGGGGGCGCAAGAAAAGGCAAAGGGTATTTTGGCACTGACTTGTTGCCCTGAGAAGACAACAAGTGCAGCTTGGTGAGGAGATTAATACAGGCTGCATGCAGCCATGGAACAGTGAAGACAGATGAATCCTTATCTTGATCAATGGCTCTGGAGCAGGTCCATAAGCATTAGTGTCATACAGGTTTAGGCTCATCAGCAATAAGCGCAGAGTTTCCACAAGAGAAAAGCCAAGTTCCTGTGGGAAGATCTTGGCCCTCCTCAGTAGCACAGATTAGAGGTGTCATACTCAAGTGGGAACCTGAGTTAACTTAGCAGTTAAGACAACTCTAAGATGGTGAATCAGCTTTAACACAAATTTCTAGGCATTTTTGTAGCATACCCTAATGGTTTTTCCACATCAATCTAATACATGTGGTAACTGTGCTAACTTGTCTAAGTGTTTAACTACTGCAGCTGAGGCAGCTGCCTGTAAGCTCTATTAGCCACAAAATAATTGTTTACCCACATGGCAATGTTAAACTGTCTCCCATGAATTGGAGAAATTTCCTCTTAATGTTTAAGTCAAAGGGCCAGAGAAAAGAAAGCAGGGGAAAAGGGGAAAAAGCAGAAAGGGTAGAGAGAATTGAAGCTGGAATTAGAAAATAAATGGATACATAGAAAAGTGAGCTAGTTTCTATGATACATCCGCAGAATAGTTTTATCTGTTAGAATGGAAAGGTATAGCAGGCAATTATTGTTTGTTATTATTCAATGAATGTAAGGAAAACAAAGTGATTCATTAAGAGTATTATTAGTGCTAATTTATGATCTTTCCTCAGACCACAAATTAGCAAAACAAGCAACAGGGAATTTTAATTCCTCTGGGACTGATTCTCCATTGTCCTACACCTTGTGTAGTCATTTACATCTGTGTAGAACCGATCTGGAATTTTTCATCAATATCTGATTTTCAGAAAAACAGTGGGGAAATTTCATTTTTGTTTAAAATGTTTAATTTTCTTATACAGGTTGGGTCTCCCTGGTCTGACACCCTCAGGACCTGATCGGTGTTGAAATAGGGGATTTGATGTAATAGGAGAGGTCCCCTGCCACCAGCCCCCTACCCAACCACCAGCCCTCATTCCAGCCATACTACTGCCAGCCTCAGAGTCACTGCTGCTGTCTGCAGTCCCCTGCCACCAGCCATGGCATCACCATCGCTGGCCATGGTCTGCCACCCGCTCTAGCCCAGCAACATCCATGATCCTGCTGGACCATGGATATTGCTGGACCAGACTACTTACTACTACTTAACCCTTGTACTCCGCTTGGAGCATAGGTAATTTACAAGTCTCCTCCTTTACTTCACTCTGTTTTGGGACCAGATTCCTAGCTGGCACCAGGAGTACCCCAGTTGTTGTCCTTCAATCTCAGCAGACCTTCTCCACATTGTCTGAGGTCTTTCTCTTCTGCATTTGCCTTGCGGATTCCATGTGAGATCTTTGTCAGACTATGCTGGATGATGATTTTCTGAGTGTGGCCTAGCCATCCCCACTTTCTTCTCTTGATTTAATGTCAATTGGTTCTTGTCCTGCTCTGTTCCAAAGCTCCTCATTTGTGACAAAGTTTTGTCATATGATGTGAAGGATGTACCTCAGGCATCTGTTTATGAATGTCTGTAGCTTGTGATTTGAAGACGTTTTAGTATGCCAGGTCTCATATCCATACAAGAGCACACTCTTCACATTTGTGTTGAAGATCCACAGTTTTGTCTTTGCAAATATTATGTGTGAACTCCATATGGGACGCAGAGTCTTGAATGCAGCTTTTGTTTTCCCTCTCCTGGCACTGATATCCTTATCTGTTCCTCCATCTATGCCCATAACACTCCCCATGTAGGTAAACCGCTCCACTTTTTCCAGGTCATCCCATCCCAGTGTGATGGTGGTGTTGCTGGATTTGTGGAGCCTCATTGTCTTGGCATTTTCCTTGTTAATGCGCAGTCCAGTCATTGAGGCAGTTTTGCCTAGAGATGTGACATTTTCTTTCATGTTGGTGTGAGAGGAGGGAGACATCAACAGCAAAATCAATGTCCTCTAGCTGTTCGAAAAGTGTCCACTGAATCCCTCATTGATGGCCATCTGTTGTCCTGATCATAATCCAGTCCATTGTGATCAAAAACAGGAAAGCTGACAATAGGCAAACTTGTTGCACTCCCAACAGTATGCTGAAGGATTCCATCAAGACACCATTGTGAACAATTTGGCATGCCAAGGGTTTATATGCTGAACGAATCAAGTTAATAATTTTGGATGGGATAGCACGGTGTTGCAGCAGTTTCCACAAAGTCTCTCTATCAATACTGCCAAAGACTTTTTCAAAGCCTGTGAAGGTTATGTACAGCAGGGGATTTCCTCTCAAGCAACTGTTCTATGATTACTCTGAGAGTTGCTATTTGGTCAATACAGGATCTCTGCTTTGGAAGCTGGCTTGTTCTTCTCTGAGCTGTCTATCAATTTCTGTCTTCATTCTCTCCAAGAGAATCCTATTGAACACTTTTCCTGGAATAGACAGTAACGTGATGTCCATCCAGTTCTTGCATTCCTTCAGGATGCCATTCTTTGGAGGCTTGATAAGGTAGCCATGTTTCCAGTCTTGCGGGATCTCTTCAGTGTCCCAAATTTTCCCAGATAGATTATATCTCGTGTTGACTGGTGTCTCATTACCTGCCTTGATTGATTCTGCGGGGATGTTGTCTGGACCAGGTGTTTTTTCCACTTTTCAGATGGACAATGGCTTTTCTGATTTCTTCTTTTGTAGGTCTGCTGCTCTTAACTGCAGCGGTATACTTAGAGGTGGTAACTCAGGGGTTCCATGCACCCCGGTTTTTAGGAGTATAACCTGTAATAGTTTTGATTTATGATTACTTTTTCCCTAAAAAGCAACATTATTCATAGGAAGAGATTGCCATTTTGGATCTATGTAAACTACACACAGAAAGGATACAGAACACTTGCAGATGAGAATACCAGCTTTTCTTGTGCATTTTGCACTGGTAGGAATGACTATACAAGATGCAAGACAGTAGAGAATTCAGTCCACTGTGTTCAAATTAAAACAAACATTGTGAAATATAAATATGTGACATAAATTCAATATACTGTAGGAGAGACAAGTGACTATCATACAGCGAGATCTATTTATATAGGAGAAATGACTTAAATTACATTGTGAACCAGAAATACAGATTAACCAGGAGATGCTCTATCATGTCTCAAGCACAGGAATGAAAGTCAAGAGATGCAAGTTCTATTCTTGATTCAACTTGATGTGCTCTGTAGCCTTAAACAAGCCTAGCTGGGCTCAGTTTCCACACCTGAAACACTGTCAGCAGCAGCCTGGCACAGGTGTTAAGCAGATTACTTCATTAATGCTTACTGTTTATATTGCAACAGTGTTCAAAGACTCCAGTGGCAGCCTTACTGTGTTGTGTGCTGTACAAATACTGATAAAAAGGCAGCCCCAGATCCTCAAATGAGGATCTATAGAAAGGCAAAATATGCTTGCTGTTATAGCATACTAATAAACTCAGAATTGGTAGCTATGCAGTGTATTCGATGGCTTTATCAGCCTCTCTTTTATGAAGAAAGACTGAAAAGATAACAGTTATTTGCTTTAGAAGGGAGATAAGTGAGAAGACATGAAAAAAATAAAATAATTAACAACACAGAGAAGGTAGATCGAGAACTTCTCTCCATCCTGACTCACAACATGAGAGCCATGGGACATTCAATGAAACTGAAAGGTGGCAAATTTGAAACTGATAAGAGAAACCTCTTCGTCCAACAATATATAATCACTTTTTGAATAGCGCTGCTATAGGATGATTGCAGTGTAACTGCAGCAGTGTCAGTTCCAGGATACTAAGGAACAGGAGTTGTAAGTTAAGGTGACCATCCGTTCCATTTTAGCCAGGACTGTCCCTTTTTTTAGCTCCCTGGAGAGCACCCTGACTTTTTTTTTCATAAACAGGCTAATTGCCCCATATGTAGCAAATCAGGGACCTGAATTTTAAAGAGACAGCATTTTAAGCGGCAAGGGCTGTCTTTTTAAAGAGCCCGCTGGAGAGGTGAGTGGGCTTTTTAAACAGATTGTTTAAACGTTTAAATGCCAGCAGCCCCTGGGGTGATGGGGAGTGGGGTGGGGGAGAGGCAAGGTTGTCAGAAGCCAGAATTAGGCTGCTGTGCACTCTTTGTTTAAACTGACTGAGAAAGACAGAGAAGGCTGTGTCCCGCATTGTTCCCCCGACACACACACATACACACACTGCTGGCAGGTGATAGAATTGGGATAGGGAGGGCAGGGCCTTATGGTGGAAAATGGAGGACAGCCACTTGGGGGAAAAGGGGCACAACTGCTGGGAAGTGTACTTAGCTTGGTAGCCCTCAGGCAGTGCGAACAGGCAAATCTCTGGAGTCAAAGGCATTTTGACCCAAGCCAACGGTTACACGGGTGATCCTGGGTTGGGAGGAGTCCCCTGAATGATGGGAGACAGGGCTGAGGAGGGATCGGAGACAGGAAGAAGAGGACAAGAAAGGTAAATCATGGAGGAGGGCTGGTAGGGCTGGATTAACACTACTAGAGTCCAAGGCTATTATATTTTGTGGGGATCCCTAAGACTGGGGTCAGCACAAAAATCATGGGTTCAGAATACGGGTGGGAGGTGCTCCAGGCTGGACCAGAAGGCTGAGAGTGTGATATGGTGTGAGAATGCTCCAGCTAGGAGTGCATGCTCTGGGGTAGGGCCTGTGAGGAAGGGTTTCGGGTGCAGCAGGAGGGAGCTCTAGGCTTGGGGGGCAGGGGTTTGACATGTGTGAGGGGGCTCAGCCTGACCCACTGATGGCTGGGGGGAAAAGGGGGCAAGTGCCCAGGATCCCAAGCAATTAAAAATAGCCTGGGAGCCCCCACCCTTTTACATTTCTCAGTCAGGTGTGGCAGGAGGAACCCACCCATCCCCACTCCTTTGGGGAGGGTGACCCCCTGCTTTGTTCTTTCTGCCTGTGCCTCAAAGGCCTGAGACACAGCCCTCCACCCTTCAAGAGGAAGTGGAAAAAGATGAGATGATGGGAGAAGCAGGGTGGGGATAGGAGTCTGGCTGCTCCACTTCACATAGGTGTTAATGGTTTAGAGGGAAAATAACTCTTTGTACAACAGAATTCTTCAGGAGTTTTGTAGCTATCAGAAAGTGATCAATAATGTTTTAAAATATCCTGTGTTCATTTACTAATTGGTGCACGGTAAATTAAAAACTGGAAGAACTTTACCATGGTCCTGTTTATTTGACCTTTCAATTAGAGTTGGATTTCCAGATAAGTGTCAGAGAGGTAGCCATGTTAGTCTGTATCTTCAAAAACAACAAGAAGTCCTGTGGCACCTTACAGACTAACAGATATTTTGGAGCATAAGCTTTCGTGGGCAAAGACCCGCTTCATCACATGCATGAGTCTGACAACATGGGTCTTTGTCCATGAACGCTTATTCTCCAAAATATCTGCTAGTCTATAAGGTGCCACAGGACCTCATGTTATTCCCAGATAAGTGATTTCCATCAAGTGTTAGCATTTGTTTAGGAAGGTATATTTGAGCCATGAGGCTGAAGGCATTATTTTAATCTGACCCTGCCCTGAGGAATGGGAGAACTAGCTAGGCCAGGACTGCAAAGTGGGGGAGGAAGGGGTGGCCCACAGGTAGCAATTAGGAAACAAACAGGCACCATGTGGCCTGGGCATCTCTGGGGTGGAGAGGGGCAGCTGGGCCAAGTGGCTAAATGGGAGGCAAGCCACTGTTTGGAAGAGGTAAACCCATGATGGGAGATTTCAGTGGGAGACTGCGGGAGGCAGCATCAGGGCAAGGAGTGGGGATTTCCAGGACTTTCAGTGCTGTACCTCTCATGGGGCTTATAAATTACAAACTCTGAAAATCCTGTTTACAGAGTGGGGTATTACATTGTAGATCTGTTGTATACAGACTGGTGGCAGGTTGGAAGGTTTCGCAATGTATGGATATCAGAAAGTATGCTATGCTATATTGAATGCAGTAAGATATTGAAAGACATCAGGTATGGAATAACATATTTCACTTTATAATTTATCTGTTGTAAATTCACTGACTCCAGTGAAATTAAATGGTGGGTGGGCAGGGAACTGGCCTAGCAGGTTTCATTCTCTTTATACTGCTGCAAAAATATCAAATGGCTCGCACTGATCCAGAACCCAGTCCCAGGGCCCACCCCCGCATCCTAGCCTCCTGTCCTGACTCCTGCCCCATATGCCTGACAGCTGCTCTCCTGCGCACACACATACAACCCTGATTTCCAGCAGCTCAACCGCATACCCCCAGTCCCCTGCTCTGGCTCCTGCACCTTTCTCTCTCACTACCATCCCACGGTCTGGAGGACAGCAAGATGAGGACAAGGCAGGCACTTCTATAGAGCAATACCCACTTAATTGTAGACATATATTTTGAATTTGTACCTAATTCTGTTATAATAATGCAGTATATCTTTTAAATGGGAGCTCAGTCAACTTAATGTTATTTTCAATGCTTGTACTGCACAGTTCTGCTGGATTGCCATTGAAGTTGCTTAACTCCAACCAATTTTACCAGGTGTCCCATATTTCACATAGGGAAGCAGTGATCATGAGATGGTAGACTTCAGGATCCTGATCAAAGGAAGGAAAGAGAGCAGCAAATTACACACCTTGGACTTCAGAAAAGCAGACTTTGACTCCTTCAGGAACCTGATGGGCAGAATCCCCTGGGATGCTACCATGAAGGGAAAAGGAGTCCAGGAAAACTGGCAGTATTTTAAAGAAGCCCTATTGAAGGCGCAGAAAGAAACTGTCCCTATGCGCAGCAAGAGAAGTAAATATGGTAGGAGACCAGACTGGCTTAATGGGGAAATCCTTGGAAAACTTAGGCACAAAAAGGGAGCTTACAAAAAGTGGAAACTGGGACAGATGTATGGGGAGGGGTATAAACATATAGCTCGAGAATGCAGGGCAGTTATCAGGAAGGAGAAAGCGCAACTGGAATTGCGACTCGCGAGGAATGTGAAGGATAACAAGAAAAGTTTCTACAGGCATGTTACCAAGAAGAAGGTGATCAGAGAGGGCGCGGGGCCCCTACTGGATGAGGGAGGTAACCCAGTGACAGATGATGTAGGGAAAGCTGAAGTACTTAAGGGTTTCTTTGCCTCCGTCTTCATGGACAAAGGCAGCTCACGGACTAAAGCAATAAGTGATGCATTGTGGGATGAAGGTGGACAGCCTTTGTTGGGGAAAGAACAGGTTGGGAGCTATCTAAAAAAGCTAAATGTACATAAATCGATGGGCCTGGTCCTAATTTACCCTAGCATTCTGAGGGAATTGGCATATGTTGTTGACAAGCTCTTGGCCATTATCTTTGAAAAGTCGTGGAGATCGGGAGAGATCCCGGATGATTGGAAAAAGGCAAATGTAGTGCCCATCTTTAAAAAAGGGAAGAAGGATGATCCAGGGAACCATAGGCCGGTCAGTCTTACATCAGTCCCTGGAAAAATCATGGAGGGGCTCCTCAAGGAAGTCATTTTGAGGCACTTGGAGGAGGGGAGAGTGATCAGGAATAGTTAGCATGGATTCATGAAGGGCAAGTCATGCCTGACCAATCTGATTAGTTTCTACGATGAGATAACTGGCTCTGTGGATAGGGGAAAATCAATGGATGTGATTATCTTGACTTTAGCAAAGCTTTTGATACGGTCTCCCACAATATTCTTGTTGGCAAGTTAAAGGAATGTGGATTGGATAATTGACAGTAAGATGGATAGAAAGCTGGCTAGAAGGTTGGGCCCAGAGGGTAGTGATCAATGGCTTGATGTCGGGATGGCGGTCAGTTTCTAGTGAAGTGCCCCAAGGTTCAGCTCTGGGTCCTGTTCTGTTCAACATATTTATCAATGACCTGGATGAGGGGTTGGATTGCACCCTCAGCAAGTTTGTGAATGACACTAAGCTAGGGTGAGAGGTAGATACGCTGGAGGGTAGGGACAGGGTCCAGACTGACTTAGACAAATTGGAAGACTGGGCTGCAAGAAATCTGATGAGGTTCAATAAGGACTAGTGCAGAGTCCTGCACTTGGGCTGGAAGAATCCCAAGCATTGTTACAGGCTGGGGTCTGACTGGCTCAGTAGTAGTTTTGCAGAAAAGGACCTGGGAGTTGTAGTGGATGAGAAGCTGAACATCAGTCAACAGTGTGCCGTTGTAGCCAAGAAAGCTAATGGCATATTAGGCTGCATCAAGAGGACCGTTGCCAGTAGATCCAGAGAAGTGATTATTCTTCTTTATTCAGCTTTGGTGAGGCCACATCTGGAGTACTGTGTCCAGTTCTGGGCCCCCAATAATAGGAAGGATGTGGATACACTGGAGACAGTCCAGTGGAGGGTGACCAAAATAATTAGGGGGCTGGAGCATATGACTTACGAAGAAAGATTGAGGGAATTGGGACTGTTTAGTCTGCAGAAGAGAAGACTGAGGGGGGACTTGATAGCCTTCAACTTACTGGAGAGAGGTTGCAAAGAGGCTGGAGAGAGACTGTTCACAGTGGTCACGGATGGCAGAACACGGAACAATGGTCTCAAGTTGCGGTTGGAAAGGTCCAGGTTGAACATGAGGAAAAACTTTTTCACTAGGAGGGTGGTGAAGCATTGGAATGGTCTACCCAGGGAAGTAGTGGAGTCTCCATCCCTGGAGGTGTTTAAGTCTTGGCTCGACAAAGCCCTGGCAGGGCTGATCTGATGGGTTTGGTCCTGCTTAGAGCAGTGGGCTGGACTCAATGGCTTTTTTAGGTCTCTTCCAGCTCTGTTGGTCTATGAATCTATGATTCTATGAAATATGTCACCATGTGGTGAGGTGATATCTTTTATTGGACCAACTTCTGTGAGGGAGAGTAACAAGCTTCTGACCACAGAAAGATTTTGATTTGATCTGAAGAAAGGCTCTGTGTGGCTCAAAAGCTTCTCTCTCTTCCCCGCAGAAGCTGGTCCAATAAAAGATCACCATCTCCCTGTAATTGCCATAGGATATCACTGAACCCAAGAACTCAGAAACATTCAGAGAGAAACCAGACATGTATATGGCTACCACAAATATTCAGAAGCATCACACTGAATACTTGTAAAAGAAGGGGTATATGATACCACAGCCAATCTCTAACTCCTAAAGAGTAAGTGAACTCCCTGCAGTACATTATCCCATACGTATTTACTAAACCACCTGGCATAGAAACATGGATTTCAGATCTGATCCAGTCTGGCAATTCCTACACTCCTATGAATGGGGGATGATTCACATTAGTCACAAGTGATTCAGTCATGATTGACTCACATAGGTCCTCCCACATGAAAATCAACAAAACCTTATAGGTATATACAATATTCTGTGTTGCCTAGTGGAGAGTGCACAGGACTGGGACATGGGGAAGTTGTATTTATTCCATATAAGTGATGCTTCCTGGAAAAATGATTACATCAACTTACGCTATGTCTACACTACCTCTTATTTCAGCATAACTTAAATCATGCCCCTGAGCAAGGTAAATTATATCAACATAAGTCCAGTGTGGACAGTGCTATGTCAGGAGGACAGCTTCTCCCACTGACACTGCCGCTGCCGCTCATGAGGGCTGGAATCGTTAAGCCAATGAAAGAGCTGTCTCCCATCAGCTTAGAACAAATACAAAGGCAGCTTACAGAGGCACAACTGTATTAATATAACTGTGCCAATGTAAACGCTCTAGCACAGCTGTGCCCTTAGTAAGGTTTCCTAAGTGAAGGGTGTTTTACAGAGACCTGTGAAGGGAGACAGGGATGTCACTTGGTCATGAGAATTCACAGACAGTTCCAGAAGGAGATGAGACAATGAAGACAACATGAAACAGAGGGAGGAGAGAAGGCGCCTGAGCCAGCTCCCACAAAGGCAAATGGGAATTGGAGCAAGCCCTAAAGGAAAAGTTAGGAGAAAGGCAATGGCTCGTTATGCTGCCTTCTGTTGCAGCCCTTCCCCAAATATAAGTAAACATTAATGTTCCCCCTATAGGGAAAATAGCCTTCCACCCTGGAGAAGCCTCTTCTCCCTGCTGCCTCTTCTTTTCCAGCCCTCCTCCCTCTCTCTCACCATAAGAAGGCTTTTTAAAGGTCAACAGCAGCCCTTAATGGGACTCAAGTGTTTCTAGTTAACTTCAGCCAGTAACCTGTTTTCTGTTCACATGAGAAAGGGCTTTTACTATTCCAGGACTCAGTGCTTTTTTATGACAGTACTTGCTGGTACTGAGTACCGGCACCTCAACAGCCCCAGCCATGGGATTGCTGGGGGGTGCGGGGGAGCGCAGGGAGCTGACTGAGCTCTGGCACCTCTTTCTTTTTACAAAAAAGGCACTGCTAGGACTGATATATCTACCTTCTACCAGTCTCTCCATGCTGTCAGGACTGACTGTCACAGTAGGCAGCAAAGTGGAGCCTGATGGATGTAACAGAACATGAGAGCACTGTGCAGGCAGAGGGATTTGTGCAGGGCCTTGAAATATTACAAAACAGGATGAGAAGCTTGAGCTTCATGCAGAAAAAAAGAAAAGAAACCAAGGATGTGACTAGATTTCAGGAGGGGGCAAAGTTAACCATCTTCTCATTTTGTTCTGACAATTTTTTTTTGAGCTCCCCACTTCAGTACAAGTCCAGGCCAGCATGACATGATAGAGGGTTTGACACACTCAAAGGCCCTGACTTCCAGAGGTGCCAAGGACCTGCAGTTTCTGTGGGTTTCAAATCGTTTGAAAATCAGACCATAGGGCCTCATTTACACTATGTTGGAAGTTTGTTTACTTTAAACAAACCTGGATCACGTTCTCTAACAGGGTAAGGGTCCCAGGTATAAGTAGACACACCCCTCTACACCAGCAGTTAGCAACCTAAGCGAGTGAGTGGGCCACATGAGTGGCCCTCCTTTGTCTCACTGGGCCACAAGATTGTCATAACCAAGACGGGCTTCCAGAATAGGGTAGTTTATATAGGAAGATACAGCCAAAAGAGAACATGCTGCAGAAGGTTATAAAACGGAAGCTACAACTATTTGGACATATTTGCAGAATGAACGACGAACAAAAAATCAAGACCCTGGTATTTGGCATAATGGATGGTTCGAATAGGAGAGGCAGACCCCACAGAGAAGGGATAGATGATGTAGTAGATGGGTGCAGAGCTAGTCTACAGAAACTAAGCCACCCTGCACTGGATAGGGAAAGATGGAAGGAAATAGTGAGAGAGGCATCAGACACCAACGGGCGCTAAGCCCACGGTTATTGATGATGATGATGACTTGCATGCCTATAATTTGTGAGGTGTGCCATTTATACCTCAGCAGCACTTTGATTGGATGCAGACAAGCACCCAGCTCTCAGTCAATGTTGTGTGCTATCAGCACAAACCTCCGTTCACATGCCCTTGCTTTATATGCATGTCACTTAGTACTATCAATAGGAAACATACCTATGTGGATGAAAACCAGGGGGATATGGCAACCCAGTACACAGGCAACTCTGTAAATAAAATATCTTGCAAGCCACATAAAGAACGCCAATGTGTTCTGCTCTACACTGTGGTGGCCTGAATCCACCATTCCCACAACAAACAAAAATAAGCAGAAGCTTTAAATCCGACCTCAGAAGGGAAAAACAAGCTGGTTCTTTTGCCGGGCAGAGGACAAAATATACGCAATCACTGCATAGGACTGAACCGGTGTTGGAATTGCTGAAATCTAATTGCCAGGCTTCTATATACAGATATTTCCCTCCATGATAATTTTACTGAACTAAGATAGTGTGCAACAATCTAAAAGACAAGGGAAAAATTCTAAGATACCCAAAGGCAAAGCATTTAATTTAGACAAGAAAGAAGCACGAAAGTTTAGGGGGAAATATAATGAAGAGGGGCCATATCTTGCCGTCTTCACTCAGGCAGAGCCCTGACCAAGATAAGTGGGGGTTTTGTCTATGGCAGATAGTACTTTTTTCCCTTTATTTCCTTTGGAAAAGATAGCCATAAATCACCACTCAAGAGAAAAGCTATAACACACTATATTTAAAACAGCACTTGAGAATGAGGCAGAAATCTAGGGCTGCATTTTCAGACAAGAACGTCATGTGAGCAGTGAAAGTCCCTAAAGCCAACTAAGTACAGCACAGTGTGACTGACCTAAGGGTACAGCTCTACAGAGATCAAAGCTCTGCAGCATGGCTGTAACGAGCCTGGGTCAGCTGACTCAGGCACAGGCTCAGGCTGGAGCCCGAGCCCTAGGACTCTGTGCGGGCACAGTCTCAGAGCCTGGGTTCCAGCCTGAGCCCAAATGTCTTCAAAATATTTCAGCCCCAGAAACCAAGCCCCAGGAGCCTGCGTAGGATGACCTGGGCCTGGCAGGGAGTTTTTGTTTCCATGTGCACATACTCATAGATAAGATTAATTTGAATAGAGTCTAAAGCATGCTTTGTACATGGCTAGATTAGTTCAGCTATTAATCAAAGTAACTTTGTTAATAATTACCCTTTATATCAGCTATGTTTTGAGTGACCACTGTTGGCCCCATTGAGGGCTGGATTCTCCAGTTCACCAAGTTCACACTGTGGTGCAACCTGAACCAAAAGCGGTTGGAGCTTTGTAGTGAAATCGTGGTGTGTTTAGGAGCACTGCTGACACGAGCCTGGCAGAGGTGGCTCTGCCTCTTCCTGCACCAGCTCTGCTGCCCAATTCCATCCCCTGGAGCTGGCCACCCAGCACAAGAACAGGCAGCAAGACAGTAGTGGAGGGAAAGTGTCATGGGGAAGGGCAACTCTACTTGTCAGATTAGCCTTTGATTCCTCATACCAGCACCACAAGTCGGAAGTTGTCCCTCTGTAACTTTAGGTCACGCTAGGGCCGGGTAGCTGAGAACCAAGGAGCTGTGATCCCTATCAACTCCCCTTCTCTACTACACAAGAGCTCTGCTCAAAACTTGCAGACAATCAAGCTCATATCATTGTTCTCCCACCACCCCTCCTTTGTGCACTGGACCAGCTCCATTCATTTTATGTTTGAATTCATGAAGGTATTTATTAAAATGCAACTAAAACAATTTTGTGCAACATCAGCATCGTGGGCTGAAAAACAGAGGAAAGGAGTATTTTAATCTATATAGCTATACCGGGGTCAGCAACCTTCCAAGGCGGAGTGCCAAAATTTGACCTTTTGACCTCTATGTACATTCCAAGTGCCAGTGATACTTTTTAAAGCCACTGCTAGTCCTGCTTAGAACATCTTCATGAATACATACATTCAGATGCAGAGCTTTACCGTTTAGGTGGTGGTTCGTAGCATTAGCTGGCCTTTTGTTAATCCACATGCGACATGGCTTTGAGCAATCTCCCAGCTGCATGGGGGAAGAGGGGCAAGGCTGAGCTCCCGCTTCACATGCTGATGAAAATCAACTCATCTGCCACTCTTGGCACCTGTGCTGGGGGTTGCTGACTGGTGAGCCTTAAAACATTACTGTACCTCTTTTCTCAGAAAAAAAATTAGGCTTTTTCTGCATTTAATAGTGTTGACATTATATCTATTAGTGATTTCATCATTAAGAGGCAATGCTTATTTCAGTATTCTGAGAAGAATTATTTCTATAAAAACAGACCATCTAATTTACACCTATAAAATATGTTCATGCAATACATAAATAAGTATTCATTTCGCTGTTGCAAATGCAATTTTATTTCCCTTTTTGTATATTTCTAACACCTTCAACTTAAAAATAAAATGCTTCAGCTTCTTCCATGAATGTATCTTCCAGAATTCCTTTTAATTTCTCTCTCTGGCAGCCAAGAATTTGGCACAAGGGAGGGAAAAAAAATCCCACCCGAACGCTCTAGATTTAGGCACGCTGTGATTCAGTGGTCTCTCTGTGGGTGGTTAAAATAAAACAAAACCAAGTAGAAAACGAACAAAAAACCTGGCGTGTGAGTATATGACAGCGCCCTCTAATGGTTGAGTTAAGGAATTACTTGTTTAGGCCACCTGATGGAGCCTTTTGCTTCTGAATACAGAAACATAAGTTAAAATTACATCCTTCCTCCTGAAGATGCAGCACATATTTATAATCATAGATCCTTCCAGAACAAAAATACATCTTCTGTGGTTGGTGGGGCACCACACTACACCTGTGATCTGCTGCACTGCAAGTTTCTGATCCTACTAGAAGACTCACAGACCCCTACAGAAAACTACTGAAGTCAAGGCGGACTCTGTAGGTGTCTTGGGGGTGTTCAAGATTAAGACTGAATAAGGTACATTTTGTTTAACTTTTTTATATACAATGATGGAATAATATCTGTTCATTGCATTTTTAGCAATACTGTCCATTGGCTCAAACTGTGAATTCAGGCCCCAATGGCTAAATCTGTTTTAGCACGTCCAGGTAACAATCTAAAATCTACACTGGCCAAAGTTAAAAGGACACATTTTTAAACTGTTATGCCCCACTATGACTATTAACAATGAATTCTCAAGTTTAAGGAGGGGTGTGCTCTTTTGAAATGCATGTGGGCAGCGTACACTCTGCACTATTGGCGCCTTGAAATGGAGTTTTAATGTACTTTGGGACTAAAGGCTGCTAGGACTAGATCACAAAGGGATTTAGGTGCAAAGATGCTTCCACTGGCATGTAAGGACACACATGTACATGGCCACTTGGATTTTTAAAACCTTTGCTCAGATACTGCCTATCCCTGCAGGCACCTCAGTTTCTGCTGCTAAAGTCCTACAGGCGTCTGTAGAGTAAACTCTTGTTTATCTGGTATTTGATCAACTTGAAATCAGACACACCTGGTGTCGTGTCGGAAAACCCTGAGCCGTGATGCGGCTTCCCTCCCTTTTTTTTTTCAGACAGTCCTGGGGTGCTGTGTAAACCCCCCCAAGCTAAGGGGGTCTATTTGTAGCTCTCCACTTGGAGCTGCCAGGCAAGTTCCACTGCACCCTGGCACTCCCAGCACCAGCCAGGGCACTCACAGGTCCCTGGTGTCCAGGCAGGGGGTTGGCTGCAGGGCGTCAGTCAGGGGCGCCCACACCACATGGCCAGGAACAAGCCCCATCAGTCCTAGATACAGAAGAGTTTACTGTATTTTTTCCAGTGGGCATGTGCAGTATCACTTAAGTCCTCATCCCACCAAGCCACTTGACATCCAAGCTCGCTCCTAAGACCTGGCAGGATTTTCCAACTACATCACCTGCAGGGCCTGACTTGTCAGGCACACTCTGAGCATGCTTAACTTGTGCAGCCAGCCAGCCATAGGTGGCCACTCCCTGAGCTGTGGGAGAGCCAACTTCACGTCCCTGCTCCAAATCAAGCAATGCAGGAATTTTAAAACAAGCCTCCTGTATCCCAGTATTCAACTGTTGGCTCTTGACCATGAGCAGGTGGGGATGCCTGGGATTATTCGAGGGGTGGGAGTTGTGAGACAGGCTCCTGAGCCAGGTCAGCCCCAGCTCCAAGAGAGGGTTCACATCTGTGAATCTGCAGCAGAGTATGGCTTTGGTCTACATTAGGCAGGTAAGTTGATTTCAGATACGCCATTTTAGCTACAGCAATTGCGTTGCTAGAATCAATGTACCTGAAACCGACTTACATGTCTTCACCGAAGGAGTTTGACAAGAGTGTTTCTTCCATTGACCTCCCTGACTCCTTGCAATAGTGAGGAGTACAGGGCTTGACTTCCGATCCCGGACAGATCAATTCTGCGCCTCTCTACCAGACACGTGAAGTCGAACTCTAGAAGATTAACCCTGCCCCAGTCAATCTTCCCGGAAGTGTAGACGTACCTTTAGGTGCCTACCAGTGTCCCTGGTAGGCTGTGTACTTGTGCAGCTGCTCAGGAGAGATCCAAATGCTGCCCAGCTGATCAGAGTGACCACAACTAGGTTCACGCACACCTCAGTGAACATAAAAAAAATTCTGTACGCGGGTGGTAAAAATCCACACATTCGCACATAGCTAAAACAGATCCGAGGGAACAATGGAGCCTACCTATCTTTAAGAGATGGGGCTTAGGCCCTGCTCCTCAGCATTTCCCACTGGCTAGCTTAGGCAGCTCACCACTCTCCCTGCTGGCTTCTAAGGCTCTGTCTTAGCCCCAAGCCCTCCCCATACATTGTACAGGGAGCTTTAGCACCTTACTCAGGACTGAGGATGCCACTGGGTGCCAGGGTGCCTAAAGTTACCTAAATCCCCTTGTGGATCAGCTCCCTAATCTATAACTATGCTTCAGAAGCAAAGACGAACCTGGAATAGTCTCCTAGGAAGGCAGGACAAAACACAGCATCAATATATGGCCTCAGTCTTCGAAAGGTTTTCAAGAATACATCAGACAAACACCCACCAGGAACGGTCTAGTCCTACCACGACTGCAGGGCCTGGACAAGTCCCTTCTAATCCTACATTCTACGATTCTCACATGATGCCTGACCTCTCTCTAACTTCTACATAAGAAGGGGCCAACCAGATAGGGACTAAGAGCCACGGCCAGAGTGCAAAGAGTCATGTGGATAGAGTGCAAAGAGCAACATGTTATATATTTATTTTTATCTATCTATCTACAGACAGCGCCTTTTTGTAAAAGAAGAGGAGCTGGTACTCAGCCAGCTCCCTGCCCTCTCCCCCCAGCCAGTCCCATGGCTGGGGATGCCGAGGTGCCGGGATTCAGTACCAGCAAGTACCAGCACAGAAAAACCGCTGGATGTAGACAGATAGACATGCAGATAAAATAAATATATAATATGTGGGTCAATGCCCTCCTCCAGAGCCAAGCACCCCCAGCTCCCCAATGTAACTCAGTGCCCTCCCCACCCCCTGAGACAGCCACCCCCAGCCCCTCTCGCTCTAACTCAATGCCCCCCCCCACAGCCAAGAACCCCCAGCCCCAGCTCTAACTTAATGCTGGTGACTGACCGGAGCCGCCACCACGGCCGCTGCCATGCGCTTCTCCCACCAAGCGCTGGAGCAAGGGCACAGAGCAGCGGACGGCACGCCCAGTGCATGGCTCTGAGGAGGAGGCGCATTTAATGGCCTAAAGAGCCACATGCAGCTCGAGAGCCAGGGGCTGACCACCCCGGTCTGCGTTCTCAGATGAGGGCAGCCTGCAGAGCACTGCTGGGTGGCTTGTGCAGAGCTGGTTGGTCGAATGCTGCAGGATCTCCTCCTGGCTGCCAGTTGCAACAAGTGTGCTGTGGAACTCAGCTGCCATCTTATGCTTTTCACCATGCGCAGTGGACAAGCCCAGGGCTGGGGAGGCAAGTCCCAACCCCACCCCTGCTGAAGAAGGCCCCCAGGAGAGCCAGGCCCTCCCAGCTAGCCCCTTGAGTGGGCAGCACACAGCTCTAGCCTTCTTGGCGGAGGAGCACAGGGAGGGCGGGTGGCCCCAGCGTTTGGCACAGTAGAAGCCAAAGCTGCCCCAGGAAACTGGAGGGAGCTGCACTGAGGCAGAGGGAACTTAGGGGTGGAATGTGGGCAGGGCCACACCTGGCAGCTTGGAAAGGCCTTGCCTTTCCCTGCCTCCCGTACCGTCCAGCCGTGCCTTTCTCATTCATCGCTTAAGGTGCTGCATTCTGCTCATAAAGTCCTAGCCAACAAGTATAATCCCTACAACATAGCCGCCTTTCTGGAGCAGCAACAAACTTGGAAAGCAAGAGAGACTTTCTGAAGACCCCTGACCCTGTAAGCAGTTTGCATGGCAGACCAGAAGGATGTTACGTGATCAGGAAGGGGAGGAGAAGAGGGCTATTCAGTTATCAGTGGAAGGGGGTCAGCCTCTCCAGTGAGGTGTGGCCAGGCTTCGATAAGATCAAGAACCGCTCAGCTATGCCATATCCATGTTCAAGCAGAGCCGGCCTTAGGGATAATGTTGCCTTGGGCAAACTTTATGCTGGCCTCCCTGACCTCCATGGGCATGGCACCACTCCCTGCTCTCTGTGGCCTAGATGGGCTCCCCACTCCTTCCTCCACCCCAATCCCTGTACCTCCCTCCTGAATCTCCAAGTCCTGCATCCTGCTCCCTTCACTCCTCCCCTCTGCAGTACCCCTTCACCTCTGCACCTCAAGCACTGTACCTCCAACTCCTGCCCTCCTCCTGCAGCCCCAAATCCTGCACTGCACCCCCCTCCAGCCACTGCCCTTCTCCTGCACCCTAACCCTTGAATTGTGCCCTGCTCATCCCTACTCTCTGTGCCCATGTGGTAAATTGGCCCGGTGTGTGGAGCAGCTGGCATTGCTGCTGGCTCCTCACCTCTGGGGTTGGGGGAGAGGAGCTAGGAGCGATATCAGGGCTCCCTGTAGCCAGGGCCCATTTATCACCCAGCCTGTGAAAGTGGAGGGCACAGAGCAGCAATTCCTCTTGCCTCACAGCACAGCCCAGGTGGGAAACATGACTGGATGCAGGAAGCCCAACCTTGCCCCTCAGCGGGGCTTGGAGGGATGTTGGCAGGCGGTGAGCAGCAGCTGTGTATGACAGCTCACCCCTCCTGCCCCATGTTCCCCTGCCAGGATGGAGCATCTGGGCACCCACCCTGCAGAACCCCACAGGGTGCAGTTTCTGACACTACGCCGGCAACGCGCACCTCTGTGCTGCTGCATGGCAACCCCGGACTGACCACGGAGGGGCCACCGCATGGCCCGCCCCTACAGCTAGCCCTGGGTTTACACTTTCCCTCCCACATATTTATACACTGGGA
This sequence comes from Carettochelys insculpta, assembly GCF_033958435.1. Taxonomy (NCBI): domain Eukaryota; kingdom Metazoa; phylum Chordata; order Testudines; family Carettochelyidae; genus Carettochelys; species Carettochelys insculpta. The sequence continues at coordinate 205,109,748 of NC_134138.1, read as the reverse complement.
AAGACACTAATTCAACAGATAACCTCAGCTACAAATATTTTCTACCATGAACTCCCCATGCTAGCGAATAAGTACATCTAAACCATGCAGCAGAGAAACAAGAAAGACAGCACATTTTACATAACCTGAGCAATGCATCCCTTTTCCTTTCTTTCCTCTGCTCTTCCCACCTCCCACCCCTCTGGGCTCTCTACATCCCATCTTCTTTCCCACTTATGGAACTCCCTTTCTCTGTGTATTTCTCTTGTTTGGGGGGGGTGTTTTTATTTCTCCTCCCCCACGTCCTCTACGTGAAGGAACAAAGCACGCACCCAGAATTCATCACAGGAAAACAAACATACCCCACCTCTACATCCTCGGGAAGAGATTTATTGAAATTGCCAGTCCTCTGGAATGTGGCATGGACAAAGCAAGGGCCACTATTGTAGTCAAGTCGTCAAGGGAACTGCTGGCACCCTGGCCGCTCAGGAAAACAAGCCACTTGAAGATCACCAGCCCAAATATACCACAGGCCAACTGTGTTGCCTGTGGAAGAAATGATGCCTTGCAGATGTAGCAGACAAGCACCAGGCACAGTGGACCTTGCTACACCTTCAGCGCAGACCTCTAGTGCACAGCAAAGCAAGACTTACCTCAGCCCTGGAGAAAAGGCTGAGGAAAGTCGGAAGAGATTTAAAAATTGTCTCGTGAGGGTTTTCATTCTCTAGGCACTTCTGTAGGATTTCAGTCCTATTAAACTCTACAGACACGCAGGGGATGGCCAGTGCCACACACAGCGCTCATCAGCTTCCCTTCCTGTACACTGGCTTTCTGGGAGGCAGCTTACTCCATGCATTAGGACACTTTAGCCGTGTCTACACGTGCACGCTACTTCGAAGTAGCGGCACTAACTTCGAAATAGCGCCCGTCACGGCTACACGCGCCGGGCGCTATTTCGAAGTTAACTTCGACGTTAGGCGGTGAGACGTCGAAGTCGCTAACCCCATGAGGGGATCGGAATAGCGCCCTACTTCGACGTTCAACATCGAAGGAGAGACCGTGTAGTCGTTGCGTGTCCCGCAACGTCGAAATTGCGGAGTCCTCCATGGCAGCCATCAGCTGAGGGGTTGAGAGACGCTCTCTGCAGCCCCTCAGCTCAATGGTGGCCGCGTGGAGCGGCCCCTTAAAGGTCCCCTCCCCCTCCCTTCCTGTGCAGGAAGCTGAGAGGGCGTGCAGGCAGCAGCCCAGACACGCGGCCATCCTGCACATCCCTCAGCAGCCACAGGACGCTCAATGGCTGCCCGGCAGCCCCCCCAGCGCCCCCAGGGGACCCTCCCCAAGGGGAGCCAGGGCAGCCAGCCCAGCCAGGCGGGCAGCCAGGCTGGCAAGCGGCAGCGGGGCCTCTCCTGGACGGAGGCCGAGCTGCGGGACCTGCTGGGGCTCTGGAGCGAGGAGGAGGTGCTCCAGGTAATGGGGAGCAAGAGGCGGAACGCGGATGCGTTCGCTCGGCTGGCCAACGGCCTGGCTGCCCGGGGTCACCCTGCCCGCACTCCTGACCACGTCAGGAGTAAGGTGAAGGAGCTGTGGCAGGGTTACTCTCGGGCCCGGGATGCGGCCGGCCGATCTGGGGCCGCCCCCGTCACTTGCCCCTTTTACAGGGAGCTCAGGGACATCCTGGGCCCCCGGCACACCTCCTCCCCTCCGGCCACCCTTGATACTTCGGCCAACGAGCCCCAGCAGGCCCTTCAGCCGGAGTCCGCCCCGGAGGTAAGCCCCGCACCCTGGGGGCCCCCCCCGGAGCCCACCGCCGGGCCATCGCGGCAGGAGGAGGAGGAGGAGGAGGAGGGGGGCTCCTCCTCCGCAGAATTCGGGCTGCAGATCCTCCTCCTGCCATCCCGGAGCAGCAGCTGGGCCTCCGCCCCCCGGGGATCTCCGGACCGTGGGAGTGGACCGACAGGTATGTACCCCCCTCTGGTGTACACCCCTGGGCTTGAGGGGCGGGGGGTAATAGATATGTGTCCAGGGCCCCCCACATGCTCACATGGCCATGGCCCCAAGGACACCAGGGCCATGGCCCTCACAGCAGTGCATCAGCCCCTGCCCCCCCCCACCCCGCACGACAGTGCCATGCCCCATCCCCGGGGCAGGGGGGAGCGGAACCTCGAGGAGCCCCCGGGAGGAGGGGGTGGGACACCCCGCAGCAGCAGCAGCAGCAACAGCAGCAGCAGCAGCATGTGATGGAGTGGGGGGAGTGCAAAAGGGAGACTCAGGCTAGATATGAGCAACAAGAGCCAAATAGCTCCCAGGGGCAAAGGATGATCGTGGGGCTACAGCTGGCAGGTGACACCTCTGCCCTGAACAAAGAGGAGGGAGGAGCCAAGCTGGCTTTGAATTGGGGGGGAAGGCGGGGGCCACAGGTAGAGGCTAGGGGAAGGGAGAGCTGGAAGGCAGCCAGCCTGAGGAGGGGGAAAGCTGCATCCTAGAGGGGCACCCCTTGGGGTCTTCTCCCCAGGACGGGTTGGAAGGACTGTCTCTTCTGACAGCTGGTGCTGTCACTCCTGGGAGAAACTGGGCATCTGTGGCCTAAGAAACCTCTCCTGTCAGACCCTGTGGAGTGAAGTGAGAGTCGCTCCCACCAGGGGACGGGGTGCAGTGCAGGGGGACCCCTGAACCCCATCCATCACAGCAGCATCTCCCGGGGACAGGGACGGGGAACCTGCAGCACAGGGCTGGGGGGACAAAGGCCACGGCTCGGGGCCCACACTAACGCCTGTCTCCATTCTTCTTCCCACCCTCCTCTCCTGTGTCCCGCACCTGCACCATCGGAAGGACCGGAAGAGAGCGCCGGCGAGGCATCAGTGGTCCCGGAGACCCCTCCGGGGCCATCGCTCCAGGCAAGCCCCTTGGCCGAGGACTGACTGGCCCCACGGCGGGCTAGACGGCGGACCCCGCACCACCACCAGCCGACAGCGATGGACCCCCAGCTGCTGGCCATCCACCGTCGGCAGCTGGAGGTCGCGGAGCAGCACCTGCACCTGCAGGAGCGGGCGCTGGCCTGGCGCCAAGAGGCATGGGGGGCCTACATGGAGACTTTCAACCGCCTGGTGGACTACCTGGCCCCCCATGCCGCGCCAGCCGCCGCAGCGTCCGCCCTGCCTTCTCCACCCGCTGCACCACCAGCTGCTCCGCCCGTTGCCGTCCCGTCCGCCGTCACCCCTCCACCCACCGCCGAGGGCCGGAGCGCCGAGGGACCCCTGGAGCCAGCTGAGAGTCGCCGGGCATATCTTCCGGTCCGCCCCGCCCCCAGCCAGCCCCGGACAGGGCTGCGGCCGCAGCAAGGCTCCCGGCCGCCCACGCTCAGTGCCGGACTTTAGGGGCGAGGGGCCCGGGACGTGGCCCCCCCGCCCCTTGTATATAGTTGGGACTTATTAATTTGTGCTCCCTGTTTGCCCCATCCCCCCATATAAATAGTTCTCTCCTTTATCATCCCTGGTTTTCTTTTTATTACTGAACAAACTTTTTTATTACTATTGTTTTATTTGTACATATTACTTTGGTTCCACACATGTTGTATATAGTTTGTTCTTGTTTTATTTATAGTTAAAAAAAAAAGTTCTAAAAGAAAAAGCAGTTTAAGTTCAGCCACAAGTGCGTGCTGTCATTTGTCCAGGAAAAGTGGGAGGGGGGTGTGGTTGGGTGCTCCATGGTGTGGGCGTTGGGGCAGGGAGTGTGGTGGAGGAAGGGGTGGGCAGTGGGGGGCCTGGCAGAGTTCACCCCGTGGCCTCATCATCGAAGTGGGCCCGCAGGGCCTCCCGGACCCGGGTGCCTTCGGGGTCCACCTGCCGACTGGGGGCAGCGGGTGGCTGCACGCCAGCCCTGCCAGCCTCCACAGCCCAGCCCTGGAAAAAGGCCTCCCCCTTGCTCTCCACCAAATTGTGCAGGGCGCAGCAGGCACCCACAATCAGGGGGATGTTGTTGGGGCCCGCATCCAGGCGGGTCAGGAGACATCTCCAGCGTCCCTTCAGGCAGCCAAATGAGCGCTCCACCACCTGGCGTGCGTGGTTCAGGCGCTGGTTGAAGCGCTCCTGGCTAGCGGAGAGATGGCCCGTGTACGGGTGCATGAGCCAGGGCCGGAGGGGGTATGCCGCATCTGCGATGACGCAGAGGGGCATAGTGGTGTCCCCCACAGGGATCTCCCGCTGGGGGATGTAGGTCCCCGCCTCCAGCCGGCGGCACAGGCCCGAGTTCCGGAAAACCCGGGCGTCGTGGGTGCTGCCAGGCCAGCCCACATAAATGTCCTGGAAACGGCCCCGGCTGTCCACCAAGGCCTGGAGGACCACAGAATGGCAGCCCTTGCGATTGATGTAGCGTCCTCCACTGTGATGCGGGGCGCGGATGGGGATGAGAGTCCCATCCAGAGCCCCGAAGCAATTGGGGAAGCCCAGGGTGGCAAAGGCCGCGATGGTGGCATCTGGGTCCCCCAGCCTCACGAGCCTGTGCAGGAGCATGGCATTGATGGCACGCTGCAGGGAAAGCACATGGGAGAGCACCAGTGAGGGGTGAGCAGGGTGTGTGTGGCCCTGCCCTGCCCTCCCCTCCCCTCCCCCGCCCTCCTCTGCCCTGCCCTCCTCTCCTCTGCCCTGCCCTCCCCCGCCCTCCCCCCATGGGTTCTCTTACCTCCATGAGGACAGCCCCGACGGTGGCCTTGCCGACACCAAACTGCTGTCCCATGGATCGGCAGCTGTCTGGAGTGGCCAGCTTCCAGATAGCAATGCCGACCCGTTTCTCCACAGGAAGGGCACACCGCATGGCGGTGTCCTGGTGCCTGAGTGCGGGGGTGAGCCACTGGCACAGCTCCATAAATGTCTGCCGGCTCATCCTGAAGTTCCTGAGCCAGCGGTCGTCGTCCCACTCCCCAAGCACCAGCCGCTCCCACCAGTCGGTGCTGGTGGGGTAGCTCCACAGCCGCCGGCGTGTGAGGCGGGGGTGGGGGCGGGGTGCTGCAGGGTTGGGGGTTGAGCCCTGCTGCCCTGGGGGCAGCTCCTCCTCCGGTGTAGCAAGGAGGTGCTCAGCTGCCTCCCGCATGGCATGGATCAGGGCAAGCCCTGCTCCTGCCGGGAGGGCTGGGTGGACCTCTGGCTGCTGCTGCTGCTGCTGCTGGGGGTCCATGCCTGCGTCGCCCAGGGTCTGTGTGCCTATGGCTCCTCAGACCGCGTGCTGTGCAGGCTGAGTGTGTCTGGGAGGGGCCCTTTAAGGGAGTGGCTAGCTGTTGCCCCGGAAGCGCTAGTCCGCCCTGTGACCCTGTCTGCCGCTGTGCCTGGCATCCCTATTTCGATGTGTGCTACTTTGGCGTGTAGACGTTCCCTCGCAGCGCCTATTTCGATGTGGTGCTGCGCAACGTCGAAGTTGAACATCGACGTTGCCAGCCCTGGAGGACGTGTAGACGTTATTCATCGAAATAGCCTATTTCGATGTTACTACATCGAAATAAGCTATTTCGATGTAGGCTTCACGTGTAGACGTAGCCTTTGGAGCCAAGGCTTCTTGTTGCCTCTCCCAGGGAAATCTGCCTGCATAACTGAACTTTATGATTGATTCCATGTGAACCTTTATTACTGTTATTGTAATTACTGGCACTTATGCAGCACGTTCTGTCTTCAAGCCCCCAGAGCTATTCATGCAAAGCCGGCAACTCCTGCAGATGTTGTGCCACGGGGTTGCAGTGCCCCAGGCTCCGTGTGTGACCTCCTCGATTACTGCTCTAGGAACAGTAGTCATGAAACCAACAGAAGTGCCAGTTTCAGTCAGAGGCTACTGGCACTCCCAGAGTCTGGGCGCCCACATCAGGTGGAAGGCCCCAGGGCCAAGAACCCAAGGGCTTCCTGGCTCCCATGTCAGCTGGTTCTTGAAGCTGGCAGCACAGAAGCGTCAGAGCTCAGAAGCTCTAGCATGGCAGGGTTATCCCATAACCACAGATCCTGCAAGCTGTAGGATTCTCCTGGGGAACTACATGGCAGACAGGGTAGCATTAAAACCCTGTCTCAGATTCAAGCAAAACGTATTGACTTTGATCTCTTTGCACTAAATATTTTGAGTTCAACACAGCAGCATTTTCCAACTGAACTGGAAATGTTCTGATCACCTCTTCACAAAGTAATGTGGTTATTCTGTGACTAAAAGAGGCTTCAGGGACCCAGAAAGCTTTCCCTTTAAGTAAGCCATGAACATCTTTTCTGAAGCTTTTCCACCTCCTCCAACTAGGCCCTTTGTACAAACCATCTGACTTCTTCCCACTGGGTCTGACAACCAATTGGATAGGTTGGCCCCAGGCCATCTGGCCCTTAAAGGGACAAAACACCCAGCTACAATTATCGAAACCACATTTTTCCCCAACATACCTGTGCATGTACACTATGGCTTTGGCTGGCACAGCTATGTAGTTTAAAGAAAATCACCCTCCTAACCAACATAGCTATGCTGGCAAAACTGAAGTGTAGATCTAGCCTGGAACTACAAGCAGGCATTTGTGATGGACACTGAGACCATAGCGGATGGAGATTTCTTATGAAACTGGAGAAAACCAGTGATTTACCCATCCAAGGCCATGATAAGAGAAAAAGTGTCCCAGTTCTGTGGTGGCTCAAATTATCACTTTAGAGCTCTCAGGCAACAGGAAGTATCTCCTGCTTCACACTCCATGATAGTAGAGCATGAGTAGCAAACATACAAGCACTACCACCTGTTGCACTGGGAACTCTGAGGCAGCAACCCCTGACCACAGCAGGCTAGGCAGCATTGCCAGGGATACTTGGGTTTTCTTGGTCCTGTCTCAGCACAGGGGGGCTGGACCAGATGCCCTCCTGAGGTCCCTACGTTTCCAAGATTCTTGTCTAAAAGTTGTTGATGCGGGAAAAGGAAAATGAAGTGATTTGCCAAAGTCCATAGTCAACATCAGAGGCAAGATTAAAGAGCATTGCTGGGCTGCTAGTCGTCTGTTCTGACTAATGTTCTTCTCTCAGAAATAAAACCAAAGCTCATCAATGCTGATTTTGCAGTCTCTAGGCCAGGGGTCTGCAACCTGTGGCTCTTTAAGGACTTCTTTGTGGCTCCTGACACTATAAATACAAAGTTAAAAAAAAAAACCCTCCTGATAATTTTCAATAAATGGTGGATGTCCAAAAGCCCAACGATGAACAACTCCTATATAAATACCAAATGATATGTGATCTTGAAACGCTGGATAACTCACCATTTATTATGTGCAGTGCATTGTGGGATATGATACTGTATCTGTGCTTTGATCGATCTGCTAATAAATGTCTTGATTTTGAAAAGGAAAAAGAAGCTCGTGGCATTCCTGCTGTGAAGGGCAGCATGCATTTTAAGAAAGAAAAGTGGGCTCAGGAGTGAAAGTCAAGAAGATCATAGCTGAAACACACATGTAAAGTGTGAGGAAATAGAATATGTACAAAGTTTGTGAACATCCTGTAGTAAACATCAATTGCATTACAAATTATTGTGTGCACACTGTTCTTAAAATGGGGGTTACAGAAAGTCTGGTGTAATATTATTTATTAAAGACCGTCTTGTATTCACACACATTGTGGCTCTTGAATTATTGAGTTTTTACCAAATTTGAAAATAATATGGCTCTTCTTGCTATTTTGGTTGCCAATCCCTGCTCTAAGCACTTGAAAAAATAAAAAGTTCAGTTTCTGAGTAAATGTTATGGGATCATTTTTATTTTTTATTCTATAAAAATATATAACAAACTATATAAACTAATGCAGCTTTATTGGTTTTATTCTGTACTTACTTGATTCACTGGCTGCCCTTATGAATGTTAACCTTATGAACTCAGTTAAACCTTGTTATGGATTGAGTTAGAATCTCATTGAAATTGATGGTTGTGAAAGTACCCTTCAATTAAGACAGCTTGAAGAGACAGTTAAGAATCACACCTAAAATAAGCATGGCTGTGGCTACACTGTTCCTTCCTTTCAGAAAGGGCATGTAAATGACAGGGGTCGGAACTGTTTAATGAGGCGCTGACATGAATATTCAGCACCTCATTAGTATAATGGCAGCCAGTTGCACTTCAAAATGCAGCTTTCGAAACACAAACTGGCCATGGAGACATGGGCACTTCAAAATAAACCCCATACTTCGAAATTCCCTTATTCCCACAATGAATTGGGAGTAAGGGAATTTCAAAGTCTGGGGTTTATTTTGAAGCACCTGCGTCTACAGGGCCAGTCTGTGTGTAGATACATCTTTGTTTTAACTATATTGTTAGTGGAGTTTTTAAATATTGTATCAGGTCATTTTAGGTATCATGTTATCATGCCCTATTATATAGAAATTTAGTATCTTTTTCATTTAGAATGTAGAAACTTTGTACTGTCTGTTCACATGGGAATTTTGCATCCTTTTATATAGAATGTAGAAACTTTGTATTGTCTTTTTTCATAGAAATTTCATATTTTGTAGATTAGTTCCTAGAAGTAGGTAAGGTAAAGAAAAACCTTTTTGTACCCTTTATTTTTGGATTGCTCTGTTGAGTGAATGAGGTGTGAATGGATAAGGCATGGAAAACAAGCAACTCTAGGTATTGCAAGGGTTGGAGAGGAGCTAGAAGCTAGATGCAAGAACAATGGAACCTGTGAAGTGGGCCCACTGAAAGAAGACTGGACATATGGATGCCTTGGGAGTCACCAGCAAGTGCCTGCTTTTGGAAGCACCACCCAGAAGAAGGTGCCACAGATGTATAAATGCATATTCATAAGATTGCTCTTCCAGATTATGCATATGCATGAGATGGCTAACTGGTGTCAACCTGCATGAGAGAGAGGACACTATAAATGGAAGTATCAGAGAGGTAGCCATGTTAGTCTGTAGCTCTGAGAACAGCAAGAAGTCGTGTGGCACCTTCTGGGCTAACAGATATTTTGGAGCATAAGCTTTTGTGGGCAAAGACCCGCTTCATCAGATGCATGAGTGGGGGGGTGGTTTCAGAGGGGTATTTAAAGAGTGGGGTTCAAGTAGGAGAGCGCACCAGACCTGACAAGGTGTTTTCAGCAAGGTGGAAATGGCCCCGTATCAACAGCACTTATCAAAAGAAGAAAAAACAAGTCAGATCAGACAGGGGGATGTGAGCCTTTGTCAGAGCCTAATGGGGAGATAATAGCACCCAGAGCAGAGAAACTGCCTTTGTAAGATGCGAGCCACTCCCAGTCTCTGTTTAATCCTTGGTTAATGGTGTCAAATTTGCAAATACATTGCAGCTCAGAGATTTCCCTCTCCATTTGATTTTTGAAATTTTTTTGTTTCAGAACTGAGTGGCAGATTTAAGGGTGACAGTCCTGACAGACTGGCCACCATTATGCTAAGGAGGCACTGAATATTCATGTCAGCACCTCATTAAACAGTTCTGATCCCTGTCATTACATGCCCCTTCCAAAAGGGAGGGATAGCATAGCCACGGCCAGTGTCTTCTGAAAGTAGCACCATATGAGAAGTGCTCCACTGGACGGTGGGGAGGCATGTATAAAAAGACAAGTTTGGACACAGGCAGGAAAGAATCTCAGAACAAGAAAACCATGTAGCAGTATGGTAGTTTGGCATGGCCCTGGGAGAAACCAAGAGGAAGATTCTCTGTCAGAGGTGCCAGCACAAAGAAACTTGGCCCTGTAAGCTAAGGCACCACTCCTCCGTGTCTCGGTTCTCCTGAATCCAGACAAGCAGCACTTTGTACATTCCTTGTAAATAAACATGACTGCATTCTTGACGGTATCAGCCTCCTTCATCAACTTCTACTTCCAGCTGAAACAATCGACAAGGTCCCTAACTTTGACACACTAAGCACTCAGGCTGAAACACGGGAGACATTTAGGACTCAGGTGACCATTTGTTTCCATGCACAAGAGTTCTGCGGACATCCGGGATTGATTCAAGAGTGCATGCTTCCTCCAGCACGTAATCATTTCCCTACCAGAAGTTACTCTCACCCCCAGTTTCCTTCATCTGACCAGTGCAGACAGACACATGTGCATCCCTATTTTGCATGTGAGAGGTTACAAGGGGACATAGGGGCTGGGATTATTCTTTTTTTAAATTACTAGGTTCTCAGTTTGGCAGGGGAAGAAAGGCCAAGGCACTGTACGTCAGGATTTGCAAAGACTTATCCTTCAGGAGTCTGAAGAACACTTAGCCTCCAGCCGTAGCAATAACCACAAGACTTGAATTTACCATATTAATGGTTGGTTAATAAGTACCCTGATGTGCATAGCTGGTATAGATCATAGGCGCCAACTCCATGGGTGCTCCAGGGCTGAAGCACCCATGGAAAAAATTAGCAGGTACTCAGCTGATCTGCTCCTCCACCACCCTCTAAGTGCCTACCACTGCCACAAAATAGCAGCATTCAGAGGCTCTGAGAAGACGGGGAGGAAAGGGTGAGGGCAGAAAGAGGCATGGTGGGGATGGAGGCTCGGGAGAAAGGGTGGAGTGGGGTCTGGGTGAGGGCAGAGCAGAGGCAGGGAGAGGGTGGGGTGGGGATTTGAGGGAAGGGGTGGATTGGGGGTGACTCCTGGGGCAGAGAATGGGGCGAGCGGGGGTTAAACACCCCTAAACTAGAGCAGAAGTTAGCGCCTTTGGTACAGACAACATGTCCCTGAGGCCTGGCAGTCAAATGCATTTAGCCACATGCATGCTTCCATTCTCCATTGCTCCTCCTATATTACCACACTCTCCTCAAAAGGAACAACCATGGTAAGGGGTTCATTCACTACATCATCCCTAGCCTTCTAGCGCAGCATCAGAGGCCAGCTGTTTGCCGCTCCGGGCCATAAGATGAGTGCCTAGCAAAATTGCCAGCTTCTGAACACATATTGGACAGTAAATAAATGAAAAAATAACCTTGCTGCAGTGAAGAAATCTGTGTGAATCTTGTGAATCTGCACTGCCTACAAATGTCATCTCCCCACTGCTGCGCTGCATCTTCCGTGGCTCCCTTTCCCTCCCCGGCTAAGGAAAGAGAACTTGAATATGTCAGTGCCAGCTGCTGGGGCTTCGGTGAACAGGCTGACAGAGCTACAGTGGTATGTCCACCTCAGCCCCATATCTAACTCTGCCTAAATATTCTTATCATTCAGAGCAGTAGAAAGAAATCTGATCTAATGTTTAAGCCACAGGACTGAGATACTGGAAATTTGGATTCAATTTGCAGATCTGCCATAGATTAACTGTGGCCAAATCAGTTAGGTTTGGACCTCGGTAGGCAGATAAGTCAATTGCAGATATGCAATTCTAGCTACAGCAACTGCGTAGCTAGAATCAATTTGTCCGCAATCGACTTGCCTGGCCATCTTCACCGAGGGACATCAATAGGAAAAACATTGACCTCCCTTACTCCTCACGATATTGATTGCCTATCCCAGATAGTTCCATTTCTCATGTCTCTAACAGTGCACAAAATCAAACTGTGGAAGATCTATCCTAACAACGTCAATCTTCTCTGTAGTCTAGATGTACTCTTAGTCTCTCTGTGCTTCAGTTCTCCATCTGTAAAATTGCATGAGACCCAGACTTTGCTTGTCTTTAGATCAGAAGCTCCTTGGAGAGGGATAATTTCTTACTACATCTTTTGACAGTGTCCAGCACAATGGAGCTTTGATCTTGGCTAGGGCCTCCAGGCACTGCTAGAAACGGTAGTGATCAATATTTTTACATAGTGCTGTAAGTCTGCATGGTGTCTCTCACAGCCAGCAGAGGACAACAGGTGCACAGAGATTTGACACTGTCCCCAACAGAGCTCTGAGTGACACTGAACATCTTTCAGGCCCATCATCTCCTGGAGTTGCAAGTTCCGATGCTTGCCCATACCTCAATGCTGCAATGGAGTTCCAAGCATGTTTTGCTTCCTCTGTAGGTCCATTTTTGGCACAGCTGATCACATACTGCAGACTACAGCTAGCAGTGGGCACCATCCTACTCACTCCAACTAATTTGGCAAGAAATGGGTAGGTTCTGGTATACAGTAGAGTACTAAAGGTCAGTTTAGTAGATACTAAATTTTGAAGTAAAGCCGATCATGCGCATTAATCTCCCTTAGTCAGCTGCTAAGTGTTCAAGGTCGTCCATGTCCCCAGATAATAAATGAAACCAGAATGAGACATTAGCCTTATCTGACTCTCTAGAAAAAATTACGTTAATAGGATCAAAAGTCTAATCTTCATGGTTTCCTGTTTTACTGTTGCTAATTACTTTGATACTGCATCTGAAAGAACATTTTTATGGCATAATGAGAAAGAAGTGGTTAATCATACCTCCCTAGGCATATTTACTTTTACAAAAATTCAAATGTACATAGTGATTTAGGACAGTATATCATCATGTGTCAATACCATATGAACAGCATGGGCAAGGAGACCCAAATGACTAATTTTGAAAGCTATAGCTGTACTACAGATACTGCTGGCATAGCTATGAGGGTCAGGTCTATGAAGAGATGAAGTCTGTGACCTCCACAGTGTATCAGCAGAAGTCCCTAGCATAGATGAAGTTATGACAGAAAAGCTGCACTTTTATACTGTGTCTAGCTTGTTTGGACACTAGCTGCACTTTTATACTGTCTAGCTTGTTTCATTCATGGGAGAAGGGGGAGTTTCCTGTACAATTTTGTTGGTGTAACTGTGATCATTCTAGAAGTGCTTTGCCAATACAGTATAGCTTTATAGCTATACCATTAACCCTTACTTAGCACAGGTATGGCCTAAGAACTATACAGTGAACATTAAAGAAATAAAAAATCAAATGTTGCTACCAAAAGTAAAACAGTTGCGAGTGCATAGCTCTGTGATTGTGTAGATCAGGGATGGCCAGTCTTTGTGTACTGGGGGCCATACAGAAATTTTTTACATATTCCTGGGGCCAAACACAAAATAGCATAATCATTCAAAACAGAAAAATGCAGCATAAATTGATATTTTATTACTCTGAGGCAGGGGCCTGGAACCAAAATAGGCAGGAGAGGCGTTTTTCAAATTCAGTTACAAAATCAGTACTTCAAGAGCTGCAATTCCTGTGAATATGAGACAGTCCTTAATAAATAACATCAAACTACACTTTTGTCATCAAACAATGATTTGTGCCAGATAAAAGTTACTTGCCCCCATCTCCAGGTTTTACCTGCCTCAGCCTCCAAATCTGCCCCCCATCCCCCGTCTTAACCCCTCTCAGCCCCCAAATCCACATGCCCGCCCCCATCACCAGGATTAACCTGCCTCAGGTGACAAGCTCCTCCAGTCATGTGTGCTGCCGTTGCTGCTCCACGGCCACTGATGCCTTCTCAGCGGGGTTGCATGGCTCCAGCAGGGTCAGATTTGGCCACCCGTCCCCCTAGATCTCCTGCTCACTTCCCCCACTTGCAGCACAGGTGGCTCCCTGTCACGCTGAAATAATGGACGAAATGTAATTGGTTTAATGGCCAGATCCCTCCCACTGCCCTGCTGGCCGTTAAACCAATTACGTTTTGTTCCATTATGTCAGTGCAGCAGGGCAGGGATCCACAAGAGGAGTCAGCAGTGGCAGCATCCAGAGCCACAAGTGACTCCTTAAAGAGCCACATGTGGCTCCAGAGCCACAGGTTGCTGACCCCTGACCCCTGACCCAGCCTGACTACACCCTGTGCCCCATACTCAGTTTGGCCAGCTTGGGTAAAATGGTGCTGCTGCTGCAGAGCTTCGCAGACCAGATGAAAATGCTTGGTGGGCTGGATTCTGGCTCATGGGCCACATGTTGGCCGCCCCGGTGCAAATATTTGCCCTTGGTTCACATTACCAATGGAAGTTGAATGAGCTGTGTTGTTATTTCACATTTCACCAATTATATAAGTTTTAGAGTGAATGAAAAGGCATCAGACAGTGGAATAGTACCTGAACGCAGATCCTTTCCCATCTAAATCTCTAGCTCAACTCCAACTCAAATAAGTAGTGAAAGTGAACAGATTAGGGGTGGAAGGAGCGAGAACATGGGTTTTGTCAAAATATGTAATTTAAAAGATTGAAAACTTGTAATTGAGTTTTTGGTTTTTTATAAAAGGCCAATTTTAGGGAAAAAAAGTTTAGAGAATTATAATGATCTCTATCAAATGGATAAGGAAAGGGATAAAGGAATACTGAGGATTCTAGGCATTTATTGGTCCCTGTACAGAGTTAATGGTCCTCATCTAGTTTTGCATAGTCCAGGGTCAAGAAGAGTCCACTTTAACAGTCATTCTTAACAGTTATGATTTAGCAACAGCAATCTCAAATAGGTCTCTCTTTAGAAAAACAACAAAGGAGGAGTATTTGTTACTGACCAGCACGTAGCCTTGTGCACGTGTTGATGGGCAAGTCTGCTTAAGGTTCACATTTCACAGCTACGGCTCCAGATAGTCTGGACCAGGGGTTGGCAACCAAAACAGCAAGAAGAGACATTTTCTTCAAATTTGGTAAGAACTCAATAATTCAATAGCTGCAATGCATATAAATATGAGATGATCCTTAATAAAAACACCACACCATACTTTTTGTAAGAACAACGTGCACAATGATTTGTAATGTGATACCTGTTTACTGCAGGACATTCACAATTTTTTTCTATTTCCTCACACTTTACATGTGTGTTTGTACCACTGTCTTCCTGACTTTCATTTGTGAACCCACTTTAATTATGACAGTTTTACTTAATTAGTTTCAGTTTTCTTTCTTAAAATGCACATTGCCCTGCACAGCCAGAATACTGCAAGCTTCCTTTTCCTTTTCAAAATCAAGACTTTATTAAAGGGGGAGTAATCTAACGTTTCGAGGTCACATATCATTTGCTATTTAGATATGAGCTGTTCATTGCTGGGCTTTAGACAGTGGCCACTTATCGAAAATAATCAATTATAGTGTCGGGAGCCACAAAGAAGTCCTTAAAGAGCTGCATGTGGCTCTGGAGCCGTGGGTTGCAGACCCCTGATCTGGACAAAACAACATAAGAACATGTCAGTACTCCTACAGCAGCCACCACCACTTGTGCATTCTACTATAGTAAACCAAAAACAAAACAAAACAAAAACAAAAAAAAACCCACTCTGATTACTGCCAAGATTTAAGCAGCTGACTCTGAAGAATGAGGAATGTGCAAAACTGCTTGAAATAGAAAGGTTAGAGCAATTAGCAAACAAGTGCTTACTAGGATTGGAAAAAGTGATTCAGCTCCCAGATCCAAGACATTGACCCATAATTAAAGTATCTGAAACTGAAATAAACTCATTTTGAATTTCAACAAAGTTTTCTTAATTCATTTTCCACCAGTTCTGCATATGCACTTCTGGACTTTTGAATCCCTGTTTAAATTGGAAGTGAGAGTGCCAAAATATGGTAAGGTGGGAAATGCTAATGGTTTGCAAATTGCATGTCACTGATGCGTAAGTTTCACCCAGGGTGAAACTCTCTATAGAAAGAGCTGAAGATGTCATATTCAATAATCATCCTCAAAGTCATTTAGAGCACTGTGCCGGTTAAAGCCTTTTTATTTGAGCCATTAGACCTTACTAAGGGTCCTTTGTGATGTAGAAAAGCGATGAAGTGAATCTGTCCCAGGAAAGCTCATCTCCTAATGAATAATATTATTAGTCTTTAAAGTGCTACAGGACTGCTTTTTTCATTTTGTGAAGATATAGACTAACACAGCTACTTGTTTGCGATGTAGAGTTTAGATAAAAAGAAGATTTGCTGGACAAGGTGGGTGAGGCAATATCTTTTACTGCACCAACTTCTTTTGATGGGAGAAACAAGCTTATGAGCTGACACAGAGCTCTACCTCAGACCAAAATGACATCTTGCTACTGGCAGTTGTCATCAGGGCGACCTGTGCCAAGATTTGAGGGGGGGAGCAGCTCCGGCCATGTGTCCCTGCCTCACAGAGTCCCCACCCCTGTTCAGCCCATGTGCCATCCTCCCCTGCCCCTGCTCTGTCCTCACCCACCACTTCCGGTGCAGGTGTTCTAGGTGCAGCCTCCTGCTGACACTTTTCCTAGAGCAGTGCAGCCTGGGAGTAGTGTGAGCTAGGATGCCAATGCTGCTCTCCGATTGCACAGCTCCAGAGGAGGCCCTCGCACTCATCAAAAGTAAGAGAGTTGGCGGGGGGCAAGAAATCCTAGGGGGGTGTGTGTGGCCCCCTGTTCACCCTACATATTGCCTACGGCTATCATTCATAAATGGGAGGTACTCATTTACTGTTCCACACATCCCCTGTGGTCTGCCATTGCTTTCAATGGTGGCCTGGTCAAAGGCTGAGATTTTGATTCTCCAGTGGAGATTCTGGAAGCTGTTCAAATAGCTGAAAAAGAAAGCAGGGTAAAGAAATGTTAATTTTATAGGTATTAAACATTTTTGGGTAATGATAAAGTGTAGCCTTCCAATGGCCCATGGTCCTATATACCTATACCTCCCCTGTAAGTTAAAGAAGTATGGATTGGATAAATGGACTGTAAGATGGACCGAAAGCTGGCTAGATGGTTGGGCCCAACAGGTAGCGATCAATGGCTCCATGTCTAGTTGGCGTTCGGTTTCAAGTGGGGTGCCCCAAGGATCAGTTCTAGGGCCGGTATTGTTCAACATCTTTATAAATGACCTGGATGAGGGGATGGATTGCACCCTCAGCAAATTTGCAGATGACACTAAGCTAGGGGGACCGAGATAAATTGGAGGATTGGGCAAAAAGTAATATAATCAAGTTCAACAAGGACAAGTGCAGAGTCCTGCACTTGGGACGGAAGAATCCCAAGCATTGTTACAGGCTGAGGACTACCTGGTTAAGTAGGAGCACATCAGAAAAGGACTTGGGAATTACAGTGGATGAGAGACTGAATATGAGTCAACAGTGTGCCCTTGTAACCAAGAAGGCTAATGGCATACTGCGGTAAATTAGGAGAAGCATTTCCAGTGGATCTAGAGAAGTTATTATTCCTCTCTGCTCGGCAATGGTGAGGCCTCATCTGGAGTATTGTGTCCAGTTCTGAGCCCCTCAGTACAGAAATAATGTGAATGTATTGGAGCAGGTCCAGCAGAGGGCAACGAAAATGGTTAGGGGGATGGAGCTCATGACCTATGAGGAGAGGCTGAGGGACTTGAGCTTATTTAGTCTGCAGAAGAGACGAGTGAGAGGGGATTTGATAGCAGCCTTCAACTTCCTGAAGGAGGGCTCTAAAAAGGATGGAGAGAGGCTGTTCTCTGTAGTGACGAATGGCAGAACAAGGAGCAATGGTCTCAAGTTACAGAGCAGGAATCATAGGTTGGATATTAGGAAAAACTATTTCACCAGGAGAGTGGTGAAGCACTGGAATGCTTTACCCAAAGAGGTGGTGGAAGCTCTATCCCTAGAGGTTTTTAAGTCCCGGCTTGACAAAGTCCTGGCTGGGATGACTTAGCATATTTCAGAATAACATAGCTACATACATGAATGCATTCTGAAATAGCACCCAGCCCTTCAAAATAGCATGTCCAGGTACAGAGTGCCTATTCCAAAATAGTGCCCGGGGATGCTATTACAGCTTATTTCAAAATAGTTCTATTCCCCGTGGCCGTTTCTACACAGGCCACTTCCTTCAGAAGTGGCATGCTAATACACGGAGTGAAAAATGCTAATGAGGCACAGATGCAAATTCCCTGCACCTCATTAGCATAATGTCACATGATTTGGAGTCTGGAAGACCGTTCTTCCAGACTCCAAAACACCGTGTAGAAGCGCGGCCCCAGGGGGGTTCTGGAAGGAAGTCCTCCTTCCAGAGGCCTCCTCTTCCCAAAAATTTTCAGGAAGAAGGGGCCTCCGGAAGGCCCTTCGGGGCCATGCTTCTACATGGTGTTTTGGAGTCTGGAAGAACGGTCTTCCAGACTCCAAATCACGTGACATTATGCTAATTAGGTGTGGGGAATTTGCATCCACACCTCATTAGCATCTTTCGCTCCGTGTATTAGCATGCCACTTCCAAAGGAAGTGGCCTGTGTAGAAACGGCCCATCTTTACAATGCCTATTTCAAAATAGTATTTTGAAATAGGCACTATTCCCCTGCAGTGAGGTTTATGAAATTCAAACTAATGCACCTGCTATTTCAAATTAATTTTGAAATAGCATGTGCTTAGTGTAGATGCTTGCAAAGTTATTTGGCAATAATGGCTGTTACTTCTGAATAACTTTGCTGCATGGACATAGCCTTGGAGTCCTCCCATTGTCCTCCATGGGCTTTGAATCAGGCCCTTAACCCTAAGAGCTGTGGTATGTGGCTGATACGTCCGGGAGCACCTTTCTTTGCACTTCAAGAGATCTTTTCTCCACACAATTGGACACTCAATTCAAAATTGTGAATTCTTACTGTTAGTTCCTGGATGATCCCCAAATTAGTACAATACAGCAACCTGCTCTGTGTGAGTGAAGACCAGATTGTGTTGCTAGAAGTCATATCCCATTCACAACAGCTCACATCTAACAGCACTCAGCTCAACCCTCCAGGACACGTGAAAAGTTAGGTATACATTTTACACAGAATTCTCAACTTAATTTTGATTATTTTGGTGAAAGCCAACAAACGTTCCACATGTTTGTAATAACACTTAGTTAAACTGGC
Source organism: Carettochelys insculpta (assembly GCF_033958435.1). Classification (NCBI taxonomy): domain Eukaryota; kingdom Metazoa; phylum Chordata; order Testudines; family Carettochelyidae; genus Carettochelys; species Carettochelys insculpta. The sequence continues at coordinate 205,091,116 of NC_134138.1, read as the reverse complement.
AGCTTTGAGCAGATGTTTCTAGTTTATTGTCACATGATGTATATCTCAGGGGCCCAATCCAAAGCCTATGTAAATTAGCGAGAGCCTTCCCTCTTGATTTTAATTACCCACGTATAAATGCCCACAAATCATATAACAGTCTTGGATATGTCCCTCTTCTTGCCATTTAACTTGTCATAGATAGGGTGACCATCCATCCCATTTTTGGCAGGACAGTCCCATATTTGGGATGCCAAAAAGGTGCCGTTATTTATTTTAGAAAAGGGACCCATTGTCTCGTATTTTCCGCCAGCAGCTGAGCAGGCACAGCTGCTGGCCAGAGGGCAGGGAGCCAGCAGGTTAGCCTACTTTCTCCTTCCCAGGGGCTCAGAGAAGCGGAGGGACGCATGGGTGGCTGCCCTGTCCCTGCCACTTCCTCGGGGCTCAGGGAATTGGGGGAAGCGCCACAGCTGCTCCCTGCCTGCCACTTCCTCGGTGTTCCTGGGAGCACTGGGGGCGGCCGCAGCCCAGGGCTTGGGAAGGGCAGATGGTTGCCGCCTCCTTCCCTGCTCCCTGGGGCTTGGAGGAGCCAAGAGGAGCCGCCCCTCCTCCCACATCTCCCTGTTCCGTATCTGGGGCAGGGAGATATGGACTTTCTAGTCATAGGTAACAAAAAGCTTGCTCAGATTTTATCTTTAAAATATAATTTAACAGCCTCTCCCTCTAAGAGAGGGGAGGGGAACATTTTTTGGGTCGGGGCCACTGATCCACAGAAAAATCAGTCAGGGGCCACAAAAAACAAAAAGCAAACAAAAATCAGACACAAACCACAAAGGCCCCACTGATGTAGCTCCTGATAGAGACATCTCACTCCCCTCATACACCAGCACCACAGGCAGGAGGTGAACAAGGGAACCTGAGGTTGAGGGCTTTCCTCAGGCTGAGTGGGACCAAAAATGGGGGCTCAGGGTTCAGTGTGCAGGAGAGGGCTGCTGGGGAGCAGGTGTGGTATCTGGGTGGGAAACAGGGTGTAGGAAAAAGCTAAAGGTGGGTGGTCTCGGTGGGAGGGACAGAGCAGGAGTAAGCTGGGGTTGTGGGATCTGGGTGTGAGGTAAGGTTCATAAGTGCACTAAAGCAACAGTGGGAAGGGTTCAGGAGCAGGCTGGGGGAGAGGGGCCTGGACAGGAGGGAGGATGTAGGAAAAGGCTGAGGGTGGGGGTCTCTAGGGCATGGTTTTCAACCTGTGTGCCTGGTGTGCCATGAAATTTTGTCAATTTCCCCTCACCACTGCTCTCTGGAGAGCCACCGAGGTGATGGTGGGGTGGAGGGTGGATCAATGACACAGCACCAGCTGGGACCCAAGCAGCAAGGCTGCCTGAGTCCCAGCTGGCACAGGGTTCACCAATTTCCCCTCTCAGAGTCTCTTTTGCACTGGAGCCCGTTCACTCCAGGAGGCAGCTGAAATGCTGCTTCCTGTCCCAAATGAATTGGTAAGGAACCCATCCCCCCTCCTTGCTGTGGCAATTGGGAAGGGAGGGAGAGAGGGAGGATGGGAACCTGTTGGAGCTGGGAGTCAGTTTAAATTCGCCTCCTCCCACCCAACCCCCTTCCCCATGACTAGGAAGCGGGGGTGCCGTGGAACTGTTTGTCTCACTGAAGTGTGCTGTGTGACCGAAACAGTTGGGAAGCACTGCTCAAGGGTACAGGAACAGGCTGAGGTGGGGTCTGGCAGGAGAGGAGTGCAGGAGCAGGGTGGGGGTCTGAGTGTCTGGGCTGTAGGGGGCTCAGGAGCAGGGTGGGCGTCTGGGAGGGAGAAGAGTGTAGGAGCAAGGTGAGGGTGGGATGCTTATCTCTGTGCACCACTGTCCCCTCCCCTGGTACTCTTATGGGCCAGAATCAGCTGATCAGAGTGGCAGGTGAAGCCTCTCTCCAGGCAGCGTAACGCTGACATTCTCCCAGCCGGGGAAGAAGAGGAGAAACGGGGGCGGCACCACTTCCTGGCCCTACCAGGCAGAGCCCATGGGCTGGATCCAGCCTGCCTGACTTCGGCCCGTGAGGCTCAGGGTCCCGCACGACCCACCCACATCACCACAGGCCAGATGCTAAGGAGCCCCAAGTTTCAGGGCCCAGATCCAGTCAGGCCGTCACCAGATCCAGACTGTGGACCAGGGGTGCCCCACCCCTGCTAAGCTACTGACAAACAGAGAAAAAGAAGTAATTAACACCAAGTCCAAGATCACAAGGTTGCCAGATTTTCAGAAAGTTTATGCAGAACACATGGGGTCCTGCCAGCAACCCCACTGTGGAATCCATGGCCGGGGGTAGGGGGACCTCAGAAGCCCCGCAGGACTCTTTTGGGGAAATGCAGGACACAAGAATTTTGATTGAAATGAGGGACTGTCCCAATTAGAGAAATATCTGGCAACTCTGCACTAGAGATAGATAATAGCAACTGATGCTATCACGTTTGCCAGCAGACAGCTTGGCTACTTAATCTTCAATGAATCCAATTCACAGGGTGCGGCAGAAGACGTTGCCGTTATCAAAGCAAATTACAGCTGCCTTTACCAAACCAAGCCATTGGTGAGACTTCGGCTGAAAAACAGTAGACCTGATACTCCTCACCCCAGTTTTTACACAGGTCAATCTCCATTGACTTCACTGAATAGTGCATTGATTTACACAAGTGAAAATGGGCGTGAATTAGAGCACTGGGGTAAATTTTAAAGCAGATTAACAGGATTTTAGCTACGCTCCTCTCACTAAAAGTAAATGTTTAGAACAACTTCGGAATTATATTCCTTAAAATGGCACACGTGGCAGCTTCTTAATCATTATAAATGAGAAACCTCTAATGGAGCTAGGCAGCAGTAAGATCTGTAAGCAGCCCACTACATCTAAAAATCTGGATTCGCATGTGATTTAAAAGCAAAAATAAAATGGAGTTAATGACCTCAGCTGAGGCACTGGTAAATTTTTATCCACATTACAAAATCATTACCAAGCAAAGTTTAACTGCAGCCTTTGATGTGGTCATAACAGAGACTGCTCTGATTTGAGCTATAATTATATATTAATTGTGTCTGACAGAGAACTTCTCTGCCTCTGCTAATCACTTCATCCCTTGGACCATGTATATTTTCTTGGACGATGAAGAATTTACAGTCGGTCAGTATTTAATATTGTTCTTACTGAATCTCAAGTCAACATTTTCCACTATCGGGCTGTAAAGTTACAACCCTAAGTCCATCTTTAGGCACCTAAATAAAAGTAGCCTGATTTGCAGAAATACTGAGGGCGCCCCCCCACCGCCCCGCCTCTGCCTCAGTTATGACTGACTTAGACCAAGCCATTCTAGCTCCATGTAGCCCAGATGACCTAAACTATGCCTCACAGCCTGATCCCTGAATTATGTGGCACATCCTTCTTCTCAAACCCCCTCTCTCTCCTTCCCCTATCCTTAGCCTAGCCTGACCAATAGTAATATTTATATATTAATTCAGTTTCATTTGCCTGCAAACAATTATTTCACAGACTTTTGTATTGGCAGATGAAAATATATAAAAGCATTGCACATGGCATCGGCAGAAAGCCTGAAGCTTTAACAGACAAACAGAGAGCTGGAGCATTTTGTACCCAGGAAGGAATCAGGTTTTGGGTTATCAAAAAGAGGGCAGTCAAGGTGTGAGTTAAGGCATGAGGAAAGGACACAACTCTTCTTCACCACTCCTTTGGAGCAGGAATGGAACGACCCACTTGTCATTAGTTACTTGAAAATTCAGTAAATGGACCCTGTGTAGTTCTAATCGTTCCTGCCGTTGTTCATTCCATTGTATTTTGGAACTTGATTTCACACGCAATTATGTTGCCCATTTGCCTAAATTTGTTATCCTCTTCCTCAATGATCTAAATAATTGTGTGTCATCAACAATTCTTCTACTCTTCCTAATAAAATAAGGCACAGACCCTATGGCACTCTTCTATACACCTTTAGCCATGTGAGAATTGGATAATTTTGACACTTTGTTTTCCATTTCTTAACCAGTTTCTGATTTCAGGACAGCCCTTTGACTCTTATTCTCTAACTACATATAGCTGCCTCTGGGGACATTGTCAAAAGTTTTTGAAACACAAACCTTAAGTAGGAACATAAACCATACCAAAATTAAATAGAACAGAGGTCAGGGCAGCATTCCCTACACGCTAAGTGCTTGGGCAGCCTCCCAGGAGAGATTCAGGTGCACCCTCAGCCACCTACAGAGGGTAGCATGTTTTCCACTGGTATTGCATATTCGCACATGCCTTCGTGCACGTAACAACATTTATTCTGCCTATCGATGGAAAAAATAGAGGGAACACTGACTGGGGGGCCAGCTGTGTGCATAAGCTACATCTTGAGGACACAAAAACACAGTTGCAAAGTCTGTGGTAAAATAGTGCATTAAATCTCTAGTCCATGCTTTGGAAGGCCTGACTTCATTGAAAATAGGAAGTGCGTGTGAATGAGATGCTGGCTCCCAGCAGATCTTTCTTTGTCTAGCTACATATTTAGGGCTGTGTTCTACCACTATTACTCACGTTGAGTATTACTGTTATTCCCTATTACTCACACTTTACCTGTGAGTAATCCCATTAATTTTAACATGATAACTGCAATGCAGAATAAGTACTATATGGAATCATGCCAAATCTTTCTTGCTAACATTACTATCAATATGACTTTGTGAAATCAGTGAAAAGCCGTATGATAGACTTAGCTTCTTTTTCTCACTATACATACAAATCTAAACTACTTTTAATTAAATTAACACCAGTTTAATCTTTTTATAGTATGGTGCTTGAGTAATGTGTAGTTTTTAATTTAAAAAACTGAGGGTGAACCCTTGACCCATTGAATTCATTGGCAAGATTCTCTGTAACCATGTCTTGCAAAGCTCCTCCTGACGACATACTACACCTCTTTATAGCTATAAGATGCAAAAAATTAACAAAAAAGGATAACTATGTATGTTTTTTAACTAACAACCAATATGGGGGAGGGGTGGTGCCTGGTTTTGTGGATGGAAGGGGCTTGGGTGGGCAGCCTGAGGGGCTCAGCCAGCCAGCCAGCTTGTGGGACTCGTGGACCTTGGGCAGCTGGCCCCGGAATTGCAGGGTTCAGGTGTCTCAGGCTGGCAGCTGGCCACGGCAGCATGGGGCTTGGGTGGCCTAGGCTGGCAGGTAGGTGGCTGGCCCCAGCAACACGGGGCTTGGGTGGCTGGCCCCAGTAGTGTATGGCTTGGGTGTGCAGCTAGCCCGCAGCTGACCCTGGCAGCATGGGGCTTGAGTGGGCAGCTCGGGAAGCTGGCCTGTGGCTGGGGCAGGAGGCTGGTAGGCAGGTAGCTGGTCACAACAGCACTGGGTTCAGGCAGTCAGCAGGTGGGCAGGCAGCTGGCCTGGGCATCTGGTGGGTGGGTGGCTGGCTGGCCCCATTGGTGTAGGGCTTGGACGGGTGGCTCTGGCAGCACAGGTCTCAGGTGGGCAGGTAGCTGTCATGGTCAGTTCTGGTGGCTGGCATGGGGCTCAGGTAGCTGGCCAGCTGGGGCTGCACCAGGCACAAGAAAAACTATTTGTGCTTATTTTTAATTTTAAATAACATTTTATATCAAGTTCTTGTGTTTATTTTAAATTACAAATTGAATTTTTTGTTGAAAGGGGGGTTGGATTATGGTAAAGAGGCGGGGCGGTGTGAGGGTTTCTCAAAGATCAAAAGCGGGGCGTGATGCCGAAAAGTTTGGGAACCACTGGGCTAGATTGAACCAGTCAGTCATTAGCCTAAACTGAGAGCAGTGTAGAAGCTGCACTCCAGACAGGAAGCTTCAGACCCCAGTATCTCTCAGAGCCCTTGAAGCCCATGGTAACAATGTGCACTGCACTATCATCCCCCTAGTAAGCACAGCTTGATTCCTCCCTTCCTCCTGTGTTTCAAGGTAGCACCTCTGGTCAGCACAAAGAACCAGAACATCTTCTGAGGCCTCTTTTGTCCCTGGAGGTGCTAGGAGGGAGCACCTCCTGCACTTCCTGAACTGCAAAGACTGTTGTTGTGACTGACTGTGCAGGACCAAAAAACGGAGAGGCAACAGTTAATTGTATCTCCCCTACCCTGGACTGGCACACCGTGGCCAAAAGCAAAGCGTAAGCAGGTGCTATCATCGTTAGTCATGCACATTAACTTTCATATATTTCATTCTAGCCAGATAGGCTTGTCCTGGAACACAGGAGGAGGCATGGTGTTCTTATTTCAGATCTGCATATCTTATGCAATATTTTGATTGCTAAGGTGTGTTTCTAGACAGGGGCCAACATGTATTGCCATTGCATATGGAACGTCCCTCAGCCAGAGGGCTCCGTTACAATCCCAGGTAGACTGGTGAACAGTCATATACCATAGCTTTAAAAATTCCAACAAGTAACACAGACCAGAGTCTGAGAGGTTCGGGAATTCCCACAGGTCTGAAAAAGTGAGGCCACTTTTGTTAGGCATTTATATATCTTTTGACTTAGGAGCATTGCACTAGTCAGCCAAGCCAGAAAATATTGGCTCTGATCTCTCCTCTTCTCTGTAAAATGGGAAAATGGTTATTTACTTACCTCATGAGAGCATGGTAAAGATAAATCAGCCAATATTTGTGCAGTGAAGAGGTGAAGCATGACTTAAGTGGTAAGCTATATTAAGATCCAGAAGCATTTCTAGACAACCAGTGATAAAAGGCATTCTGCTAATACTACAATTATTGTATTTTGCCCTATATGTTATGTATGAGGAGTAAAGCTTCTATTTCTCCGTTTAAAATGTTTTTCAGCCACGTGATCACCTCCCTGTTGATGAACTGGTCATAGGAAATTCAGATCTCATTAAAGTAAATGGCAAAGCTCCCATTGATTTCCATTGGAGAATGATAGCCCCGCAAGGACAGCATGTTTTAAGTTATTGATATTCACAGGAACTTCCTCCAGGAACATAAATGTCATCCCATACCTGCCAGGCAAGAATAAAAAGATAACATTGCTACTAGTGCTGAATAATAGCATACAATAACCTTTGCACTGCGCCTGATGGTGCAAATGTCACTATAATTGTCAGGATATTATTTTTCACTCTGCTTAAGGGTATATATCACAGAGAGATTTTTTTTTAAACTCTTACAGTGACCTTTGCAAAGCTTGCACCACAAGATTACGCAGTAGTAATGGGATAATCCAAAGGTCACAAAACATTATTCTGCCCTAGTAATTATTATAAATGTGATGGTAATTAGAACAAGTATTTTCCTTTGGGGGCAGGTTTTCTAGTGGATTCATGCATTAATCCTTCACCTTGGTAGACCCAGCTTCAAAACTGGTCAATATGCCAAAGCAGGGTGGCTTCTAGGAACGGCCAAGCAGGGCTGGGCTTCCCTCCACCCACTTCAGCTGCTTGGAGAGGGGCAGGGGGCTCTGAAATTATTTCCTGCCCTGGTTGGCAAAATGACTAGGGACACTCCTGTGCCAGAGGCAGGAGAGGGTCCTTGTTGAAATTTGAGCACCAAACTGAAGGCCACTTGAGACAACTCCCTTGATTCTGATGAAGTTCAGGCTCTGGCTGGACACCACATCACATCACCCTGGACACTGACGACTTGTTAATTGCTTTTATTGTTAGATTGGGGTAGTGCCCAAAACATTCTAGACACTTTCCACGTACAGAGTGGGAGACTGTCCCTGCCCTGAAAAGTGCCCAGTCTAACAGACAAAGACAGACCCGAATGTGAGGGGAAGAAGGGAAAGGTCAAAGGGTGACTAGCCCTTTTGAGGTGGAGGTCACCCATATTTGTGCCACAATGAATGACCTCCCAGCCCAAGAGAAAGGACTAAGGAGGGTCAGGTGCAGTTCCCTCTATTTTTTCCCATCCATAGGTGGAATAAATTTTGTTATGTGCACCAAGGTATGTGTGGATGCGCACTATCAAAAGAAACACATACTGCCCAGTACCGCTGTACCATTCAGCGGGGCAGCACCTGAATCTCTCCTGGTGGCTGCCCATGTGCTCAGCTTCTAGGGAACGCTGGTCAGGTGATAAATTAAGAGACACCTGGGCCTTGTAAAAGGGTGGAGTAAAATGAGTTCATGGGGTGCGGGAGGCAACCACAGGGAGTAGCAGACTGCCTGCCCAGGAAGGCCCTGAGCCCAGGTGGGCAAGGAAAAGGGTTCTCCAGGGGATCCAGAATTCTGTAACAGAGCAGGGACGGACATGAGGCACAAAGCCCAGAATGGCTCCAGCTTGGCCGAAGAGAAGCATTGAAGGCCGGAGGAACCTTGCTGTTTGTTTGAGACTATTTAGTTTGGACTCTGTTACCCCAAGAGAGGTTGTGTTTGCTGCCCCTTGGCTGAAGGATTAAGCCACATCTCTAGCACAGACCAGTCTCCTTGGAAGCCACAGAGACCAGTCTGGAGGAGGGAAACTGAGGCAGAGAGGACCAGCTGCGACATGCTTGGACAGCAGGGGGTATTAAGTGGCAGCAACACCCCCATCACAAGTGACGTGATATACTCAGCTATGAAAAATGGAGTCGTGCAGCAGGGCTAAAATTTGTCAGTTCCTCAGTGTATTTCTCTGTCAGGCTATAGTACAGCTACTACAGTGCAGCAGTGAACAGTGGCGTTGCCAACAAGATGCTACACCATATCTTGAGTACCTGCAAGCCCCACTTCAGAGCCTCGCAGCTGCAACACAATGCCATCCAAGATCGCCTGTTCAGAGCCATCCCACCACTGCTGGGGAAAGTTGCCATGAACTCCGCCATCCCTGCAGACAGACAGCAAACTGCAACCACACATTGTTATCACCAGTGAGGACATGAGATCATCACAGTGGACATCACAGTCCCCTTTGAGAACAGGATCTTGGAATAGTACAACATCTGATTTCAAAAGCTGAAGAAATATGCCCTTCTGTCTGATACCTTGAGAGCTAGGGGCTACGAGGTTCAAACTCACGCACTAATCATTCGAGTGGAAGGAACACAGGACCCCAGCAACAAGCAAGCATTCAGACCGAGAACATGGAATTGGTCAACACTAGGCAAGGCTGATACAGCAAAACTCATGGTGTCAAATGTCATCAAGTGGTCAAGGGGCATCTACCTAGCACATATCAACAGACACGAGAAAATGAGGAAAGTGCTGGATTGCTGATGAGAAACATGGTTGGAAAAGTAACTCAAATATTTTCCTCAGGGACTGTATTTTCTAATGGACAATCTGCCCTAAATTTTTAACTACTAAGGATCATTGATATATCTGCTTTCCACAACTAATAGTAGGCATCCTTCAGTCTGCATAGACTATGGATCGTACCTTTTAAAGTTTCAATTGAGGACTTCATTTACAGCGTCTATTGTGACTATGAAGACCCACACGAGAGTGACAGTCCTTGCTGCATCTCTTGCAGATGTAGTGGGTGTCTGGCAAGTCCTTATTGTGCTTTCTGTGTGCTCGCTTCTCCTCTGCTAGCTGTCTGATCTTCATCTCACCCTTCTGAAGGTCCTTGTGTAACCCCTGCCTCCATCTGCTGCAGTCATCTGCTAGTTCTTCCCAGTTGTCCAGCTCCATGTCTACCTCTCTGAGGTCTCTCTTGCAGACATCTTTGTAGCGCAACTGGGGGCATCCGGGAGATCTTTTGCCAGAGGCTAGCTCACCATACAGGATGTCTTTTGGAATCCTTCCATCATTCATCCTGTGGACGTGGCCAAGCCAGCGGAGTTGACGCTGCCTGAGGAGGGCGTGCATGGTTGGGATTCCAGCTTGCTTGAGGATGGCGGTGTTGGTCACTCTGTCCTTCCATGATATTCCAAGGATGCGCCTGAGGCAGCGCAAGTGGAAGACGTTCAGCCTCTTTTCCTGGCGGGCATACAGAGTCCAAGTCTCGCTGCCATAAAGGAGGGTGCTGAGGATGCAGGCTCTGTAGACTTGCATTTTGGTGTGAGTGTACAGCTTGTTGTTATTCCACACTCTCTTGCTGAGTCTGGACAGAGTTGTGGCTGCTTTTCCAATCCTCCTATTTAGCTCAGTGTGCAACGACAGGGTGTCAGTGATGGTGGACCCGAGGTAAACGAACTCGTGGACGACCTCTAACGTATAGTTGTCAATGCTGATTGATGGGGATTCAGCAACATCCTGACCGAGTACGTTTGTCTTCTTTAGGCTGATGGTAAGCCCAAAGTACTTGCACACTTTGGAGAACTGATCCAGTAGTTTTTGAAGCTGGTCTTCTGTGTGAGACACTACAGCAGCATCGTCTGCGAACAGCATGTCTCTGATGAGGACTTGCCGCACCTTAGACTTAGCTTTCAGCCTTGCAAGGTTAAACAGTTTCCCATCAGATCTTGTGTGCAGCAAGATGCCCTCTGTTGAAGATCCAAAGGCATGCTTCAGGAGGAGCACGAAGAAGATCCCAAACAATGTCGGAGCAAGCACACATCCTTGTTTGATGCTGCTCCTGATTCTGAAAGCATCCGATAATGCGCTGTCATATTGGATGGTTCCTCTCATGTCTTCGTGGAACGACTGGATCATCTTGAGTAACCGTGGAGGACAGCCTATCTTGTGGAGCAGTTTGAACAGCTTGTGCTGTGCTTGTACCTGAGCTTGTGCTGTGCAGAGAAGAGCAGTTTCCCCCTCTCAGCTTTACTGATACAGTCCAAAGGAGAGGATAACCTCCACGTCTGGTACCAGCTCAGCTGCAGGCGTTGCTGGGACAGTGCCAGAAGTTGACACCAAACCGCCTTCAGACTCCACTCTGGATTTTCTGTCAGGGTTTACTCCCTTAGCCTCTCTCCTTCCCAGGATAACCCACAAGGCAGTGGGGTGTGGAGAATGTGGTTAAGGATCCAACTACTTCATGCCTCCCTGTTACCACGAGTCACCATAGCTCCCTGCAGAGCAATGGCCTCATATCCCCAGGACCCTCCTCCCCACCTTTCACCGCCCCTCCCCCCAGCTACTATCACCATAGGACCCTCCCCAACCCACTACCCCGATCTGCTCCCATGTCCGCCCTCCTCACTGCACTGGCCCCTCTCCCCTCAGCTGCTCTCAGCGCCCCCAGGTCCACCTTCCCCCATTGCTCTTCAGGCTGTTCTCTTCAGAGACTCCTTTTCCTGGTAGTGCTGCCTTGCAGGGCACAGGTGGAACACCATACCTGAAAAGGACAAACACGGGGCTCCTCCCTCGGCGAACTCCCAGAGGCAAACTCCCTTCCCTGTTAGCTGCTGCCCCCTGTTAGCTGCTCACAGTGATCGCTGAGAGCTCCCTTCTTGTAGGGAGAGCTCCCAGCTGGTCAGGCCTGGCTCAAAGCCTTGCCTCCAGTCTAATCAGCCCTTGAAGGCTCACCTGGCAGGGAACTCCCCCAATTCACACCTTGCAAACTGCTCTTCTCTGCACAGCACAAGCTCAGGTACCTAGGCAGCTGATCAAGCTGCAGACAGACAGACATTCACCCACCAGCTCACCACACAGCCCCCCAAATCCCACACTCACCCAAGCTCCTCTAGGACACTTTGCCCAGAGGCAAACTCCCTTCCCTGTTAGCTGCTGCCCCCTGTTTGCTGCTCACACCACAACTAATACTCTATAAATTTTCATGACTAATGTCCCCAAGTAACTGGCTACTAATACAAGTTGGCCCTCCCTGGTCCAGCACCTCGGTGACCTGATCGGTCACAAACCAGGGAGTTTGCCAGATCAGAAGTCAGTGCTGGCCCTTCTGCCGCCAACCTTTGGGTCTCCCCCAGCCACCTACACTGCTGCTCACTGACTGTCACTCCCAAGCTCCCCTCCCAGCCACTGGCACCACTTCTGGCCACCTCTACCAATACTTGTTCTAATTACCAATAGAGGTTCTAGCTGTATCCAAACTGTTTTGTTAAATTTATTAACTATTGCTGATTCCGTACTATATGTATCTTTGACTTTTAACGAACTTTGTTTTTGTGGTTAATCTAAGCACTGTATCCGGACATACAGACACTCTTTTCTTAACCTATGTAATTTTTTACCATTAGCTGTAATAACGTTTCACAAAGTATTTGCACTGATCAAAATCAGGGTGTAAAAAGGAATATGGAGAAAAAGTCAAGCAAGCCTAGAACATCAAGGCATACATATGAGAGAACAGAGTGAACAGCAATAACTGCTTACATGTGTGTAGATGTCAATAAAATTTGAGCATTTCCATTAACTAGCTTACTTTGGCTACAGGATGGGAGGCAACAACTGAGAACTGTGAACACATTCAGGGGAGCTGAAGGAAGCAGTGATGAGACACTAATGCAGTAAATATATGCAGAAACTTGAGGCTTGTTGGTTCCTGCACATGAGCCGTAAGGGAAAAGAGGATTCTGGGCAATGACATGCAAATTAGCCAAGCATGCATCTTTGCTTCAGAATTCCCCCCAAGTCTGCGTTGCCACAACATGCTGTGTTGGAACTAGGGCAACATTTAAGCATTCAGATGATTTAAGCAAACATGAGCATGAGGCTCCTTGTGTCAGGGCATGTTATTATGAAACAGCAGCCTGAGGGGTTTGGTTGTTTTTTTTTTTAAAGAGAGCTTTGCATGACAGAGCCTATCAGGTGCTCCCTCACTTTTGGCACAAAGGCCTTAATTATGTCTGGGTTTCACTAGTATAACTTTTTTAAGGCTACCCATTTTATGTCCTCACAGTGGGAGTAACGTCATTTGACTATTGTTAGCTAACATGAATGCAGAAAATGTTTTGGATATTTCATTCAATATATGGCATAAATTTGCAAATAATCACCAGGAGACACAATCCAATGGAGATTTGAGGAATCAGATGAAAGAATTTGTATTTCTTCTGTGCACAGCAGGCTAACAAATCCTCTAACAAGATGAGAAGCTACTACTGGGATTTTGTTCATTAGTTTTACTGATAGGGTATAATCCTCTCTTTAATATACTTTGCAAGGAAAATTACCAAAGAAAGACAGTAATGTTCTAATGATACTTGAATACTTTAAAACTCAATTCTGATGGAATGAACAAATGGAAGATTTACGTATGACACAAATGTGCCCTCTGCTGGAAATAAAAGGGAATGTTAAATGGACAAGGGAATTTGAATGTAGACTAAGCTTTTTTTAAAAGGCGATTATAAACTTAATTTTGTCACTTACATGAAAAAGATTTAATGATTCGAGTTGTATAGTTGTTTATCCTTTTGGCATTAATTTCATTAATTTTCATTTCCAGATAATAAATTTCCTAACTGTAAAAACAATTTCCACACATCTGCTACTAATGCCTTATTTAACCTTAAAAAAAAATCAAGAGGGCCTCAGATTTCCAAACAGCAGCCACGCAAATACATAAGAACAGCCACACTGGGTCTGACCAATGGCTCATCTAGCCGAGTATCCAGTCTTACGACATGGTCAATACCAAGTGTTTCAAAAGGAATGAATAGAACAGGCAAATCATCAAGTAATCCATCCTGTGGCCCATTCCCTCCTTCTGAAAACTATGAGTTTCCAAGGCCTTTCTAATCCATAAATACTGTCTTAGAAGGCCTGGTCGACAGACTGCAACACTCAGGCTGTGTCTACACTACAAAAATAACATTGAAGTTGCTTACTTCGAAGTTAAGTGGCTACCCAAACCCTACTTCAAAGTTAAACTTCAAAGAAGGGCACTACTACATTCCTGGGAATGGAATGAGGACTTCGAAGTTGGGCTCCCTTCGAAGCTGGGCTCCCTTATCACTGTTTGAAGTTAACTTCGAAGTAAGGGGAAAAAAAAAAAAAAAAAACGTGTGTAGACTCTCTGCTGGCTACTTCGATGTAGTGCCTAACTTCGAAGTTAACTTCAAAGTTAGTTCCTCGTGTAGACACACCCTCAGTGTTAAAAAGTACATAGATATTCCATCTCATCTTCATGGTTTTACACCAATGGATCAAATCCTTCACAAGTTTTCCTCATCCTCTGTTGTTTTTATTCTTCTTTCTTCAAGTATTAATCAGAAGCTCTACAGCAGCCTCTTCATGGAAATCATCCACCAAATTCTGCTTCTGCCTCCTCCCCTGCACTTATCACTGTTAAGAAATACTTCCCTATTTTCTCAGTCTTGTAATATTATTGGTATATTTATTTTGGTCAGACACAAAAAGCGGTAACCAAACATTATAGAGTTTAAGACTATCATTGTTTTCACCACAATTATCTAAAAGCAATTTTCTTCTTGGAAGTGAAGATTCAAAGATTTATCCGATAAAATACATACACTATCACTGCTTTTGTAGGGCTTGGGTCTACTTCTTGGCTAAAGTTTGTGGGAGCTGAATGTGCTCAGCACTTTTGTACGACTGACCCCTGTGTTCTCATAATCACAGTGGGTGCGTCTACACTACAGCTCTGTTTCGAAAGAACGTGTTTCAAAAGAGAACATCGAAAGATGATCTTTCGAAACGGAGCGTCCACACACTCCAGCAGGGACCGAAGTTTCGATCCGTTATTTCGAAAGGCCCCCGGCGCAATTTCGAAAGAGAGCATCCACACACATCAGGGTGCTCTTTCGAAAGAGTAGGGGCAGGAAGCGCCCCGGGCAGGGTCGCATGCCAGACAAGCCCTTCCAGTGCTGCCGCCCACCATCCCCTTAAAGCGCCCCCCCCAAAGGCCTGTCCCCAGGCAGAGAAGAGAAAGAGAGGAGAGAGAGAGGAGAGAGAGACTGAGAGAGCGTGGAGCAGGCATCCCGGGCCCTCATGGACCCCAAGCAGCAGCACCCCAGCATTGAGGCTCAGGCCAGCGCACTGGCCGCAGTCCTGGCTGCTGTGCTCCAGCAGCTCTGGGTGGCCACTCTGCTAGCTGCCCTCCCGGAGGCCTTCCTCAGGGCACGATGTCCCCAGCCAGTCCCCCAGGTCACCTCCTTTCAGTATGTATAAAAAAATATGTAGAATGTAAAAACTTTATTAATCAGTATATAAATGTGAATACACACACGGTAGACCCCAGACATACACAGTTTTGACTTACACATTCCTTACATTAACATTTGTCGAAATCATGAGTGGAATTAGAAAAGGCATTAGAAAAGGTTCAGAAAAGGGCGACTAAGATGATTAGGGGCTTGGAACGGGTCCCATATGGGGAGAGGCTAGAGAGACTGGGACTTTTCAGTTTGGAAAAGAGGCGATTGAGGGGCAATATGATAGAGGTATATAAAATCATGAATGGTGTGGAGAAAGTGAATATAGAAAAATTATTTACCTTTTCCCATAATACAAGAACTAGGGGACACCAAATGAAATTGATGGGTAGTAGGTTCAAAACTAATAAAAGGAAATTTTTCTTCACACAGCGCACAGTCAACCTGTGGAACTCCTTGCCGGAGGAGGCTGTGAAGGCCAGGACTCTATTAGGGTTTAAAAAAGAGCTCGATAAATTTTTGCAGGTTAGGTCCATAAATGGCTATTAGCCAGGGGTAAAGTATGGTGCCCTAGCCTTCAGTACAAGGCCAGGAGATGGATGGCAGGAGATAAATCACTTGATCATTGTCTTCTGTTCTCCTTCTCTGGGGCACCTGGCATTGGCCACCGTCGGCAGATGGGATACTGGGCTGGATGGACCTTTGGTCTGACCCAGTATGGCCATTCTTATGTTCTTATGGAAGGCAGCCTGGAATATCAGGGGGCAGCCTGGTTCCCTGCTCACCTCCACTTGCAGAGCAAGGAAACTTACCAACCTAGTAGTGCTGGTTAGTTTCCTGGCTCCAGCAGTGGTGGGGAGCTGGGAACCAGGCAGCAACCTAGCTCCCAGCTCCCCACCATTCCCAGGGACCAGGAAACTGACCAGCGCTGTGCTGGTCAGTTTCCCAGCTCTGCAC
Organism: Carettochelys insculpta; assembly: GCF_033958435.1. Classification (NCBI taxonomy): domain Eukaryota; kingdom Metazoa; phylum Chordata; order Testudines; family Carettochelyidae; genus Carettochelys; species Carettochelys insculpta. Next base: position 205,075,219 of record NC_134138.1, on the reverse strand, counting down.
ACAAAGGGGAGCCAGAAACCAGGCTGTCACCTGATTCCCAACTCCCTGCTACTGCTGGAGCCAGGAAACTAAGTTGCTCTGCTGTGCTGGTCAGTTTCCTGGTCCTACAAGCAGAGCAGAGCAGGCAGCTCCTCCCGACTTGCACGAAATTTGAATTACACGTGGTTGCCAACCTATGCATAACTCGGGGGTCTACTGTATATAAAAACGGTAATATATTTTAACATTTTAAATGAGATGGATGACCCTAAGACCCAGCAGCTGATTGTGCTGCACCTTCCTTATGCACTTTCATGCCTGCCTGAGGAGGCCCACCCCCACCTTTGAGCACCTAGTCCAGCAATAGCTTATGAACAAGAATTGTGCCAGCAATTCCTAACAAGTCCCAAAATATGGTGTGACATGTGGGTCCTGGATATCCCACTGGAGTTGTCACCCAGTGTGCTGATCACGCCACTGATGCCCACCTTTCTGCCCTTTGGGGCTCCCTGCCATCCTGTCCTGGTGGGCCAGAAGCTCAGGTCTCCCCACAGCCAAGGCAAAGAGTTGGGGTTACCGCCTCCATGCAGAGCAACAGACACTGAACCAGCTCAGCTATAAGAACTCAGCAGGGACACAGCCCCCAGAAAGGATCAAACACCAGACAAACCCATCTTAGTCTGTATAAAAATTTTCTACAGAGAAAGATCATAAAGATGTGTGCCCCCTTTAATAATGCATAGTGGTTGCTCTCCCCCAGCCAACGATTATTTACGCTGGACCTAGTGATAAACAAAAGTGTTTTTATTAAATATAAAAAGTAGGATCTAAGTGGTTGCAAGTAAAAGCTGACAGATCAAAGTAAGTTACTAAGTTAAAATAAACAACAGATGACAGCTAGCAATTCTTACCCTAAACTGCTCTTCCTATTTCAGGTAAAAAACTTGAAGTCAGAGCTGATTTTTACTCCAGCCTGGGTCTGAAGCTGTTTTTGCAAAGGTTTTTGTTGCTACGTTTCTTCATGTATGTCTGTAACCCACACACCTTCTGGTGTCATTCACTGTTTCAAGCATCTGACAGAGCCAGCCATTGCCCATGAAAGCTTATGCTCCAAAATATCTGTTAGCTGATAAGTTGTCACAGGACTTGTTTTTGAAGATACAGACTAACTCGGCTACTCCCCTGATACTTATCCCATGTAGTGGCACTTAGACCACTGACAGAGAGAAAGAATGAGTCTCCTGGACTGCCTTAGCTAAGGCTGTAAAGCAGGGATCAGCAACCCCCAGCACAGGTGCCAAGAGTGGCATGCAAGTGGGTTTTCATTACCAAGCAAAGCGGGAGCTCAGCCCTGCCCCTCCTCCCCCATGCAGCTGAGAGCCTGTGGATAACAAAAGACCGCGTAATGCTGCCAATCACCATGTAAATGGTAAAGCTCTGCATTTTAATTTATTTATTAATGATGCTCTTTTAAGTAGGACTATTCGTGACTTTAAAGAGTATCACTGGCACTTGGAGGGTACACAGAGGTCAAAAGGTCAAATTTCAGCACTCTGCCTCAGAAAGGTTTCTGACCCCTGCTGTAGAGGCTCATGCTTTGAGTTCCAAAGGTCCCAGGTTTGGTTCTGCTTGTTGGTTGTTACATATCCTCTTAAGGTGGGTGAGGCAGTTTCAAAAGACAAATTAAAAGAAAGAACTGATTGCTTTCCATTTCTTAAATAGTCTTCTCACTAGGGCAGGAACCCTTTGTTCAGTTCGCCCCATAGGGAAGGGTTTCCCAACCTAGGGGTTGTGACCCAAACATGGGTCATGATTATATTTCAAAAGGGTCACCAGCTGGGCTGGGTGGTTCCCCAGGTGGCTCTTAAAAAGCCATTCACATTGAAATGGTACTCAACTTCTTAATTGGCTTAACAGCTATCAGGGAGTTAAACCAATCAATTAAATTAAGTACCATTTCAGCCATGCAAGGCAGGGAACTGCCCACCTGCATAGTGAAAAAGGTATAGGGCAGAGAGCCAGGGAGCCAAAGAAGCAGCATCCAGCTCAGGTGGGGTGGGGGTTGGCAGGCTTAAGCCTGGGACTGGGGGCTGTGAGCCAGTCAGGGCTCCACATTTCTGCCAGCTTCCAGCAGGCAGAACCCCAACGGGGGTTCCCCAGCTGGCACTGCTGGTCCAGGGCTCCACCAGTTAGGGGTCCCCCCAACACCTGGCCAGGGTTCCCATGGCTGGCACTACCAGATGGGACTCTGCAGCACTGCCGGTCAGGGTTCCATGCCTCAGACAGATTCCAGACACATGGGTGGGGGCTCACCAGCACACCCGGCCAGGGTTCCCACGACTGGAACCGCCAGCCCAGGGCCTCTTCTAGCCCCTGTGTGACTCCTAGCCCTGGAGTGTGACTCCCCTAGTCCTCTCCAGCCCGAGTGACTCCTAGCCCCTGGATAACACCCCACTAGCCCCCTCCAGCCTCTGAGTGACTCCTAGCTCCTGAGTGTGACTCCTCTAGCCCCTGATTATGGAGTTTAAGATGGAGGAAGCAGTTTGGGGATGAGTGTCTTTCCACCACCACAACTCTGATTAACTATAGTAAATGTAATGTTATTATTTTATTCATATAGTTCCCCTTTACTATGAAATACCTATTATGAATATATAAACATGAGGGGGCACAATTTTATATTCTTGCCTCAGCCACAAAATTAGCTAGTTACAGCACTGCCCCCGCCTGCCCCCAGTTTTGAATTGCCTGGGGTCACCAAGTCTTCCTGAATTGTCAAAAGGGGTCCCTGTCTGGAAAAGACTGGGAACTCCTGTCATAGGGAAATACCAGGTTCAAGATGGATTCTGATGCCAGGTGGTATGGTCACTTGTCTTTCTAGGGCCAAGCACAGTTTACACAACAAACACAATCATTCACAGATCATTGGTTTGAGTACTGAGTCATCAAGTACCCGAAATATCACTAATGGCCCTCATTAGTACATTTAGAATTAAAATCAGATTCACATTTCCTCTGTTTAATTTCACATACTAGAATGCATCTTTTCCCCCCCCTGCTGTGTCTGCTGCAGCTACAGCAACTATGGACAGTCAAAACATCTCACCTGGCCCCAACCTGCTGTGGTGAGAAGGGCCTGGGGTTCTCCTTTCTCCCTGGGCCTGCCTGCATACTGTATGCCTGAACCCAAGAGCCATCCCAGAGCAATGATTTAAATGAAGAAAAACAAACATTATTTGATTTAAGCACCCAATTAATGCTGGGTAAATCTTCTAGTAAGATATACAAACAGATTCAGAAGATTGTGTTACATGACCAGTTTTGCATAAAGCATCGACTTATGTATATTCATAAGCCAATTTTCATAAAGCATGAGGGGCACAATACATGCTCCATATCACCCCACAGCACACAGACCTTTAAAATTGAATATCCTCTTGGGTATTAACATAATACTTACCCCATTCTGGCTCTTCTGCCACCCAGGGACTATGCCAGATCTCTGCTGTCCTTCTGCTAGGATGGTCCCCCTGCTCCTCTTTCTGCACTACAACCCTGTTCTCCCCAGTAAGCATTCCCACCTCTACCAGCATCCTCGCCAGCACAGTGTCCCTCACTTCTCCTGGCCCTTTGTTTCCTCTGGGATCTCTCTTTAGCAAAGAGACTCCAGCAGATACCTCTCTCTGTTGCTCCCTCTTCCTTCAGTCCTTTCTGGCGTTCTGCTCCAGCTTTCAAACTCTCTCTGGCTTGGGGACAGCGGCCAACACACCCCACTAGCTGCTTTCCTGCCTTTCAGCCCCCTCCTCAAGAACCACCTTCCCTCTGTCAGCTCCCTCTCCCATCCTTCTCCTGACTGGCTCCATTATTAGTCTGGATTCCCCCAGGCCTCAGCTAGCTTCGCTGGCAGTGTTTCACCCTCTTCTTTGGCTCAGCTAGCAGCACCTGGGCTGGAACCAGCATGCTAAACCCAATGTCACTGAATTGGCCAGTTAATCTGTAATGTTCCCTCATGGGGCAATTTTACTGTGTAGCTGGGACTTTAAACATTAGTGGGTGTGAGAGCTGGAAAAATCAGAGACTTTTCTTTATCCCCCAACCCCCGCATAATATACACACACACACACACAGAGTATCTAGATTTTCAAATTATTGTAACCATAAATTAGCAATCTGAAAACCTGCTGAACAAGAGATGCCTCAGGAATAATTAACACTTTGAGAAATCTTCATTTACAAGTTTATCAGTGTCTACTTGAGTAAGAACATTCTGAACTGGAAACACTTCAACCTACTTCATTTATTTGAAGAAAAAAATACTCTTTTTACAAAGACAGCTTTTTAAGAGGCAACACGACAGCACCTCAAACACTCACTAGGAAACTATATCACAGCAAACCAGGCTTTATTGCTGCATTTAAGTTAAAATAAAGAAAGTTACTATGCTGACGTCTAGAAATACCGCCTTCCACAGATCCTTGCATAGTGAGTGAATAGCATGCAGTATTCACTTTTACCAGTATGTCCTTATGAGCCCTTCTTAGTTCACTCTCAGCATATATTCAGTCTCCACACCCTCATCTGCGAGGCCCTACATAGACTCTGCTGCCATGTCAGCTCTCACTTTCCCATGTGCTCCTAAAGACATGTTTTCTAGTCAGGCCTTTCTCTTCAGTCTCCTCTTACTCTTCATTTTATATTTATTTTCATGTTGCCTCCTACATTTGGAGCAGCCTCTCTTTTAGGGTGCTGAGGTACCCACTCCTTTGATTCTCACTCTCTCTTCCACAGCTGATCTCCCCACAAGGGCCAGTAAAACCCCTGGCTGGCTCCTGCCACCTGACTCAGCCTTATGTGGCTCAGACTTGAGGGCTATAAAACTGCAGTGTGGACATCTGGGTTAGGGATGTAGTTCAGACATTGAGAGACCCTCTTTCCCCCCCCCAATCCATGAAACCAGACTCTAGCCTGAGCCAGAACATCTACATTCCAATATTACAGCCCCTCAAGCTCAAGGAAGCTCACACAGGCCAGTTGTGAGTGGTTTATTCCAGTGTAGATGTACCCTTAATGATTTGATCTCTGAGCCTGCAAACAGTTCAGTGGGACTACTCAACTATTCACAGTTAAATAGTAACAGAGAGGGAGCCATGCTAGTCTATACACTATCAAAACAAAAAAGCGGTCCAGTAGCACTTTAAAGACTAACAGAATAATTTATTAGGTGATGAGCTTTCATGAGATAGACCCACTTCTTCAGACCATAGCCATACCAGAACAGACTCAAAATTTAAGGTGCAGAAGGATAGGTTTTGGAAGGATCAGGGCTTTGCACTGGATCTATCTCAATGGTTTTAAAGGGGTCTCACCTTTGAAAAGTGACCCAGTGAAAACACTACTGAAGGATTCCGTATTTGTTATGCACAAATTCCATATAGTGTTTTCATGCCATTTTTTGTTTGTTCCTTCCTTCCCCACTCTAAATAGCCAGAACATAGGAACTGCACAGGGAAAGTGGAGAGTATAAGTTTGCTTCCAGAATCTTTAGTACTGGTGATAGTGCAGAAAAAAAGAAATCAGCCTGGATCTCAGATCCTACGTAGTGTTTGCCGGTAGAGGAAAAAATACCTTGATAGCCTATGTCCTGCAGTCAGATCCCTGTCCCTGCAAGGAATTCCACAGATATTAACTGAGGTTTGTATTCATATATTGAACATATTTCTTGAGAAATAATAGAGATGCAAGAGTGTGGATTGCCATCATGTCACTTTTACACATTCACTGTAATATTTATAAAGCACTTGTGAGGTCCTCAGGTGAAAGATACAATAAAAGGGCAATTAATGTAATATGAAATATAGTTCATTTCGATGTCTAAATTATTTCACATCATTTTTCCCACTGATGGCTTGGCAGGTTACCTCTCTGACCTTACCAGGCACAGCAGTTCCCCCTCTGGTGGTGAGAGCTGGCTGGGGGTAAATCAATAACACTGTGGAGAGTTTTAAATCCTCCATATTTACAAGGTGAGCTTCATAGATACTCTTCAGCCAAACAAAACAAGTCCATAACACAAAAAGCTGAATACCTTTTCCTGCCCACAATCTGGAGCATTGCCTCATGACACTGGTCTCCAGGTATCAGGCCTTCTCCAAACCATACATTTGCAATGGCTGCTTCATAGGAAGAAGGACAGCCTTCCACTCAGGAGAAGCCCCTTTCCCTGCTGCCACTAGCCCTTCCACAGCTTGTCTCCCATCTCACCCCTTGCCTCTCTCACTAGAAGAAGGGATTCTTAAGGTCACTAGAAGCCCATAACTAACCTCACAGGTCTCCAGTTAAGCTGAGCTAAACCATTTTTCAGCTCACAGGGAAGAGCCTCTCACCATTCTAGAGTGAATAATTTGCTCTCCCTAACTCTATCTGCTTGGCAGGACTGACTGCGACACAGTAGTGCTCTATCTTTTTTTAGTAAGGTATAACTAGTGAGCGAGCCAGGCTTATGACACACTCCTTCATTCAGAGGAAGGACCCAATTGTAAGTGAACTGTCTGTTTCAGTATGTGAGAGGACACCGTGAGTATTGTCACAAATCCATTTCAGCAACAAAGGGTCCTGTGGCACCTTATAGACTAACAGAAAAGTTTTGAGCATGAGCTTTCGTGAGCACAGACTCACTTCATCAGATGCTGGTCTTGGAAATCTGCAGGGCCAGGTATAAATAAGCCAGAGCAAGGGTGAGGATAACAAGGTTAGCTCAGTCAGCAAGGGTGAGGCTTACTACCAGCAGTGGATCTGGAGGTGTGAACACCAAGGGAGGGGAAGCTGCTTCTATATTTAGCCAGCCATTCGCAGTCTTTGTTTAAGCCAGAGCTGAGGGCGTCGAATTTGCAGATGAATTGTAGCTCAGAAATTTCTCTTTGGAGTCTAGTCCTGAAATTTCTTTGCTGTAGGATAGCTACTTTTAAGTCTGCTACTGTGTGGCCTGGGAGATTGAAGTGCTCTCCTACGGGTTTTTGTACATTGCCAGCCATGTGCCAGCAATGCCCCTCTGCTATATACATCGGACAAACTGGACAGTCTCTACATAAAAGAATAAACGCACACAAATCAGATATCAGAAATGGCAATATACAAAAACCCGTAGGAAAGCACTTCAACCTCCCAGGCCACACAGTAGCAGACTTAAAAGTAGCTATCCTACAGCAAAGAAATTTCAGGACCAGACTCCAAAGAGAAATTTCTGAGCTACAATTCATCTGCAAATTCGATGCCCTCAGCTCTGGCTTAAACAAAGACTGCGAATGGCTGGCTAAATATAGAAGCAGCTTCCCCTCCCTTGGTGTTCACACCTCCAGATCAACTGCTGGTAGTAAGCCTCACCCCTGCAGACTGAGCTAACCTTGTTATCCTCACCCTTGCTCTGGCTTATTTATACCTGGCCCTGCAGATTTCCAAGACCAGCATCTGATGAAGTGAGTCTGTGCTCACGAAAGCTCATGCTCAAAACTTTTCTGTTAGTCTATAAGGTGCCACAGGACCCTTCGTTGCTGTTACAGATCCAGACTAACATGGCTACCCCTCCGATACTTAAATCCATTTCAGTCTCTCATTGCCCTAGTGTAAGGGTAGGTGGTGATGTTTACAGGTACAAGCTGTGTGTCCATCTACACAATAGATGGGGAATGAATGAGATAAGCAAGAAGAATTGATGATGGGAACAGCTGGGCAGCTGCATAATGGCCAAATTCTTCTTCCAGTAACATCCCGGCAGTTCCTTTGTATTCTCTAATTTAGTGATTCTCAATCTGGAGTAGGTGTACACCTGCTGGTATACAGAGGTCTTCTGGGGTACACCACCTTATCTTAATATTTGCCTAGTTTTACAATACAAAGCAAATCACTTACGAATTGAACTTTCAAGATGTATTATAATCTCAGAGAGGGAGCTGTGTTAGTCTGTATTTTCACAAAACATGAAAGCAGTCATGTAGCACTTTAAAGACTAACAATACAATTTATTAGGTGATGAGCTTTCATGGGACAGACCCACTTCTTCAGATCTTAAAAATGTGTATGTATTATATTAGGTTAGAATAGAAACAATTTTACAGAGATAACCTCCCATGAGCAGCTATGGGGATGCACCTCTGAAAAATCAGGCCTTACGTGTTTCTAACATAATGGCTACATCTACACTAGCACACTACGTCAAAGTAGCTGGTTCAACGTAAGAAGATCGAAATAGGCTACTTCGAAGCGTAACGTCTACACATCCTCCAGGGCTGGTGCCATCGACGTTCAACGTCAAAGTAGCGATGGAGAACGTCAAAAGGAGCCGCCCCAGGAGGAAATTCGGAGTGTCCACACATACAAGCGCTCCCCTTCAAACTAAGGGGCCACCAAAGCCCCAAGCTGCTCCCTTAAAGGGCCCCTCCCAGACACACTCGACCTGCACAGCATGAGATGCACAGAGCTGACAACCGGTTGCAGACCCCGTGCACGCAGCATGGACCCCCAGCTGCAGCAGCAGCAGCAGTCAGAAGCCCTGGGCTAAGGGCTGCTGCATGTGGCGACCATAGAGCCCCGCAGGGGCTGGACAGAGTGTCTCTCAACCCCTCAGCTGATGGCCACCATGGAACACCCCGCTATTTTGATGTAGCGGGATGCAGATCGTCTACACACGCCCTACTTTGATGTTGAATGTCGAAGTAAGGCACTATTCCCATCATCGGATAGGAATAGCCATTTTGACGTCTCGCCACCTAACGTCAATTTCAACATCGAAATACCTCATGGCACATGTAGACGCGACGCGTACTATTTCGACGTTGTGCCAGCTACTTTGAAGTAGCTGGCTAGTGTAGACGCACCCAATGTGGTTTATTCTTCACTGGATGCTATTTAAGCTCCTGCTTAGAGTTTACCTTACAATTACTGTCTTGATTTTATTTTTGATGATTTCAAGTTTGATATTCTCCACAGTTCCGCATACTTTGGGACTACGCATTCTACTGATACAATTGTCATCTTCCTTGATCATCTTTTACAACCTCTCCACAATTTTAATCACACGTTATACTTACTGAAAGAATGTCATACTTTCTGGCATTTTGAAGAAAAGTCTGTTACAAACTAGGAAAATATTTCCTGATTCGTGTCTGTCACTGTTAAACACATGTTGCTCAAGCATGGTATTTTTCTTGCCTTGCAATACATTTTCAGAACAGGATGATCGTAGCAGATTTATCCACTTTGCCATTTTCTAAAGGTAACATCTCAAAAATCTCCTGGGCCTGTGTTGCTCACTTTGTTTTAATCGCTCTTTTCTTTGTAATTTGCTCTCTTTCATCAAGATGTGTTCATTCAGCTTCAGCAGTTTCTGAGGTGAATCAATGCAGTTGACAAGATCCTTAAGCCAAAACCATTTTCTCAGTCCTGACAAGAGGTGCCCAGTTTTGGTGTTTTGAGGACTTTGTGCCTTAAGCAGAGAGGGAGCAGTACAGCAGGAGCAATATACAATACCTACCATGGGAGGTTGATAACAGAATGGCTGGCAGGATATGGAACACCAGACCTGCTTCAGAATGGAAGAGTTCCAGAGCAAACACTGTCTTTATATTATAATGTCAGGGTTGTTTCTTAGGCTGTGGATGGCATTGCGTTCCGCACAACTGAAGTTGTGAGGCAAACGATGCTGTCTCTCAACAATTTCTGCCTGTGCGCGTCAGCGGAAGCATTCTATACTTTGGTCCAGACTGTAATTTCTACCCTCAGGAGGAGTCTACATGGAGTTATTCTTCTTGTGCTGCTGGGAGGGTGTCTGTGTAACGGTGTGCTGGTCAGTGTTGTGTTGAAAGTATTCTTTGAGTCTGAGATGGCGAAAGTAGGCTTCCAGATCACCGCAGAACTGTATTATGTTTGTGCAGGTGGTGGGGCAAAAAGAGAGTGCCCGAGAAAGAGCAGACTCTTCTGCTGAGCTGAATGTGTAGCTGGACAGATTGACGATATTGCTGGCTGAGTTAGTGGTCAGATATCAGAAATGGCAATATACAAAAACCCATAGGAGAGCACTTCAATCTCCCAGGCCACACAGTAGCAGACTTAAAAGTAGCTGTCTTTATATTTGCATCTTACAGAGAATCAGGCACATTGCTCGTGATTAAAAACAAGTGCAAAGTAATACTACAAGGAAGATTTTGCCCTTAGTTTCAGATTCCCAGGACACGGACAGACGATAGGTGTGCCACTGTAGCAGACTATGGTGCTACAGCTATGTCGCTATGACACCACAACATAGACGTGGGTGGGCAATAAATGGATCGTGGACTGGATGCAGTTCATCATTATTAGCTGCTGGTGGGCTGCCAAACACTTTATTTACCTGAGCACTAATAGTTCCTGTTGGCCACAGTTCATGGCTCCCAGCCAGTGGAAGCTGCAGAAAGTGGTGGACAGCAGCCACTCAGAGCTGTGAGCAGCCGTACCTGCATACGCTCAGGTAAATGAAATGTCCGGCAGCACACCAGGAGCTTTCTCTGGCAAACTGTGTCTGGCCCACAGGCTGCTTACTGCCCACCTCTGGGGTAGATACTAACGTAAGAGTTTTTTTCACTGCTCTAGTTATTCTATCTCCAGAAGAGGCGATAGCTAGATCAACAAAATTCTGCTGCTGGACTAGGTTAACTTAACTACGCTGCACAGGGTGTGAAATTTTTCCAGCCCTCAGTAATGCTTGTGTGTCTGATTAAGCCATCTTTATTCAGCTCTCTTTACACAAGGTGGCAGTATAACATCAAACATCACAAAAATCAAGCAGTCCTGTAGCACCTTAAAGAGTAACAAAATTATGCATGAGGTAATGAGCTTTCGTGAGTAAGACCCACTGTCTTACCTATGAAAAGCTCATTACCTAATAAATAAACTTCTTAGTCTTTAAGGTGCTCCAGGCTTGCTTGTTTTTCCTGAACCTGCAGACTACCACAGCTAGCCCTCTGAGTATACATCACTGCAGTTAGCATGAGAGCCCAGCAAGCTGCTCACACAGAAGAGAACTCTGGAGAGAAATTCCCTTTTAGTGGGAGGCCTTGTGCATGCAGACGAATAGCTGACAGAGTAGCTGTGATGATAAAGCTGCATCGGTACTTTAGTGTACCTGTACTGTTGTGCTGAACAAGTGACCAGAGCTATTTATCCCAGTTCCAAGCTGCAGAGGAACAAGTCACAGCTTATACGGTTTTTACAGTGTCTCTGCACTGGGGGTTATGTGAGAGGGGCAGCTACTCTGACAGAGCTGCCCCAACAGCAGCCCGCCATGCCCAGCGTAAATACCAAAGAAAGCTGGTGTTTATCATGCGTCTGCGGCACGTCTACACGTTTTCTTTCAAAAGACACTTTCGAAGGGGAGGCACTCTTCCTGAAATGGGAAAGGAAGAGCACTTTCGAAAGGAACGCCCCATTTGTTTGACTTACTTTTGAAAGAACAATTTTTGTGTGTTGAGGCTCTGTGGCAAACTTTCAAAAGAGCCACCTTCCTTCGAAAAATCTTTCAAAAGAACTGGCTAGTATAGACACAGATGGTGAGTTTACTTCCCCTCTTCCAAAAAAAAAAAGTTTGTTTTTTATTAGTCTAAAGCTACACTGATCAAAGTGCTGCTAGCATTAAATAATAAAAGGATTGCCAGCTCTCAACTGTAGTGAACAGTGCACCTAGGCATGCAGTCAGTTCTAATATTTTGTGATCGACAGAGGTAAAACAACTATGGTAAATTAATGTTACCAAGACTTTTTTTTTCATTAACCTCAGGAGCCTTACAGGTTCATTTGTAAAGCCAAGGGGCATAACAGTAAAATGGAATAATCGCTTGTGATGTACAATAGCAGTGTCTGATTTGCTTCTGTTTTCCAAAGACATTTGCTTGTAGCATGCACTACCTTAATCTAAGGTGTTAATGTACCCGCTTGACTTCACAAATCTTAGGAGTTGTTAACCCCAGGCAAGAGAAATATATCTTTTGGGGGCTGCAACTGAATATCACACACAAAAATCTTGAGTTGGAAAAGGAAATGAGCAGTACCTCCAACTACGGCTACAAGACCACATTCTAATTTTATCCACTTCTCAACTGATTATTTTCTTATTAGCCATGTGAGAAAACTGTGCAAAACTACTGTCAGTGCACGTGTGGCATAGCCCAAACCTCTCATTTCACATCCACTTTTAAAGGCTGGATTTGTAGGTCGCTAACCTATGGCCGGATCCGGCATCTTCCGCTTAAATTGACTTCAACAAGATGCATGAATTAGTACTGCCCAATAAAACCACATACAGGTGCCCCTTTTTTATGAAAGTTGCAACATCTAGTCCTTGATAGTGGTCACTTGTATCTTGTCAACCCAGACGCTGACTTTCTGTGCAGGTTTGTGACGCCCCTTTGACTTTATTTTGGCAGCAGAATTTTTTTAGCCCATGACCATTAAACACCCAAGTTTTTCTCATATGATAATCTAACACAGACTCTTTTAATCCCCTCGCCACATTTTATACATATATGTAGAACATTGTGCCAATCATTTCATATTTAAGTACCCTATAATCCTGGCGTAATTAGTAATTGGCTAGACCAGTGCTTGCCACTTTAATTTGGCCACGGAACCCTATCAAACTCAAAAGAATTTTGCAGAACCCCTAATAATAGTCTTCTATATGGAGCTAAGAAAGTAGACCACAAATACGTAAGGATAATAATAAACAAATGCTTTAAAAGGTCATGAGATCAACAATTAGTTTAGCTGCACGTATTCAAAAATAAAAATCCCATTTAATTTAATAGATTTAATAGGATGAGTATATGGCTGTATGGTGGCATGTAACAGGTGAGTAAATGGATTTATGGTGTCATGTAACAGGTGATTGTACCAGTGACTGCACACACAGCACTGACTACTGACATCATCAGCCCCACTCTCTGCCTCAGCTGGCATTACACCGGGACACTTATCGTGGCAAACCTAAATGAAAATGGTTTTTAATAAAATTCATAAATGCTCAAATATTAATTATTATTTTTAAAAAAATCATAAATGGTTATTTTAATGGTATCATCTCACGGAATCCTTATTTTCACTTCATGGAACCCTGGGAACACCATTTGGGAAACACTGTGCTAGACAGACCATAAACTCTATTATTTCAACCATTTACAGTCATAAGCATTGTTTGCACTCAGAGCTGCCAGAGCAAGTTTTGCAACCCCAGCAAACAGATTTGAAAATCCCCTAAGCTGAGAATTGATGCTCCCTGTGATCTGTAGGTGTACATAAGTAAAGCACAGTAAAAGGACTAGATTGTGGAACTTTCACTTGCCATGGAGGAACACTTAGCATAGGACTTGCAGGTACGTAAGTGCTCTCCAACATAAGTAAGGGATCTATAGTCTGGCTCTAAATGTGCAGCTGGAACTGCTACTTCCAAGAGCTGATTAGGTATGTAACATTTTCGCTTTTGGGACAAGCCTAAGAGGGCTTTAAAGTTCAGTTGCTAAGTAATTTGGTTGAACTCTGAGGAGAGAAGACGACTTCAGAGACGCTGCTAGACTTCAACAGGACAGAATTTCCCTTCCAAAGGGCTGTAGTACTGAGAAAAAAAATGCAATGAGAACAACACATTCTCTTCCCTGAGCAAAAATAAAAGGACAAGGCCCAGCTCCAGCTCTGACTCAAGTCATTCTGAACTTTGGTATTAATGGTAGTGGTGGTGTTAACAGTTGTGCTTTTAGTGAGAACAGGACTGAGAAGGCACATTGCTTATTTGCGCAGCCCTGAGACAACAAGAAGCTAAATATGCTCTGAAATGGAGCTTGTATGAAGTTAAAACATTTAGAAGCCTGAACATTTTGCAATTAAATGCGGTTAAATTAGAGACTATTAAGTAACTTCCCATTTGAAATGTTTCCCTACCTTCTAGAAAAGTCAGAATAGTTTATTAGCGAATGAAAACGTTTCCACAGAATTTTAATCCATCCTATAAAATTCTGGAAGCAGGGCTACACTGCTGTATAGAAGTCTATGAAAGGCTTGTATTTTGTTGGAAAAAAGATAATTCGCTATGAATGACATTGTATAGCTCAGGGGTCAGCAACCCCTCAGCACAGGTGCCAAGAGTGGCATGTGAGCTGTTTTTCATCGGTGGCAGCTCTGCCCCACTCCTCCTTCTCTCCCATACAGCCAGGAGCTTATTCAAAGCCATACCGCCTGTGGATTAACAAAAGGCCAGCTAATGCTACTAACCACCACCTAAACGGTAAAGCTCTGCATCTTAATTTATTTATTAATGAAGCTGTTGTAAGTAGGACTATCAGTGACTTTAAAAAGTATCACCAGCATCAACCATACATAGAGCTCAAAAGGTCTAATTTTGGCATTCCACCTTGGAAAGGTTGCTGACCCCTGATCTAGCCCTTTAGAGCAACTGCGACAGAATTCTGTTAAATTTCTAGGGAAACCTATTAAACTTAACAAGATTTTTCAGTAAGAGTAATAAAATAAAATATAGCACGAAGCTCATTTGTTGAATATAATGGTACCTTTGTGCGGAGGGTGCCCATTTACATATTATTGCAGAAGAAGACATTCATTATTGCACCTTGTTTTGCCTTTAAAATTGTGTACGGGGGGTTATTGACCCTTCCCCTCCTCCCCAAAGAAAAGCATGTCAGTCATTGGCTTATAACAAACAAACCCCAGAGTGCCCTGTGGTGTTTCCCATCACACAGAGGCTGCACATTTTAGCTCGTAAAGAACAAATGGTTAGTGCACCCCGGTTATTACAAATGGTAATGGCTTTCAAATATCACAGTTCTGTAAAGAAACGTGCTGATTGTGAACTTAATAAACAAGCAAACAAGGATTATGAAAGGTTTTGCATAAATTAACACCACTTGTGCCTAAAAATTAAAAGCAGGTATATGCACTGTCCACTGGGTATGCAACTGAGGAGGAATACAGCCCTTAGGGAGCAAGGAGACCAGCCCCTTACCCATCCAGGCCCTAGGGTTCCATGCACCAGCATCCTGGGCCTGATTTGGCAATGCTCTGAAACTGTTTCTAATTAGAAGCACAAGAGCACCCCATTGTTTTCTACCGGACTCCCCTTGTCCCCGAAGTGAGGCACATGATTAAATGCTTGGCTGGATGAGGAACACAGCACTCACCATTTCGCAGAATTGAGACCTAAAAGAGTTATATTATAGAGTCCATTGGCTACACTTTTCCAATAGCATTGCCAGACCTACGTGCCATTGGAAGCTTTATGCCAGGGGTGGGAACCCTACCGATTGTGGGTCAAATCCAGCCTGTGGTTTAGCCGTATCCAGCCCACAAGGCTCTTCGTTCCAAGCCTGCGGCTCTCCCATGAGGCCTGAGCACCAGCTCCCCATGGCGGGGACGGAGGAGCCCAGAGCCTCGTGGACCAAAGCCAGGCAAGCTGTGGGGCAGGATCAGACCCTTGGGCTCTGGCTGGCTGGGGAGGAAGCACTGCGTACGCTGCCGCTGCCTTTCCCCATGGCTGTGGTAATGGCAGTGCAGGGCAGCACTGCGCGAAAGCTCTGCCCCCCAGCACCTGCTGCTCCCATTGGAAGCTGCAGTCAATGAAGCAACAGAGGGCAGTGCCTGCCAGTGGCAGGGGCATGGAGCCACAATGTGCCCCCACGAAGCTGCATCGTGTAAGTGCTTCCCATCGCCCTCCTGCACCTCACCTCCAGACCCCGCCTTACCTCCAGTCTGCTCCTGCACCTTCCTTCCCAACCCCCCACCCTTTTCTTGCACCCTCCCTCCCACCCAGCCCCTCTTGCACTCTCTCTCCTGCCCAGACCTCACACCCTCATCCTGCTCCCCGGCAGCCCCTCCTGCACACTGAAAACTGATCTCTTCACATTTGGTCCTGCTCTTGGCCCCCTCGGTTCCCCATCTCCATCCCCTGCCTCTGGGGCTGGAGTATGAGGGTAGTGATGTGTCTCAATCTCTGAACACATCAGGAGGGATTTTTCATCTCATTTTTATGTAGCTCTTGACTGATTTTTCTGTAGGCCAAGTGCCCCCACCCCTCAACCCAAAAAACCGTTCCCCGTCCCTGCTTTATGCCTTTATGCCTTTATGCTTCCAGGCTGGATCAGTCTTCCCTTGTCCCTCTTCCCCAGAACACCACTGCTTACTCAAAAGCAGCATTTTTGCCTCCACCTGAGGCATCTGCTGATGGTGGTTGATTTGCTGACATCCTTAGCTGAAAACTTCTCCATGAATGGTCTGCAGTTAAGTAAAGTACACAGCTCTGAATCAGGTTTCCCTGGCTCCCATGGTGAACCTAGCATTCTTGGTAGCAATGAAAATCTTGTCTCTCCATCTTGGGAAGAACAAACCTCTTGTGAAGGGAAAGCAGATTGTGCACAGAGACCTCAGTACAGTTTGAATGAAACCTTGCCATTCTGAAGGAGCTGAAAATGTGTGTGGATGTTGCAGTGAAACACAGAGACCTGTCTCTGCAAAGAACAACCATAGTTTCACAGTTCTTGCCTCCTGTACCTGTCACATTTTGCCTCAACAATGTGTAGAACCCAGAAAAGACCAAAAAATAGTACTCTCATCAGCTTATCTTAACTGAAACCCAAATAACCTAACTCACATAACAAATAATCACAGAGAGGTAACCGTGTTAGCCTGCATCTTCACAAAACAAAAAAACAGTCCTGTAGCACTTTAAAGGTTAACAGAATAATTTATTAGGTGATGAGCTTTCTTAGGGCAGATCCACATCTTCAGATCTGGAAAATTCTGAATTTTCCAGACCTGAAGAAGTGGGTCTGTCCTGTAAAAGCTCATCACCTAATAAATTATTTTGTAAGTCTTTAAAGTGCTACGGGACTGCTTTTTTGTCACACAACAGATGTTTCACTTTCTTCATAGATAGAAGTCCTGTAATAGGCAGAACAGTCTTTATAGATCTATAACACATATATTATAGCTATATTAAAGACCTTGGCTCCCACAAATGACAATGGAAAGAGGGCTGCCATGGGAAATATTGAAAAGATCAGTCTAAAATCCTTAAACTAACCATTTCAGAAAAACTTTCTAGCTCCCTGCAGATCAGTAAAAGCCAATAACTGCTAATAGTAACGCCACCCCAGTTCTTCACTAGTCATCCCTAGGTCTGAAAGCACTTTACAAAAGGAGCTAAACATCTACCATTATCTGCACTTAAAGCTTATTTTAAAAACATGGCAATGCCATAAAGCCATTGTCAATTATCTTTACTTATGCAAAACTCTCTGAAGCCAATGGAAGTTTTACTCAACTAAGGGTCACAGTATTTGGCTCATCATTTAATACTTTCTAAATAAATAGATAAATAAGTCCTCCCATGTCAATTAGCCAGTAAGTATATTTCACAGTGTAGACTGACCCAACCTTTGTTTGCTTTTATGTATTTTTCAAGTACCTTCTCTGCAGTCATGTTGTTTGCTTAGGAAAAGGGTGGGCAACCTTCTTTGGGCTGGGGGCCCTGATCCACAGGTAAGTCAGTTGGGAGCCATATGCAAATGAGAAACAGAAAAAAAAACCTCACCTCATTGATTTGAACCCCGCCCCCCAAAGGGAAAAAACACTATAAACCTCACAAATATGCGCCCCCAATGAAAAGCAAAAAAGACATTCACCTCACTACCTTCAAGCTCCTCCCCAGAGCCTAGCAGGACTGAGGCCAGTAGATTTTGCAGACCTCCCCCAGGCTCTGGGGTTGGGCTAAAAATGAGGGGGTCACAGAGGAGATGCCTGCCAGGGCATGGGCTGGGGTGAGGATGTGAAGTCTAAGCAGGAGAGAGGTTGTGGGAATGGGCTGAGAGTAAGCGTGTGGGGTCTGCGCAGGAAGTGGGGTTGGGGAGCAGGGTTGGGGGTATGAGCAGGAGGGAAGGTGCAGGAGGGGCTGGGAACACACTGGGGTGGAGGTGCAGGGTCTGGAATGAAGGGTGCAGAAGCAAACTGGGAGCATGGGGCCTTGCGCAGGGTGCAGAGCTGGGGTGGCAGTGGCAGGTCTGGACAGGAGATGTTGATGCAGGTGCAACTGGCACATGTGGCTCCGTGCAGCTCAGTGCACTGGTGCTCCCACCACAGCACTCTCCCCCCACATGACTGGAGCAGGAGCAACTGGCTCACACCCCAGGTGGAAAGAGGGGGCCAGCCCCAAGCCCCATGGACTGGATCCAGCCCATGGGCCACAGGTTCCCCACCCCTGGCTTAGGCTTTATGTGACTGCTTACTATACTATGAGTCCTACAGGAAGAGCCATATGTAGTGCACATTTTAATACCTTAGAAAATGCCTCTCCCCTCATGCAATAAAAAACAAGTTGAGCTCAGCTAACCTAGAAAACACCCCTCAAGACAGGTGTTCACTACAGAGCTAACTTGAGCGATTGGTCAACACTGAGGCTAACCCACCACAACTGTGAGCATCCAGTCTGCAAAGCACACCTGAGTCGCAGATCCCACTCCTTCTTGGTGCTGCATTCCCCCATTTGTGTCACAGGCCTGCTGGGGCCTTGGTTCTTTGTACGGCTGTAAGCTGAGCCACTCTCATTCTTTCCCGGCTGGACACATGGGAGGAACTGGGGGGCAGGCAATGGCATTGGAGGACATTCAGCAATCAAGTGACAGAGCCTGTATCCCCACTACAAAGAGGAAGGCTACAAGCCCAAGTGGAAATGGAACTCAAGTCTCTAACTCCATGCTGTGCCAGCTAGCCTAGGTTGGAAGCATCACTAAAGTTTGGTGAGAGTACAGCTTTTCTGTGATGGTACGTGCCGGTACTGAGTAATGGCACCTCTGCACCAACGTTCCCCCCAGAGGACAATCCCACAGCCGGGGCTGCCGGTGGGGCTCAGTGCCCCAGCCAGCTCCCAGCAGCAGGGCTGTGGGGTCCCCCTAGCCGGGGCTGCCAGCAGCGCTCTGCACGCCAGCTGGCTCCCAGCTGCAGGGCTGCCAAAGCCCCCACTGCCTCACGGACAGCCCCAGCCATGGGAATGTGGCAGGGGCGGGTGGGACGGGGACAGGGAACCAGCTGAGTACTGGCTCCTTTTTTCTTTTTTACAAAAATGCACTGGGTGAGAGGATTTGCTGGGTGGTCAGGAGACAAGTTAGGGTTGGGGCAATGTGAGCAAGAGTCCAATTTAATTCTGTAGCACAGATATAATGATGGGGAGGCTGCCCCATCTAGTAGGGACCTGGGCTGCTTTCCTCCCTTTGGACAGCTGTGCTAGGAAAGCAGCCTGAAAGCTTTCAAGGTTAGACAAAAGAAAGTGATTTTTGTCCTCATGTTTTGCTAACCCGCCTTGCCTTTCATAAAGAGACTGAGGTAACCCAATCAGCCTCCCTGAGGATCTCTGGGTGTGGTTGTAACATTCCATAGCATCTTGAACTGCTTCTGTACATCAGTGCCACCCCCCACCCCGCAGGAGCAGCAATTAGCAGCTCTCAGCATAACAATATTAACACCTCATTGAGAACAAAGGGCTGGAGGGAGTGAAGTTCAGAATTCAAAACTCATTGAGGTGTCTCTGCTATTGCCTGATTTCTCCCTCCCCCCACACCCCATACTCATGCCTGCAGGAGACCCTCCTTGCACTGTCCTCCCTCTTCCTATGCAGAAGAGAGCTCAGCTGTCTCTGTGACCCACAGCTACCAAGTGCTAGCTGCAGCACCCTGATCACTGACATTGCTGCTGCCTGAAGAGGGTTGCAAGTTCAGCTGGAAGAAACTGAAGACATTCTACCAAAACAAAAAAGCAGCCCAGTAGCACTTTAAAGACTAACAGAATAATTTATTAGGTGATGAGCTTTTGTGGGACAGACCCACTTCTTCAGATCATAGCCATACCAGAACAGACTCTATGGTCTGAAGAAGTGGGTCTGTCCCACAAAAACTCATCTCCTAATAAATTATTTAGTTAGTCTTTAAAGTGCTACTGGACTGCTTTTTTGTTTTGATAGCATATAGACTATGAGGACATTCTGTTGGAGGATTACAAGTCCTGGGGTGGCAACCACTGGGCTATTGGTGCACCTGTAAGTGGGAGGGATAGCTCAGTGGTTTGAGCAGTGAGCTCAACCCTTGAGGGGCCCATTTAGGGATCTGGGGCAGATAGATTAAAAATAAATAAGCCTGTCAGGGATGGTGATAGGCCCTGCTGTGAGTACAGGGACTGGACTTGATGACCTCTCAAGGTCCCTTCCAGCTCTATGAGATAGGAATATCTCCATACTGAGCAGGAAGCAAGGGGAAGCTTTTGCTTACAAGGTGAGCCGTGCTCTGGAAGGAGGCTGTGTGGAAAGCATCTGGGTTCTGGTATGTGTGCAAGAGACCAGAGGAATAAAATGTACAGCTGGTAGAAGGGTTTTGTTTATGAATAAAATAACAGAAAGAGGCCCGACAGTGCAATGCACTGGCATAGCAACAGTGCCACTCTGGGACCACTCACCGTGCCCCCTACTTACATCGTCTGGAATCCACTAGAGGATAAGATGTGCCTACAGTCAGTGCCTGGTGTCCCACCTCTGGCCCTGGGAGAGATAAAGAAGACCATAATATCCATACTGTACCAAACCAATGGTCCATCTAGCCCAGTCTTTCGACAGTGGCCCATGCCAGGGGCTTTAGAGGGAATGAACAACACAGGCCATCCGTCCTCTGTCATCCACTCCTAATTTCTGGCAGTCAGCGGCTAGAGAAGCTCCGAGCATCAGGTCACATCCTGACCATCTTGGTTAATACCACTGATGGACCTACCCTCTGTGAACACTTCTAATTCTTTTTTTATCCTTATTATAGTGTTGGCCTTCACAACATCCACCAGCATTAAGTTCTACAGACTGAGAGACGCTTTGTGAAGTAGTACTTACTGCTTTTTGTTTCAAACCTGATGCATATTAATTTCACTGGCTCCTGCATTATGGGAGGGAGTAAAAAAGCTGTACAACCCCTGGCTCTTCTGCCCTGCTCACACTCATTCCCAGTGAATCTGCCAGAGCCTCATGCAGAAGTCAGGTCTGGTAATGCAACTCCACTGGACACTTACAAAAATTCAGAAACAATTTCTAGCCATTGCCATCTTCCAGTTCAACAGACTACCATAGAATGGCTTTTAAAAACTGTGGTAGGATCAGTGAAACTTCCCAAGAGTAATCCTTCTCTGAGTGGACAGCTATGTAGGAACCAGAAAACAGGGCAGTCCCAAGAGTGGGAGTGGGGCCCAGGGCAACCACGCCCCAGTGCCCCAGGCATAAGGCCCTGCGCAACCCCCCTGCGCTGAAGGCCCCATCCCTACCCCACTCCACCCCACCCTGACGCCCTCCCTGAACAGCCTGACCAGAGACTACCCAAGGCAGGGGGTGGGCAGTGAACAGCAGTGGCAGGTGCAGGAAGTCACCTGTCACCTCTACTTTCATCACGCACACCCTCCTGGCCTGCTGAGCCTTGCACGGGACGAGGTGGACAGGGTGGGCTGTGAACAGTGAGAACCGGGCACAGGGCACCAGGCAGGGCAGGCTGTGGGCTAGGAGAACAGGGCTGATGGCACTGGGCAGGGGGCTAGAGACAGGCAGCACCAGGGCCAGGTAAGGGAGCTATGGCCAGGGACTATGGGGGGGTTGGGTTGCTTCAGGGTGCAAACGGGGAACAGCCACCCCCCACTGGGCACAGGTACTCCTGGGGTGTAGGGCATGGACAGTGGCCCCCAGGCAGCTGCCTTCCCGGGGCAGCTGCTCCCTTCCCACCACCTCTGCACAAGTCACTCCCCAGCTCCCACCACAGACAGTAGTCCCCAGGGCACCCCTTGCCTCTCACCCACTACCAGGCTTTACCCCTTCCCCACCCCACAGTCCAAACCCATTGCAGCCTTAACCCCCTCTCCTGGGTCCTCCAGTGGCCCCAACCCACCGCCAGGCTTAGCCCTCCCCCCACAGACTCAAATCACCCTCCCACCCCCAGGCTTAACACACACACCCTGCAGCCCCAAACTGCCCCCGCCTACCTCACACAGGAGCAGCCAGTGGCTCCTCTGCTTTCCCACCCTGAGTGGCTCCCAGGGTAGCGTGGCACAGCCCAGCCATGCACAAGCTGCCCAGAGCGGCTCCTTGCACAGCACCCTACCCACCCCTAGGGAGAAAAGGTGCCAGAACACCATTCTAGCAGAAAAAAAGCCCTGTTTACAGGTACTGTCCTATTGCAACCCAGGGCTCTGCCAGCTCTTTAAAAAGTTCCCTGCTGGCTTTTGCTGCAGCTTAGCCAGCCCTTGCCAGAGCTGCGCACCAGGGCATGCCCGCTTACTTTCACCTCTGTGAGTACCCACGATATTCTCTGGAATCAAAGCCCCCACACACCGGAGTTCTGAATATTATGTCCTGTTCTGAGAACTCATAATTCCCTAAGCATTCTTACAATCATCTGCTGAAGAGGCATACCAAATACAGTAGTTGAATGCCAGCCTAGAACCAAACTGTTTTCACGTGAAGGTTGTATTCAGGCTATTGCACAAACTCTCAAACAACCCTGCTGATTAATTTTTGTAACAGTCAAAAGAGAGGGAGATCTATACGTCATGCACACTTTCTCAAACCTTAAAAAATGCCTCTTTCCTCATGTGGTCAGATGCAATTTGAGATCAGCCAAGCACTTGAGCTAACAGTCTCTTGAAAGAAATGGCAAAGGGTTACCATGTCTGTTGAAGATACCTTCACTGCCCCAGTGTATGAGTGCATCTTAATCTTTAACGCATTTATCACCATCCCTGTGAGATCGGGAACCAATATTCTCTTCCCATTGTACAGATAGGGAACTGAAGCATAGAGAGACCGGCTCAGGCTCGCAAAGATTACCAGGCTCCTTCTCTTTAATTCCATGGACATTAGGAACCTTAATACCTGTGTTGATCTTAGTCTAGGTGACTTGCCGAGACCACATAGGAAATTGGTAGAACAAAAAATTGGAGCAAGTGACAAATTACTGCCCTAACTACTTGACCATCCTTCCACTCCTGGCAAGTGAGGATTTTCACTGGTGCATTAAAAAGACACTGTTATATTAAGTAAGACAGATTAATAGAAAAGTTCGGATGTGGATGTGAGCTTTGTGGCTTAGAGTTCTCTGTTAAATTCAAGAGGAACTTGGGGAAAAATTTTAAATAGCTCCTGCTGTACTTTAAAATGGATCCATTCAACTATCACAGGTTTTCCACTGACTTTTCTAGCCATTTTTGTTTTGTATCAAGGACATTCTAATTAAACAAGACTTTG
Source organism: Carettochelys insculpta (assembly GCF_033958435.1). Classification (NCBI taxonomy): domain Eukaryota; kingdom Metazoa; phylum Chordata; order Testudines; family Carettochelyidae; genus Carettochelys; species Carettochelys insculpta. The sequence goes on along the minus strand of NC_134138.1, from coordinate 205,051,905 downwards.
TCCTATCTTTTCTCTTATTAGATCCTTCCATTAAATCAAAATGCTAACTATGCAGCAGCACCAGAACAGAATTCAGACTCAAGTTAAGAGCAAGAAATCTGTTCTTGAACAATAATCCCCATGGCATAAAACAGAAAGCTACTGGCAAAATAAGCTGTTTTCTGTGTATGTGTTACACCAAAAGCTCCTTCGGGTAGGCAGGAGAGGCTTTGGCTGCTGTGTTTGCAGTCAGGTAACACATAAAATGTTTCCATAAGTGGGTTTTGAATGTGCCTGTGAGGCTATATGACTTACCCACGTTCAGAAGTTACCAGCCTCCACTGCAAAGCCCTCTCTGGGTGTGTTCATCAGAATGGCAATACCCTCTTCAGCTTCTTAAATCTTTCCTGGGAAAAGGATAGGTTTGTAAGAACAATAAATTATTATGACTGAGAACACGTATTTAGTTTCTTTCACTTAGATCTGTCTGGCTGCTTGCACCTCATCCCCCAAGTAGAGCAGCAGATGGTTCACAGCACTGCTGCTCGGCTGAACAGAATCTCTTTTTTTGTGATCCCCTTTCATTTTGCATAGTTTCCAAGCAGATAAAATTATAACCTAGAGTGCTGGATGCTGGTGGAATCTCAAACAAATAAATATAGGTTAAGTGTAAAGAGAGCTGCTTTTCCCCTTCTGTGAGGAAAGCAACATTTACTTCCTATCTGCTCTTTCAAAAAACAACAATGTTCAGGCTTCCAATTTCCATATGTCCCCAATGCCACACCCACATTGTTAAAACACGTATAGAGATTGTAGCATTCAAATATAATTTTATCCAGCCAGACAACTTCACTTCACACAGATCCCACAACATGGTTAATTTTAGTTGCGTAGATGAAACAGGAAGGACCTCAAAGGTATTTAAGTTCCTAACTCCCACTGAAAGCTGTAGAAATTAGGAACCTAAGTCCATTTGAGAATGATAGTTGACATCTGCTTTGCAGTTGCAATGTGATAACTTACTAAACTCTGTAATAAAAAAACTGTTTCGTGGACTTAACAATTGAAAGTCCTGTCTACTGTGCAAAATCAAAGCATGCTGTAAATAGGTCAGGAAATACCCAGCTTCTATCTGGGCCCCCTTACCTTATAACAAAGTGTTAACAATTATAGCATAGATAACCCTTAAGTGTAGTGCTGTCCTGGAAACTGGCATCTTACACAATCTTTCTGAAGATCTGCCAACATTTCTCATAAAAATATTTTGCTTTTTTCAAACTTTAGCCCCGCAGAACTCTTTTCTCATTGGTTTTCATTCTTGCACACACATCTACAGAATTATGAGCTAATTTCCATTTGCAGGAGCATGTTTTCCCTCATTGACGCCTGTGCAACACCACTGAACTTGTAAAGAGGTGCAACAAGAGTGGTATTTATCCTTACAAATCTTTATTACTGGTGAGGGTATATTAGCCAGAATCAACCCAACTTGGCTGTCAAACCCAGGCTAGGTTTGGTTTGGCAAATAGAAAGAGTGGTTATGTATTCTAAAAAGTGACTTGATTTGAAGAACTTCAGATTTTGGGTGAGCACCCTGAGACATCTTAAGGAGGCCTGATTGCAGAAACACTCAGCATCCAGCCTCTAACAATCAGGCCACATCAAAATGTGCCAGGCTGTCATCCAAAAACTGAGGCATCTGGAAGCTAGTTACATCTGAAAATAAAGGCCATGCTCACATACCACGTGATGTGGTCACTGAGAAACCATGGTGCTATTTGTATGAAGGCATTTGAAACTTAATCTCTTTTCAGAGAGTATCCGTGCTGTAAATCTTCACCATTGTAGGCAAGACACCAACGTGGTACACATATTTGGTGACATAAGGCCCTATTTGCTTTACAAAAAGGCCTCTGGTAACATTAATCCTAAAAGACCCCCAACTTACCCCACTCATCTAGTCATCTTAGGACATGCACAACATGCCTCAAGTGGCACTTGACCAGGATTGATCACAGGTAGGATCATTAGCTTCCCTGGTGCGGGGCAGGAATTGATGGAGAGTGGGAAGTGAGGAGTGATCTATCCCTCTCTCCATTTCCATTGTTGACAAGGAAGACACTAGCAACTAAATCAAAAATAGCACGAAGAGCCATTTTGCCTAATTCAGTAAAAAAAAACTCAGTAATTCAAGAGTCACAGTGCAGGTGTATATGAAACAATCTTTAATAAATAACATCTCACCATACTTTTTGTAACCCTATTTTAAGAACGGCACACACACAATGATTTACTATAATGCGATACATCTTTACTATAGGACGTTCACAAACTTTTTACATATTCTGTTTCCTCAAATTTGCATGTGTGTTGCATAACTGGATACTATTCAGCAAAAGTAGCATGTTGTTTGAGCAAATGCCCTCGGTGTTGCTTTTTTTTTGACATATTTATCATTGGTAATGAGACATAAACGGAGTCTAGCCGAACTTGATATAAATGCAAGGGATTGGGTCCATTGAGTTTGAAATTCTGTTTTCATCTGTAATTTTTCTCCTATTGAACCCATTCCAACCCCACTTTAATTATGCCAATTTTACTTCACATTTAATTTCATTTTTTTCTTAAAATGCATGTTGCCCTTCACAGCTAGAATGCTGCAAGCTTCCTTTTCCTTTTCAAAAACAAGACTTTATTCGCAACACAATCAAAGCACAGATACAGTGTCATATCCCACAATATACAGCACATATTAAAGGGGAGTTGTCCAACATTTCTAGGTCACATATTGTTTGCTATTTAGATAGGAGTTGTTCATTGTTGGGCTTTTAGACATTCACCTTTTATCAAAAATAATCAGGAGGGGGATTTTTTTTTTTTGCTTTGCAGTTATAACATTGGGAACCACAAAGACATCCTGAAAGATTTGCAGGTTGCAGATCCCTGAACTAGGCCAATAGGCCACACCTGTTTTCAGCATCCTGAGTGAAAGTATAAGCAAGGTCATGTTCTATCAGATATGGGTCACACTTCCTGTAACTAAGTTGAAAATGGGTTGTCCCATCTACAGTAGCAGCTAAATCATTTTCAAGGCCATTTGAAGTGGGCCAGAAAAAGACAGAGGAGAACTAACAGAAGCTAGGTATCGCACTACTAGAAGACAGTTAAATATTATGCTGACGCAGTATCAGAGGCTGGCTACACATAACAGAGCAAACCCACTGCTGCTCTTACAAGTAACAGATCATCTTCCTGTTGCCCAGAGAACCACAGGGCATTAATGGCGAGTCAGGTTTACGTAGCTAGGGTTCAATGGATGGCCAGTTCAGGGTTAGAATCAGAAAGTAACTTTCCTTCTGGAATTATAGGGCCCGATCCTGTGAACATATGGGCACATACTGTGGGGAGTCCCAATTAAATCAGCAGGATTATTTACTTGAGTCAAGTTACACTGGGTGTAAAGAGGATCGGAGCTGTAGGTTTTATTTGCCTTCTTCCATAGCACCCAGGACGGTGTGGTATGGACTGATTATGAACATTGATAAAACAAAAACAATGGTATTTGGAGATAAGGAAAGGGAGGAAGATCAGTGTTGATGGTATTGAACCAGAAAATGTAGAGAAGTTCAGATATCAGGGGAGCAACATAGCGTATGATCTAGACTGTAAGAAGGAAATAGCGACTAGAATAGTGAAAGCAAGAGAGAGTTTGAAGGTGATGGATAAGATCTGGAAAAGCAAACCAATTAGCTTAAGAATGAAGCTTGAAAACGTGTGTACTCAGCAGCATGTTGTATGGGTGTGAGACATGGGTGATAACGAAAGATTCTAAAGAACATTGGGGTTCGAAAGGACTTGTTTATAGAAAGATTCTGAGACCAGGATGGATGCAGAAGGTCACCAATGAGGAATTATATAGGAAGATACAGCCAAAAGAGAACATGCTGCGGAAGGTTATAGAACGGAAGCTACAACTATTTGGACATATTTGCAGAATGAACAACAAATGAAAAATCAAGACCCTAGTATCTGGCATAATGGATGTTTCCAAAGGGAGAGGCAGACCCCACAGAGAAGGGATAGATTATGTAGTAGATGGGTGTGCAGCTGGTCTACAGAAACTAAGCCACTCTGCCCTGGATAGGGAAAGATGGAAGGAAATAGTGAGAGAGGCATCAGACACCAATGGGCGCTGAGCCCACAGTTATTGATGATGATGACAGCACCCAGTGGGATCATCTATTGCTTTTAGGTGTTCAAATCCTTCAGGCTCAATTTCCTTTGATGAGAGGAAGACAAACACTGTCCTCTTCTAGTTTTCTTCTTTTTTTGAGGGGGTAGGAGGATGGGAGAGCCAGGAAGCATCCTTCTTTCCCCTCTCCAGATTAGGATTTAACTGTATTCCTGGTGAGCCAGTTCTGGTTGCGCTCAGTCTTTCAGATGACTGTGTCATCAATATGATTAGGATCACAGCCCTCAGTCTAGTCTAGTTACACAATCTGTTGTGACAGCTCAGAGTCTAGTACTCCCCAAAGGAAATATTCGATGCCGCCCTATCACTTTATTCAAATCGTATTTTGCTCTCCACGCTAATGCTCTTCTCCCCGGCATTATAGTGCGGTGCAATCCTCCCCCCCCCCCCGCCCGGCACCAACCAGCCGTGCAAGGACGAGGGGATTAACAGCGATACTCGCCGCCGCACGCCGCGGCTGGTTTGCTGGGGGCGGTTCCGTGGGCCCTCGCGGAACCGCTGGACAGGGAATGGCGCAACACAGGAGGGCTGCAAAGGAGGACGGGAGAGACATGAAGCCCGGCCCCGCCCCGCTCGCCCGCCCGCAGGTGTCGCTCCCAGAGTCACCTCAGCGCCGGGACGCTCCCGCAGGACACGCGCGGCGGCGCAGAGCAGCCAGGCCGGCAGGGGGCGCTAATGGGCCCCTCGGCGGGCGCACGGCTCGGGCCTGGCCGCAGGAGCCCGGCGAGGCGGGAAGAGAGGGGACGGGCGGCGGGTACGCAGCCGCCCGCAGGAGCAGGGCCGCGCTAGGCGAGCGGCTCAGGGCGTGGTCTGCCAGCCAGCGCCTCAGTCCTCGGGCGGGGCCCGGCCGGGCCGCGCCTCCCCGCCCAGTGGCGGGTTCCTCGAGCGAGGTGGGGAGCACGGCACAGTGGCCGTCTCCCGTCTCCGGAGGCACCTCGGGCAGCGATCTCCGGCCACCGCCCCAAAGACTCAAGGGGGCCGGTCGCTCGCCGGCTGAGCGAGGCCGCAGGGGCCCAGCGGAGCCCGGCCAGGCAGCCGAAGGCTCAGCTCAGCCAGCCGGACGTGGGCCTATCCCGGTCCCGCCGGGCGAGGCGATGCAGCCGCACCCCCAAGCCAGGCCTCTCCCAGGGACACCTCCCGGGCCGTGAGCGGGACACGTGGGTCAGCGCTGCAGCTCGCGGCCCACGTGTCCCTCATTGACCCGCTTCTCCAAGGGGACGCGAAAGGGGCGAGCGGTGGGAGGCGGCGGCCGGACGGGGTCTGATACTGACGTGCACCTAGAGCCGTACCCTCCCTCCGCGGGCCCGGCCCCGTTGTACGCGGCGTTGGAGGGGTCGCGGTCCTGCCCGTCCCACCTCGGGGTGGCAGCGAAATAACCCCCTGCCCCGCAACAAAGCCGCGTTTGCCCGGGCAGTTCATTCAGCCGGGAGCCGGGCACATCGCACACGTGTGCTTCCCCCAGGGGCAAAACCCCCCACACAGCCGAGGGGCAAAACCCAACGCCCAGCTCAGGCGGCGGGGGCCGCCGTCGTCCCGCTTGAGGAATAACCACACAGGGCGAAGTCAAGAGGGAAAGTCCAACCCTTCGGTGCCCCTGAAGCTTGGCGGGGAGGGCCCATGAGAGTTACCCCGGCTCCGCTCAGCGTCTCAAAGCCGCGCCCCTTTCCGAGGCGTGTCACAGGGTGAGTACGGGCACGGGTCATCCACTGTGCAACGCCGCGGCACGGCTCGCACTCCCGCCATCTCATCCGCGTCCTTCGCGCACGGGCGGGACACTTCTGTGCCCGGCGCAGGAGGGGCGCGGAGGCAGGCTGGCTCCCCACGCAGAACGGAGGAGTTGTAGCCCTCTGAGGCTGGAGCCGCGCCCAACACGAGAGGCCCTGGAGCTCCTGAAAGACTGCGGCTGGGGCTAGGTACCAGGGTTCCGCGGATCAGAGCCACTTCTTCAGAGCTTGTGCAACTCTGCCCTGGGTCCGGCCCAGGAGCGCTAACACCTGAACGTGTTGGGCTTTGAGGTGCCCGAGCGCTGCTCTGCTTTCATGCCGTTCCCGACAGCAGCTGCCCCCGAATCCTCGCTGGGGCAGAGCTAAGGCTCAGCGCCCCTAAGGAAGCAGCTTCCTTTCGGTGCCAAAGGCCAGCCCGGCCTGCAAGCAGACGCAGGAGGGCGAGTAGCGGAACAAAGAAACCCAAGCGCGCCCCTCCGGAGCCCTTCTGGGCGGGCACGGCCCCGCTCGCTGGCGCGCTGCGATGTCTTTAAGGAGTGATTCCCCCTTTCCCCTCACACACGCACCCGGCAGCGGGCAGCACCCTCCTCCCCCCCCCTCCCGGGAGGCGGGAGAGCAGCGTTACACGTGGATGGGGCCCAGCAGCAAAACTGGCTCTCAATGGGGCCACAAAACCGCGTCACTCCCTCCCCGCGGTAGCCAGATCCTTGAGAAACCGCTTGGGCGGGGAAAGGAAGCGGCCCACTCGTTGGCCCCAGAGCGGCTCCTCTCTTCCTCGGCGCGGCGGCCTAGAGGCGGCGGAGGGAAATGCCGCCAAACGAATTCAGCCCCCAAGCCGCTGCCTAAAGGCTGGAGCCCCTGAAACCCGATGCGCCGAGCCCACCGCCGCCGCCTCCTTCCTTCTCAGGCGCTTGAGAAGAGGGTTCGGCCCCCGCCCATGCCTCTACCGCCAGGGCTCGGCTCTCGCCTGCAAGAGTAATATAGCACCGTGCAATACCAGGGCTACCGGCTCAGTCCGAGAGCGACAGCCGGCGAGAAAAGACGTGAAGTCTCCCCAGCAAACGCCGGATTCAGCGCAGCCGGCTCTCGAGGGGGACCTAGTCCGGCCCGGATCGCAGCGCCGCGCTGCCGCTCGATATGGGACAGGGGAGATAATCGTGCGGGGACCTGGAAGGGGGAACCCGTGTGAAATCGTCCGCAGCGAAGCTCTGCCCGTTTATTGCGCTCGACTCAGTCCAGCGCAGGTCAAAACAAACGAGGGAGGTGGGCGGGGGGGCTTTATCCGCCGCGAAGGAAAACAAACACGCAGCCGCGACCCCCGGCTCTTTCCTTCCTCACAGACTTGGTTATCGGTGTCAGCCGAGGCCGCTTAATTAGATACATTTATTCCCCATGTGCCGTCTGACACCCGCTCGCGGAGCGGCGGAGCAGCGCCGGGTGTTAATTGGGGCCAGCCAGGCGCTTCGGTTCCCGCTCACTTTTCACGGGTGCGTTTTACTATGCAGCGCAAAAATATACAGCCCTGCCAGGCAGGCGGCCCCTCGTGCTCCCGCGGGCGGCTTTGGCACAGGGCGCGGCGCGGCCGGGCGGCGGGGAAGAGCGATTTCGTTAACATCCCTCCCAGCCGCACCGGGCCATAACCGGCGGCTGAACTTCCGCTGCGCTTTTAAAGCGACCTCTAACGCGCGGGTGGGATTGACGCAAGGGCAGACAACCAGACCCTCGCGCCCGATAGCTTCTGCCAGCTCCGCTCCAGCGCCCGGAATTGCAACACGTGCACCCCACCGGCCGCGGCTAAGTTCGGGAGCGGGATGGACCCCAACCAGTCCCGCCACGCCGCGTGTGGAAAGGGGGACGGTGCAGCGCGTCCTGCCCCGCACTCTCCCACCCTAACGAATCGCCCTCCCAAACCCTTCGCTCCTCGTTTCCAGCCTGAAAGAACCTCAGCCCTGGTCAGCCGCGCCGTGGCTTCCTGCAGGCTCACCTCGGCCAGCACCTTGCCAAGGCGCCTTTGATTGCGTTACTCCAGGCGGGGCGGGGGGTGCTAGATTTTATTGGCGCAGGGCAGAGCTAACCGCGTAACGCTGCTGCCCACGGCATTTCCTAAGGCCAGGGGCCGCCCATGCAAACCTTGCCTGCCCTTGGTGCCCGGGCGGGTTGCCTTCCTTGATGGACCACCGCCGCCCATCATTATTGCAGGAGAATGGGGGTTCTACTGGCGGCACCGGGGGAAGACGCGATTGAAAAGTGGGTTCGAGCCTGGCTGCAAACTTAGCAGCTGCTCGAAGTCACACCACAAGCTTCTGCCTCCCCCGGCTCGAGAATAGCCCCCTGCAGCCCCCGCGCGGCTTTGCAGGGCCCATCCGAGCGGGGAACTCCTGCCTCATCTCTCGTCGAGCGCCTCTTCGCTGCGTATCTCACTGCAGGTGCTAAGTGAAATTCACAAGTCTCGCCGCAGCTGAGAGCCGGCCTGAGCTAATGCCACCCCGCCCCCTCAGCCGTCCCCCGCTGCGGGCAAGGGGGGGTATTTTATCCGAAGAGGGCTTTGAAGGCAGCACGCACAGGGCTCGGGTTCCTGGGCTAGCCCCAGAGCGTGTCACGTTGCAGGGACACCATGCACTCGCAACGGGGGAGGGTGCTCAGCCCCAGCCTGCAGCGGATCTAGCTGGTTTGCAGCTGGCTGCGGCGGGGGGGGGGGGGGAAACGCTACCCATCAATGCTGGGGGGAGATCGCCCCCCTCCCCAGGACACGGAGGGAGAAGAGGGTGGCTGGGGTCCTGCAGCTCCTCAGGCTTAAAAGGGGATAGTAGCATCACCCTTCAAGCCGGCCCCCAGGCGCCCTGATTGCAGTTAAGCAGACCTGGGTGAAAGGGGGGCAGAGGACCGGCGCGCAGGTCACTACTGAGAGCTAGAGATCAAAAGATTTGGACAGGAAGGCGCAGCAGTAGGAGTGAAACCCTAAAATTCCCTCTCCGCCCGAGCTGGCCTCGCTACCTGCAGGATTCCATAGGCATAGCCCACGCCACACTTGACACGTCTCCATGGAGCAGAGGCTGGGCAGGAGTCAGCTATTAGTTCATATATTTCAGCCCCTCCCCCCTCTGTGAGTTTGAAAAAGACCTTCCCTCCCCAGGGCCCCACCACCCGAGTTCCTTTGGGAGAAGCCACATAATCGGTGGATAATTACCTCCTGCCACTTATTTAAGACCTTTGGCGAGACAACGTGACTGAAGGCGCAAGTGGAAACTCTCCAAACTGCATCCCACTGGAAGATCTGTCCTAGCGGCTGGGAGGAACAATTAGTTATAAGATGCATTTTCAACAGGAGGCCAGCCACAACTTGAGGGTTGAAAAAGATTAGAAGACCCATTCTTGCCCCAGCACACATCACATTTATTAAAAATTACTACTATATACACATAGAAAAAAAAATCAAGAGAAAAACGTTTTGAGAAGTTTGTGTGCCAGTGCTTTAGGGTTTACCTTAACTTGAAATATCTGAAACCAGTTGCAAGGAGAGTGGATAAATTACATCACTTTCAAGTTAATACAGGGCAGCCGAAAAATCATTGTATCTACAAGTCAGTAGAGATACCTTCCATATCCTTTCAGCAATGCATTTTTAATGCTCCAATAGTCCAAAGTTTGCTGGAATAATGAAAATTGCTTTCAGAATGCCAAAGCACCAGCTCCATATGATCCCAGAGTTCTAATATGTAAAACTATTTATACAACATGTGCCACAGTACTCTACAGTGTACCTATACAAATACAGCTGTACACTTTGTTTTTTTTGGCCACCTTGGTCTAGTTCACCCTCATAAGTTTCCATATCTCCCCTCCCCCACCCTCTCAGAATTAAGTCATTTTATCCCACCCCAGACTACAGGAAAGCCGGATTTGGTCATCAAACACAGGGCCTGGGCAGCAGAGTTAAAGTCAAACCTTTTCCTTCATTAAAAATATAATTTTTTAAAATATTATCCTGTTATCCTCTATCCAAACAGCCCTAATTGAACTGAGTTAGACACCTCTGACTGGGCAGCTGATACAGTAGGCCTCATCAACACTATCTGAAGCACAGCATAGCATTACCAGACCCTTTCTTCCTCAGAGACCTAGACGCGAAGAGAGAGTAGGCTACAAACCCATAGCCCTTGTTCGGTAGTGCACAGCACTTACCTCTAGGCCATTGAGCCAGCCAGACTGTACACTTTAGTGTCTCCAATAAATAAGCCACATTGTAAAAGCCAGGATCTTGCTTACAACCCCTTTACTATTCCTTCCAAAGTTAAGGCCAAATTATAACATAGTGCCCTCCCTACCCAGTTACCTCCAGCAGTCAAAAAAGCTTTGGCACCTTCTATAGAATTGCACAAAACAATTCAAGGTGGAAGGCAAGAGTCTTTTTGGCAACTTTTACGCAGAACAAAACCAGATGAAAAAACCCAAAGCCACCCTGAAAGTTTAGCCAGTTGGGATGAAATAATGCTCTAAGTAGTAGTATAGAAAGCGTAGTAGCCCATGCCTTTTGAAGTGTCTTTGCTATAGTCCTCAGCATTCATGTCTTCGCATTTCATTGTTGGAGAATTTTCATTGCTGGACGTGCTAGGGGAGAGCCGTCTTCTCTTACAAGCACTAGTGTAAACACCAGAATCATTTGAATCTAGAGATTTTATTGATGGTGGGGTTTCTATCCAGGATGAGCTGATTTCTTCTTTCACCTTCTCCTTGGGAAGCTGGTCTTCAGAGAAACTTGGAGGACTTGTTCGGGACGTCCAAGGTAACCCAGTTGTCATTTTTCTCTGGTAAGAGCCTCTGCTTCCCCATCCTGCCATGGAAGGGAATGTTGGATCGGAATAATATCCCAAGGCATGGGATGTCTGCAAGGGAAGCGATTTAATGCCATAGGGGAGCAAGGTGCTAGGAGAATATTCAGTTTCATAAGAGTTCATGTCCAGTTTGTTTGTAGCAGGCTGCTGCACAGGCGTAACAAACCATCTCTGGGGAGGATTGGCTACCTCTTCATTCTGCTGAGGCGAGAGGAGGCCATTTGTCTGAGGCACAGTTCTCTCACCATTGTAAAATCTAGCTGGTGGCAAGTTGTTGACAAACTGTTCCTGGAAGAATGGCTGCACGCTGTACCGGGCTCCTGGGACAATCTGGTGAGATCTAGGAGAATCCGTGGGAGATGGAGTTAATCTGTCATTTTCTGAACCTGTGTACATGCTACAATATAAAAGAAAAACGCTAAGTGTTGGTCTTTACAATGCCACATACTATTAAAAGCCAGACAGAAACTGAACTGTGTGTTAAAGGTAAAAATGTGGGATTTAGGGCACTTGATAAATTCTGAAAGGTTCAAGTCTTGTTACACTCTAGTTCTCAATTCAAGACTCTTCCGTGCCTAGCATTTTAAATAAAGCTCTTTTTAACACAGCATACACATATGCTTTGAGAAATTAACTTCTTTCACAAGCCATATCAAGATACATAAAACATGACCAGCAGCTTTTCAAGAGCCATCTACAGATATTTTTAAAAGTATCTACTTTGTCAGCTCCCTTAGACAAACTTTATAGTCACCCACTCGCCGACAAACAACCACATGAAACACATTTTAAAAACTCAGATGAAGAGTTGGACCATCTATTGTAGCTGCACATATAGTGTCTCTCTGAAGTAAAAGTAAGGGTTCAAAGTTGTTTCTGTAAAAATTTCCATTTTTTAAGATGAGGCCAGAATGATGCCTCCCAAATGGATGTTAGATTGAGGTAGGGGTAAAATTATACTTACGAATCATAGTTGTCCCTGAAGCCTTTTGCAAAAGGATTATGGTCAATTTTGAGTTGTGTGATCTGGAGTAGGGAAATAGAATTGAGTTAAAGTTTCTTACTTGCTCCATATGGATTTCCTCCTCCTCCCCAAAACCACCATGACTTACATCAGTATTTTGATATGCAGTAACAGCAATGAACTGGGTTTCTGGGAAAATAAAGGTCTGAGTCTTTGAAGAGTCATTCAGATCTTCAACCCCATCTTCAGTCACTTCGACAATATGAAGTCGAGGTTGGTATTTGTGCAGAGACTGCAGTACTATCATCTAGGAAAAACAAGGCATAAAGCATAGTTTGGATACCATTAAAACAAAAATGCACCCAAAATTAAAATTGCTTGCCATAGGGAAGGGAAAACAAAATCAGATGTTTGAAAGGTGATAATTTAGGCTTCAGACACAGGTAGTTTGCAAGAGGTAATCCTCAATTTCACTAGACTGTGGATAACACTTTCGGAGTACCGTGGTGTACAAAACTCAGCTGTTCTGAGAGAACTACAGAGTGTATAGAGACCACAGTATGCAGTGACTAAACAGAAGTTTAAGGGGAAGGTTTTTCACCTTATCCTCCCATCGCTTTTAAGTCTCTTGAACTATAAAAAAAAAAGTGGTTTAAGGTTTTCTGAGGCAAAAACCCAGTTTATCACTAACTAGCTTTCTTGACTTAAGGGAACCGCCGTGTAATTTATCAGTTATTTACCTGTGTACTATTATTGTTAGCACCTTTGTTATTGGTCAGTTTCAGCTTTCCAAAAGAGATCTCCTGCCTCATCCAGTGAGTCCCAGTGTTCGGGGACTCTGGGTGAACATACACCTTGTTGCCTGGCGGGGGGGTGGGAAAAACACAGACAAAAGATCGGGATTATACGAGGGTTCTGTACACACAGTGTAGAAAACAGGAGTGCCAGAGATTGTCTAGTACCAGCACTGGGACAAAGAGGGAGGCAGAGGCATGTAAACTAGTCCCTGGGACTGCCGGCTTTGGGGAAGGACAAATTTACACCTTTGTCTACTTAATTCTGGGAAGTTTCATTTCATGCCCTGCTCGGCTTGGGGACCGGGTGAGGCCTTAGCAGCGCCATCTCCAGCCAGGGGGTTTCTCTCGCATTTGACACCGTTCCCCAAGCTTCAAAACTAGGGCTGGAGGGTTCCCCCAGACGCCCCATCGACTCGGTGGGGCAGAGAGAAGAGGAGAGCAATGTTAGGGAAGCAGCAGGTGGAGCAGGCCCCGAGGCCGGCGGCTCAGAGGCGCCCGCCCGCCGTACCTTGCATGTTGTTGTCCGCTTTCCCGCAGGTCACCCACTTGCCCCCCTGGAAGCGCCAGTGGTTGGGATCGGCCAGCACCACCTCCACGAACACGTTGTAATGGGCCGTGGGGCTCAGGCCGGCGATGTTGAAGCTCAGGAAGGGAAACATGCGCCTGCGGGGAGAAAGCGGAGAGCGAGCGGGTGAGCGACGCGCCCGGGCCGGGCTCCGGCTCTGCCCGCTGGAGCGAGTCCCCGGGAAGCGGCGCGTCCCGCACTCGGAGGAGCGCTTCTAAAAGCGGCTACGCCGCAGCCCGCGCGCCCGGAGCCAGGCGCAGTCCCGGCTCCCGCCCCCCGCAAGCGCGCACCGGCCAAAGCCGCGCCTGCTCGCCGCCCCTGCGAGGGACCCTCGCCCGCCCCGCCGGGGCCCAGCTCCCACCCGCGGCCGGAGCGGGCAGCGGGGCCCGACGCGCCGCTCAAAGCGCTCCCGTCGAGCGGCAGCTGGAGCCTGGCGGCTTACGGAGAAGGGCAGAGGCGCCGCTTCCCGGGGACCCCCGCCCGGCGCTCACCTGCCCTGCTTGGTGATGATCATCTCGGTCTGGTGCCGGTGGAACTTGAGCCAGAGCGGCCGGTTGCAGAGGAAGACCTGCGCCCGCAGCCCAGGCCCCGCGCCCGGCACGGCCAGAGCCCCCAGCCCGCCGCAGGAGCCGGCCGCCGGGTAGGGGCTGTAGAGCGGCCCCGCCGCCCCCTGGCCGTACTGGTAGGCGCCGCCGCCGCCGCCCGCCCCGAACTGCGGCCGCCCGCCCGGCGAGCACACGGCGGCCGAGAAGCCGCCCGGGGAGAGCACGGGGCCGTAGGGGTAGCGCGCCCCGCCGGGCGCGGGGTACACCGAGCCGTGCTGCGCCGCCGGCGGGTAGGGGAACAGCGAGCAGGGCCCCGCCAGCTCGGCGCCCTGCGGCCCGGGGGAGGGCAGGTAGTAGCGCTCCGGGCTCAGGCCGTCCAGCGGGTAGCGGGAGGCGGCGGGGGGCAGCTCGGCCTCCCCGCAGGGGGCCGCCTTGCGGCCGTCCGATGCGCCCGGCTTGGGGGGCGCGCCGGGGAAGGGCTCGCCGGCCTCCGCCTCGCTCAGCATGGCCGGCCCGGCGCTGCCGCACTTCTTCGGCCCCTTCTCCCCGGCCAGGCGCGGGGGGGAGCCCTGGGCGCGGGGGCCGCCGCGGGCGCTGCCGCTCTCGGCCGGGTAGAAGGGGGGCCCGGCCAGGCTAGCGGCGCTGCCGAGGAGCTGCTCCCCCAGCTGCATCCCCCTGCCCTGGGAGGGACCGCGCCGAGCCGCGCCGAGCCGCGGGGCCCCCGCCCGGCCCGTTACGCTGCGCTGCTCCCCGCCTGCCCCCCGAAACCATCTACGGCCGCCTTTGCGGCTGCCTGGCACCGAGACCCTTTATATAGGCTCGCCGGGCTCCTCGGCCGCCGGGGAGGGGCTTGGGGAGGGCGAGGCGCGCCAGGCCCCTCCAGCCCGGCCGGCCCATTGGCTGCTCCCGGTGACACTAACCTCATCAGACAGCTCCTAATTGGAGCAGATCACCTGCGCTCCCCCGGCCCCGCGCGGCTGCGGCTGGCGCTGGGTGTCTCGGGGCGCCCCCTGGGCTCGGGCCACATGGGAAGCAGGCGGGAGACGCGCTCCGGACACGTTCCCGGCTCCCAAAGCCGGTCGGCCGCCAGCCGCGCCCGCGGGGCAGGACCTCCCCGGGTGTCCAGCGCCTCGCAGGGGCGCGAGTCCCAGTCCCCCCGCGCCTCGCTCCCCGGGGGCTCAGCGCCCAGGCCGATCGCTGCGCCGGAGCTCGGCCCCTGCCCGGGCCTGCCGCAGGGGCTGTGCCCACGGGGCGCCCCGCCCGACGCGGGCAGCTCTGAGGCTGCCAGGGCCGCGGCCGGGGCTGCGCGGAGCGCCAGCCAAGCGGTGCCCCTGCGGGCCCCTCCCGGGCGGCAGGCGGGAGCGAAGGGCGGCTGCTCCCCACGGGTGACCCCGCGCCCGCATCGCCTCCGGCCGGCGCAGCCCTCGGGGCTGGCTGGGCGGCGCTGGCGCTGTGCCGGGGCCGGAGCCAGCGGTGCCCCCTTCTCCGGCCCCCACAGCTGGCGGGGGCTGTTCCGCGCCCGCAGGCAGAGCGGCGCCTCGCTGGATCTGCGGGGGCCGGCCCGGGGCAGAAGGGAGCGGGGACCCCTCACCTCCGCCCTCTTCGGGGCACGGAGGGCTCGGCAGCAGCACGGCCAGCCCCCAAGGCTTTCCCCGGCGCTGGCACAGGGCTGCGTGTTTCAGCGGCCCGGAACCCCCCGCCACCTGGGTTTACCTCGGGGCAGGGTTTAACGCGCTCCCAACGCGCGCACGCCGGGCTGGAAATGTTCGCGGAACGCGCCCTGCTCCAGCTACCCCGACCGGAGTGAGTCCCGCGTGTCTCCCACGACCTCCGCTAACGTCGCACTCCAAAGCGGCTGAGCGCGGTCCCTCTTTGTAATGTTTTAGGAACTCCTCGCAACCCCCCCGGCTTTCCTTCGGAGCCTCGGATAGTTTCAGTAGGGAAGTTGTCCTCGATTCACTCCCACCGCCAGTCAGGCTTACAAGCAAGAGCAAGGCATCGTTATTGTTACGCCGGACTACGGTGTGTCCACACCACAGGTGGGGCTCATCAGAATCAGCTAAATTAGGAACAATTCTAATTCCCCTTCCGGATTTTTCTGTAGGGGGGACCATTATGGGCCAAACTCTGCGCTGAAGCAACATTTCCAGAACGATCTGATTTTGGACAGATCAAAAGCTGCAGGGCTGCAAAAAGGACACAATTTATCCCGCACCCTGTGCTACGGTCATACAATGGCTTAAGCACGCACACATTTTTTTCTCCATTTATGTATTTGCTCTTTGCACAGGAACTCAGTTGAAAACATATTTTGCCCCAATTTACATTAAGAGTTATCTATTCTGTAAATTTTACTTAAAACAATTTGGATTTGGACTTTCTAATCCCAACGACTGGAGTCTGTAAATAACCTGTTTTACAGGGAGATCCAGTTACAAGACAGTAATTCTCAGATACCGTAAAAACTAAGTTCAGCTTTCTATTGCACACTGGAGTGAGCAGTGTGCTTGAATGATGGACTTGGAACTCTTGCCAAACAAAGGAGGCAGGGACACTCTTGTGGTTCATGTGTAGGACTACAGGTGAGGAATTCTAGGTCCTGTTTTTATTCTATATTTAAACATTCTGTGTAACATTTCGAAGTCATTAAGCCCAAGTGTTTCAAAAGTGGTTACTGATTTGGATGCCTCAGTTTACATTTGCCTACCTTGAAATAACTTGGTCCTCTTTTCTAAAATTGTGATCACTTATACCTTGCCTGCAATAAAGAAAGCTGTGGGTTACACTGCTGAAATTGAGGCCCAACTGGTCCAGGTTGGCTATTTTTGAAAGTTGGCCGCATACCTCTTGATGCCTCTATTTCCTCATCTGTCAAATGGGGATGATAATGGTCACCTACTTGATAAAGTGCTTTAAGCTCCCCAAGAAGAAAGAAGTACAAAGTGGTATTATATGATTATGGTAATCAGGATCCCTACTCTGTCAGAATAAACAATGATATTTTCAATGGGCATTTCATATACACATTTTTAAAAAGCTGTCATACCAGCAGTTTAAAATCTGCATTCCTAGAAGTCTAAAAGGTGAAACTGGACTTAATCAGAATGAGGATCTATTTAGTTCTAAAGAGAAGCAAACAATACTCCTAAAAACTGATATCCTTGTATTGTTAACATTTACTAGGCCAGCGGTAGACAACCAAAATAGCAAGAAGAGACATTTTTTTTCAATTTGGTAGAACACTCAATAATTCAAGAGCCACAGTGCATGTGAATATGAGATGGTCCTTAATGAATAAGGTCAAACCATGCTTTTGGTAACCCTATTTTAAGAACAGCGCACACACAGTGACTTGTAACGTGATACATGTTTACTGCAGGATGGTCACAAACTTTTTACATATTCTATTTCTTCACGCTTTATGCATGTGTTTGTACCACTCTCTTCCTGATTTTCACTCCCAGAACCTTCTGTCGCTCTGGGGGGAGTTATCCAACGTTTGGAAATCTCCTATAATTTGCTATTTAAATATGAGTTGTTCATTCTGGGGCTTTTAGACAGTCACCATTTACAGAAAATAACCAGGAGGGATTTTTTTTCACTTTGGTATTATAGTATCAGGAGCCACAAAGAAGTCCTTAAAGAGCCACATGTGGCTCTGGAGCCGCAAGTTGCAGACCCCTGCAGCAGGCTATCAGTATGTTTACTTTTATATAATAATTACTGGAAGATAAAATTGGATACAGAAATATTGGAAATGTGTCTGGGATAAGCAGGTCATTCAGTTCATTAAATCAGAGGTTAGAACATGCACATTTTAAATAGCAGAAGCCGGGGCATAAATATTAAACACAACCACACACACTTACCTAAAAAATAAACAACAGATTGGGAAAATATCAGCCACCAACAGGAATAACTGAAATAAAAAGAACAGGCAAAAATTAATGAATCAAGAGCTGGAATGTATTCTAGAGTAGCATTCACCATCTGAAATTAAAATAATCCCTTCCTGAAAAACTTCAAAGTGCTTGCAATCATTCACTTTTCCTTCTCGCCCTACCTACAACGTTACAGGGAAAATAACTGGGGAGATGGAGTGAGTATGGGGAGAAGGCTAACAACAGAATTAGATTTAATTAGCATTTTGGTAGCTCTCTTTTTTCCAAACCAATTTGAGAAATTGAAGAGCACAGGAAGACTAGAATATAGACTAACTAACCACAGAACAAATCTCAATGGCAAATAACATAACATCTCATATTGTGTATTACACACCTTGTGATTCCCAAAAAATCAGACTCCTTCAAGTACTTTTGTCTCCAATACCTTAATTAAAAGAGCCTAAACAACTCAAACATTTTTAAAGAAATCTTATCTATTACATAGATTTTTTCCTAAATTCTCAGTTGAACTATAATATAATATTGTTCTATAAAATCATCACTGATAGATAAACCAAATCCCCTTGTGATTTGCCATTAGAAGGATAAAACTGCAAAGTACTCTAATCAATTTTGACTAGCTCACTGTAATATGCTTGGATTGTGGTAAGAGAAATAGCTCAGCTGTTGTCTTTTTGTCATTGACTTTATTCCAGCTGCTTACTGCAGTTGTCAGTTTAAATTCTGTAAACGTTTTTTTTCCCCTAGCACTTTAAAAAGTAAACTTTCATCATGATGGCTCTGATAAAATTCATGCTGAGCTGCTTGCATAACTGGAGTTCATGTCACAGCTATAAAATATTTCCTGCTGACAACGTGGTAGTTGAGAAATATTACATTTTTAGTATTTTTGCTTCAGGTGGGCTCAAGCTGAGGCTTACAGTTAGAAAACTATTAACCTTGTAGGTGGAAAAATAATTAGCCATGGGATACAGCAATATCAGAAGCAGTAACTGTCCACCAAGTATCACTTGTTACAACCATCAGACAGGAAGGTTGAGTGAATATCCAGCAATTACTTAATTGCAACAATCAAGACTAAGTCAACTATAAAAATATGGAGAAATTAGAACCAAAGGCAGGTACATAGTACAGGAGCACTTCCAAATAAGAGCCAAATGGAATCAGTCTCACTGAGTCTTGGGTCTTGTTTACACCAGCTCTTCCATTTGCATTTCCAGCATTATTGCCCCCAGTGGTAGCAACGGGCTGAGGCAGACATGGTGCCAGCACTTCATCATTGGGTCTAGACATGCTTGGAAAAGAGAAAAAGTCCCCATTACAGGACCAGCATGGGAGGTCTGTGGGGTTGCCAACCCACAGAAATTCCATTTATGGACAAAATGGGAAAAATTTACAGACAATTTTTATGGACATAATTTTTATAGTATATTAAGATGACATAAATGGCCAAAAGTGAAAAGTAATCATTGTAATTCACACATCACAAGAACAATATGCTATTTAACTCACTTTAATCATTTAGTTAGTCATAGTCATGGAAGTTTGCCATTTTGTGATCCTAAATCCAAACACTGATGCTGTTAACCATAGCTGAAGTAATTGTCCCAGATCCATTTCTGACAATTATTAACCCTTCAAGCATAGGAAAATGGCTGAAGCAACACAGAAGAAACATAACTGCTATAGAATAATTGCTGTTTTTTAAAATTTTATTGCACTTTTACAAAATTTACAGACACCCACTTTTTTTTTTTTTTTTTTTTTTTTTTTTTTTTACAGAATTTATGGACATGTCCAATTTTGGCTAATTTTTTTACAGAATGTCTGTAAATTTACTGATGGTTGGCAACCCTGCAGGTTTACCTTTGATGGTGATTAAGGTGGCCCATGTGAAAGAAGAAAAAGGCTGGTGGAAAAGCCCCAGAGAAAGCACTTAGGGTGAAACCCCAGCCTCATTAAAATGGATGGGAATTTCCCACTGCCTGCCATAGGGCCACGATTTTGCCCTTAGTGATTTGTTCGGTTTTAAGCCTCCTCCAGCACCCCACTTGAGTACAGTTTATTGGGAGACAACCAAACCGATGCTTACAGGTTAAGTGGGGCTCAACTGGCAGATCCTTCTAGTGCCCTGCACCAGCCGGAAGGGCTAGTCGCCCGTGCGGTCCCTGAGCAGGGATGACTGCCCGGTGGGAGGGAGCCGGGCTGGGACCCTGGGGCAGGGCCATGGGAAGGGACAGCCTGCCGGGGCACAGGCCGATCAGCGAGCCAGGTGAGCTGGCCAGCCAAGCAGAGCCGTGAGTGGAAAGAACCTGCCCCCCACCCACAGACATTGGCTCCGAACTCGCGGCCCTCCTGCTCCCCACAGGCTGGGAGCGGCTGTCCGCTAGGTGGGGGAGCTCAGCCGCTGCCTATGGGAGAGTGCCGGCGCGGCGGCGCGCGCCAGAGCTGCCCACTGGCCGGGACGGGAGCCGCCCCGCTAGGCTACGCCCCTTGGGCTGCCGCTTCGCAGCGTGGCACGCGGCCTGATTCCTCCCACGAGCTCCCACTGCAGTGACCTGCGGTAGCGCCCGCCGCCTTTCCGCCCCAGCCCGAGCGGCCGATCCCGCCCAAGGCGCTCACAAGCCTCCCCGGGCTGCCTACGCCTGGTGAGCCCCAGCCCAAGTCTCCCGCTTACGGGCCCGAGCTGCGATGCTCCTCGCCTCGCCAGAGACCCGCGGGGGTGCGCCCACGTTCCGCCCAGCAGCCGGGTTACAGTGGGGCACGTGCACACCACAGTACAGACCTTTTGGGCGCACGCTTATGTACGGGGCGCCGCGTTGCCGGACAGCAGCGGGCGCGAGGCGTACGCTCCAGCTCTCCGTGCGTGCACGGGGTTATCGATGCGCTCCAGAGGAGTTTGTGGTAGTCACCCCGGCAGGCTGCCGGTAATCGGCTGCCCATTCCAGGTCAGGCAGGGACCCTCTTCAGAGCGCCTTGTTCTTAGGCACTCCGTATCACTGACACCCAATATGCTTGTAAGGAGCGAGCGGTATAACACCGAGAACAACTTAAACAGCTGCAGAGCGCAAGATGGTTTACGAGATGAAAGATTTATGCCGGGACACACATTTCTCGGGGATGACGCGATAGGGACCATTACTGTACCTCGGGCTGCTGTATTGTGATCTGTATTGAAGGAGAAGCGGGGAGCCGTAGTGAGGCGTTTGTGTTAGCCTCGGGCAAGTGCATTTCTTGTAAATCAGCTGATAAAAGGGAGCTCTTTGCTAAACTTCAGAGATCTGAGTGGGTTCAGAGAGAAGGATGGAAATTTCTGCTCGGTATGACACACTGGTGGTTCCTCTTATGTAAGTTTCCCCATTGTTTACAATTTAGTAAATGCCCTCAGAATATTTCCAGTCGGCAGACAGAATGGACTGGGCACAGATAAAGAAATCTATAGCTCATACCAGCTAAACAGTGTGTTTGTTCTCTGTCTCTTAAGTCAGATATATTAGGCAAAGTATTAATGCCACCTATTAGTTACTGAAAGAATCTGAGATCATGCAGAAGAAAATGAGAAAACCAAACAAATGAAGCTTTTAAATCTATTTACGTTTATTGATCCTATTTAAATGCCGAAAACCATCACTGAAAAGATTTCTGTTGACCTGCTGAGAAGTCAATGGTTGTGTGTTTAGAGAAGCTTTCTGTTAGCATCAGCAGACTTTGAATTGGGCCCTCTAATGTTTTCCTTCATCAGAATTTGTACCTAAGAATGACATCTAGTCCAGTTTCCTGTTGTCCAACAGTGAGCCATGCCAGGTTCTTCAGAGGGAATCAACAAAGCAGGTAATCATCAAGTGATCAACCCTCTGTTGGATTCCCAGCTTCTGGCAAATAGAAGCTAGGGACACATCCCTGCATTTCCTGGCTAATAGCCACTGATGGATTTACCCTCCCTGAAAAACAAGCAGCCCTGTAACACCTTAAAGACTAACAATTTTATTTATTAGGTAGTGAGCTTTCCTGGGGGGAGACTACTTCATCTGAGGAGGTGGGTCTTATCCATGAAAGTTCATTAGCTAATAAATAACATTGTTAGTCTTTAAAGTGCTACAGGATTGCTTGTTTGTTGTGAAGCTACAGCTTAACATGTCTGTCCTTTGGAAACTATTTACTCTACATGAATTCATCAAGCTCCTTTTTGAACTTTTTTATAGACTTGGCCTTCACAATATTCTCTGGCAAAAAGTTCCATAGGTTAACTGCATGTTGTAGGAAGCAATATTTGCTTTTTAAAAACCTGTTACTTATTAATTTCATTTGGTGACCCCTTAGTTCTCGTGTTATGATAAAGAGCAAATAACACTTCCTTATTTACTTTCTCCCCACCTGTCATGATTTTATAGACCTCTGTCATACCCCTTCTTAGATGTCTCTTTTCCAATCTGAAAAGTCCCAATTTTATTACTCTCTCCTCATACAGCAGCTGTTCCGTGCCCCCTTATCATTTTATTGTCCTTTTCTGAACCTTTTCCAGTTTCAATATATCTTTTTTGAGATGAGATGACTTTATATACAGGCAATATGATATTTTCTGTCTTATGCTCTATTCCTTTCTCAGTTACTTCCATCATTCTGTTTGTTTTGTTCACTGCCACAGCACGTTGAGTGGATGTTTTCAGAGAACTGTCCACAGTGACTCCATGATCTCTTTTTTTTTGAGTGGTAACAGCTCATTTGAATTACTCAGGGGTTGCAGAAACTGCTCTGGTCAGTTTCCCCACTCTGCAAGCTGGAGGGAAGCTGGGAGCCAGGCTACCACCTGGTACCCAGCTCCCTGCCACTTTGGAGACCGGGAGACTGCTCCTGTGAGGGGTGGCAGCCACAAGTCTGGCTGCTGCCCCTGAGAGGAGTGATTTCTTGCTCCTGTCAGGGCCGGCAGTCACGTTAACCAAAGATACATGTGCATCTCAAGGGTTTACTGTATTTTGAAATAGGTGCTATTCCTCATATAGTGAGGTTTACCAATTTTGAAGTAAAGCATCCGCTGTTTCAAAATTATTTTGAAATAGCATTTGCATTTGGTAGATGGTCGTGTAGTTATTTTGAAATAGAAGCTGCTATTTCAAAATAACTTTGCTGTTTAGAAATACCTAAGGAGTCCTCTAGCAACAGTAGAGCGGAGAAATAGTTAATATTCCCCATCTTATGTAAAAACAGAAAGAATGAGAGAGACAACCTTTCAAGCCTTTTGTTTTACATTTAAAGAAGAAAAAAGGACACACAACACAAGATTTTTCTTTATACTTAAACTTAACTTCATTTTTTTGCGGCATTAAAAATATTCACCATCTCATACTCTGCCTTTGTAAACCACAGCAAGACCAGAACGCAGGCCCAGAATATTTAACTTAATTCAGATGATGGAGTTTTAGTTGAATGTGCCCCTAAGCAGACAGGGGTTTGAGGCTTTCAAGCAGGTTAAGGACATGGCCTCCAACATACAAAGTTCAGATCACATAACATTGAGGATAAAGTGGAAGGGACCAAGAAGCAGACCAGAATGCACCTCCAGCTTGGATTCGGGGTCATGCAGCTGCACAGTCACTCTGGAATGGCTACACTTCAGCTGGGAGCATGAATCCTAGCACAGGTGGACAGACAGGTGCTAGCTTTGCTGGAGCTAGTGCACTAAAATTGCAGTGTTCTTGCACATGACAAGGATGGCAGCTGGGTCTAGCTTCCTGAGCTCCCAGAATTTCTGTTTATGTACCTGGGAGTCTGGCCAGAACCACAACTGGTGGTACTGCCAGAGTAGCTACATCACCAGGGCTGAGTCTACGTGGGCAGTCTCTGTCGACAAAACTGAGCTTTTATTGGCAAAACTTGCCAAGCACCTATACGGCTAAAGTGTTCTCTTGAGAGTGTATCAACAAACCTCAGCTGTTCAGCCAGCAGCGTTAGACCTCTCCCCGATCAGTTATAGCACCTCTGTCAACAGTATTTTGTTGAAAGAGTGCTTGTGTGTTCACGTCTGTCAACAGACAGGGCTTCCAGCTCTCCAGCAGCCCTGTTTGCACAGCTTCTGGTCAGCTGTTCTGTTGAGCGGCTGCTCTCTGTCGACAGAGCAGATTGCTCTTTCAGTCTGCTTTTGTGTGTAGACGCAATCTGTTGAGAGAAGTTTTGCCGAGCTTTCTCTGTTGACAGTAATCTCTCTCGACAGATGTTGCCTGTGTACATGTAGCCCGGAACCTTAGGGTAGATGTGTCCTCAAAGGATGCAGAGATCACTCTTTGGTCACCCACGTGTGCTTGCGTAATTAGGAGTTAACAAGAGGTGCATTTTACATACGCTGAATATTTTTATACTCAATAACCCTGAGAGAGATTTGATGAACATGGCTCTTACACAGTGTGTAAGCACCAAGTGAAACAGCCCAGTTGGTCTAAAACTGCTTTTCTTCAAAGGAAACAGCAAAAGAAGTGAATTCAAAATCTGGACGGCCATTCTGAAAGGATTCAATAAAGGTGAAGACTGAGGGGTAGCAGGGATGTCTGTCCCATTATTTAACAACTCCGTAAGAGATATGTTTTCATTTAATGATTAGACCTTGCTGTTTACATTTCATGAAAATGTATGTCAAATATTACGCAAGTGTTTACAGCTGAGTGACAAAGTCTGGGAAATACAGGAGACCAATGGAAAGTTGAATCCCTAGCTCGTAGGAGATGCTGGTGGGTGACACTCTAATCATTGTCCTAGATTTACACACACTGCACAATTCCCTATGGCTTTCCTCTCTCTAAGCTCAAAGAAAATGGCCAATTATTTTTCTGTCTGAAAGAATCTGTGATGTGGCAAAGAATGACAGCTGAGAGAGAGGAAACACCTCTTCATTAAAGAAGAGCTATTAAGCACACTGAATATCCACATCTCAGCACCCAAATGCGCAAGAGTTAGGGGAAGGGCCAATAAAAGTAAGTATGTTCACAGAAAAAATGTATTAATTCTGACACACTGTCTCTCCTTCAATACAATATGGGCAAAATTTTATAGCCCTTTCTCTGGAAAAAACGCTATTGTAAAGGCCTGGCCCATAGCCCATTGACTTCAGTGGAAGGTCAAGAGATCTGGATCAGGCCTTATATAAGAACTAATTGATTTTATCTTTCAATCTATTGACAAACAACCTAGAGAAAAAAAATGTAAATAATGTTTAGGGATTAAACTCAAAAGAGGAAAGAAATGTCCTTTTTAATTCAATAGCCTGTCCATAATTCACCTGTTTGAAATCTATACAGTGAAGGGGAAGATGGCCAGTTCTTTTTAATTAGTTCAACTTGAGTTCATTGGGGTTTTAATTAACAATACATTTTCAAGGAAGTTATAAAAAACACAGTGCTCGTGAGAAAGCAAACGAGTGTCCCTTGACAGAGAACACCATCAGCGCACTGAAGAGTTACTGTACAGCTGTTAGTCAACTGATGTCAAAGAATGCTTAAAAAAGAAGCTACATTCCTTGGTGTGATCTTTTAAAAATAACTTCATTTCCATTTTGCAGTGGCATCACTGAAAAGCTAGGAGAAGGAAAAAAAGTATTAGAGGAAGAAGGGAAGGAACTGCAAGAGAAAACAATGCAGGCTGGGCTTGCAGTGAGTTGGCACGGTCCACCTAACTGTCCCAACATTTCCTGAGAGGATTCTCAGTCTCTGTATAATTTAAAACATTGATTAGAAAATAAGTTTTGTGGCTGTATCAACATTAGGAAATTTAGGTTAAAATTTCCCACTCTTGGTCAACTCCTGTGGAAGAAGCAAGAGTGGGCTCACTGTTGACAGAGCTTCAGGAAGCCACCAACGCTTTAAAGCCCTGTTCAATCTAGTTCTGCTCAGTATCGGTTTACCAAAAATGCAAGTGGCATTGGGCCCTGTCTCTACCAATTCTCCTATGAGGAGAAGCAATGGTGGGAAACATAGATACCAGTGTCCTAGGTGGACAGAATGGACACAGTGTCCTAGTGGAGACAATGTCTCCAGTTACAGCCCCTACAAGACAAGAATCAGCACAGTGCTATTAGGCCAGTTTCTGGCCAGTAAGAGCTGAGAAACTGTGCTGGGGTGGGAGTAGCACACAAAGTCTCCTCCCTCCCCGCCCCACCCCGGCGCAGAGAAACACATGAAACAGCCAATCACTTTGAACCTGGGACTGCGGCAGACAAAGAGCTTGCCTTGGGGTCCCACAGGGCTGCTAGCCAGGAGCCACCTAGGTAAGTACCTCCTGGCCAGAGTCTGCCTCTAGTACCCCAGTCCCTCCCTCCACCCAACTCCCTGCACCAGGCCACCACCCTAACTCAGCACACATCCCTTCTCAGGTCACAGCTCCCTCCCAGACCCTGCACTCCCTTGTATACCTCTCCCTCAGGCCAGAATCCTCTCCTGTACCCATACCCTCCTCCCTGACCCTGCACCCCAATCCTCTGTCCCAGGTTACAACCCTCTCCTTCACTCAAACTCCCTCTCAGACCCCACACCCTTTCCTGCACCGCAGTCTTCTATCCTGAGCTCCCTTCTGCACCTAATTTCTATCCCAGACCTTGCATCCCGCTGTAGAAAAGTGCAGCCCTTGACCACTTTCCAAAATCTTGGGGTGGCTCTCATCAAAAATTGTTGCCCACCCTTATAATAGGGCCTGATTCAAAGTCTATTGCTGTTAACGTGTGTCTTCAGGCCCTTCAGGGCCTGTCTACATTTCAGCTAGGACTATACTTCCCACCCTGGCTAGTGAGACTTACGTTAGGTTAATTTGAGTTAATGCAGTACAAGTAGCCGTGTGGTCACTGCAGTATGAGAGACAACCTGGGCTAGCTGCCCCAGTTTGGACTCAGTGGGTCAGATGGGATTGTACATGTAAACTGAACCACTGCCCAAGCTGTAATGATCATACTGCTTTTGCTGGAACACTAGTTCAAGCAAAGCTAGTTCACGTCTGTCTGCCTGGGCTGGGAAGCACAATCCCAGTGGCAGAGCAGAGGCAACCTAAAGGGCTTTATCCAGTGACCATTGAAGTTAATGACAGTATCTCAGTGGACCTCAATGAGCACTGGATCAGGTCTTATAGACAAACAGCCTGGAAATAACAGTGCTCAGAGAGGTGAACTTCACCACTTATGTGAATGTTGAGTTAATCCTGATGGATAATTTTAATATCCATGTAGATTACTCTTTCCTTGCAGATCATTTTAGCAGAAATGGATTTCGCCTATGTGACTGGATGTCACAGAAGTTATAGTTGGTAGCTGTCTTCTTGTCCATCCCCAGGCAGTGCAGGATTGCTCACTACAGCACAATGTTTTCAACCTTTTTCCAAGCACAGATTCCCCCTTCTATCTAGCCAGAACTGAGCTCAGAGCCACTTCCAGTTGAGTAATATAGGAAGGACATTATGGTTCCCACATCTTGACAGTTATGTGTGACCCCCATATTGAGAACCTGGCTACAGCATATTCCCTAGAGTTCTGTTCAGTCTGCTTCAAAAGGTTTAGCTGGTGGGTTTTCATCAGTTCCTTTGGGATAATATTCCAGCTGACTGGATCTCACCAGGAGACTCATTTCCTACGTTTTTATTTTGAATTCCCGCAAGCTTCCCATCAAACCTAGTTTTGTGCCTGGGAGCCTCTTGTCATCCTAACCAGGGAATATGTGACCACTTTTAAAATACAGACAAGTTATAATCCATTAAATGCCATTGAAAATAAAAACCTCGCTGCCTCCCTCTGATCTCTTGTGCTTAAAGTTAAAATGTATAATACTGGCATTTGATTTCTTTTTCCTTTTTTTTAAACAAACTGTTACTTAACCCCAAATGATAAGCCACTTTTTCCCTGCTTAGCATATTCATCACACTGCCTCTTTCTCAGCCTCTGGATTTGCATGCAAGAAATCTGCATGTGCGTTAATACAATTTCTCACTGAAGCCAATGAAATCCTTTCCCATAGGAGAAAGGAGTGAGAGATACACAGACATCCTTCTGTGTGTATGTGTGTGTGTGTATATGTATATATAAATGTATAAGATGCTCATATACCCCAGCGATATGCATAGGAATAAATACTTACCTGAATTACATACAGAGGCTTGTCTTCATGCAGGATCAGGTGCTTTTTGAGCTCTGCCATGCTTGATGTGATACCTGTTTTTTTAATGCATTCAGTAAAAACCAAGCAACTGTAAATCTCATATTGCCCTTGAAAATCACACCCATAACACTGTAAATGTATATGGTGCTGTCAACAGATATCAAACTGGAACAAATGAAGTGATAGTACTCTACTTGAACTTTTATCAAAATTTCCAGGGTTGCTGGATATTTCTGTTAACATGATCAGCAGTAAAATCTTTAATAAAATTTGAGTGTCCCCAGCCACCATTTGGTTTCAGATTGAAGAGCAGGGCAATTCACCTCTCACAGCTTCTCGGACTGATTCTCTGCTGCCTTGTGCCATGGCCAATCATTGTGGCAAATCAAGCCTAATTCATCTGTATGACTTTTCAGACAGTAAAAGTGCTCTTTAAACAGTGTAAGTTTAAATGTGTTCCATATGAAAGTCTTTTTTAATTTTAAAGATATTTCTAATTCTACAGCAATTGCTGTGGTCTCTGTAAAAGTGCTGATTAAAACACTTTGCTGCATTTAGATTCCATCCATCCTCTGGCCAGGGCCAGGTCTCTATACCGATTGCCTGAATTAACCTGTCTTCATTTGGAAAGAATCAAATTGGTGTCATTAATACAGACAGCCTCTTAAAGATTCAAGTGAAAAACAGCAAAAGGTAAGAAAGAACAGGGCTACGGCCACTTAAGTGTGGACACTGAACAGATTGCTTGCATTTTTAATAGTTGGTTTCTTTTGCAAAAAAAAACTACATAGGTTTTGCAAATAAACGTAGGAAATGAAGATAAGAGAATGTTTGTGCTAACAAGCATGGAGACTGCCTCTTTAATGTAATATATTTCTTTTAAAAATCGAGTTAGAGGAAGATTAAAAATAGACCCTAGATTATAAACAGAGTGTAATATAGAGAATTAAGGCTGGTAAAGCAATTTTGAATGGAACATGCATGCAAATGGCATTTGAATTGTGACAGCTGGAAAAAATAGTTCACAATCACATCAGCTTTTGCAGGCTGAACTGTTACTATCATTCACAGCAAAATAAATCAATGACTAAACTTTTTTTGGTGGCTTTTGTAACAAGTTTTTATAAACCCAGTAATATGGCGAGTAGCAGTGAGCCAAAGTAATTCCTCAGTTAATGCCAATGAAGTCAAAGGAGGCACTCCAAGAATAGAATTTGGCTCATATTTTAGAAATAGAGTGTGACACATTTTTTTTGCTTCTATAGCCCAAGCATATTGCCCAGACCAATGGCTCCCTGCATTCTTCTATTCTCTCTCATCTCCAGCTCAAACCCTGCTGTAACTTAGCCGGTTCATGACTGGCACACTGCAACCCCCTGAGGGTCTCTGTGGAGTTTGCAACCCCTGATCCCTAGGTCACTCACAGTACTCACAGATCTGTTGATGCTAAAGAAACAGCATGCCCCAGCTTACCACTTCCATCTATGATTATCTATAAAATAAAATCATAACACATATTCTAAAGCCAAGACCTACTGACTTAGATGCTTTCTTATCCGAGGCTTTGGCTAAACTGTGCATCTTACAGCAGCACAGCTGTTCAGTTAGCACTACTGCTGTAAGGTATGCAGTGTAGCTGCTGTGTCAGCACGAGAGTGCTCACCTGCTGACAAAATCAAACCACCCTCAAGGTGGGCGGTAGCTTTGCTGCCAGAAGACCGTCTCCCACCGACAAACTGCTGTCCACAGTATTCCTTTATGTCAGTAAATTTTTTCTCGGGCAGGGTGTGGTTTTTAAGTAAATGCAGGGTAGACATAGCCTTATACAGCAGTGCTCACTCACCGCTCTTCTGATGTTTTACAGCTACAGTTGGCTGTGATCTTCCATTCATGAGATACGTCATGCAATTAAATTGTCTTCTTGCTAAAAGATCCCAGGTGTCTACACTCCTAGTTACCGCGGAATGAGCCACTATCTATTTTCATATGCAGGATGCCTCTTTGCTGGTCATTTCCCCCTGTATACTCCTTTGTTGTAGACAGGCCCACTGACGGGAGGGTGGGGGAGGAGCAACGGGGGGACAACTGCATGAGGCCCAGTGTTTCAAAGGTGCCCAGAGCCCTGCGCTGCTGCCACAGTAGCAGCAGTCCTTTTGAAATGCCACAGGAGCATCACTTCACCACTCTATGCTACTTTGCCCCAGGTCATAATCCCCTCCTTCCTCCAAACTTCCTCCAGACCACATTCCCTTTCCTACAGCCAGTCCCTTACCCTGAGGTCCCTTCTGCACTCTGCACCTAGCCTCCATCCCAGACGCCACACATCCTCCACGGAAAAGTGTGGCTCATGACCACTTACCAAAATCTTGGAGTGGTTCCCATCAAAAATTATTGGTCACCCCGGCTTAAGGCTGTGTCTACACAGGCCTGTCTGGGGTCAGGGAGGGCCAGTTGCTTCAGGGCTCAGTGAATCAAAAGGGCCTGGGGCGGCCAGCTGCCACGGCTGCTATCACAGGAGCAAGAGTGGCTGGAGCTCTTCAAATTGCTGCTGGAGCACTGGGCAGTGTGCTCTGGGCAGTGCTGTAGGTTGACTGTCCCTGTCCTGCCCCATCTGCATGAAGTCCTTGTACCTTCTGCACCTTGCCCAGAGCCCAGCAAGTGTCTGCTCCCCTGAACCTACATTATGGGTCTTTCAGTGAAGGCACTTCAAAGCTGATGGGAGATTGCTCTCTTGTTGGCCAAGTAACTCCTGTGTCCCTGAAAGGTGGTAGCTCTGCCGGAAGGATAAGCTCTGGTAGCTACAATTTACAGTATTCAAATTGCTGAGCAACATAAATAATTTGCAGGGCAGTACTAGTTTAAAGTTTAAGTGCAAACTAGGCCATAGCCTGCCCATTTTCAGAAGCCATTTCTTATTTCTCTTTTTTCTGTCTCTTCTGGGTGTCAACATTTTAAGCTCTACTGGGAGGGTGCACAAAGCTGTGCTGGGAGATATTATGCTGGAAGGTGTTAATGTCTGCCGTCAACCAATTATTTGATTTATAGAAAATTACAGACCTGGCTGAAGTTGATGGATCTGCTAGCCAGATGATATGTTGAGTTGTGTGTGCTTGCCATTTCCCCCTTCTGATTTTCTAATTTTTCACCCAAATGAATAGGATTCTGCCCACTGATAGCTAGAATATTCTCTGAAATTTTGGAGTTGACTGACTGTAGTGTTCAAAAGTTAGCCCATTACAACCACTCAGCCTGACAAACAAAGAACTGTTATGAAGTTGAATCTGGCGGCCCTCATGGTGCTTAGCCAAAATAATGTCTTATCATTGTCATTATCTACCAATCTTATTTAAAAACTGATTTATAAAAAAATACATTTAAAAGAAAACAAAACTCATCACTCTTGAAAGATTGATTGTGGAATTTGCGAGGGTAAATGCAAATTTAATTTTCCCCTGACTCTCCAACTTTCTCCAGATAGATTTCTGTATATTTCAAGTAGGTTCTTGAAATCATGTTAGTCTCAAAATTCTACATGAAATATGTTTTAGAACTCAGAGTCTACAACTGTACTAGTGAGTTTTTTTTCAACAAAAATTCAGTTTTCTCGCCAAAACTCACTGCACTTTCACACACAGAATGTATTTTGCTGACAGTCTGCTGACAAAACTTGGCACTTCTATCAAAAAGTTTGTGCTTTGCCCAGGTAAGGAAGAGCGTCTTTGTTGACAGATTCTGTGCACAAAAAAGCTGTGTGGATGCTGTGTGGGGCCTTCTGTCGACAGAGAGGGCTCCTCCAGGACACGAGGCAGCTCTGTCTGCTATGCTTCCAGTTGGCTGTTTTGTCAAGAGAGTGGCCAGGCAGTCAGCCAGTTTGTCAACAGAGTGGATCACTCTTTCAGTTGGCTTTTGTGTGTGGCTGCTCTGTGAACAGAGTTTTGTCAGAAAATCTCTTCTGATAGAAACGTCTGTTGCAAGATGCTTCTAGTGTAGTTGTAGCCAGAGAGTTTCTAACTATGGAGAAGGGTATGCTCCTGACATTGTTGAATCTATTTTAGTTTGTGTCAACCATGTTGTGTGTAAATACTTGGTTAGTTAACTTTGGTAGCTATGAGTTACCTTTGCAGGCAGTGTAGGCTGGGAAATAAATCTCTAGTTGTAACCAATTTGAAACCTGTTTTGTTTTGTATCGACATTAATCCATGTCCAGTGTTATGCAGGGCAAAAAAGATGACCGCAGTGGTCCCGCTGTGTTATGGTATATGAATCTATGCCCTCATAACTACATACTCATTGTAATCAGTTCAGCCGGTCCTTCTTCTATCAGACCTACATGTGCTAGAACATCTCAGAGTGCATTGCATCGTAGGCTGCAGGTGCAGTGTTGTGTTCATGTTCTTGGACACTCTCTCCTCTGGGGAGGTACGAGATAGCTGCCCACTGTGATGGGGTTCAGGGGTCCCCCTGCACTGCACCCCGTCCGCTGGCAGGAGTGACACTCATTCAGCAGGTACAACAGGAGGTTTATTAGGCAACAGATGCCCAGTTTCTCACAGAAGCGACAGTACAGCAGCCAGAGACAGTCCTTCCAACCTATCCTGGGGAGAAGACCCCGAGGGGTGCCCCTCTGGGGTGTAGCTTTCCCCCTCCTCAGGCTGGCTGCCTTCCAGCTCTCTCTTTCCCTAGCCTCTAACTGCCGCCACCCCGATTCAAAACCCCGCTCGGATCCTCCCTCCTCTTTGTTCAGGGCAGAGGTGTTACCTGCCAGTTGTAGCCCCAGGGTCATCCTTAGCCACTGGGAGCTGCTGCTTGCCTCAGACATCCAGCCTGACTCACACATGCACTCCCCCCACTCCACCACACCCACATTTTCTCACACAGTAAAGACCTAATCCAAATAAGGCTGGATGGTAGAGGGGAAGAAACACACAGCTGATGTGCGATTGTAGAGAAACCATGCTATGTTGGCACCACAGTGTTCGTTGTAGCGCGGTAAGAGCAGAGTGTCATTCAAGCCCTCTGCACAGGAATCAAAAAGTACATTTTTCAACAAAGTGAGCTTGGCACAGTTGGAACGTCCCTGCCCCAAATTCAGCATAGACAAAGTTCAACGTGTTTACACTCATGCTAGGTGGCCATGGTGTAGCCCAGACTCCCTTTGAGCAGTGGGTAGGCATACTCATACTCATACTCATACTCATACTGGCCAGAGAAACACATGGCTGTAAGTCCAAAAATCTTGATATCAACAGGGGGAGCCACTTTGACTTCTTGGCCCTGCCTTTAGTGGATTCTCTGCACACCGTTTGCATTCCCCATCCCTCTGCACCAGGACAGACGGCACACAGGAAATTCTGCTTTATGAGTTGTATCAATTCTCACACAGATTTTCTGTCAAGAATCTACCAGGGAAGCCAGCCACAGACAGCAGCTGTTCTCCAGCTTTGCTTCCTTTCTACATCTGCAAACACACTAGAACCTCCATGCTGGACTTTGCAGGCTCAGCATGCTGTGGAGTTTACTGTTCCCCCTTTTCCATGCTCCTTACAGCAATTTATTTCATTCTTACTCTCTTCTGTCAGCATAAGCAGAGGAAGCATCCTGCACTCGGAAATATCTAATGCAGCTTGTTTTATTTTGTTTGGTTGAAGATGAGTCATAGAAGCAAATTGGAACAGGTTGAAAGAAACCTCCCAAGTTATAGCCCTCAAAACAAGAATGCACCATCTCCAGACTGAGCAAGTCTTGTAATATTAATTGACAACTGCTCCTTCACACATTAAAAAGAGGAGGGGGTAAAAGTACTTTGCTTTACCTGTACGGTTGGCTACAGAATAATCTGCTGATTCTAGGATGTGGGTCAGGAAAAGATGTTGAGCAGGTTTATACTACAAAATGAAGTCAAGTTATGTTGACAGACAGATATCCACCACAATAATCATATTGGCTTAACATATCCACACTATGCTCCTTGTGTCGGTGGTGCACATCCTCACCAGAGTACTTTCATTAGCTGCCAGTGTGGGGCATTAGGGGGACAATTTCTGAAAGGCAGCGCCAGTTAATGTAAGCAACGCAGTTCTGCTTAAGCAAATGCAGTGTCTGTGCTGACACTGTGTCAGTGTAACTACACTGACCTAAGCATTATGCTTTCTTGTGAAGACAGTGTGATTCAGGCCTGGTCTGCGTTGCAACTTTGTCAACAGAAGTCAGGTTCCATTGACAAAATGGTGGGGATGTACACACTGCAGTTCTCCTTCTTCCAACAAAACCCTCCTGCTCTGGTGACAAAGTAAAAGCACCTTGATGAACGGCATAGAGCTTTTTGTGGCAAAGTTATGCCAACAGTGTCAGCATAAGGACAAATGCAAAGTACTCCACTTAGGAAGAAACAATCTGCTTCATACATATAGAATGGGAAGTGATTGTCTAGGAAGGAGTACTGCAGAAAGGGACATAGAGGTCATAGTGGACAACAAGCTAAATATGAGTCAACAGTGTGATGCTGTTGCCAAAAAAGCAAACATGATTCTGGGATGTATTAACAGGAGTGTTGTGAGCAAGACATGAGAAGTCATTCTTCTGCTCTGCTCAGTGATCATTAGGTCCCAGTTGTAGTACTGTGTCCAGATCTGGGCACCACATTTCAAGAAAGATAGGAAGAAATTGGAGAAGGTCCAGAGCAAAGCAACAAGAATGATTAAAGGTCTAGAGAACATGAGGTATGCGGGAAGACTGAAAAAACTGGGCTTGTTTACTTTAGAAAAGAGGAGACTCAGAGGGTTTGATAGTGGTTTTCAAGTACCTCAAAGACGCATACAAGGAGGAGAGAGAAAAATTGTTCTCCTGGGCCTCTGAGGATAGGACAAGGAGCAATGGGCTCAAAATGCAGCACGGGAGGTTTACATTAGACTTAGGAAAACATTCCAAACTGTCAGGGTGGTTAAACACTGGAATAAACTACCTAGGGAGGTTGTGGCATCTCCATTACTGGAGATATTTAAGAGCAGATTAGATAGGCACCAATTGGGGATGATCTAGATGTTGTTTGGTCCTGCCAAGAGGACAGGAAACTGGACTGGATGAGCTCTTGAGGTCCCTTCCAGTTCCAGTGTTCTGTGATTGTATAGACAGCGATGGGAAATAACTGTTCCACAGACCAGATGTGATTCACCAGGAGGAGCTCCTTGCAGGCTGCCACTGCCATATTTATCTGCGTCTCTGCAGATGTGGGCACTTGCAGCTGCCATTGGCTATGGATTGCTCTTCCCAGCCAATTGGGGCTGTGGGAAGAATTGTCCCAATCCGTACTGCTTCCTGCAGCTCCCATTGACCAGGAACAGCAATCGTCACCTGTACATGCGAAGCCACAGCTAAATACAGTAGTGACGGCCTGCCAGGGGCTGACCCTGGTGAACCACCTCCATCTTATTACCCGGCAGTGGTGTAGACACTGCACTTGGTTATGTCACTGGAAAAGGAGGTTTCCCACAATGTCCAACCTGATCACTGTGATCAGCATTTAGAACTTTGGTGCACTTCACACAGTTAGAACTTTGGTGCACTTCACCCAGATGCGAAGCTCGGGTGTCTATGTATCCCTACGCTAAATATGAGACACCTGGCAAAATCACTCATATTCAAGCAAATTCAATAGCAGTCTATTAAACAAATGTTCAAAACAGCATCTCGTTGACTGAGCCCCTGTTAAAAAGAAATACTGCGTGGTTGTATTCTTTTTATTTACCTTCTTATCTTTAAGACATTAGTTTCATCTGGGGAAATGGAACACATGCGTTCTCATACGCATCTCCCACCCCAGGCACGTGTGTGTTGCCACCCACCAGCCCTCCTTGTGCAGTGCTCTTTGTCCTCCATGCCTGGCTGTGTGCGAGGAAGGGATGGGATCTGCTTCCAGCTGCAGGGAACGGTGGGGGAAGGAATGACTTGGCTTGTGTCTGTGCAGAGCTCACCTCCTCTCCTGCCCCCTCTCCCCACCGTTCTCATGTGACTGGAAGCAGCTTCTCTGTTCCTCCCTACACAAGGTCAAAATGCCGCTAACACCTCCCAGCTTCTGCTGGCCTCTCATGACACTGGCAGGAAGGGTTAAGCCCTAAGGATACATTGTGCACCAGGGCCCAAGAAGTCTGACTCCATGGGCTTCAGCAAACCTAGCCAGAGAGGTGGCTCATCAGTGGACAACACAGCTCAATTCTTCCCAGGGGCAGGACCCAGGGGTGTGTGTGTGTGTGTGTGTCTGTGTGTGTGTGAGAGGGTGCTAAGACCCTGCCTGGGTGACTGCTGTGCAGCTTGCAGGCTTGGGGTGTGAACAGGCTGCAAATTGCTTCCCCCACTCTCAGAGCTTAGTTGAGGGACAGAGATACTTCCCCATGCCAGCAATTCATGGGGCTTTGGCACATGCAGGGCTTAGATCTTCCTGGCCAGTGTCCCAGACCAGAAGGCCTTGGACTTTTCCAGGGTGCCAGCCCAGCCAGAGGCAGTGTGGGGAAGGAAGGAGTTTGTCGGCCAGTCTACTGATGAGATCGGCACTCCAAGTAGGGGCTAGTTCTCCACACAATGCTGGGGGCAGGATGTGCCTCCAGTGAGATTGGGGGGGATATAGAGGAGCAGCAGGTAGGAGGCAGAGCAAAGCAGAGAGCCTATAATAAGGAGGGAATCAAGTAAAGGGTTAGTGGGTGGGCAGGTGGCATGTAACTGGCTGTGTCTGGAGCTTGCCCACGCTTACCAGCTCCAGCTGCCCATGCCAGCTAGAAATGACATGGGGAGGCATGGCCCTGCTGGCCAAGATTTGGCATGCAGTGGGGGTGCACTGATGGACCCGTAGGTGGAGTGGCCATCCCCATGCGCTGCATCTTCACCCAGCCACCAGGCCTGTACACCCACCCAAACCATCGGCCACTGGACCTTGCTGGTGAGCAGACAGTTGGTGAGCAGAGATCCAGCCAGCAGCAAGACCCATTAATACTGATGTGGGGAGAGAAAAAATATGGGACACATGCAGGAGATAGATGAAGTTGGTATAGTTGCAGGAGGGCTTAAATATGGGACTGTCCCTTTAAAAATGGGATGTGTGGTCACCTTTCTGAAAGGCATTCACCCCCTCCTCCTTTAAAGGCCCAGAAATATTCAAAATTCCACTTCGTGTTTGCTTGGTGCGGAGAGCTGACACTGCATCTTCCCAGCTGACCATGGCAACTCCATGCAGCAAATGCTCTTCTCCTGTGAGAACACCTGAGTTGTTGGATCTGTTGGCTCTATGGAGAGAGGAAGCTATGAAGTCCTAGCTCTGCTCAAGCTGTAGGAATTTAGACACCTACAGTCAGATTTCTCATAGCATGTTGGATGAGAACTACAAACAGGACATACATCAGTGCCATGAAAAGATCAAGGAGCTAAAACAGGCATAATCAAAAGCAAGGAAGTCAAACTGTCACTCTGATGTTGCCCTAAAACACTTCTGCAACAGTTATGCTTCTTTGTATTGTTTCTTGGGTCTCTAAAGATAAAGGCTTCAGGGTAACCCCCTCCATACTCCCACCAGATAAGGAAGCAACCAAAGCGGAGCAAGGAGGATGTGTTCCAAGAGGTACTGCAATCCTCAGAGGTTGAAAAAAAGAGTGCCTGGCATGGAGACAGACATTTAAAGAACATTTTAAAATAGAAAGACAGGAAAGAAAAGAGAGTGACAAGAAAACTGCAAAGGGCCAGGACTCAGAGTGGATGATAAAAGTGATGCAGAAGCAAACAAACACACTGACATCCCTAATCATGTTCCAGGCATGACACATGTGCTTGCCCTACCCCTCCCCTAAGCCACTACAGAACTGTGTTCCGTGCCCTCCCTAACTTTCTCCCACACATTCCTGGCAACTTCCCAGAATGTCTTGGTACCCCACTCACTCCATTTCTTTGGACAGCATCCAAAATGATAGAGTTAAACACAGCTGTGAGAGCCTACACTGCCCTGCACTCTTATCTCTCTTCCCACCAAGTCTTTTATGTGTGTTGTTAATTTATATTTAATAAAAACAAACTGTCTGAAAGACAATCAATCTTAAGCTCTAAAATGTGGTGGGTGCTGCTGGTTATCATACACAGTGGTCGTTTGACCACTTGCTGACTACAAATTCTTATCAGGAATCATCACAATATGCATGCAAGGTGCCAAGTTAACAAAGCATGGCAGAGTGCTGTATAGAAAGACACATTACTGATGTGCATTATCAAAATGTTATCTCTACGTCTTCCTGATTTAAACAGCCACTATTGTGTCCCTCTAATGTCCTTGGTACCTTGGTGCTCTAATTCAGTATCCAGGATATCCACCTCCTTGCTCCATGCTGGGGACACTTTTAATCATTAACTTCACAAATATTATGGAGCATGCAGAAGGCTGCTATGACCACAGGAATATTCTCCTCGTTTAGGTCTAACTTGCTGTAAAAGCAGCACCAGAATGCTTTTAAAATGCCAATGGCTTATTCTATGATCATTCTGCACCTGCTCAGCTTATTGTTGAAATGCTCCCTGCTGCTATGCAGGTTTTCAATGCTAAGCTTAAAGAGCCAGGGGAGTAAGCAGTATGCTGGTCTTCCAGCATCACTATGAGCATTTCAACATCCCCCCATTGGAATTTTCTAATATAGGAAGAAAGACATTGCTTTAAATATTCAGTGAAGGCCAGTGTTCCTGAAGATGTGTGAATCACATACCTTCCTCAGCCATCCCACCTTGATGTCAGTGAAATGTCCACTGGGAGCCACGAGCACCTGCAATACCAAGTACTCCTTCCTGTGGATTTATATGTGTGCCATCTAGCGCTGTGCTGCAGTTCAGAAATCCTATTGCCACAAAGTCATCCACTATTTCACGCATATTGTCAAGAGTCACAGTCCTTCATAGCAGGATATGATAGATGACCCTGCACATTTGCATTAATGCAGCCCCAAGAGTGGACTTCCTGATTCTGAATTGATTTGTGACTGACCAGTAGAATCTGGAGTGGCGAGCTTCCACCCGGCGATTGCCAGTTGTTTCTCCACCTAGAGGACAGCTCTCATTTTGGTGTTCTTACACTGCAATGCTAGCGTGAAGGCTGCACACAGTTCCTGGAAGATAGATTTCTGCATCCAAAAGTTCTGCAGCCAGTGCTTGTCATCCCACAGCTACATAATGATGTAATCCCACCACTTTGTGTTTGTTTTCTGAGCCCCAAAGTGATGGTCCACAATGTTCAGCCGTTCATTAAATGCCGAAAGTAATACGGTGTTTCTTTCCATGGCATACAGCAGGTCAGGCACCTTAGATTCCTAGTCATATACAGATCTTAATTTACGTCACAAACTCTGTAATGTAGACAAGGTCTACGTTGATATATTGGACGAGATACATAAATGAGAGCTACATATTAGAGATGTTTATGGAGTTAGGTTAACATTAAATGCTTATATCAACCTAATTCAGCAGATAGGAATAAGGGGATTTTGAAGTTGGCAGGGTCCTTTTGAAAAGGAGCCTCGTCTGGACGAGCTGCATGGGAGCGAAATGTGGCAATTTTGAATATGCATTTCAGTGCCTCATTAGTAATCTTCGAGATGGCCATTTGAAGTTTTGTGCTAGTGTAGACATAGCCTCATGGAAGTGCTCATCCTTTTTTAAAAACATATTCATACTGTAGAAGTCAGAACAAATCAAATTCTGATTTTCCAAATGCTTGCTAATGTGAAGACAAACAAATATTGCTCAGATGAGATCCACAAGATCAGATGCTTATGAAAGATAAACAACAAACAGACACCAACAAAAAATAGGAGAAAATCTTCCACTGTTACCAGTAGGAGCAGGATCAGCCACATGAAATGCAGAATTGGCTGCCAATTTTGTATCTCCATTACACCCCTTTTCTATACTGCAACTCTCAGTTCTTAATTTTAATGTTTCATTTTTATACTAACTAGGCTTCCATTACAATTGTCCCTGTCTCACCAAAGCAGATCCTAAATTCTCTCTGGTGTACCACAAGGGCATAACATCAGCAGAGAATTTGGTCCGATGTCAGCAAAGAAGGTATTGACTCTATAGACTTCTGCAGTTCTCCTCATTCTTGTCTTGTCTAAAAGAACAAGGGTGACAAAAGTGATTGTAACAACTATCGTGGCATCTCCCTTCTCAGTACCGTGGGGAAGTTATTTGCACGTGTTGTTCTGAAGAGGCTCAATGTTCTTGTGGAGAGAGTCTACCCTGAGTCTCAGTGTGGGTTCAGAGCTGAACGATCCACCATAGACATGGTTTTCTCTGTTAGGCAACTACAAGAAAAGTGCAGGGAGCAGAACAAACCTCTGTATATTGCCTTCATCGACCTGACCAAGGCATTTGACCTGGTCAGCAGAAAAGGTCTGTTCACGATTCTGGCTAAGATCGGCTGTCCCCCAGCTCTGCTCAGCATTATTAGGGCCTTCCATGAAGGCATGAAGGGGACCATCGTATACAATGGATCCACATCCAAACCCTTTGTGATTCTCAGTGGAGTGAAGCAGGGGCGTGTGCTGGCTCCAACACTGTTCGGAATCTTCTTCGCAGTTTTGCTCAAATATGCCTTCGGAACTGCTACAGAGGGCATCTCTCTCTGCAGGAGAACGGACGGCAACCCCTTCAAACTGTTGAGGCTTAGAGCGAAGACCAGGGTGCTTTCGAAGCGTCTAAGGGAGTTCCTTTTTGCTGGCAATGCAGCTATTGCTGCTCACACTCAGCAGGAACTGCAGTCACTCATAACTCGCTTTGCGGATGCAGGTATGGAATTTGGCCTCACAATCAGCTTAAAGACCCAGGTGATGGGCCAAAACATGGGTAACGAGCCATCTATCAACATGCTTGACTACGAACTGGAAGTCGTCCATGAGTTTGTGTACCAAGGCTGGACGATCTTGGACAACTTGTCACTTGATAGCGAGATCAACAAGTGCATTGGAAAAGCCGCCACAACGTTCTCCAGGCTGACGAAGAGAGTATAGGCTAACAATAAGCTCACTGTACACACCAAGGTGCAGGTCTACACAGCCTGTGTTTTGAGCACACTTCTGTACACCAGTGAAACATGGACTTTGCGCTCAAAACAAGAGCAGCGGCTCAACACATTCCACATGCACTGCCTTAGGCGCATACTCGGTATCTCATGGCAGGACAAGGTCCCCAATAGCGCAGTGCTTGAGAGGGCAGGCACTGCCTCCATGTTCACCCTTCTCAAACAGAGGCGTATGCACTGGCTGGGCCATGTTTCACACATGACGGATGGCCGAATACTGAAGGACCTCCTCTTCGGCGAACTGGCATCTGGAAAGAGGCCAAAAGGGCGACCTAAATTGCACTACAAGGATACGTGCAAGCGTGACCTCAGCGCTCTCTCTATCAGTGTGAACACCTGGCATCCACTTGCCTCAGACACGCATGCCTGGAAACAGGGAGTGAAGGAAGCTCTTGCTATGTATGAAACTACCTTGGTGAAGGAAGTGGAAGACAGGAGACCCCTCAGGAAGATCCATGCCAGTGATACCAGAGCTACATCTGCCTACTGCTGCTCACAGTGCGGAAAGGACTGCCACTCCCAGATTGGATTGCACAGCCATAGAAGACGCTGCTTGAATCAGTCCAACTGGGGCGCAAACCCATGATCCCTCGGGATCGAAGGATGACTACTGCTGTCCAAACGGATGTGGCATATGATACCTCATCTCCTGTTCCTCATTACAAAGAACGTCGCTCAGAATGACATCTCACAAACCAATGTTTTTCAGACGTAAATACTCTCACTAACCACTGTATAGTAAATGTATAGGAATAGGGTAGTATGACGTTATACAGTTTGTGAGTCCTGTAATGTTGCTTACTGGGTGCCATGTTTTAGAAACCAGCCAAAGCAGAAGTACTTTCTATAACTAGGCTTTGACTTGAAGGTTAGTGTATAGTTAGCACACCGGTCAGGGCTGTCCTTAGGGCTACCACAGAGAAGTGGGGCTCAGCAGGCCAGGCAGGTACACCAGGGTGGAGCGGAGCAGGTTGCTGCCTCCATCACCTGCATGGTGAGTGTGGAGGAGGCCGAGGGGAGGCGACCCCCTGCTGCTGCTGCCGCCACTACGATGCCCTACCCTGCCCCAGTATCGTTCATAGCATTGCTGGGGTAGTGTCTGTGGTGGGGCCTGAGGTGGCCACTCCAGTTCATCCTATGGATGAAATGGCTTTGAAAATGGTTTAGGAAGGATCCAGTTGTCAAAAGGGGAGAAGGAGTAGCACTACATGTCAAAAATGGTATTGCTTGTTTCCGAGTCACTAATAACTAAGAAAAAAAATAATCTTGCATATAGTTCTTGTGGATCAATGTTCTAATAGGTAAAGTGCATAATGGGGCATTAGCTGGTGTCTGCTACTGATCACCAAATCACTCTAGGGAACAGGATGACTGACTCCTTATGTATCTATTTACAATGTGTAGGAAAAAAAGCTGTGTGATCATTGGGGAGTTCAACTGAAGCGTCGTATGTTGAAGGTCCCATGCTGCCAGTCCTGAAACATCCTTGGCCATTATATAACTATGTCCTAACTCAAAAAGTGTTGCGTCTACCACAGGGGAATGCTATATTAGAACTCATCGTACTGATAAAACACAACTGAGCAGAGAAGTAAAATTAATGATAGCTTAGGTACAGGGATCATCTCTCGATTATATTTATAATGTGCAAACAGAATAAAGAATTCTTAAAAGGGCCAGTCTCATAAAACCAAATTCTGACAACAGAAAACCGAATACAACAATTAATAAAATGATGAAGAGTAAATGCAGCTTAGCGAAGTCTGAAGAGCTGAATGAGAAATGCAACTGGACACTGACAACTGGAAAGTATAAAATCTAGAGAGGATGTTTTTCTAAACGATCTGCTCTAGGAAGTATTCTGAAGAAATTTTATGGCCTGTTCTATGACCTGAGCTAGCACAAAGTCAAATAGCAATGTAGCACTGGTAGTGGCTTCGGAGGTACAGCTGAGAGACACTGAGTGTACCCCTACCTGTACCCAATGGGCTATGTAGTCAGCATTTTCTTCTGCTGCCACTACCCATGCTACTGCCCCTTCATGATCAGAAGAATCATGCCCCTACTTCCTAGTGTAGGTACAGCTTATGGAATGAACATCCTTTTTTGGGACCTATCTGTGCCCATGTGGTTCCTCTTCTTATCGCTTATGGCTACATCTACGCTAGAGAGTTTTGTTGACAAACCTCATGGACCATCTGCACTACAAATGTGTTCTGTCTTAAAGGCACAGGGAGCCCTGGAAACCCTGTGGCAGGAAGTGGTAAGTATGAAAGCAGCCCTGCATCATGCTGCTTCTCTCCAACCCCCACAGCCACTGCTTGCACCTGAGGCGACCTACACGGCAGCAAGCCAGCCACCCTGCAACCTCCCAAGGCCCTCCAGGGAGCTGCCAGAGGGGTCCCAGGAGCCCCCCCCCGGGCACAAAATGCTACATCCTTCATGGTCTGGGCCAGAGATAAAGGGCCACCTCAGCCTGTGGGCTGAGGAGGAGCTCCTATCTGACCCCTTGGTGAAGAGGTGCAATGCCCCAGCATACACCCCATTGGCCACTAGCCTGGTGGACAAGGGCCACCTTGGAGCAGGTCCGGGCAAAGGTCTCCACCAGCTCCTGAGGGGTGAAGATATCACCCCCACAA
The DNA here is from genome assembly GCF_033958435.1 of Carettochelys insculpta. NCBI lineage: Eukaryota > Metazoa > Chordata > Testudines > Carettochelyidae > Carettochelys > Carettochelys insculpta. Next base: position 205,008,483 of record NC_134138.1, on the reverse strand, counting down.
CAGCTGCTGTGGGCACAGCTAAGGAGGCCCCCACCCTCCACCGCTGCTGGAGCCATCGGAAGAGGATGAGCAGCCAGAGCCAGAGCCAGAGCCAGAGCCAGAGCCAGATATGGGGTCTGAAGCCAGCAAGGACATACTGATGATCGGCCTGGACTTGGGCCCCTCCAGCCAGGCCACGTCCAGGGCATCCCTGGAACTCTTCGTGGGACCCTCCAGTAAGTACCCCCTGCACTTTACACACCCCAGGGCATGGGGCGGGGGCAGATGGGGCATGCAGAGAGCCTCACCAGGCTGGGTAGGGTGGGACCTCATGCTGTGGTCTCAGCACATGCAATCATGTGCAAGGCAGCATGTCCCACTGGCACCCAACAGGCAGCCCCCAGGCATGGGTGCCAGTCCACTGCCAGCCTCACGGGAGGCTGGATGAACCCCAGGGCTTGGGGGCAGAGGGCCTGCCAGCCCCTGCCATGGCTGGAAGTGGGCCAGCCACATGGGTGCCAGCCTGACCCCAGACACACCATGGAGGAGTGCAGCTTCCAACATGCAGGCAAGCCCATAGGTGACAGTCATCACCTGCCCCCATGGAGACCAATGTGAGCCACAGGCATGTGGAGGGCTCCTGGGGAGGTCTAGGCTGCACCTGTCCCACCCGCCACCCATGTGGGGACCCTTCAGTAGCTGGACACGCCCCTTAGACTGCTAGCCCATCAAGCGGGAGGACAGGGAGGCCTGCAGCAGTGAGCCCAGTCCTGTAGGCAATGCAGAGTCCCCATATCCTGGCTTGGGGAGAGGTGGCCACTGCTCATGGTGGGTGGGGGACAGGGCTGTAGGGGCTGTGTTGTAGGAATGACTTACTGTCTCTCATCTTTCTCTTCCTTACAGCTGCACCTTCCGAGGGCCAGATCCGCCCCACCCCAGCCAGGGCCAGCCAGCCCGATCCCAGCACAGTTGCAAGTCAGCCTGGAACTGGGACCAGAGACAGCCAACACCTCACCATCGGCTGGATGAGGATGTCCTCCATGCTCACACTGCCACCCTCTGGAGGCTCACCGACCTCCTGGAACAGTGGCTGTGGGAAGACTGGGAGCCATGGGCATGGGAACAGGAGTGTCGGATGTGGGCCTTGAAGCAACTCATGGCCCACTTTGATGCTGACACTGCTGTCTGGCAGGCTCTGTTGGCCCAGGCACCTGTGGCTGCTGCCTCTGTTTCCCCCGCCACCCCTGTTCCTCCCGCAGCTACCACCACCGCTCCCCCGCAGCCCAGCCCTCACTGAACCTGCCCCTGCTCATGCCCACTGCCCTGCTCCCAGGCTTACTGCAGCTGCTGCAATGGGCAATGGCCATGGCCAGCCCCCCTGCTCCCCAAGCCCCCAGTATGTCCGCCCTTCCTGCTCCCCAGGGTCCCCATGCTCCCTCTGCCAAGTCTGACTCTGCCACAGCCCCACTGCCTCCATATCTCCCTCTGCTCCCAGCCCCAACGGAGACCCCCAAACCTGTGGTCCCCCCACCCACTCCTTGGACTGATGCCCCCACCTCCGCTTCCACTGTATATAGTTGTGTGTCATTGCACACTGTAAATAGTGTTTTTAATCAAACCATCTGTTTTGAGCACAGTTTTCATTAAGTAGAAAAGGTTTTGGTTCACCACCCATGCATCCCTCTTTATTGGGATGGGGGTGGGGAGTTGTGAGGGGATAAAGAGAGTTGTCATGGTGGGGATGTGGTAGGGCTGTGGGCCCAAGGTCCCCCTCTGTGAAGTCACTGGAGGCTGCAGGAAAAGGTCTCCCACAGGGCCTTGCAGATCCATACCCTGTCTCTGTGGGCTCGGCAGACTGGAGTTGCACCTGGTTGTTCATATGTGCAGCAACTGTCCCATCCCCCCACCCTGGGAGGAAGGCCTCCCTCTTCCCCTCCACAAGGTTGTGGAGAGCACCACATGTGGCCACTTCCTGGCAGACATTGTACTCGCCCATGTCCAGCTGGGTCAGGAAACACCTAAAATGTGCCTTGAGTCAGCTGAAGGCACGCTCGACCTGGTTCCATGCCTGGTTTAGGCAGGCAATAAACAGTTCCTGCTCTGGGTCTAGGTGGCCAGTGTATGACCTCATGAACCAGGGCATATGCTGTGCCTCCAGATCTGCCTGATCACCCAGAGGAGTGGGCTTGTCTCCCCAGAGGAGGTAAAGGATGGCCATGTTCAGGGTAAGCAGTAGCTCATGCAGCTGGGAGTGGATCCAGTGGAAGGCCAGAGGCTGCTCTGGCATCATTGCTATCTGGACAGAGCAAACTCTCTCAGCAAGCGTGTGAGTCCTGCACTAGCTATGCTGTCCCTCAAGGAGGTAGGCAAGCTCAGCATGGGCAGGAAACTTGTGAGGGTGGAGCCCTTTAAGGGCGTGCCTCGCCAGAGCTCCCAGAAGGGCTTGCCGACCCTGCGCCCCTGTGTGACCGTGTTCTGGGGTCTGTTCTGTCGAGAGAGCACCCGGGCACTCTGGCCACTGTCTGTTGACAGAGTGATCTGCTTTGGTGTGTGGATGTGATCTCATCTGTTAACAGAAGTTGTGTCGGAAGATATCTTCTGACAGTAATTTCTATCGATAGGTCACTAGTGTAAACGTAGCCATCGTGTAAAAAACAAAGACAAACTGAACTGGTATATACTGTTTCTTATAATAAACTGGAAACCTCTGGGCTTGATTCTCTACTTCTCATACCCAGGGTTGTCATGCTCATTTGTGCAAAATGACTGCACAGCATGCAAGACAGTGGAGAACCAGTTACAATGAATTCCAAACAATTGTCTTATTCATATAGCTTCCGTAATTGCATGTTCATGATGTTTTCCATGTATGGTGGGAGGGAATGAAGCTTAAAACATTCACATAATATTGGTGTTTGAAGGAATTTACTAAGTAATAATAGAGTTCTTTCTTTCTTTCTTTCTTTCTTTTTCAGAAGCAAAGAAGTCTTGAAAAGGGTATTTTTGGGGAAAAAGTGTTTTTCTACATACCTTTTGACATTAGGAAGGTGGTAAGCTGATAGGGAACAGCCAGCATGGATTTGCAAAGAACAGATGACATCAAACCGATCTGGTAGCTTTCTTTGATGAGATAACGAGCCTTGTGGATGATGAAGAAGTGGTAGTTGTGGTATACCTAGACTTTAGTAAGGCATTTGATACGGTCTCGCATGATATTCTTATCAATAAACTAGGCAAATACAACTTAGATGGGGCTATTATAATGTGGGTGCAAAACTGGCTGGATAACCATACTCAGAGAGTAGTTATTAATGGTTCTCAATCCTGATGGAACGGTATAACAACTGGGGTTCCGCGGGGTCTGTACTGGGACCTATTCTATTCAATATCTTCATCAATGATTTACATATTGGCATAGAAAGTATGCTTATTAAGTTTGCAGATGTTACCAAGCTAGGAGGGGCTGCAACTGCTTTGGAGGATAGGATCAAAACTCAAAATGATCTGGACAAATTGGAGAAATGGTCTGAGGTAAACAGGATGAAGTTTAATAAAGACAAAGGCAAAGTGCTCCACTTAGAAAGGAACAATCAGTTATACACATACAGAATGGGAAGCAACTGTCTAGGAAGGAGTATGGCAGAAAGGGATGTAGAGGTTACAGTGAACCACAAGTTAAATATGAGTCAACAGCGTGATGCTCTTGCAAAAAGAGCAAACATGATTCTAGGATGCATTAATCAGGTGTGTTGTCAACAAGACATGAGAAGTCATTCTTCTGCTCTACTCCACACTGGTTAGGCCTCACTTGGAGTAGTGTGTCCTGTTCTGGGTGCCACATTTCAAGAAAGATGTGGAGAAATTGCAAAGGATCCAGAAAAGAGCAACAAGAATGATCAAAGGTCTAGAGAACATGACTTGTGAGGAAAAGTTGAAAGAACTGGGCTTGTTTAGTTTGGAAGAAAGAAGATTAAGGGGGGGACATGATAGCAGTTTTCAGGTATCTAAAGGGTGTCATAAGGAAGAGGGAGAAATCTTGTTCTTCTTGGCCTCTGAGGATAGAACAAGAAGCAATGGGCTTCAACTGCAGCAAGGGAGGTTTAGGCTGAACATTAGGAAAAAGTTCCTAACTGTCCTAACTGCCTGGTCAAACACTGGAATAAATTGCATAGGGAGGTTGTGGAATCTCCATCTCTGGAGATATTTAAGAACAGGTTAGATAAATGTCTATCAGGGATAGTCTAGACAGTACTTGGTCCTGCCATGAGGGCAGGGGGCTGGACTCGATGACCTCTCAAGGTCCCTTCCAGTTCTATCATTCTATGATTAGCATATCAGCTAACCTACCTATGTGGTAGATTCTTTGTCACCTGAAATCTTTAAATCTGCATTGGATATCTTTCTTAGGGAGTGTCTACACAGCAAAGTTATTTCAAAATAATGGCCATTATTTCGAAATAACTGTGAGTGTCTATGCAACACAACTGCTATTTCGAAATAATTTCAAAATAGTGGACAGCTTATTTCCAATTTGTTGAACTTCAATGGCAATGTCTACACTAGCATTCCTCTTTTGAAAAAAGTGTGCAAATGAGGGAAATTGAAAATGCAAATGAGGCACAAGTTTACATATCTGGCACCTCATTTGCATGTTCTTCTTTCAAAAGCGCTACTTTAGAAAGTAGAAAAGTAGTGTAGATGTGGCTCTGTCAAAAGTAATCCCCATCTTCGAAAGAACCCTTATTCCTATTTTTTTTAGGAAGATGAGTTCTTTCGAAGATGGGGATTACTTTCAAAAGATACATGTCTACACTGCTTCTCTCCTTTCAAAAGAAGAATATGCAAATAAGGTGCCAGATATGTAAATCTGTGCCTCACTTGCATTTTTGATTTCTCTCATTTGCATACCTCTTTCAAAAGAGAAATGCTAGTGTAGATGTAGCCAATATTTCCGGGGCTCTAATCTGAAATAGACACTATTTTGGAATAAGTTTTGCTTGCTTCTCTTTAGTATAGAGGCAGTATTCTGGAATAGCTTATTTTGGAATAATAACTCTGGAATAAGATAGTCTGGAATAATTTTGCTGTGTAGACATACCCTAAGAAATATATTCTGGCTCAGCCAGACATTACAGCTACGTCTACACCACAGCAATCTGTCGACAGAGGTTACCGTTGAAGAGCTCTTCCAGGAAAATTTCTGTTGACAGATCACGTCCACACACAAAAGTGGATTTAAAGAGTGATCTGCTGTCGACAGAGTGCGGCCAGACTGCCCAGCTGCTCTCTCAACAGAACAGCCAACCAGAAGTTCAGCAAACAGGGCTGCCCAGTGAACTGGAAGCCCTGTTGGTCAGCAGAGGGTTCCAGAGCATCTACATGGCTTTTTTTGTTGACAGAAACTGTTGACAAAGGTGTTATTTCTCATTGTGGAGAAGCAGAATGCTGTCAGTAGAAGTGCTGAGTTTTGCTGACAGACTGTTGACAAAATTAATTTTGCATGTAGATGCTCCATGAGTTTTGTCGACAAAACTGGGGATTTGTCGACAAAACTCTCTAGTGTAGACGCAGCCTTCGAGTTTGAGCAGTAACTACTGAGTGAAATTCTAGGGCCTGTGTTGTGCTGCTAGATAAGACTAGATGGCATGAATAGGCATGAATGAACAATATAGTCAGTAGGACTTACACAGGAGTTTAAGTCCTTTGCTGAATCAAGGAGTCTCTGAACTGCAAACAGCTCCATTTATGATCTTGCTTGCTGACTATAAACACACTTGTGCTTTGCTTGGATTCATTGATTCCTGTGACAACTCACATTATCAGTTTATCTCTTATTAAGTGGAGACATTTTATGTTTCTTGAAGTATTTAGCAGTATTATTACTGCAGCTTGTCAACACAGTGTCTCTGCCAACAGCACATCCCACAAGCTCCTGTCTAGGATCTAATTTTCCATTTATGGCAAAGGAAATTGAGATGCTAAGTACTGTATGTTGGAATTACTGTTTATTATATGTTAATTGCCAACGCTGCACCTGCGTGGAGCCCTTAGGTTAGATGCTATCAGATGTGCCAATTTAAAATATATATCTTATATGATCTCTAATGTGCTAAAAAGCTTGATTAAAGCTCTGCACAACAGTGAAATGGATGTACACTCTGAAAATTTGACAGTTGGTGTGGTATAACGTACAGCTATGTTTGTATAACTGAACTTTGACCTCGTGGGTTATAATACCTACAGTAGTTGAGATTGTGGAAAATTAGAGCTGCTTTGGAAGGAGATGGAGAGACACCAATGTAATATACTTGGAATGGCAGAGAGGCGTTGGACGGGATCAGGAGAGATATGTGGTTGCAAAGTCATTTTGTCAGGAAATGAAACGAACCACGAAGCAGGAGTTGGATTCCTTCTTAGCAAAACAGCTAGAAGAGCATTATTAGGATACAAACCAGTGAGTGCAAAAATGATGGTCGCGTGATTCGAAGCAAAACCATTCAACACATCTGTCATTCAGGTGTATGCACCCACGTCGGACAGTACAGAGGAAGAGATTGAGCTATTCTATAAAGACTTGACAAAGACGGTGGCGGGGATACCAAAGAAAGATGTGTTGATCATTGGGGGAGATTGGAATGTGAAGGTTGGAACAGATAATGAAGGTTGGGAGAGAGTCATGGGAAGATTTGGATATGGAGAAAGAAATGAACGAGGTGAGAAACTGTTAGAGTTTGTTACAGAGCATGAGATGGTGATTTGCAACACGAGATTCCAACAAAAGGACTGTAGGAAGTGGACATGGCGATCGAATGACGGGAAGTCCAAGAACATGATAGATATGATTTTGATAAGAAGATGGATAACATCAGTACAGCAGTGCCGAACTTTCCAAAGAGCGGATATAGACTCAAACCACAGTCTAGTGATCGCAAACATCAAGATAAAACTCAAAAGAAAATGTAAGACAGTGTAAGAAGAGATGTGGCGAGGCTATGTGAGGAAGAAACAGGGAATGTATACAGAACAGTGCTCGAAGAGAAGATTAAGAATATTGCCACAGAGAAAGACCTAGATAAGAGAGTCGCAGGGATAGCCATCACTATAGAAGAGGCAATTGAGCAGACTGTTCCAGAAGAAGAAAAGATCAATAAGAAGTAGATTACCCAGAAGACACTGAAGTTGGTTCAAGAGAAAAGAACATTGAAGATCAGAAGAGATGTTTCTGAGATGGCAGAACAGCAATATAGGATGAAATGCAATGAGGTAGGGAAAGCAGTCAGAAAGTATAAGGCGAAATGGTTAGAGGAGCAATGTGAAGATATCGAGAGGTATTATGACAAATATAAGACCAGGGAGATGTATAAGACAATTAGGAATGTTAATAGGAAATGGCAAGCAAAGCAGAGGCGATCAAAGATGAGAATGAAGAAGTCCTCATGAACAGGGAGAAGATTGTGCAGCGATGGACAAGATATTGCACCGATCTATACAAAGCACAGTCAGACCCGAGTGTCTCAGAGAGACTGATTGAAGAATTGAAAGAGATATCTCCCCTGAGCATCGAGAGCAAGACTGATATTTCGAAGGAGGAAGTAGAAAAAGCAGTGAAACGACTAAAGAACAACAAGAGCCCTGGAAATGATAAGATCACAGGAGAGATGATCAAATACAGGGGAGAAAACATGATTCAGGAAATACACTGACTATGTGTAATGTAGCATGGAAAGAAGGGAAGGTGCCTAAGGAATGGACAAGATCTGTGCTAGCGACAATACCAAGAAAGGAAGTACATCAGAGTGCAAGAATTACAGAACGATCGCCCTAACAAGTCATCTAGGTAAGGTGCTGATGATGATACTGACTGAGGGATTAAGATGGCAGATAGAAGAACATATAGCAGATGAGCAAGCAGGGTTCAGAAAAGATAGAAGTACCATACAGATATTGGCACTAAGACTGATAGTGGAGAAAGCTTCACAAAAGAACAAAAACGTATAAGCTTGCTTCGTCGATTTTCAAAAGGCATTTGACAGTATAGATCAGAAAGTGACTTGGGCAGTGTTGGAGTCATACGGAGTGGATAGCAGACTGATATGGTTGTTGAAAGATATCAATCGTAATGCAGAGGCAGCAGTGAGAACATGCGGGCTGTTGGGAAGTTGGTTTAAAACAAGTAGAGGTATGAGAGAAGGAGATCCAATATCACCAAGTATCTTCATCACACATCTGCAGAGAGCGATGGACAAGATCAAGGAAGAGGTGAAAGGCATATCTGTGCATGGGAAAAGAATTAACAACTTGAGGTTGGCAGATGATATAGTTATCTTTGAGGAAGATGAGGAGAAGCTAGCAAAAATGGTGCAGGTGTTAAACGAAGAAAGGAGGCGGTACAGACTGTTTATGAGCATAGATAAAACAAAAACAATGGTATTTGGAGATTAGGAAGCAGGAAGAAAGATCAGTGTCTATGGTATTGAAATAGAAAATGTAGAGAAGTTCACATATCTGGGGAGTAACATAATGTATGATCTAGACTGTAAGAAGGAAATAGTGACTAGAATAGTGAAAGCAAGAGCGAGTTTGAAGGCGATGGATAAGATCTGGAAAAGCAAACCAATTAGCTTAAGAACGAAGTTGGGCGTCTTGAAAACATATGTATTCAACAGCATGTTGTACAGATGTGAGACATGGGTGATAAAAGATTTGAAAAGAATAATATTGGCGTTCAAAAGGAGATGTTATAGAAAGATTTTGAGAATAGGATGGATGCAGAAAGTCACCAATGAGGAATTATATAAGAAGATACAGCCAAAAGCGAACCTGCTGCAGAAGGTTATAAAACTGAAGCTACAACTATTTGGACATATTTGCAGAATGAACAACTAACAAAAAATCAAGACCCTGCTATTTGGCACAATGGATGGTTCGAATAGGAGAGGCAGACCCCACAGAGAAGGGACAGAAGATGTAGTAGATGGGTGCAGAGCTTGTCTACAGAAACTAAGCCACTCTGCACTGGATAGGGAAAGATGGAAGGAAATATTTAGAGAGGCATCAGACACCAATGGGCGCTGAGTCCATGGTTATTGATGATGATGATGATGATCATGCAAAAATGTTTGAGTATTTTGGTGGGACAAAAGATCCTGTTATTACAGATTACTAAAAAGTTCTGCGATTTTGAGCCAATTCATTGTCAGCTGAAGCTAATGGAAAGACCTCCATCGACTTCTCTGGGCTTTGGATCGGCCCCTGTAAGACTCATAAATTGTGTGATGGGACAGGACAGGGGAGCTGTGTATTGGATAGGAATTAATTGAAGTCACAAATAGAGGTTTTCTTTTTAGTCTTGTTATTTGAAATAGTCCCAAGGATGAACCTCCAAATCAAAATTCTAATTCCCTGCAATGCTTGAAGTCAGAGTTCCTGATATAAAGGTTGTGAAAATCCTTTTTTCCTCTACCATCACTGGGAAAAATGATTTCTCTGCATTCAAGAATGGAACACCCACTGTGGATCAAGTTGGAAAACAAAGTGAAGAGGTGAGAAGGATCAAATTCATGGCATAAGCAAATACTTTACAAATCGTCAGGAGACTGACTAGATGGCCACAAAGAGATTTTGTCAAGGGTTTTATACAACTAAAATCAATTCATCCACTTTATCTGTTTTGAACATCCCAGAGATGCAACTAAAGATGTCACAAATGGTTACAGTTGCCTGGAAACCTTCAAGGTGTCAATTGACCATATTTTTAGGTGCAGGAATGTTACATGGACACACCACAGTTTTGCCAGTGATTTTTAAAAAAAAACAAATGGACTCAGAAATCTACAAGGGAATAAAAATATCATGAGAGTGAAGCTGAGTTGAAGCAGGGTAACTCAAAATCAATATTTTGCTTTTAAACTCTTAAGGGGAGGCCCAGGAGGGCTGCACTCATTTTGTCCTCCTTACTTATTATCCTCAGAGGATTGGCTGAAAAGTGACAAGACTACTCCATACTTACAGCTAGGACATTCCTCACTAACAAGCCACTTGTTAGAATACTCAGCTGCTGCTTTATCTCCTAACATGGGGCTTTCGCTAACTGTATCAGAGGATGGTAAAGTCAAGTTTAAAAAAAAAGTCATACTGGAACTCAGCAACCAGACTTAACTAATGTTTTACTTTAAACATAGAGAGGTCTGTTTTCCTGTTGGTGTGCTGCTGCACATGCATGGTGAATGCGCCATAGCGACATACATATTAAGGCATGACAATCCTGAATGGGGATTGAATACTAGACCTTCAGCATCAGCCCTATAACCCGAGATCAAGGAGTAAGTTGTAAGTAGCAAATTGTAATAGTGGATAGGGCCAGCTTATAGCGGGAAAGATAACGACATACACTAAGACAATGTATTACATGCTGCTGTAATAGAAAAAATGTATTTAGATTGCATGCTCTATTACACTGTGTTTGCACAGTACCTAGCACAATGAGGGCCCAATTTTGGTTGTAGCTTGTAGGCACTGCTGCAATATAAGTCAACTGAACAAAGCTAGTGCTGAGTTCATGTCCCATCCAGGTTGCCATTTTGCAAGTCATGATGGCATAGGGACATGCTCAGGGAAAAGAGAGAATAGCTGGGACCTGTATAAAACCCAGTGATTTAAGGTAGTTGGAATGGTTCTTTGGGGCCTTATGTAGCTGGAGTGAAACTGTAGCAGACCAGCTCCTGGATGCTTCCAGGCTCAGGAGAACACAATGTGTAGTTTTCAACCATCCTTACTTCCCCGTAGCTAGCATGCGTTGGTCACACCAGCCCATCTGATGTGATGGATACAGGACCAAAGCATTTTGTGGTTTTTAGAAACTAAATCAAAACATTTCAGTGCACAATCATGGCTTGAAAGAAGAGATGGGCCCTAAAAATTGGGACATGTTTATGAGTCCTTCATTACTGCACAAGGGGGAATGCAATACTTGGAAATTTGAAAAATAAAAGTCTTATATAGACAAACCTATGAAAACAGGAGTTGAACAAGGCCTGGTCAGGGTCAGCTTTTATGCCCTAAAATTTCCCCTGTTGCTTCTGCTGGCTTAATCCTGCCACCTAACAAAAACAACGATGTGAGAAGGATACCCAGGACAGGGCTAGCTGTCCCTCTCCGGAGGTGGTGTGGCTAACACGTGACCCACAGGCCAGAATTGGGCCTGCAGAGCCTTTTCATTCAGCTCATGGAGCTCGCAGGGGCACCATTTTAAAAGCTGTCTGGGTAGCTCCAAGCTGCATGTGGATCTTCAAGGAGCCATTTGTAGCTCCGGACACTGCTGCCACTCACTCCCCTTCTGGCTCCTGGCCTTCTGCACTGAAAGATTAGAACTCAATTTAATTGGGTTAATGGCTGGCAGGAGGGATCCGGACGTTAAACCGATTAAATTGAATCCCATTATTTCAGCATGGCAGGGCAGAGAGCTGCATGAGCTGTACATAGGGGAAGGGAGTAGGAGGGGTGTGGGGAGCCACGCAGTTGCTGTGAGGAGGAGAGGGCAGGCTGGCGAAGGTGCAGTAGGGGGCGGCGGCAGGCAGAGCTCCTCTATGAGGTAAGTTAATCCTGTGTTTGGGGCTGTGAGAGGTTAAGCCTGGGGTGGGGGTGGGAGTGGGGCGGTTTGGGGCTGCAAGGGATTAAGCCTGGGAGCAATTTGGGGCTGCAAGGGGCTAAGCTTTGGGGTGGGGAGTGTTTTGGGGCAGTGAGGGGTTAAACGTGGGCATGGGAGAGGTTGGGTTTGGGTCTATTTTTTTTGGCCCCCAGAACATGTAAAAATTGCTATGTGGCCCCTCCCCCCCAAAGAAAAAAGGTTGGCCACCCCTGTCCTAAGGCATTGTGAGGGAATAGGTAGAAGACAGCAGGCAGTTTGGAAAAGTGCTTCAGTGGATGGCTCCTATTGGAAGGAGGAGTATTACAGAAGGAAGAGGAAAATAAACTTACAGTTTTAATTGTGGGTATTCTGTGGAGACAACCAAAACCCTAGAACTTCCATAAATATAGACTGGAAGAGCTGCAAATCTACTGTCCTATTTGGATCTGTATGGTTATGGATTCACCATCCTACCAGATCTTTGTCTGCCTTCCCTCCCCATCAAAATGCCTTTGTATTTTGTATTGTTTTCACATATTTATCCCCATCCCTGTACAAGTGAGTTTCATTGGGCAGTGTGGTAGACCTGCAAGGGTATCCTTCATCACACCAGTTCATATGCTTTCAGAGCCTTCCATATATTGAGGGAGTGGAAGGGTGTGGTTAGGATCTGACCTTTGTTTCTACAGTCTTCCCCCACCTTACGAGGGTAATTCGTTCATGAAAAACCCCTCTTAGGGTGAATTCTTGTAAGTCGAAAATGTAATTACCATTAATTTCCATAGGAAAAAATTTTCTGCATTCCTGAGCCCCAAAACTTACACCCATTTATGCTAAAACAACACCAAATCTCATTAAATCCAGTGCAAGGGGGTGGGCAGGGCAGAGCAGGGCGTGGGGAGGCGGCCTGGCCTGAGCGCAGCTTTGGTTAAGCGTGGAGGGGGCGCTGCCAGGGGCTGGCTGCACAGGGAGCTAGGCAGGCACAGCGGGCCCCAGCTGGAGAGGGGCGATTCCTCACTCGTATAGGCAGCAGCGGTGGGCGAGCCAGGCGCTAAATGGGAGGGAGTGTGGCAGACGGCAAGCGGCACCTGAGGCACAGCTGCACAGGGCGGGCAGCGGCAGCCACCTAGCCACCCAGGGGGTGAGCGGCAGCAGCAGGGCCAGGATGGGCTGCGTGCCCAGCATCCACGTCTCACAGAGCAGCATGATCGACTGTCGGGACTCGGACACGTCCACCTCCTCGCACCAGACTGCCGCCCTCTTGCAGGGCGCCGCCGCCCCCCTGCACGGCCTCTTCGTCAAGACCAATGTGGCCGACTCCATCCCCTCAGTGCCTGCCTACCAGAGCCACCGGTCTCCAAATCGGTCCTCGTAAATGCGAAGAAATGCCTTGTAAGCTGAAGTAGGGGTATTAAATGAAACTCCTTGTAAAGTCAAATTCTCATAACTCGAATGGCGTATCTTGGGGTATGACTGTATTCAAAATAAGTAAGAAACATGAAGTTTTGGACATTTTCAGAATTCCCTGTTCTCCCAATGGTTTTGCACATACTACATTTTCAGCATAACCAGTCAGGTAGTTCCTCCTGATTGTTACTCAAACCATTTTATTCTGCAGTGGAGAGACCTAGATATCCAAAAATCTGTGTCAAACCCCTACTTTTGGCACTACAAAAGAGCTGTCACTTTTTCCCTATAGCGTTGTTCTTTTTCCTATGCATTTCCAGCGTTACAACTATAATCTACATCCTTTCTCTTGCAGGTTAAGACAGCACATACAATATAATATTTCATCTATCAATATGAACAACATACAGGGCCTGATTTTAAACAGTAGTACTTCTGTTTTATGCAAGTATAACTCCACTGAAATCAATAACATTTCACTGGGATAAAATAGGAGTAATACATCACATAATAGCTACGTCTACATGTGAAGCCTCCATCGAAGTAGCTTATTTCGATGTAGCGACATCGAAATAGGCTATTTCGATGAATAACGTCTACACGTCCTCCAGGGCTGGCAACGTCGATGTTCAACATTGACGTTGCGCAGCACCACTTCGAAATAGGCGCTGCGAGGGAACGTCTACATGCCAAAGTAGCACACATCAAAATAAGGGTGCCAGGCACAGCTGCAGACAGGGTCACAGGGCGGACTCAACAGCAAGCCACTCCCTTAAAGGGCCCCTCCCAGACATAGTTGCACTAAACAACACAAGATCCACAGAGCCGACAACTGGTTGCAGACCCTGTGCATGCAGTATGGATCCCCAGCTGCCGCAGCAGCAGCCAGAAGCCCTGGGCTAAGGGCTGCTGCACACGGTGACCATAGAGCCCCGCAGGGGCTGGAGAGAGCGTCTCTCAACCCCTCAGCTGATGGCCACCATGGTGGACCCAGCTATTTTGATGTTGCGGGACGTGGATCGTCTACACGTGCCCTACTTCGACGTTGAACTTCGAAGTAGGGCGCTATTCCCATCCCCTCATGGGGTTAGCGACTTCGACGTCTCGCCGCCTAACGTCGATGTTAACATCGAAATAGTGCCCAACACGTGTAGCCATGACGGGCGCTATTTCGAAGTTAGTGCCGCTACTTTGAAGTAGCGTGCACGTGTAGACACAGCTAATAAGAGCTGCCATACTGTATGAGACCAATGATTCGCTTAGCTCACTATGCTGTTTTGGATAGTGGCCATACAGCAACCTTATGGTGAATGTGCAGTACGGGGCAATTTTGTAGTGATGCATCCTGTCTTCCACACTGGCTTGTGGCAGTCTGAGGTATAGGGTCACTCTAAGCCTGGGGTTGGAACCCTGATCATCTTGACCAATAGCCATTGATGGACCTACCCTTCATGAACTTATCTAATTCACTTTTGAACTCAGTTATGCTTTTTGCCATTACAACATCCAATGGCAATGAGTCCACACATTAATTGTGCATCCTCTCTTTTCTAAACTGTACAGCCCTAATTTTCAGGGTACATCTACATTTATTGGAAGATTGATGTGCTGGTGGTTGATCAACTGGGGTTCAATTTAACACACCTGGTAGTGACGGTGGCAAAAAATAAGTTTATTTACATCAGTTCCAGCTATGCAATTGTCATAGCGGGATCTGCACATCTAAAATCAATTTTATCTCTTCATCTAGACCTGGCCTAAATCTCTCCTGTTATGGAAGCCATGCCATACTTTTGATCATCTTCATTGGCCTTCTTCTCTGAATCTTTTCCACGTCCACTACACAATATCCTTTTTGAGATGGGCAGCCACAAGTCAACACTATATTCCAAAAGTGGGATTATGATTATTTTTTGTCTTGTTTTCTTTCTCTTCCCTAACAATCTCTCACACTCTGCTAACTAATTTGGCCACTGCTATTCATTGAATGAAAGTTTTCAGAGAACTTTTTATGGTGATTCCAAGATCTCTTTCATTGGATGGTCCAGATCCATATCTTCTAAAGAGGACAATGTACGCCTTCCTATGTGTCAGTGCCTGAATGTACCTGGTGTAAAATATTGGACTTGCTGATTTCAATGGGGCCAGAATGTTACCCTGAATTAATGTGTTGGCCACTTCAGTAAAAACTTGTCTTCCTAAAACTCTGCTCTGTCATCACCCTAATCAAATTTGAACAATTTTCAAATGATCCAAATTTTACAGAGATAATTTTTAATTAGAAGGAATTTGCCTTTAGACACATAATTGTTCTTGATTAGTCTACAGAAAATAAAGAAAACTTAATCTTCACTTACTGTGGGTTAGCTGGCAAATTATCAGGCAGTGTGTGATTTTTAAATGAAAGAGGTTATCTTAGGAATGAACAACCATAGACCGCATATTGTTTTGGAGGAAACGTTGAGAAATAAGTGTTGAGGCTCAATCTTCGAATAATTCCATGTGCAAAAGCAAGTTGTTCATAAAGCTGCCCCATTGCTCTCTTAACGGTGGCAGTGTGATAACTCTCCTTTTGGAATTCATTTCTGCAGAGATAAAAAAAAATGGATAAACATTTGTTGATACTGCAAACAGAAGAATTTTTTTTCTGCTATCAAGTAATAAAAGGGGAATGGTGAAATTCAGCTATGAGAATTGCACTGGTGAAAATTCAAAGTAAATTCACCGAAGGCAGCAGAGCTACACCTGCATATAACTGGTATAAAGTGGAGGAGAATCAGGCTCAGTGACTGAAACATTAGAGAAAAATACTAATGCAAATTCACTTCATTTTAAGTAAAAAGTCCTGTTCAATTGACCATGTATAAAAAAGGCAGGTGGTGAGAAACAACATATCTGCTTCTTGGAAGGAGGAACTATGTTATCTTCTAAGATCTGATTGTGTGCTGGGAAGTTAAAGGACCAGATTCGTGGCTGGCCAGAATCTTGGGTAGCCATGTATACCACCAGACAGGGAGCATGTGTGTTTAAGCTCTGCTATTCCAGTTTTATGATGATTTCCACCCACTTTGCATTATTGCACACGTCTACACAAAGTGCAGGTCAATAGGGACTTGACACAAAAGCGAGACCTGAATCAGGCCCTATGATTAAACTCAGGGGAGCCAACAGACTTGCTGGGCCCTTGGGCAAGGTGGAGAGGCCTGGCTCAGTGCTCCTGGAAGGGCTCTGTCTGTGGCTGCAAGGGGCACAGCTGGGGCAGCCAGTCCTCAGTACTTCTCACAGTGTGCTGCCCTGCGAGCTCCCCACTTCCCCAAGCAGCCCTGAGAGCTGCCCTAAGTGTGACGTGTGGTACTTCTGTGGCACTTTCATACTCTGGCACTGCTGCTCTGGCGGTAGTGGTGGCAGCAGCTAGGAGCTTGGGACCTTTTGAATCCCTAGGCAGCTGTCGTCTCCTCCCCGCTGTTGGGAATGACACCCGAAACAAAGCACTCTTTATGCCTCAAAATGGAGGGTGGTCATGTGTTTCAGGTATAGCCCTTCTTTTAT